>NW_026961407.1:0-640000 GCF_963924245.1 Chroicocephalus ridibundus
CGGGACAGTGAAAACAGTACTCAAAGACAGGGAGAGCAAGCTCTACATTACTCTCTTGGCACTTTGGATGTGGGACATACAGCGAGATGTTTGCTGCTTTTGCGTTTGGCTGTTGGGAGATTTACAGCACAAAGATATCTCGTTGATTTGAAGCAGTTCTGAGAAAGTCTAAACATAATCCCCACTTCTCCCTCCTGGCACTTTCCATGTGGGAGATATAGCAGGATGTATATTGGTTTTGAGGACAGCTCAATGGACAGTGTAGGGAGAAAAGTTCCTGGCTCCTTGAATGCCGTTCCTGGAGACACTGCGATCAATGAGGGAGATATGTCAAGATGTGTGTTGGTTTTGAGGACGTCTCTCTGGAGAGTCTTAGCAAAGAGGTCACAGGGATAATCAGAGCAATTCTCAGAGACACTGAGAACAAGCTCCACAATTCCTCCTGGCACTTTCCCTGTAGGAGATACCGCAAGACGTTTCTGTATATTGCGCACAGTGCTCTGCAGGGTGTTAGCAGAGACTTTCCCGGGACAGTGAAACCCTATGTCAGAGACACTGAGAAGAAGCCCCAATGTTCCCTCCAGGCACTTTCAGTGTGGGTGCCTTCTCCACGTGGTTCCTGGTTTCACTGCAGCTCTGAAGAGAATGTTAGCAAAGAGGTAACCGGGACAGTGAAAACAGTACTCAAAGACAGGGAGAGCAAGCTCTACATTACTCTCTTGGCACTTTGGATGCGGGACATACAGCGAGATGTTTGCTGCTTTTGCGTTTGGCTGTTGGGAGATTTACAGCACAAAGATATCTCGTTGATTTGAAGCAGTTCTGAGAAAGTCTAAACATAATCCCCACTTCTCCCTCCTGGCACTTTCCATGTGGGAGATATAGCAGGATGTATATTGGTTTTGAGGACAGCTCAATGGACAGTGTAGGGAGAAAAGTTCCTGGCTCCTTGAATGCCGTTCCTGGAGACACTGCGATCAATGAGGGAGATATGTCAAGATGTGTGTTGGTTTTGAGGACGTCTCTCTGGAGAGTCTTAGCAAAGAGGTCACAGGGATAATCAGAGCAATTCTCAGAGACACTGAGAACAAGCTCCACAATTCCTCCTGGCACTTTCCCTGTAGGAGATACCGCAAGACGTTTCTGTATATTGCGCACAGTGCTCTGCAGGGTGTTAGCAGAGACTTTCCCGGGACAGTGAAACCCTATGTCAGAGACACTGAGAAGAAGCCCCAATGTTCCCTCCAGGCACTTTCAGTGTGGGTGCCTTCTCCACGTGGTTCCTGGTTTCACTGCAGCTCTGAAGAGAATGTTAGCAAAGAGGTAACCGGGACAGTGAAAACAGTACTCAAAGACAGGGAGAGCAAGCTCTACATTACTCTCTTGGCACTTTGGATGTGGGACATACAGCGAGATGTTTGCTGCTTTTGCGTTTGGCTGTTGGGAGATTTACAGCACAAAGATATCTCGTTGATTTGAAGCAGTTCTGAGAAAGTCTAAACATAATCCCCACTTCTCCCTCCTGGCACTTTCCATGTGGGAGATATAGCAGGATGTATATTGGTTTTGAGGACAGCTCAATGGACAGTGTAGGGAGAAAAGTTCCTGGCTCCTTGAATGCCGTTCCTGGAGACACTGCGATCAATGAGGGAGATATGTCAAGATGTGTGTTGGTTTTGAGGACGTCTCTCTGGAGAGTCTTAGCAAAGAGGTCACAGGGATAATCAGAGCAATTCTCAGAGACACTGAGAACAAGCTCCACAGTTCCTCCTGGCACTTACCCTGTAGGAGATACCACAAGACGTTTCTGTATATTGCGCACAGTGCTCTGCAGGGTGTTAGCAGAGACTTTCCCGGGACAGTGAAACCCTATGTCAGAGACACTGAGAAGAAGCCCCAATGTTCCCTCCAGGCACTTTCAGTGTGGGTGCCTTCTCCACGTGGTTCCTGGTTTCACTGCAGCTCTGAAGAGAATGTTAGCAAAGAGGTAACCGGGACAGTGAAAACAGTACTCAAAGACAGGGAGAGCAAGCTCTACATTACTCTCTTGGCACTTTGGATGTGGGACATACAGCGAGATGTTTGCTGCTTTTGCGTTTGGCTGTTGGGAGATTTACAGCACAAAGATATCTTGTTGATTTGAAGCAGTTCTGAGAAAGTCTAAACATAATCCCCACTTCTCCCTCCTGGCACTTTCCATGTGGGAGATATAGCAGGATGTATATTGGTTTTGAGGACAGCTCAATGGACAGTGTAGGGAGAAAAGTTCCTGGCTCCTTGAATGCCGTTCCTGGAGACACTGCGATCAATGAGGGAGATATGTCAAGATGTGTGTTGGTTTTGAGGACGTCTCTCTGGAGAGTCTTAGCAAAGAGGTCACAGGGATAATCAGAGCAATTCTCAGAGACACTGAGAACAAGCTCGACAGTTCCTCCTGGCACTTTCCCTGTAGGAGATACCGCAAGACGTTTCTGTATATTGCGCACAGTGCTCTGCAGGGTGTTAGCAGAGACTTTCCCGGGACAGTGAAACCCTATGTCAGAGACACTGAGAAGAAGCCCCAATGTTCCCTCCAGGCACTTTCAGTGTGGGTGCCTTCTCCACGTGGTTCCTGGTTTCACTGCAGCTCTGAAGAGAATGTTAGCAAAGAGGTAACCGGGACAGTGAAAACAGTACTCAAAGACAGGGAGAGCAAGCTCTACATTACTCTCTTGGCACTTTGGATGTGGGACATACAGCGAGATGTTTGCTGCTTTTGCGTTTGGCTGTTGGGAGATTTACAGCACAAAGATATCTCGTTGATTTGAAGCAGTTCTGAGAAAGTCTAAACATAATCCCCACTTCTCCCTCCTGGCACTTTCCATGTGGGAGATATAGCAGGATGTATATTGGTTTTGAGGACAACTCAATGGACAGTGTAGGGAGAAAAGTTCCTGGCTCCTTGAATGCCGTTCCTGGAGACACTGCGATCAATGAGGGAGATATGTCAAGATGTGTGTTGGTTTTGAGGACGTCTCTCTGGAGAGTCTTAGCAAAGAGGTCACAGGGATAATCAGAGCAATTCTCAGAGACACTGAGAACAAGCTCCACAGTTCCTCCTGGCACTTTCCCTGTAGGAGATACCGCAAGACGTTTCTGTATATTGCGCACAGTGCTCTGCAGGGTGTTAGCAGAGACTTTCCCGGGACAGTGAAACCCTATGTCAGAGACACTGAGAAGAAGCCCCAATGTTCCCTCCAGGCACTTTCAGTGTGGGTGCCTTCTCCACGTGGTTCCTGGTTTCACTGCAGCTCTGAAGAGAATGTTAGCAAAGAGGTAACCGGGACAGTGAAAACAGTACTCAAAGACAGGGAGAGCAAGCTCTACATTACTCTCTTGGCACTTTGGATGTGGGACATACAGCGAGATGTTTGCTGCTTTTGCGTTTGGCTGTTGGGAGATTTACAGCACAAAGATATCTCGTTGATTTGAAGCAGTTCTGAGAAAGTCTAAACATAATCCCCACTTCTCCCTCCTGGCACTTTCCATGTGGGAGATATAGCAGGATGTATATTGGTTTTGAGGACAACTCAATGGACAGTGTAGGGAGAAAAGTTCCTGGCTCCTTGAATGCCGTTCCTGGAGACACTGCGATCAATGAGGGAGATATGTCAAGATGTGTGTTGGTTTTGAGGACGTCTCTCTGGAGAGTCTTAGCAAAGAGGTCACAGGGATAATCAGAGCAATTCTCAGAGACACTGAGAACAAGCTCGACAATTCCTCCTGGCACTTTCCCTGTAGGAGATACCGCAAGACGTTTCTGTATATTGCGCACAGTGCTCTGCAGGGTGTTAGCAGAGACTTTCCCGGGACAGTGAAACCCTATGTCAGAGACACTGAGAAGAAGCCCCAATGTTCCCTCCAGGCACTTTCAGTGTGGGTGCCTTCTCCACGTGGTTCCTGGTTTCACTGCAGCTCTGAAGAGAATGTTAGCAAAGAGGTAACCGGGACAGTGAAAACAGTACTCAAAGACAGGGAGAGCAAGCTCTACATTACTCTCTTGGCACTTTGGATGTGGGACATACAGCGAGATGTTTGCTGCTTTTGCGTTTGGCTGTTGGGAGATTTACAGCACAAAGATATCTCGTTGATTTGAAGCAGTTCTGAGAAAGTCTAAACATAATCCCCACTTCTCCCTCCTGGCACTTTCCATGTGGGAGATATAGCAGGATGTATATTGGTTTTAAGGAACTGTCCCCGGAGAGTGTGGGCCGAAAAGTTCCTGGCTCCTTGAATGCCGTTCCTGGAGACACTGCGATCAATGAGGGAGATATGTCAAGATGTGTGTTGGTTTTGAGGACGTCTCTCTGGAGAGTCTTAGCAAAGAGGTCACAGGGATAATCAGAGCAATTCTCAGAGACACTGAGAACAAGCTCCACAATTCCTCCTGGCACTTTCCCTGTAGGAGATACCGCAAGACGTTTCTGTATATTGCGCACAGTGCTCTGCAGGGTGTTAGCAGAGACTTTCCCGGGACAGTGAAACCCTATGTCAGAGACACTGAGAAGAAGCCCCAATGTTCCCTCCAGGCACTTTCAGTGTGGGTGCCTTCTCCACGTGGTTCCTGGTTTCACTGCAGCTCTGAAGAGAATGTTAGCAAAGAGGTAACCGGGACAGTGAAAACAGTACTCAAAGACAGGGAGAGCAAGCTCTACATTACTCTCTTGGCACTTTGGATGTGGGACATACAGCGAGATGTTTGCTGCTTTTGCGTTTGGCTGTTGGGAGATTTACAGCACAAAGATATCTCGTTGATTTGAAGCAGTTCTGAGAAAGTCTAAACATAATCCCCACTTCTCCCTCCTGGCACTTTCCATGTGGGAGATATAGCAGGATGTATATTGGTTTTGAGGACAACTCAATGGACAGTGTAGGGAGAAAAGTTCCTGGCTCCTTGAATGCCGTTCCTGGAGACACTGCGATCAATGAGGGAGATATGTCAAGATGTGTGTTGGTTTTGAGGACGTCTCTCTGGAGAGTCTTAGCAAAGAGGTCACAGGGATAATCAGAGCAATTCTCAGAGACACTGAGAACAAGCTCGACAATTCCTCCTGGCACTTTCCCTGTAGGAGATACCGCAAGACGTTTCTGTATATTGCGCACAGTGCTCTGCAGGGTGTTAGCAGAGACTTTCCCGGGACAGTGAAACCCTATGTCAGAGACACTGAGAAGAAGCCCCAATGTTCCCTCCAGGCACTTTCAGTGTGGGTGCCTTCTCCACGTGGTTCCTGGTTTCACTGCAGCTCTGAAGAGAATGTTAGCAAAGAGGTAACCGGGACAGTGAAAACAGTACTCAAAGACAGGGAGAGCAAGCTCTACATTACTCTCTTGGCACTTTGGATGTGGGACATACAGCGAGATGTTTGCTGCTTTTGCGTTTGGCTGTTGGGAGATTTACAGCACAAAGATATCTCGTTGATTTGAAGCAGTTCTGAGAAAGTCTAAACATAATCCCCACTTCTCCCTCCTGGCACTTTCCATGTGGGAGATATAGTAGGATGTATATTGGTTTTGAGGACAGCTCAATGGACAGTGTAGGGAGAAAAGTTCCTGGCTCCTTGAATGCCGTTCCTGGAGACACTGCGATCAATGAGGGAGATATGTCAAGATGTGTGTTGGTTTTGAGGACGGCTCTCTGGAGAGTCTTAGCAAAGAGGTCACAGGGATAATCAGAGCAATTCTCAGAGACACTGAGAACAAGCTCCACAGTTCCTCCTGGCACTTTCCCTGTAGGAGATACCGCAAGACGTTTCTGTATATTGCGCACAGTGCTCTGCAGGGTGTTAGCAGAGACTTTCCCGGGACAGTGAAACCCTATGTCAGAGACACTGAGAAGAAGCCCCAATGTTCCCTCCAGGCACTTTCACTGTGGGTGCCTTCTCCACGTGGTTCCTGGTTTCACTGCAGCTCTGAAGAGAATGTTAGCAAAGAGGTAACCGGGACAGTGAAAACAGTACTCAAAGACAGGGAGAGCAAGCTCTACATTACTCTCTTGGCACTTTGGATGTGGGACATACAGCGAGATGTTTGCTGCTTTTGCGTTTGGCTGTTGGGAGATTTACAGCACAAAGATATCTAGTCGATTTGAAGCAGTTCTGAGAAAGTCTAAACATAATCCCCACTTCTCCCTCCTGGCACTTTCCATGTGGGAGATATAGCAGGATGTATATTGGTTTTAAGGAACTGTCCCCGGAGAGTGTGGGCCGAAAAGTTCCTGGCTCCTTGAATGCCGTTCCTGGAGACACTGCGATCAATGAGGGAGATATGTCAAGATGTGTGTTGGTTTTGAGGACGTCTCTCTGGAGAGTCTTAGCAAAGAGGTCACAGGGATAATCAGAGCAATTCTCAGAGACACTGAGAACAAGCTCGACAGTTCCTCCTGGCACTTTCCCTGTAGGAGATACCGCAAGACGTTTCTGTATATTGCGCACAGTGCTCTGCAGGGTGTTAGCAGAGACTTTCCCGGGACAGTGAAACCCTATGTCAGAGACACTGAGAAGAAGCCCCAATGTTCCCTCCAGGCACTTTCAGTGTGGGTGCCTTCTCCACGTGGTTCCTGGTTTCACTGCAGCTCTGAAGAGAATGTTAGCAAAGAGGTAACCGGGACAGTGAAAACAGTACTCAAAGACAGGGAGAGCAAGCTCTACATTACTCTCTTGGCACTTTGGATGTGGGACATACAGCGAGATGTTTGCTGCTTTTGCGTTTGGCTGTTGGGAGATTTACAGCACAAAGATATCTCGTTGATTTGAAGCAGTTCTGAGAAAGTCTAAACATAATCCCCACTTCTCCCTCCTGGCACTTTCCATGTGGGAGATATAGCAGGATGTATATTGGTTTTGAGGACAGCTCAATGGACAGTGTAGGGAGAAAAGTTCCTGGCTCCTTGAATGCCGTTCCTGGAGACACTGCGATCAATGAGGGAGATATGTCAAGATGTGTGTTGGTTTTGGGGACGTCTCTCTGGAGAGTCTTAGCAAAGAGGTCACAGGGATAATCAGAGCAATTCTCAGAGACACTGAGAACAAGCTCCACAGTTCCTCCTGGCACTTTCCCTGTAGGAGATACCGCAAGACGTTTCTGTATATTGCGCACAGTGCTCTGCAGGGTGTTAGCAGAGACTTTCCCGGGACAGTGAAACCCTATGTCAGAGACACTGAGAAGAAGCCCCAATGTTCCCTCCAGGCACTTTCAGTGTGGGTGCCTTCTCCACGTGGTTCCTGGTTTCACTGCAGCTCTGAAGAGAATGTTAGCAAAGAGGTAACCGGGACAGTGAAAACAGTACTCAAAGACAGGGAGAGCAAGCTCTACATTACTCTCTTGGCACTTTGGATGTGGGACATAGAGCGAGATGTTTGCTGCTTTTGCGTTTGGCTGTTGGGAGATTTACAGCACAAAGATATCTCGTTGATTTGAAGCAGTTCTGAGAAAGTCTAAACATAATCCCCACTTCTCCCTCCTGGCACTTTCCATGTGGGAGATATAGCAGGATGTATATTGGTTTTGAGGACAGCTCAATGGACAGTGTAGGGAGAAAAGTTCCTGGCTCCTTGAATGCCGTTCCTGGAGACACTGCGATCAATGAGGGAGATATGTCAAGATGTGTGTTGGTTTTGAGGACGTCTCTCTGGAGAGTCTTAGCAAAGAGGTCACAGGGATAATCAGAGCAATTCTCAGAGACACTGAGAACAAGCTCCACAATTCCTCCTGGCACTTTCCCTGTAGGAGATACCGCAAGACGTTTCTGTATATTGCGCACAGTGCTCTGCAGGGTGTTAGCAGAGACTTTCCCGGGACAGTGAAACCCTATGTCAGAGACACTGAGAAGAAGCCCCAATGTTCCCTCCAGGCACTTTCAGTGTGGGTGCCTTCTCCACGTGGTTCCTGGTTTCACTGCAGCTCTGAAGAGAATGTTAGCAAAGAGGTAACCGGGACAGTGAAAACAGTACTCAAAGACAGGGAGAGCAAGCTCTACATTACTCTCTTGGCACTTTGGATGTGGGACATACAGCGAGATGTTTGCTGCTTTTGCGTTTGGCTGTTGGGAGATTTACAGCACAAAGATATCTCGTTGATTTGAAGCAGTTCTGAGAAAGTCTAAACATAATCCCCACTTCTCCCTCCTGGCACTTTCCATGTGGGAGATATAGCAGGATGTATATTGGTTTTAAGGAACTGTCCCCGGAGAGTGTGGGCCGAAAACTTCCTGGCTCCTTGAATGCCGTTCCTGGAGACACTGCGATCAATGAGGGAGATATGTCAAGATGTGTGTTGGTTTTGAGGACGTCTCTCTGGAGAGTCTTAGCAAAGAGGTCACAGGGATAATCAGAGCAATTCTCAGAGACACTGAGAACAAGCTCCACAGTTCCTCCTGGCACTTTCCCTGTAGGAGATACCGCAAGACGTTTCTGTATATTGCGCACAGTGCTCTGCAGGGTGTTAGCAGAGACTTTCCCGGGACAGTGAAACCCTATGTCAGAGACACTGAGAAGAAGCCCCAATGTTCCCTCCAGGCACTTTCAGTGTGGGTGCCTTCTCCACGTGGTTCCTGGTTTCACTGCAGCTCTGAAGAGAATGTTAGCAAAGAGGTAACCGGGACAGTGAAAACAGTACTCAAAGACAGGGAGAGCAAGCTCTACATTACTCTCTTGGCACTTTGGATGTGGGACATAGAGCGAGATGTTTGCTGCTTTTGCGTTTGGCTGTTGGGAGATTTACAGCACAAAGATATCTCGTTGATTTGAAGCAGTTCTGAGAAAGTCTAAACATAATCCCCACTTCTCCCTCCTGGCACTTTCCATGTGGGAGATATAGCAGGATGTATATTGGTTTTGAGGACAGCTCAATGGACAGTGTAGGGAGAAAAGTTCCTGGCTCCTTGAATGCCGTTCCTGGAGACACTGCGATCAATGAGGGAGATATGTCAAGATGTGTGTTGGTTTTGAGGACGTCTCTCTGGAGAGTCTTAGCAAAGAGGTCACAGGGATAATCAGAGCAATTCTCAGAGACACTGAGAACAAGCTCCACAATTCCTCCTGGCACTTTCCCTGTAGGAGATACCGCAAGACGTTTCTGTATATTGCGCACAGTGCTCTGCAGGGTGTTAGCAGAGACTTTCCCGGGACAGTGAAACCCTATGTCAGAGACACTGAGAAGAAGCCCCAATGTTCCCTCCAGGCACTTTCAGTGTGGGTGCCTTCTCCACGTGGTTCCTGGTTTCACTGCAGCTCTGAAGAGAATGTTAGCAAAGAGGTAACCGGGACAGTGAAAACAGTACTCAAAGACAGGGAGAGCAAGCTCTACATTACTCTCTTGGCACTTTGGATGTGGGACATACAGCGAGATGTTTGCTGCTTTTGCGTTTGGCTGTTGGGAGATTTACAGCACAAAGATATCTCGTTGATTTGAAGCAGTTCTGAGAAAGTCTAAACATAATCCCCACTTCTCCCTCCTGGCACTTTCCATGTGGGAGATATAGCAGGATGTATATTGGTTTTGAGGACAACTCAATGGACAGTGTAGGGAGAAAAGTTCCTGGCTCCTTGAATGCCGTTCCTGGAGACACTGCGATCAATGAGGGAGATATGTCAAGATGTGTGTTGGTTTTGAGGACGTCTCTCTGGAGAGTCTTAGCAAAGAGGTCACAGGGATAATCAGAGCAATTCTCAGAGACACTGAGAACAAGCTCGACAATTCCTCCTGGCACTTTCCCTGTAGGAGATACCGCAAGACGTTTCTGTATATTGCGCACAGTGCTCTGCAGGGTGTTAGCAGAGACTTTCCCGGGACAGTGAAACCCTATGTCAGAGACACTGAGAAGAAGCCCCAATGTTCCCTCCAGGCACTTTCAGTGTGGGTGCCTTCTCCACGTGGTTCCTGGTTTCACTGCAGCTCTGAAGAGAATGTTAGCAAAGAGGTAACCGGGACAGTGAAAACAGTACTCAAAGACAGGGAGAGCAAGCTCTACATTACTCTCTTGGCACTTTGGATGTGGGACATACAGCGAGATGTTTGCTGCTTTTGCGTTTGGCTGTTGGGAGATTTACAGCACAAAGATATCTCGTTGATTTGAAGCAGTTCTGAGAAAGTCTAAACATAATCCCCACTTCTCCCTCCTGGCACTTTCCATGTGGGAGATATAGTAGGATGTATATTGGTTTTGAGGACAGCTCAATGGACAGTGTAGGGAGAAAAGTTCCTGGCTCCTTGAATGCCGTTCCTGGAGACACTGCGATCAATGAGGGAGATATGTCAAGATGTGTGTTGGTTTTGAGGACGGCTCTCTGGAGAGTCTTAGCAAAGAGGTCACAGGGATAATCAGAGCAATTCTCAGAGACACTGAGAACAAGCTCCGCAGTTCCTCCTGGCACTTTCCCTGTAGGAGATACCGCAAGACGTTTCTGTATATTGCGCACAGTGCTCTGCAGGGTGTTAGCAGAGACTTTCCCGGGACAGTGAAACCCTATGTCAGAGACACTGAGAAGAAGCCCCAATGTTCCCTCCAGGCACTTTCAGTGTGGGTGCCTTCTCCACGTGGTTCCTGGTTTCACTGCAGCTCTGAAGAGAATGTTAGCAAAGAGGTAACCGGGACAGTGAAAACAGTACTCAAAGACAGGGAGAGCAAGCTCTACATTACTCTCTTGGCACTTTGGATGTGGGACATACAGCGAGATGTTTGCTGCTTTTGCGTTTGGCTGTTGGGAGATTTACAGCACAAAGATATCTCGTTGATTTGAAGCAGTTCTGAGAAAGTCTAAACATAATCCCCACTTCTCCCTCCTGGCACTTTCCATGTGGGAGATATAGCAGGATGTATATTGGTTTTGAGGACAACTCAATGGACAGTGTAGGGAGAAAAGTTCCTGGCTCCTTGAATGCCGTTCCTGGAGACACTGCGATCAATGAGGGAGATATGTCAAGATGTGTGTTGGTTTTGAGGACGTCTCTCTGGAGAGTCTTAGCAAAGAGGTCACAGGGATAATCAGAGCAATTCTCAGAGACACTGAGAACAAGCTCGACAATTCCTCCTGGCACTTTCCCTGTAGGAGATACCGCAAGACGTTTCTGTATATTGCGCACAGTGCTCTGCAGGGTGTTAGCAGAGACTTTCCCGGGACAGTGAAACCCTATGTCAGAGACACTGAGAAGAAGCCCCAATGTTCCCTCCAGGCACTTTCAGTGTGGGTGCCTTCTCCACGTGGTTCCTGGTTTCACTGCAGCTCTGAAGAGAATGTTAGCAAAGAGGTAACCGGGACAGTGAAAACAGTACTCAAAGACAGGGAGAGCAAGCTCTACATTACTCTCTTGGCACTTTGGATGTGGGACATACAGCGAGATGTTTGCTGCTTTTGCGTTTGGCTGTTGGGAGATTTACAGCACAAAGATATCTCGTTGATTTGAAGCAGTTCTGAGAAAGTCTAAACATAATCCCCACTTCTCCCTCCTGGCACTTTCCATGTGGGAGATATAGCAGGATGTATATTGGTTTTGAGGACAGCTCAATGGACAGTGTAGGGAGAAAAGTTCCTGGCTCCTTGAATGCCGTTCCTGGAGACACTGCGATCAATGAGGGAGATATGTCAAGATGTGTGTTGGTTTTGAGGACGGCTCTCTGGAGAGTCTTAGCAAAGAGGTCACAGGGATAATCAGAGCAATTCTCAGAGACACTGAGAACAAGCTCCGCAGTTCCTCCTGGCACTTTCCCTGTAGGAGATACCGCAAGACGTTTCTGTATATTGCGCACAGTGCTCTGCAGGGTGTTAGCAGAGACTTTCCCGGGACAGTGAAACCCTATGTCAGAGACACTGAGAAGAAGCCCCAATGTTCCCTCCAGGCACTTTCACTGTGGGTGCCTTCTCCACGTGGTTCCTGGTTTCACTGCAGCTCTGAAGAGAATGTTAGCAAAGAGGTAACCGGGACAGTGAAAACAGTACTCAAAGACAGGGAGAGCAAGCTCTACATTACTCTCTTGGCACTTTGGATGTGGGACATACAGCGAGATGTTTGCTGCTTTTGCGTTTGGCTGTTGGGAGATTTACAGCACAAAGATATCTAGTCGATTTGAAGCAGTTCTGAGAAAGTCTAAACATAATCCCCACTTCTCCCTCCTGGCACTTTCCATGTGGGAGATATAGCAGGATGTATATTGGTTTTAAGGAACTGTCCCCGGAGAGCGTGGGCCGAAAAGTTCCTGGCTCCTTGAATGCCGTTCCTGGAGACACTGCGATCAATGAGGGAGATATGTCAAGATGTGTGTTGGTTTTGAGGACGTCTCTCTGGAGAGTCTTAGCAAAGAGGTCACAGGGATAATCAGAGCAATTCTCAGAGACACTGAGAACAAGCTCGACAGTTCCTCCTGGCACTTTCCCTGTAGGAGATACCGCAAGACGTTTCTGTATATTGCGCACAGTGCTCTGCAGGGTGTTAGCAGAGACTTTCCCGGGACAGTGAAACCCTATGTCAGAGACACTGAGAAGAAGCCCCAATGTTCCCTCCAGGCACTTTCAGTGTGGGTGCCTTCTCCACGTGGTTCCTGGTTTCACTGCAGCTCTGAAGAGAATGTTAGCAAAGAGGTAACCGGGACAGTGAAAACAGTACTCAAAGACAGGGAGAGCAAGCTCTACATTACTCTCTTGGCACTTTGGATGTGGGACATACAGCGAGATGTTTGCTGCTTTTGCGTTTGGCTGTTGGGAGATTTACAGCACAAAGATATCTCGTTGATTTGAAGCAGTTCTGAGAAAGTCTAAACATAATCCCCACTTCTCCCTCCTGGCACTTTCCATGTGGGAGATATAGCAGGATGTATATTGGTTTTGAGGACAGCTCAATGGACAGTGTAGGGAGAAAAGTTCCTGGCTCCTTGAATGCCGTTCCTGGAGACACTGCGATCAATGAGGGAGATATGTCAAGATGTGTGTTGGTTTTGGGGACGTCTCTCTGGAGAGTCTTAGCAAAGAGGTCACAGGGATAATCAGAGCAATTCTCAGAGACACTGAGAACAAGCTCCACAGTTCCTCCTGGCACTTTCCCTGTAGGAGATACCGCAAGACGTTTCTGTATATTGCGCACAGTGCTCTGCAGGGTGTTAGCAGAGACTTTCCCGGGACAGTGAAACCCTATGTCAGAGACACTGAGAAGAAGCCCCAATGTTCCCTCCAGGCACTTTCAGTGTGGGTGCCTTCTCCACGTGGTTCCTGGTTTCACTGCAGCTCTGAAGAGAATGTTAGCAAAGAGGTAACCGGGACAGTGAAAACAGTACTCAAAGACAGGGAGAGCAAGCTCTACATTACTCTCTTGGCACTTTGGATGTGGGACATAGAGCGAGATGTTTGCTGCTTTTGCGTTTGGCTGTTGGGAGATTTACAGCACAAAGATATCTCGTTGATTTGAAGCAGTTCTGAGAAAGTCTAAACATAATCCCCACTTCTCCCTCCTGGCACTTTCCATGTGGGAGATATAGCAGGATGTATATTGGTTTTGAGGACAGCTCAATGGACAGTGTAGGGAGAAAAGTTCCTGGCTCCTTGAATGCCGTTCCTGGAGACACTGCGATCAATGAGGGAGATATGTCAAGATGTGTGTTGGTTTTGAGGACGTCTCTCTGGAGAGTCTTAGCAAAGAGGTCACAGGGATAATCAGAGCAATTCTCAGAGACACTGAGAACAAGCTCCACAATTCCTCCTGGCACTTTCCCTGTAGGAGATACCGCAAGACGTTTCTGTATATTGCGCACAGTGCTCTGCAGGGTGTTAGCAGAGACTTTCCCGGGACAGTGAAACCCTATGTCAGAGACACTGAGAAGAAGCCCCAATGTTCCCTCCAGGCACTTTCAGTGTGGGTGCCTTCTCCACGTGGTTCCTGGTTTCACTGCAGCTCTGAAGAGAATGTTAGCAAAGAGGTAACCGGGACAGTGAAAACAGTACTCAAAGACAGGGAGAGCAAGCTCTACATTACTCTCTTGGCACTTTGGATGTGGGACATACAGCGAGATGTTTGCTGCTTTTGCGTTTGGCTGTTGGGAGATTTACAGCACAAAGATATCTCGTTGATTTGAAGCAGTTCTGAGAAAGTCTAAACATAATCCCCACTTCTCCCTCCTGGCACTTTCCATGTGGGAGATATAGCAGGATGTATATTGGTTTTAAGGAACTGTCCCCGGAGAGTGTGGGCCGAAAACTTCCTGGCTCCTTGAATGCCGTTCCTGGAGACACTGCGATCAATGAGGGAGATATGTCAAGATGTGTGTTGGTTTTGAGGACGTCTCTCTGGAGAGTCTTAGCAAAGAGGTCACAGGGATAATCAGAGCAATTCTCAGAGACACTGAGAACAAGCTCCACAGTTCCTCCTGGCACTTTCCCTGTAGGAGATACCGCAAGACGTTTCTGTATATTGCGCACAGTGCTCTGCAGGGTGTTAGCAGAGACTTTCCCGGGACAGTGAAACCCTATGTCAGAGACACTGAGAAGAAGCCCCAATGTTCCCTCCAGGCACTTTCAGTGTGGGTGCCTTCTCCACGTGGTTCCTGGTTTCACTGCAGCTCTGAAGAGAATGTTAGCAAAGAGGTAACCGGGACAGTGAAAACAGTACTCAAAGACAGGGAGAGCAAGCTCTACATTACTCTCTTGGCACTTTGGATGTGGGACATAGAGCGAGATGTTTGCTGCTTTTGCGTTTGGCTGTTGGGAGATTTACAGCACAAAGATATCTCGTTGATTTGAAGCAGTTCTGAGAAAGTCTAAACATAATCCCCACTTCTCCCTCCTGGCACTTTCCATGTGGGAGATATAGCAGGATGTATATTGGTTTTGAGGACAGCTCAATGGACAGTGTAGGGAGAAAAGTTCCTGGCTCCTTGAATGCCGTTCCTGGAGACACTGCGATCAATGAGGGAGATATGTCAAGATGTGTGTTGGTTTTGAGGACGTCTCTCTGGAGAGTCTTAGCAAAGAGGTCACAGGGATAATCAGAGCAATTCTCAGAGACACTGAGAACAAGCTCCACAATTCCTCCTGGCACTTTCCCTGTAGGAGATACCGCAAGACGTTTCTGTATATTGCGCACAGTGCTCTGCAGGGTGTTAGCAGAGACTTTCCCGGGACAGTGAAACCCTATGTCAGAGACACTGAGAAGAAGCCCCAATGTTCCCTCCAGGCACTTTCAGTGTGGGTGCCTTCTCCACGTGGTTCCTGGTTTCACTGCAGCTCTGAAGAGAATGTTAGCAAAGAGGTAACCGGGACAGTGAAAACAGTACTCAAAGACAGGGAGAGCAAGCTCTACATTACTCTCTTGGCACTTTGGATGTGGGACATAGAGCGAGATGTTTGCTGCTTTTGCGTTTGGCTGTTGGGAGATTTACAGCACAAAGATATCTCGTTGATTTGAAGCAGTTCTGAGAAAGTCTAAACATAATCCCCACTTCTCCCTCCTGGCACTTTCCATGTGGGAGATATAGCAGGATGTATATTGGTTTTGAGGACAGCTCAATGGACAGTGTAGGGAGAAAAGTTCCTGGCTCCTTGAATGCCGTTCCTGGAGACACTGCGATCAATGAGGGAGATATGTCAAGATGTGTGTTGGTTTTGAGGACGTCTCTCTGGAGAGTCTTAGCAAAGAGGTCACAGGGATAATCAGAGCAATTCTCAGAGACACTGAGAACAAGCTCCACAATTCCTCCTGGCACTTTCCCTGTAGGAGATACCGCAAGACGTTTCTGTATATTGCGCACAGTGCTCTGCAGGGTGTTAGCAGAGACTTTCCCGGGACAGTGAAACCCTATGTCAGAGACACTGAGAAGAAGCCCCAATGTTCCCTCCAGGCACTTTCAGTGTGGGTGCCTTCTCCACGTGGTTCCTGGTTTCACTGCAGCTCTGAAGAGAATGTTAGCAAAGAGGTAACCGGGACAGTGAAAACAGTACTCAAAGACAGGGAGAGCAAGCTCTACATTACTCTCTTGGCACTTTGGATGTGGGACATACAGCGAGATGTTTGCTGCTTTTGCGTTTGGCTGTTGGGAGATTTACAGCACAAAGATATCTCGTTGATTTGAAGCAGTTCTGAGAAAGTCTAAACATAATCCCCACTTCTCCCTCCTGGCACTTTCCATGTGGGAGATATAGCAGGATGTATATTGGTTTTGAGGACAGCTCAATGGACAGTGTAGGGAGAAAAGTTCCTGGCTCCTTGAATGCCGTTCCTGGAGACACTGCGATCAATGAGGGAGATATGTCAAGATGTGTGTTGGTTTTGAGGACGTCTCTCTGGAGAGTCTTAGCAAAGAGGTCACAGGGATAATCAGAGCAATTCTCAGAGACACTGAGAACAAGCTCCACAATTCCTCCTGGCACTTTCCCTGTAGGAGATAACGCAAGACGTTTCTGTATATTGCGCACAGTGCTCTGCAGGGTGTTAGCAGAGACTTTCCCGGGACAGTGAAACCCTATGTCAGAGACACTGAGAAGAAGCCCCAATGTTCCCTCCAGGCACTTTCAGTGTGGGTGCCTTCTCCACGTGGTTCCTGGTTTCACTGCAGCTCTGAAGAGAATGTTAGCAAAGAGGTAACCGGGACAGTGAAAACAGTACTCAAAGACAGGGAGAGCAAGCTCTACATTACTCTCTTGGCACTTTGGATGTGGGACATACAGCGAGATGTTTGCTGCTTTTGCGTTTGGCTGTTGGGAGATTTACAGCACAAAGATATCTCGTTGATTTGAAGCAGTTCTGAGAAAGTCTAAACATAATCCCCACTTCTCCCTCCTGGCACTTTCCATGTGGGAGATATAGCAGGATGTAGATTGGTTTTGAGGACAACTCAATGGACAGTGTAGGGAGAAAAGTTCCTGGCTCCTTGAATGCCGTTCCTGGAGACACTGCGATCAATGAGGGAGACATGTCAAGATGTGTGTTGGTTTTGAGGACGTCTCTCTGGAGAGTCTTAGCAAAGAGGTCACAGGGATAATCAGAGCAATTCTCAGAGACACTGAGAACAAGCTCCACAATTCCTCCTGGCACTTTCCCTGTAGGAGATACCGCAAGACGTTTCTGTATATTGCGCACAGTGCTCTGCAGGGTGTTAGCAGAGACTTTCCCGGGACAGTGAAACCCTATGTCAGAGACACTGAGAAGAAGCCCCAATGTTCCCTCCAGGCACTTTCAGTGTGGGTGCCTTCTCCACGTGGTTCCTGGTTTCACTGAAGCTCTGAAGAGAATGTTAGCAAAGAGGTAACCGGGACAGTGAAAACAGTACTCAAAGACAGGGAGAGCAAGCTCTACATTACTCTCTTGGCACTTTGGATGTGGGACATACAGCGAGATGTTTGCTGCTTTTGCGTTTGGCTGTTGGGAGATTTACAGCACAAAGATATCTCGTTGATTTGAAGCAGTTCTGAGAAAGTCTAAACATAATCCCCACTTCTCCCTCCTGGCACTTTGCATGTGGGAGATATAGCAGGATGTATATTGGTTTTGAGGACAACTCAATGGACAGTGTAGGGAGAAAAGTTCCTGGCTCCTTGAATGCCGTTCCTGGAGACACTGCGATCAATGAGGGAGATATGTCAAGATGTGTGTTGGTTTTGAGGACGTCTCTCTGGAGAGTCTTAGCAAAGAGGTCACAGGGATAATCAGAGCAATTCTCAGAGACACTGAGAACAAGCTCCACAATTCCTCCTGGCACTTTCCCTGTAGGAGATACCGCAAGACGTTTCTGTATATTGCGCACAGTGCTCTGCAGGGTGTTAGCAGAGACTTTCCCGGGACAGTGAAACCCTATGTCAGAGACACTGAGAAGAAGCCCCAATGTTCCCTCCAGGCACTTTCAGTGTGGGTGCCTTCTCCACGTGGTTCCTGGTTTCACTGCAGCTCTGAAGAGAATGTTAGCAAAGAGGTAACCGGGACAGTGAAAACAGTACTCAAAGACAGGGAGAGCAAGCTCTACATTACTCTCTTGGCACTTTGGATGTGGGACATACAGCGAGATGTTTGCTGCTTTTGCGTTTGGCTGTTGGGAGATTTACAGCACAAAGATATCTCGTTGATTTGAAGCAGTTCTGAGAAAGTCTAAACATAATCCCCACTTCTCCCTCCTGGCACTTTCCATGTGGGAGATATAGCAGGATGTATATTGGTTTTGAGGACAACTCAATGGACAGTGTAGGGAGAAAAGTTCCTGGCTCCTTGAATGCCGTTCCTGGAGACACTGCGATCAATGAGGGAGATATGTCAAGATGTGTGTTGGTTTTGAGGACGTCTCTCTGGAGAGTCTTAGCAAAGAGGTCACAGGGATAATCAGAGCAATTCTCAGAGACACTGAGAACAAGCTCCACAATTCTTCCTGGCACTTTCCCTGTAGGAGATAACGCAAGACGTTTCTGTATATTGCGCACAGTGCTCTGCAGGGTGTTAGCAGAGACTTTCCCGGGACAGTGAAACCCTATGTCAGAGACACTGAGAAGAAGCCCCAATGTTCCCTCCAGGCACTTTCAGTGTGGGTGCCTTCTCCACGTGGTTCCTGGTTTCACTGCAGCTCTGAAGAGAATGTTAGCAAAGAGGTAACCGGGAGAGTGAAAACAGTACTCAAAGACAGGGAGAGCAAGCTCTACATTACTCTCTTGGCACTTTGGATGTGGGACATACAGCGAGATGTTTGCTGCTTTTGCGTTTGGCTGTTGGGAGATTTACAGCACAAAGATATCTCGTTGATTTGAAGCAGTTCTGAGAAAGTCTAAACATAATCCCCACTTCTCCCTCCTGGCACTTTCCATGTGGGAGATATAGCAGGATGTATATTGGTTTTGAGGACAGCTCAATGGACAGTGTAGGGAGAAAAGTTCCTGGCTCCTTGAATGCCGTTCCTGGAGACACTGCGATCAATGAGGGAGATATGTCAAGATGTGTGTTGGTTTTGAGGACGTCTCTCTGGAGAGTCTTAGCAAAGAGGTCACAGGGATAATCAGAGCAATTCTCAGAGACACTGAGAACAAGCTCCACAGTTCCTCCTGGCACTTTCCCTGTAGGAGATACCGCAAGACGTTTCTGTATATTGCGCACAGTGCTCTGCAGGGTGTTAGCAGAGACTTTCCCGGGACAGTGAAACCCTATGTCAGAGACACTGAGAAGAAGCCCCAATGTTCCCTCCAGGCACTTTCAGTGTGGGTGCCTTCTCCACGTGGTTCCTGGTTTCACTGCAGTTCTGAAGAGAATGTTAGCAAAGAGGTAACCGGGACAGTGAAAACAGTACTCAAAGACAGGGAGAGCAAGCTCTACATTACTCTCTTGGCACTTTGGATGTGGGACATACAGCGAGATGTTTGCTGCTTTTGCGTTTGGCTGTTGGGAGATTTACAGCACAAAGATATCTCGTTGATTTGAAGCAGTTCTGAGAAAGTCTAAACATAATCCCCACTTCTCCCTCCTGGCACTTTCCATGTGGGAGATATAGCAGGATGTATATTGGTTTTGAGGACAGCTCAATGGACAGTGTAGGGAGAAAAGTTCCTGGCTCCTTGAATGCCGTTCCTGGAGACACTGCGATCAATGAGGGAGATATGTCAAGATGTGTGTTGGTTTTGAGGACGTCTCTCTGGAGAGTCTTAGCAAAGAGGTCACAGGGATAATCAGAGCAATTCTCAGAGACACTGAGAACAAGCTCCACAGTTCCTCCTGGCACTTTCCCTGTAGGAGATACCGCAAGACGTTTCTGTATATTGCGCACAGTGCTCTGCAGGGTGTTAGCAGAGACTTTCCCGGGACAGTGAAACCCTATGTCAGAGACACTGAGAAGAAGCCCCAATGTTCCCTCCAGGCACTTTCAGTGTGGGTGCCTTCTCCACGTGGTTCCTGGTTTCACTGCAGCTCTGAAGAGAATGTTAGCAAAGAGGTAACCGGGACAGTGAAAACAGTACTCAAAGACAGGGAGAGCAAGCTCTACATTACTCTCTTGGCACTTTGGATGTGGGACATACAGCGAGATGTTTGCTGCTTTTGCGTTTGGCTGTTGGGAGATTTACAGCACAAAGATATCTCGTTGATTTGAAGCAGTTCTGAGAAAGTCTAAACATAATCCCCACTTCTCCCTCCTGGCACTTTCCATGTGGGAGATATAGCAGGATGTATATTGGTTTTGAGGACAACTCAATGGACAGTGTAGGGAGAAAAGTTCCTGGCTCCTTGAATGCCGTTCCTGGAGACACTGCGATCAATGAGGGAGATATGTCAAGATGTGTGTTGGTTTTGAGGACGTCTCTCTGGAGAGTCTTAGCAAAGAGGTCACAGGGATAATCAGAGCAATTCTCAGAGACACTGAGAACAAGCTCCACAATTCCTCCTGGCACTTTCCCTGTAGGAGATACCGCAAGACGTTTCTGTATATTGCGCACAGTGCTCTGCAGGGTGTTAGCAGAGACTTTCCCGGGACAGTGAAACCCTATGTCAGAGACACTGAGAAGAAGCCCCAATGTTCCCTCCAGGCACTTTCAGTGTGGGTGCCTTCTCCACGTGGTTCCTGGTTTCACTGCAGCTCTGAAGAGAATGTTAGCAAAGAGGTAACCGGGACAGTGAAAACAGTACTCAAAGACAGGGAGAGCAAGCTCTACATTACTCTCTTGGCACTTTGCATGTGGGACATACAGCGAGATGTTTGCTGCTTTTGCGTTTGGCTGTTGGGAGATTTACAGCACAAAGATATCTCGTTGATTTGAAGCAGTTCTGAGAAAGTCTAAACATAATCCCCACTTCTCCCTCCTGGCACTTTCCATGTGGGAGATATAGCAGGATGTATATTGGTTTTAAGGAACTGTCCCCGGAGAGTGTGGGCCGAAAAGTTCCTGGCTCCTTGAATGCCGTTCCTGGAGACACTGCGATCAATGAGGGAGATATGTCAAGATGTGTGTTGGTTTTGAGGACGTCTCTCTGGAGAGTCTTAGCAAAGAGGTCACAGGGATAATCAGAGCAATTCTCAGAGACACTGAGAACAAGCTCCACAATTCCTCCTGGCACTTTCCCTGTAGGAGATACCGCAAGACGTTTCTGTATATTGCGCACAGTGCTCTGCAGGGTGTTAGCAGAGACTTTCCCGGGACAGTGAAACCCTATGTCAGAGACACTGAGAAGAAGCCCCAATGTTCCCTCCAGGCACTTTCAGTGTGGGTGCCTTCTCCACGTGGTTCCTGGTTTCACTGCAGCTCTGAAGAGAATGTTAGCAAAGAGGTAACCGGGACAGTGAAAACAGTACTCAAAGACAGGGAGAGCAAGCTCTACATTACTCTCTTGGCACTTTGGATGTGGGACATACAGCGAGATGTTTGCTGCTTTTGCGTTTGGCTGTTGGGAGATTTACAGCACAAAGATATCTCGTTGATTTGAAGCAGTTCTGAGAAAGTCTAAACATAATCCCCACTTCTCCCTCCTGGCACTTTCCATGTGGGAGATATAGCAGGATGTATATTGGTTTTAAGGAACTGTCCCCGGAGAGTGTGGGCCGAAAAGTTCCTGGCTCCTTGAATGCCGTTCCTGGAGACACTGCGATCAATGAGGGAGATATGTCAAGATGTGTGTTGGTTTTGAGGACGTCTCTCTGGAGAGTCTTAGCAAAGAGGTCACAGGGATAATCAGAGCAATTCTCAGAGACACTGAGAACAAGCTCGACAATTCCTCCTGGCACTTTCCCTGTAGGAGATACCGCAAGACGTTTCTGTATATTGCGCACAGTGCTCTGCAGGGTGTTAGCAGAGACTTTCCCGGGACAGTGAAACCCTATGTCAGAGACACTGAGAAGAAGCCCCAATGTTCCCTCCAGGCACTTTCAGTGTGGGTGCCTTCTCCACGTGGTTCCTGGTTTCACTGCAGCTCTGAAGAGAATGTTAGCAAAGAGGTAACCGGGACAGTGAAAACAGTACTCAAAGACAGGGAGAGCAAGCTCTACATTACTCTCTTGGCACTTTGGATGTGGGACATACAGCGAGATGTTTGCTGCTTTTGCGTTTGGCTGTTGGGAGATTTACAGCACAAAGATATCTCGTTGATTTGAAGCAGTTCTGAGAAAGTCTAAACATAATCCCCACTTCTCCCTCCTGGCACTTTCCATGTGGGAGATATAGCAGGATGTAGATTGGTTTTGAGGACAGCTCAATGGACAGTGTAGGGAGAAAAGTTCCTGGCTCCTTGAATGCCGTTCCTGGAGACACTGCGATCAATGAGGGAGATATGTCAAGATGTGTGTTGGTTTTGAGGACGTCTCTCTGGAGAGTCTTAGCAAAGAGGTCACAGGGATAATCAGAGCAATTCTCAGAGACACTGAGAACAAGCTCGACAGTTCCTCCTGGCACTTTCCCTGTAGGAGATACCGCAAGACGTTTCTGTATATTGCGCACAGTGCTCTGCAGGGTGTTAGCAGAGACTTTCCCGGGACAGTGAAACCCTATGTCAGAGACACTGAGAAGAAGCCCCAATGTTCCCTCCAGGCACTTTCAGTGTGGGTGCCTTCTCCACGTGGTTCCTGGTTTCACTGCAGCTCTGAAGAGAATGTTAGCAAAGAGGTAACCGGGACAGTGAAAACAGTACTCAAAGACAGGGAGAGCAAGCTCTACATTACTCTCTTGGCACTTTGGATGTGGGACATACAGCGAGATGTTTGCTGCTTTTGCGTTTGGCTGTTGGGAGATTTACAGCACAAAGATATCTCGTTGATTTGAAGCAGTTCTGAGAAAGTCTAAACATAATCCCCACTTCTCCCTCCTGGCACTTTCCATGTGGGAGATATAGCAGGATGTATATTGGTTTTGAGGACAGCTCAATGGACAGTGTAGGGAGAAAAGTTCCTGGCTCCTTGAATGCCGTTCCTGGAGACACTGCGATCAATGAGGGAGATATGTCAAGATGTGTGTTGGTTTTGAGGACGTCTCTCTGGAGAGTCTTAGCAAAGAGGTCACAGGGATAATCAGAGCAATTCTCAGAGACACTGAGAACAAGCTCCACAATTCCTCCTGGCACTTTCCCTGTAGGAGATACCGCAAGACGTTTCTGTATATTGCGCACAGTGCTCTGCAGGGTGTTAGCAGAGACTTTCCCGGGACAGTGAAACCCTATGTCAGAGACACTGAGAAGAAGCCCCAATGTTCCCTCCAGGCACTTTCAGTGTGGGTGCCTTCTCCACGTGGTTCCTGGTTTCACTGCAGCTCTGAAGAGAATGTTAGCAAAGAGGTAACCGGGACAGTGAAAACAGTACTCAAAGACAGGGAGAGCAAGCTCTACATTACTCTCTTGGCACTTTGGATGTGGGACATACAGCGAGATGTTTGCTGCTTTTGCGTTTGGCTGTTGGGAGATTTACAGCACAAAGATATCTCGTTGATTTGAAGCAGTTCTGAGAAAGTCTAAACATAATCCCCACTTCTCCCTCCTGGCACTTTCCATGTGGGAGATATAGCAGGATGTATATTGGTTTTGAGGACAGCTCAATGGACAGTGTAGGGAGAAAAGTTCCTGGCTCCTTGAATGCCGTTCCTGGAGACACTGCGATCAATGAGGGAGATATGTCAAGATGTGTGTTGGTTTTGAGGACGTCTCTCTGGAGAGTCTTAGCAAAGAGGTCACAGGGATAATCAGAGCAATTCTCAGAGACACTGAGAACAAGCTCCACAATTCCTCCTGGCACTTTCCCTGTAGGAGATACCGCAAGACGTTTCTGTATATTGCGCACAGTGCTCTGCAGGGTGTTAGCAGAGACTTTCCCGGGACAGTGAAACCCTATGTCAGAGACACTGAGAAGAAGCCCCAATGTTCCCTCCAGGCACTTTCAGTGTGGGTGCCTTCTCCACGTGGTTCCTGGTTTCACTGCAGCTCTGAAGAGAATGTTAGCAAAGAGGTAACCGGGACAGTGCAAACAGTACTCAAAGACAGGGAGAGCAAGCTCTACATTACTCTCTTGGCACTTTGGATGTGGGACATACAGCGAGATGTTTGCTGCTTTTGCGTTTGGCTGTTGGGAGATTTACAGCACAAAGATATCTCGTTGATTTGAAGCAGTTCTGAGAAAGTCTAAACATAATCCCCACTTCTCCCTCCTGGCACTTTCCATGTGGGAGATATAGCAGGATGTATATTGGTTTTGAGGACAGCTCAATGGACAGTGTAGGGAGAAAAGTTCCTGGCTCCTTGAATGCCGTTCCTGGAGACACTGCGATCAATGAGGGAGATATGTCAAGATGTGTGTTGGTTTTGAGGACGTCTCTCTGGAGAGTCTTAGCAAAGAGGTCACAGGGATAATCAGAGCAATTCTCAGAGACACTGAGAACAAGCTCCACAATTCCTCCTGGCACTTTCCCTGTAGGAGATACCGCAAGACGTTTCTGTATATTGCGCACAGTGCTCTGCAGGGTGTTAGCAGAGACTTTCCCGGGACAGTGAAACCCTATGTCAGAGACACTGAGAAGAAGCCCCAATGTTCCCTCCAGGCACTTTCAGTGTGGGTGCCTTCTCCACGTGGTTCCTGGTTTCACTGCAGCTCTGAAGAGAATGTTAGCAAAGAGGTAACCGGGACAGTGAAAACAGTACTCAAAGACAGGGAGAGCAAGCTCTACATTACTCTCTTGGCACTTTGGATGTGGGACATACAGCGAGATGTTTGCTGCTTTTGCGTTTGGCTGTTGGGAGATTTACAGCACAAAGATATCTCGTTGATTTGAAGCAGTTCTGAGAAAGTCTAAACATAATCCCCACTTCTCCCTCCTGGCACTTTCCATGTGGGAGATATAGCAGGATGTATATTGGCTTTAAGGAACTGTCCCCGGAGAGTGTGGGCCGAAAAGTTCCTGGCTCCTTGAATGCCGTTCCTGGAGACACTGCGATCAATGAGGGAGATATGTCAAGATGTGTGTTGGTTTTGAGGACGTCTCTCTGGAGAGTCTTAGCAAAGAGGTCACAGGGATAATCAGAGCAATTCTCAGAGACACTGAGAACAAGCTCCACAATTCCTCCTGGCACTTTCCCTGTAGGAGATACCGCAAGACGTTTCTGTATATTGCGCACAGTGCTCTGCAGGGTGTTAGCAGAGACTTTCCCGGGACAGTGAAACCCTATGTCAGAGACACTGAGAAGAAGCCCCAATGTTCCCTCCAGGCACTTTCAGAGTGGGTGCCTTCTCCACGTGGTTCCTGGTTTCACTGCAGCTCTGAAGAGAATGTTAGCAAAGAGGTAACCGGGACAGTGAAAACAGTACTCAAAGACAGGGAGAGCAAGCTCTACATTACTCTCTTGGCACTTTGGATGTGGGACATACAGCGAGATGTTTGCTGCTTTTGCGTTTGGCTGTTGGGAGATTTACAGCACAAAGATATCTCGTTGATTTGAAGCAGTTCTGAGAAAGTCTAAACATAATCCCCACTTCTCCCTCCTGGCACTTTCCATGTGGGAGATATAGCAGGATGTATATTGGTTTTGAGGACAGCTCAATGGACAGTGTAGGGAGAAAAGTTCCTGGCTCCTTGAATGCCGTTCCTGGAGACACTGCGATCAATGAGGGAGATATGTCAAGACGTGTGTTGGTTTTGAGGATGTCTCTCTGGAGAGTCTTAGCAAAGAGGTCACAGGGATAATCAGAGCAATTCTCAGAGACACTGAGAACAAGCTCCACAATTCCTCCTGGCACTTTCCCTGTAGGAGATACCGCAAGACGTTTCTGTATATTGCGCACAGTGCTCTGCAGGGTGTTAGCAGAGACTTTCCCGGGACAGTGAAACCCTATGTCAGAGACACTGAGAAGAAGCCCCAATGTTCCCTCCAGGCACTTTCAGTGTGGGTGCCTTCTCCACGTGGTTCCTGGTTTCACTGCAGCTCTGAAGAGAATGTTAGCAAAGAGGTAACCGGGACAGTGAAAACAGTACTCAAAGACAGGGAGAGCAAGCTCTACATTACTCTCTTGGCACTTTGGATGTGGGACATACAGCGAGATGTTTGCTGCTTTTGCGTTTGGCTGTTGGGAGATTTACAGCACAAAGATATCTCGTTGATTTGAAGCAGTTCTGAGAAAGTCTAAACATAATCCCCACTTCTCCCTCCTGGCACTTTCCATGTGGGAGATATAGCAGGATGTATATTGGTTTTAAGGAACTGTCCCCGGAGAGTGTGGGCCGAAAAGTTCCTGGCTCCTTGAATGCCGTTCCTGGAGACACTGCGATCAATGAGGGAGATATGTCAAGATGTGTGTTGGTTTTGAGAACGTCTCTCTGGAGAGTCTTAGCAAAGAGGTCACAGGGATAATCAGAGCAATTCTCAGAGACACTGAGAACAAGCTCGACAATTCCTCCCGGCACTTTCCCTGTAGGAGATACCGCAAGACGTTTCTGTATATTGCGCACAGTGCTCTGCAGGGTGTTAGCAGAGACTTTCCCGGGACAGTGAAACCCTATGTCAGAGACACTGAGAAGAAGCCCCAATGTTCCCTCCAGGCACTTTCAGTGTGGGTGCCTTCTCCACGTGGTTCCTGGTTTCACTGCAGCTCTGAAGAGAATGTTAGCAAAGAGGTAACCGGGACAGTGAAAACAGTACTCAAAGACAGGGAGAGCAAGCTCTACATTACTCTCTTGGCACTTTGCATGTGGGACATACAGCGAGATGTTTGCTGCTTTTGCGTTTGGCTGTTGGGAGATTTACAGCACAAAGATATCTCGTTGATTTGAAGCAGTTCTGAGAAAGTCTAAACATAATCCCCACTTCTCCCTCCTGGCACTTTCCATGTGGGAGATATAGCAGGATGTATATTGGTTTTGAGGACAGCTCAATGGACAGTGTAGGGAGAAAAGTTCCTGGCTCCTTGAATGCCGTTCCTGGAGACACTGCGATCAATGAGGGAGATATGTCAAGATGTGTGTTGGTTTTGAGGACGTCTCTCTGGAGAGTCTTAGCAAAGAGGTCACAGGGATAATCAGAGCAATTCTCAGAGACACTGAGAACAAGCTCCACAATTCCTCCTGGCACTTTCCCTGTAGGAGATACCGCAAGACGTTTCTGTATATTGCGCACAGTGCTCTGCAGGGTGTTAGCAGAGACTTTCCCGGGACAGTGAAACCCTATGTCAGAGACACTGAGAAGAAGCCCCAATGTTCCCTCCAGGCACTTTCAGTGTGGGTGCCTTCTCCACGTGGTTCCTGGTTTCACTGCAGCTCTGAAGAGAATGTTACCAAAGAGGTAACCGGGACAGTGAAAACAGTACTCAAAGACAGGGAGAGCAAGCTCTACATTACTCTCTTGGCACTTTGGATGTGGGACATACAGCGAGATGTTTGCTGCTTTTGCGTTTGGCTGTTGGGAGATTTACAGCACAAAGATATCTCGTTGATTTGAAGCAGTTCTGAGAAAGTCTAAACATAATCCCCACTTCTCCCTCCTGGCACTTTCCATGTGGGAGATATAGCAGGATGTATATTGGTTTTAAGGAACTGTCCCCGGAGAGTGTGGGCTGAAAAGTTCCTGGCTCCTTGAATGCCGTTCCTGGAGACACTGCGATCAATGAGGGAGATATGTCAAGATGTGTGTTGGTTTTGAGAACGTCTCTCTGGAGAGTCTTAGCAAAGAGGTCACAGGGATAATCAGAGCAATTCTCAGAGACACTGAGAACAAGCTCGACAATTCCTCCTGGCACTTTCCCTGTAGGAGATACCGCAAGACGTTTCTGTATATTGCGCACAGTGCTCTGCAGGGTGTTAGCAGAGACTTTCCCGGGACAGTGAAACCCTATGTCAGAGACACTGAGAAGAAGGCCCAATGTTCCCTCCAGGCACTTTCAGTGTGGGTGCCTTCTCCACGTGGTTCCTGGTTTCACTGCAGCTCTGAAGAGAATGTTAGCAAAGAGGTAACCGGGACAGTGAAAACAGTACTCAAAGACAGGGAGAGCAAGCTCTACATTACTCTCTTGGCACTTTGGATGTGGGACATACAGCGAGATGTTTGCTGCTTTTGCGTTTGGCTGTTGGGAGATTTACAGCACAAAGATATCTCGTTGATTTGAAGCAGTTCTGAGAAAGTCTAAACATAATCCCCACTTCTCCCTCCTGGCACTTTCCATGTGGGAGATATAGCAGGATGTATATTGGTTTTGAGGACAGCTCAATGGACAGTGTAGGGAGAAAAGTTCCTGGCTCCTTGAACGCCGTTCCTGGAGACACTGCGATCAATGAGGGAGATATGTCAAGATGTGTGTTGGTTTTGAGGACGTCTCTCTGGAGAGTCTTAGCAAAGAGGTCACAGGGATAATCAGAGCAATTCTCAGAGACACTGAGAACAAGCTCCACAATTCCTCCTGGCACTTTCCCTGTAGGAGATACCGCAAGACGTTTCTGTATATTGCGCACAGTGCTCTGCAGGGTGTTAGCAGAGACTTTCCCGGGACAGTGAAACCCTATGTCAGAGACACTGAGAAGAAGCCCCAATGTTCCCTCCAGGCACTTTCAGTGTGGGTGCCTTCTCCACGTGGTTCCTGGTTTCACTGCAGCTCTGAAGAGAATGTTAGCAAAGAGGTAACCGGGACAGTGAAAACAGTACTCAAAGACAGGGAGAGCAAGCTCTACATTACTCTCTTGGCACTTTGGATGTGGGACATACAGCGAGATGTTTGCTGCTTTTGCGTTTGGCTGTTGGGAGATTTACAGCACAAAGATATCTCGTTGATTTGAAGCAGTTCTGAGAAAGTCTAAACATAATCCCCACTTCTCCCTCCTGGCACTTTCCATGTGGGAGATATAGCAGGATGTATATTGGTTTTGAGGACAGCTCAATGGACAGTGTAGGGAGAAAAGTTCCTGGCTCCTTGAATGCCGTTCCTGGAGACACTGCGATCAATGAGGGAGATATGTCAAGATGTGTGTTGGTTTTGAGGACGTCTCTCTGGAGAGTCTTAGCAAAGAGGTCACAGGGATAATCAGAGCAATTCTCAGAGACACTGAGAACAAGCTCCACAGTTCCTCCTGGCACTTTCCCTGTAGGAGATACCGCAAGACGTTTCTGTATATTGCGCACAGTGCTCTGCAGGGTGTTAGCAGAGACTTTCCCGGGACAGTGAAACCCTATGTCAGAGACACTGAGAAGAAGCCCCAATGTTCCCTCCAGGCACTTTCACTGTGGGTGCCTTCTCCACGTGGTTCCTGGTTTCACTGCAGCTCTGAAGAGAATGTTAGCAAAGAGGTAACCGGGACAGTGAAAACAGTACTCAAAGACAGGGAGAGCAAGCTCTACATTACTCTCTTGGCACTTTGGATGTGGGACATACAGCGAGATGTTTGCTGCTTTTGCGTTTGGCTGTTGGGAGATTTACAGCACAAAGATATCTCGTTGATTTGAAGCAGTTCTGAGAAAGTCTAAACATAATCCCCACTTCTCCCTCCTGGCACTTTCCATGTGGGAGATATAGCAGGATGTATATTGGTTTTGAGGACAACTCAATGGACAGTGAGGGCAGAAAAGTTCCTGGCTCCTTGAATGCCGTTCCTGGAGACACTGCGATCAATGAGGGAGATATGTCAAGATGTGTGTTGGTTTTGAGGACGTCTCTCTGGAGAGTCTTAGCAAAGAGGTCACAGGGATAATCAGAGCAATTCTCAGAGACACTGAGAACAAGCTCCACAATTCCTCCTGGCACTTTCCCTGTAGGAGATACCGCAAGACGTTTCTGTATATTGCGCACAGTGCTCTGCAGGGTGTTAGCAGAGACTTTCCCGGGACAGTGAAACCCTATGTCAGAGACACTGAGAAGAAGCCCCAATGTTCCCTCCAGGCACTTTCAGTGTGGGTGCCTTCTCCACGTGGTTCCTGGTTTCACTGCAGCTCTGAAGAGAATGTTAGCAAAGAGGTAACCGGGACAGTGAAAACAGTACTCAAAGACAGGGAGAGCAAGCTCTACATTACTCTCTTGGCACTTTGGATGTGGGACATAGAGCGAGATGTTTGCTGCTTTTGCGTTTGGCTGTTGGGAGATTTACAGCACAAAGATATCTCGTTGATTTGAAGCAGTTCTGAGAAAGTCTAAACATAATCCCCACTTCTCCCTCCTGGCACTTTCCATGTGGGAGATATAGCAGGATGTATATTGGTTTTGAGGACAGCTCAATGGACAGTGTAGGGAGAAAAGTTCCTGGCTCCTTGAATGCCGTTCCTGGAGACACTGCGATCAATGAGGGAGATATGTCAAGATGTGTGTTGGTTTTGAGGACGTCTCTCTGGAGAGTCTTAGCAAAGAGGTCACAGGGATAATCAGAGCAATTCTCAGAGACACTGAGAACAAGCTCCACAATTCCTCCTGGCACTTTCCCTGTAGGAGATACCGCAAGACGTTTCTGTATATTGCGCACAGTGCTCTGCAGGGTGTTAGCAGAGACTTTCCCGGGACAGTGAAACCCTATGTCAGAGACACTGAGAAGAAGCCCCAATGTTCCCTCCAGGCACTTTCAGTGTGGGTGCCTTCTCCACGTGGTTCCTGGTTTCACTGCAGCTCTGAAGAGAATGTTAGCAAAGAGGTAACCGGGACAGTGAAAACAGTACTCAAAGACAGGGAGAGCAAGCTCTACATTACTCTCTTGGCACTTTGGATGTGGGACATACAGCGAGATGTTTGCTGCTTTTGCGTTTGGCTGTTGGGAGATTTACAGCACAAAGATATCTCGTTGATTTGAAGCAGTTCTGAGAAAGTCTAAACATAATCCCCACTTCTCCCTCCTGGCACTTTCCATGTGGGAGATATAGCAGGATGTATATTGGTTTTGAGGACAACTCAATGGACAGTGTAGGGAGAAAAGTTCCTGGCTCCTTGAATGCCGTTCCTGGAGACACTGCGATCAATGAGGGAGATATGTCAAGATGTGTGTTGGTTTTGAGGACGTCTCTCTGGAGAGTCTTAGCAAAGAGGTCACAGGGATAATCAGAGCAATTCTCAGAGACACTGAGAACAAGCTCCACAATTCCTCCTGGCACTTTCCCTGTAGGAGATACCGCAAGACGTTTCTGTATATTGCGCACAGTGCTCTGCAGGGTGTTAGCAGAGACTTTCCCGGGACAGTGAAACCCTATGTCAGAGACACTGAGAAGAAGCCCCAATGTTCCCTCCAGGCACTTTCAGTGTGGGTGCCTTCTCCACGTGGTTCCTGGTTTCACTGCAGCTCTGAAGAGAATGTTAGCAAAGAGGTAACCGGGACAGTGAAAACAGTACTCAAAGACAGGGAGAGCAAGCTCTACATTACTCTCTTGGCACTTTGGATGTGGGACATACAGCGAGATGTTTGCTGCTTTTGCGTTTGGCTGTTGGGAGATTTACAGCACAAAGATATCTCGTTGATTTGAAGCAGTTCTGAGAAAGTCTAAACATAATCCCCACTTCTCCCTCCTGGCACTTTCCATGTGGGAGATATAGCAGGATGTATATTGGTTTTGAGGACAACTCAATGGACAGTGTAGGGAGAAAAGTTCCTGGCTCCTTGAATGCCGTTCCTGGAGACACTGCGATCAATGAGGGAGATATGTCAAGATGTGTGTTGGTTTTGAGGACGTCTCTCTGGAGAGTCTTAGCAAAGAGGTCACAGGGATAATCAGAGCAATTCTCAGAGACACTGAGAACAAGCTCGACAATTCCTCCTGGCACTTTCCCTGTAGGAGATACCGCAAGACGTTTCTGTATATTGCGCACAGTGCTCTGCAGGGTGTTAGCAGAGACTTTCCCGGGACAGTGAAACCCTATGTCAGAGACACTGAGAAGAAGCCCCAATGTTCCCTCCAGGCACTTTCAGTGTGGGTGCCTTCTCCACGTGGTTCCTGGTTTCACTGCAGCTCTGAAGAGAATGTTAGCAAAGAGGTAACCGGGACAGTGAAAACAGTACTCAAAGACAGGGAGAGCAAGCTCTACATTACTCTCTTGGCACTTTGGATGTGGGACATACAGCGAGATGTTTGCTGCTTTTGCGTTTGGCTGTTGGGAGATTTACAGCACAAAGATATCTCGTTGATTTGAAGCAGTTCTGAGAAAGTCTAAACATAATCCCCACTTCTCCCTCCTGGCACTTTCCATGTGGGAGATATAGCAGGATGTATATTGGTTTTGAGGACAGCTCAATGGACAGTGTAGGGAGAAAAGTTCCTGGCTCCTTGAATGCCGTTCCTGGAGACACTGCGATCAATGAGGGAGATATGTCAAGATGTGTGTTGGTTTTGAGGACGTCTCTCTGGAGAGTCTTAGCAAAGAGGTCACAGGGATAATCAGAGCAATTCTCAGAGACACTGAGAACAAGCTCCACAGTTCCTCCTGGCACTTTCCCTGTAGGAGATACCGCAAGACGTTTCTGTATATTGCGCACAGTGCTCTGCAGGGTGTTAGCAGAGACTTTCCCGGGACAGTGAAACCCTATGTCAGAGACACTGAGAAGAAGCCCCAATGTTCCCTCCAGGCACTTTCAGTGTGGGTGCCTTCTCCACGTGGTTCCTGGTTTCACTGCAGCTCTGAAGAGAATGTTAGCAAAGAGGTAACCGGGACAGTGAAAACAGTACTCAAAGACAGGGAGAGCAAGCTCTACATTACTCTCTTGGCACTTTGGATGTGGGACATACAGCGAGATGTTTGCTGCTTTTGCGTTTGGCTGTTGGGAGATTTACAGCACAAAGATATCTCGTTGATTTGAAGCAGTTCTGAGAAAATCTAAACATAATCCCCACTTCTCCCTCCTGGCACTTTCCATGTGGGAGATATAGCAGGATGTATATTGGTTTTGAGGACAACTCAATGGACAGTGTAGGGAGAAAAGTTCCTGGCTCCTTGAATGCCGTTCCTGGAGACACTGCGATCAATGAGGGAGATATGTCAAGATGTGTGTTGGTTTTGAGGACGTCTCTCTGGAGAGTCTTAGCAAAGAGGTCACAGGGATAATCAGAGCAATTCTCAGAGACACTGAGAACAAGCTCCACAATTCCTCCTGGCACTTTCCCTGTAGGAGATACCGCAAGACGTTTCTGTATATTGCGCACAGTGCTCTGCAGGGTGTTAGCAGAGACTTTCCCGGGACAGTGAAACCCTATGTCAGAGACACTGAGAAGAAGCCCCAATGTTCCCTCCAGGCACTTTCAGTGTGGGTGCCTTCTCCACGTGGTTCCTGGTTTCACTGCAGCTCTGAAGAGAATGTTAGCAAAGAGGTAACCGGGACAGTGAAAACAGTACTCAAAGACAGGGAGAGCAAGCTCTACATTACTCTCTTGGCACTTTGGATGTGGGACATACAGCGAGATGTTTGCTGCTTTTGCGTTTGGCTGTTGGGAGATTTACAGCACAAAGATATCTCGTTGATTTGAAGCAGTTCTGAGAAAGTCTAAACATAATCCCCACTTCTCCCTCCTGGCACTTTCCATGTGGGAGATATAGCAGGATGTATATTGGTTTTGAGGACAACTCAATGGACAGTGTAGGGAGAAAAGTTCCTGGCTCCTTGAATGCCGTTCCTGGAGACACTGCGATCAATGAGGGAGATATGTCAAGATGTGTGTTGGTTTTGAGGACGTCTCTCTGGAGATTCTTAGCAAAGAGGTCACAGGGATAATCAGAGCAATTCTCAGACACTGAGACACTTGACGCAACAGCCAAACAGCCAAACGCAAAAGCAGCAAACATCTCGCTGTATGTCCCACATCCAAAGTGCCAAGAGAGTAATGTAGAGCTTGCTCTCCCTGTCTTTGAGTACTGTTTTCACTGTCCCGGTTACCTCTTTGCTAACATTCTCTTCAGAGCTGCAGTGAAACCAGGAACCACGTGGAGAAGGCACCCACACTGAAAGTGCCTGGAGGGAACATTGGGGCTTCTTCTCAGTGTCTCTGACATAGGGTTTCACTGTCCCGGGAAAGTCTCTGCTAACACCCTGCAGAGCACTGTGCGCAATATACAGAAACGTCTTGCGGTATCTCCTACAGGGAAAGTGCCAGGAGGAATTGTGGAGCTTGTTCTCAGTGTCTCTGAGAATTGCTCTGATTATCCCTGTGACCTCTTTGCTAAGACTCTCCAGAGAGACGTCCTCAAAACCAACACACATCTTGACATATCTCCCTCATTGATCGCAGTGTCTCCAGGAACGGCATTCAAGGAGCCAGGAACTTTTCTCCCTACACTGTCCATTGAGTTGTCCTCAAAACCAATATACATCCTGCTATATCTCCCACATGGAAAGTGCCAGGAGGGAGAAGTGGGGATTATGTTTAGACTTTCTCAGAACTGCTTCAAATCAACGAGATATCTTTGTGCTGTAAATCTCCCAACAGCCAAACGCAAAAGCAGCAAACATCTCGCTGTATGTCCCACATCCAAAGTGCCAAGAGAGTAATGTAGAGCTTGCTCTCCCTGTCTTTGAGTACTGTTTTCACTGTCCCGGTTACCTCTTTGCTAACATTCTCTTCAGAGCTGCAGTGAAACCAGGAACCACGTGGAGAAGGCACCCACACTGAAAGTGCCTGGAGGGAACATTGGGGCTTCTTCTCAGTGTCTCTGACATAGGGTTTCACTGTCCCGGGAAAGTCTCTGCTAACACCCTGCAGAGCACTGTGCGCAATATACAGAAACGTCTTGCGGTATCTCCTACAGGGAAAGTGCCAGGAGGAATTGTGGAGCTTGTTCTCAGTGTCTCTGAGAATTGCTCTGATTATCCCTGTGACCTCTTTGCTAAGACTCTCCAGAGAGACGTCCTCAAAACCAACACACATCTTGACATATCTCCCTCATTGATCGCAGTGTCTCCAGGAACGGCATTCAAGGAGCCAGGAACTTTTCTCCCTACACTGTCCATTGAGTTGTCCTCAAAACCAATATACATCCTGCTATATCTCCCACATGGAAAGTGCCAGGAGGGAGAAGTGGGGATTATGTTTAGACTTTCTCAGAACTGCTTCAAATCAACGAGATATCTTTGTGCTGTAAATCTCCCAACAGCCAAACGCAAAAGCAGCAAACATCTCGCTGTATGTCCCACCTCCAAAGTGCCAAGTGAGTAATGTAGAGCTTGCTCTCCCTGTCTTTGAGTACTGTTTTCACTGTCCCGGTTCCTCTTTGCTAACATTCTCTTCAGAGCTGCAGTGAAACCAGGAACCACGTGGAGAAGGCACCCACACTGAAAGTGCCTGGAGGGAACATTGGGGCTTCTTCTCAGTGTCTCTGACATAGGGTTTCACTGTCCCGGGAAAGTCTCTGCTAACACCCTGCAGAGCACTGTGCGCAATATACAGAAACGTCTTGCGGTATCTCCTACAGGGAAAGTGCCAGGAGGAATTGTCGAGCTTGTTCTCAGTGTCTCTGAGAATTGCTCTGATTATCCCTGTGACCTCTTTGCTAAGACTCTCCAGAGAGACGTCCTCAAAACCAACACACATCTTGACATATCTCCCTCATTGATCGCAGTGTCTCCAGGAACGGCATTCAAGGAGCCAGGAACTTTTCTCCCTACACTGTCCATTGAGCTGTCCTCAAAACCAATATACATCCTGCTATATCTCCCACATGGAAAGTGCCAGGAGGGAGAAGTGGGGATTTTGTTTAGACTTTCTCAGAACTGCTTCAAATCGACTAGATATCTTTGTGCTGTAAATCTCCCAACAGCCAAACGCAAAAGCAGCAAACATCTCGCTGTATGTCCCACATCCAAAGTGCCAAGAGAGTAATGTAGAGCTTGCTCTTCCTGTCTTTGAGTACTGTTTTCACTGTCCTGGTTACCTCTTTGCTAACATTCTCTTCAGAGCTGCAGTGAAACCAGGAACCACGTGGAGAAGGCACCCACACTGAAAGTGCCTGGAGGGAACATTGGGGCTTCTTCTCAGTGTCTCTGACATAGGGTTTCACTGTCCCGGGAAAGTCTCTGCTAACACCCTGCAGAGCACTGTGCGCAATATACAGAAACGTCTTGCGGTATCTCCTACAGGGAAAGTGCCAGGAGGAATTGTGGAGCTTGTTCTCAGTGTCTCTGAGAATTGCTCTGATTATCCCTGTGACCTCTTTGCTAAGACTCTCCAGAGAGACGTCCTCAAAACCAACACACATCTTGACATATCTCCCTCATTGATCGCAGTGTCTCCAGGAACGGCATTCAAGGAGCCAGGAACTTTTCTCCCTACACTGTCCATTGAGCTGTCCTCAAAACCAATATACATCCTGCTATATCTCCCACATGGAAAGTGCCAGGAGGGAGAAGTGGGGATTTTGTTTAGACTTTCTCAGAACTGCTTCAAATCGACTAGATATCTTTGTGCTGTAAATCTCCCAACAGCCAAACGAAAAAGCAGCAAACATCTCGCTGTATGTCCCACATCCAAAGTGCCAAGAGAGTAATGTAGAGCTTGCTCTCCCTGTCTTTGAGTACTGTTTTCACTGTCCCGGTTACCTCTTTGCTAACATTCTCTTCAGAGCTGCAGTGAAACCAGGAACCACGTGGAGAAGGCACCCACACTGAAAGTGCCTGGAGGGAACATTGGGGCTTCTTCTCAGTGTCTCTGACATAGGGTTTCACTGTCCCGGGAAAGTCTCTGCTAACACCCTGCAGAGCACTGTGCGCAATATACAGAAACGTCTTGCGGTATCTCCTACAGGGAAAGTGCCAGGAGGAATTGTGGAGCTTGTTCTCAGTGTCTCTGAGAATTGCTCTGATTATCCCTGTGACCTCTTTGCTAAGACTCTCCAGAGAGACGTCCTCAAAACCAACACACATCTTGACATATCTCCCTCATTGATCGCAGTGTCTCCAGGAACGGCATTCAAGGAGCCAGGAACTTTTCTCCCTACACTGTCCATTGAGCTGTCCTCAAAACCAATATACATCCTGCTATATCTCCCACATGGAAAGTGCCAGGAGGGAGAAGTGGGGATTTTGTTTAGACTTTCTCAGAACTGCTTCAAATCGACTAGATATCTTTGTGCTGTAAATCTCCCAACAGCCAAACGCAAAAGCAGCAAACATCTCGCTGTATGTCCCACATCCAAAGTGCCAAGAGAGTAACGTAGAGCTTGCTCTCCCTGTCTTTGAGTACTGTTTTCACTGTCCCGGTTACCTCTTTGCTAACATTCTCTTCAGAGCTGCAGTGAAACCAGGAACCACGTGGAGAAGGCACCCACACTGAAAGTGCCTGGAGGGAACATTGGGCCTTCTTCTCAGTGTCTCTGACATAGGGTTTCACTGTCCCGGGAAAGTCTCTGCTAACACCCTGCAGAGCACTGTGCGCAATATACAGAAACGTCTTGCGGTATCTCCTACAGGGAAAGTGCCAGGAGGAATTGTGGAGCTTGTTCTCAGTGTCTCTGAGAATTGCTCTGATTATCCCTGTGACCTCTTTGCTAAGACTCTCCAGAGAGACGTCCTCAAAACCAACACACATCTTGACATATCTCCCTCATTGATCGCAGTGTCTCCAGGAACGGCATTCAAGGAGCCAGGAACTTTTCTCCCTACACTGTCCATTGAGCTGTCCTCAAAACCAATATACATCCTGCTATATCTCCCACATGGAAAGTGCCAGGAGGGAGAAGTGGGTATTTTGTTTAGACTTTCTCAGAACTGCTTCAAATCGACTAGATATCTTTGTGCTGTAAATCTCCCAACAGCCAAACGCAAAAGCAGCAAACATCTCGCTCTATGTCCCACATCCAAAGTGCCAAGAGAGTAATGTAGAGCTTGCTCTCCCTGTCTTTGAGTACTGTTTTCACTGTCCCGGTTACCTCTTTGCTAACATTCTCTTCAGAGCTGCAGTGAAACCAGGAACCACGTGGAGAAGGCACCCACACTGAAAGTGCCTGGAAGGAACGTTGGGGCTTCTTCTCAGTGTCTCTGATATAGGGTTTCACTGTCCCGGGAAAGTCTCTGCTAACACCCTGCAGAGCACTGTGCGCAATATACAGAAACGTCTTGCGGTATCTCCTACAGGGAAAGTGCCAGGAGGAATTGTGGAGCTTGTTCTCAGTGTCTCTGAGAATTGCTCTGATTATCCCTGTGACCTCTTTGCTAAGACTCTCCAGAGAGACGTCCTCAAAACCAACACACATCTTGACATATCTCCCTCATTGATCGCAGTGTCTCCAGGAACGGCATTCAAGGAGCCAGGAACTTTTCTCCCTACACTGTCCATTGAGCTGTCCTCAAAACCAATATACATCCTGCTATATCTCCCACATGGAAAGTGCCAGGAGGGAGAAGTGGGGATTATGTTTAGACTTTCTCAGAACTGCTTCAAATCGACTAGATATCTTTGTGCTGTAAATCTCCCAACAGCCAAACGCAAAAGCAGCAAACATCTCGCTGTATGTCCCACATCCAAAGTGCCAAGAGAGTAATGTAGAGCTTGCTCTCCCTGTCTTTGAGTACTGTTTTCACTGTCCCGGTTACCTCTTTGCTAACATTCTCTTCAGAGCTGCAGTGAAACCAGGAACCACGTGGAGAAGGCACCCACACTGAAAGTGCCTGGAGGGAACATTGGGGCTTCTTCTCAGTGTCTCTGACATAGGGTTTCACTGTCCCGGGAAAGTCTCTGCTAACACCCTGCAGAGCACTGTGCGCAATATACAGAAACGTCTTGCGGTATCTCCTACAGGGAAAGTGCCAGGAGGAATTGTGGAGCTTGTTCTCAGTGTCTCTGAGAATTGCTCTGATTATCCCTGTGACCTCTTTGCTAAGACTCTCCAGAGAGACGTCCTCAAAACCAACACACATCTTGACATATCTCCCTCATTGATCGCAGTGTCTCCAGGAACGGCATTCAAGGAGCCAGGAACTTTTCTCCCTACACTGTCCATTGAGCTGTCCTCAAAACCAATATACATCCTGCTATATCTCCCACATGGAAAGTGCCAGGAGGGAGAAGTGGGGATTTTGTTTAGACTTTCTCAGAACTGCTTCAAATCGACTAGATATCTTTGTGCTGTAAATCTCCCAACAGCCAAACGCAAAAGCAGCAAACATCTCGCTGTATGTCCCACATCCAAAGTGCCAAGAGAGTAACGTAGAGCTTGCTCTCCCTGTCTTTGAGTACTGTTTTCACTGTCCCGGTTACCTCTTTGCTAACATTCTCTTCAGAGCTGCAGTGAAACCAGGAACCACGTGGAGAAGGCACCCACACTGAAAGTGCCTGGAGGGAACATTGGGCCTTCTTCTCAGTGTCTCTGACATAGGGTTTCACTGTCCCGGGAAAGTCTCTGCTAACACCCTGCAGAGCACTGTGCGCAATATACAGAAACGTCTTGCGGTATCTCCTACAGGGAAAGTGCCAGGAGGAATTGTCGAGCTTGTTCTCAGTGTCTCTGAGAATTGCTCTGATTATCCCTGTGACCTCTTTGCTAAGACTCTCCAGAGAGACGTCCTCAAAACCAACACACATCTTGACATATCTCCCTCATTGATCGCAGTGTCTCCAGGAACGGCATTCAAGGAGCCAGGAACTTTTCTCCCTACACTGTCCATTGAGCTGTCCTCAAAGCCAATATACATCCTGCTATATCTCCCACATGGAAAGTGCCAGGAGGGAGAAGTGGGGATTTTGTTTAGACTTTCTCAGAACTGCTTCAAATCAACTAGATATCTTTGTGCTGTAAATCTCCCAACAGCCAAACGCAAAAGCAGCAAACATCTCGCTGTATGTCCCACATCCAAAGTGCCAAGAGAGTAATGTAGAGCTTGCTCTCCCTGTCTTTGAGTACTGTTTTCACTGTCCCGGTTACCTCTTTGCTAACATTCTCTTCAGAGCTGCAGTGAAACCAGGAACCACGTGGAGAAGGCACCCACACTGAAAGTGCCTGGAGGGAACATTGGGGCTTCTTCTCAGTGTCTCTGACATAGGGTTTCACTGTCCCGGGAAAGTCTCTGCTAACACCCTGCAGAGCACTGTGCGCAATATACAGAAACGTCTTGCGGTATCTCCTACAGGGAAAGTGCCAGGAGGAATTGTGGAGCTTGTTCTCAGTGTCTCTGAGAATTGCTCTGATTATCCCTGTGACCTCTTTGCTAAGACTCTCCAGAGAGACGTCCTCAAAACCAACACACATCTTGACATATCTCCCTCATTGATCGCAGTGTCTCCAGGAACGGCATTCAAGGAGCCAGGAACTTTTCTCCCTACACTGTCCATTGAGTTGTCCTCAAAACCAATATACATCTTGCTATATCTCCCACATGGAAAGTGCCAGGAGGGAGAAGTGGGGATTTTGTTTAGACTTTCTCAGAACTGCTTCAAATCAACGAGATATCTTTGTGCTGTAAATCTCCCAACAGCCAAACGCAAAAGCAGCAAACATCTCGCTGTATGTCCCACATCCAAAGTGCCAAGAGAGTAATGTAGAGCTTGCTCTCCCTGTCTTTGAGTACTGTTTTCACTGTCACGGTTACCTCTTTGCTAACATTCTCTTCAGAGCTGCAGTGAAACCAGGAACCACGTGGAGAAGGCACCCACACTGAAAGTGCCTGGAGGGAACATTGGGGCTTCTTCTCAGTGTCTCTGACATAGGGTTTCACTGTCCCGGGAAAGTCTCTGCTAACACCCTGCAGAGCACTGTGCGCAATATACAGAAACGTCTTGCGGTATCTCCTACAGGGAAAGTGCCAGGAGGAATTGTCGAGCTTGTTCTCAGTGTCTCTGAGAATTGCTCTGATTATCCCTGTGACCTCTTTGCTAAGACTCTCCAGAGAGACGTCCTCAAAACCAACACACATCTTGACATATCTCCCTCATTGATCGCAGTGTCTCCAGGAACGGCATTCAAGGAGCCAGGAACTTTTCTCCCTACACTGTCCATTGAGCTGTCCTCAAAACCAATATACATCCTGCTATATCTCCCACATGGAAAGTGCCAGGAGGGAGAAGTGGGGATTTTGTTTAGACTTTCTCAGAACTGCTTCAAATCGACTAGATATCTTTGTGCTGTAAATCTCCCAACAGCCAAACGCAAAAGCAGCAAACATCTCGCTGTATGTCCCACATCCAAAGTGCCAAGAGAGTAACGTAGAGCTTGCTCTCCCTGTCTTTGAGTACTGTTTTCACTGTCCCGGTTACCTCTTTGCTAACATTCTCTTCAGAGCTGCAGTGAAACCAGGAACCACGTGGAGAAGGCACCCACACTGAAAGTGCCTGGAGGGAACATTGGGCCTTCTTCTCAGTGTCTCTGACATAGGGTTTCACTGTCCCGGGAAAGTCTCTGCTAACACCCTGCAGAGCACTGTGCGCAATATACAGAAACGTCTTGCGGTATCTCCTACAGGGAAAGTGCCAGGAGGAATTGTCGAGCTTGTTCTCAGTGTCTCTGAGAATTGCTCTGATTATCCCTGTGACCTCTTTGCTAAGACTCTCCAGAGAGACGTCCTCAAAACCAACACACATCTTGACATATCTCCCTCATTGATCGCAGTGTCTCCAGGAACGGCATTCAAGGAGCCAGGAACTTTTCTCCCTACACTGTCCATTGAGCTGTCCTCAAAGCCAATATACATCCTGCTATATCTCCCACATGGAAAGTGCCAGGAGGGAGAAGTGGGGATTTTGTTTAGACTTTCTCAGAACTGCTTCAAATCAACTAGATATCTTTGTGCTGTAAATCTCCCAACAGCCAAACGCAAAAGCAGCAAACATCTCGCTGTATGTCCCACATCCAAAGTGCCAAGAGAGTAATGTAGAGCTTGCTCTCCCTGTCTTTGAGTACTGTTTTCACTGTCCCGGTTACCTCTTTGCTAACATTCTCTTCAGAGCTGCAGTGAAACCAGGAACCACGTGGAGAAGGCACCCACACTGAAAGTGCCTGGAGGGAACATTGGGGCTTCTTCTCAGTGTCTCTGACATAGGGTTTCACTGTCCCGGGAAAGTCTCTGCTAACACCCTGCAGAGCACTGTGCGCAATATACAGAAACGTCTTGCGGTATCTCCTACAGGGAAAGTGCCAGGAGGAATTGTGGAGCTTGTTCTCAGTGTCTCTGAGAATTGCTCTGATTATCCCTGTGACCTCTTTGCTAAGACTCTCCAGAGAGACGTCCTCAAAACCAACACACATCTTGACATATCTCCCTCATTGATCGCAGTGTCTCCAGGAACGGCATTCAAGGAGCCAGGAACTTTTCTCCCTACACTGTCCATTGAGTTGTCCTCAAAACCAATATACATCTTGCTATATCTCCCACATGGAAAGTGCCAGGAGGGAGAAGTGGGGATTTTGTTTAGACTTTCTCAGAACTGCTTCAAATCAACGAGATATCTTTGTGCTGTAAATCTCCCAACAGCCAAACGCAAAAGCAGCAAACATCTCGCTGTATGTCCCACATCCAAAGTGCCAAGAGAGTAATGTAGAGCTTGCTCTCCCTGTCTTTGAGTACTGTTTTCACTGTCACGGTTACCTCTTTGCTAACATTCTCTTCAGAGCTGCAGTGAAACCAGGAACCACGTGGAGAAGGCACCCACACTGAAAGTGCCTGGAGGGAACATTGGGGCTTCTTCTCAGTGTCTCTGACATAGGGTTTCACTGTCCCGGGAAAGTCTCTGCTAACACCCTGCAGAGCACTGTGCGCAATATACAGAAACGTCTTGCGGTATCTCCTACAGGGAAAGTGCCAGGAGGAATTGTCGAGCTTGTTCTCAGTGTCTCTGAGAATTGCTCTGATTATCCCTGTGACCTCTTTGCTAAGACTCTCCAGAGAGACGTCCTCAAAACCAACACACATCTTGACATATCTCCCTCATTGATCGCAGTGTCTCCAGGAACGGCATTCAAGGAGCCAGGAACTTTTCTCCCTACACTGTCCATTGAGCTGTCCTCAAAACCAATATACATCCTGCTATATCTCCCACATGGAAAGTGCCAGGAGGGAGAAGTGGGGATTATGTTTAGACTTTCTCAGAACTGCTTCAAATCAACGAGATATCTTTGTGCTGTAAATCTCCCAACAGCCAAACGCAAAAGCAGCAAACATCTCGCTGTATGTCCCACATCCAAAGTGCCAAGAGAGTAATGTAGAGCTTGCTCTCCCTGTCTTTGAGTACTGTTTTCACTGTCCCGGTTACCTCTTTGCTAACATTCTCTTCAGAGCTGCAGTGAAACCAGGAACCACGTGGAGAAGGCACCCACACTGAAAGTGCCTGGAGGGAACATTGGGCCTTCTTCTCAGTGTCTCTGACATAGGGTTTCACTGTCCCGGGAAAGTCTCTGCTAACACCCTGCAGAGCACTGTGCGCAATATACAGAAACGTCTTGCGGTATCTCCTACAGGGAAAGTGCCAGGAGGAATTGTCGAGCTTGTTCTCAGTGTCTCTGAGAATTGCTCTGATTATCCCTGTGACCTCTTTGCTAAGACTCTCCAGAGAGACGTCCTCAAAACCAACACACATCTTGACATATCTCCCTCATTGATCGCAGTGTCTCCAGGAACGGCATTCAAGGAGCCAGGAACTTTTCTCCCTACACTGTCCATTGAGTTGTCCTCAAAACCAATATACATCCTGCTATATCTCCCACATGGAAAGTGCCAGGAGGGAGAAGTGGGGATTATGTTTAGACTTTCTCAGAACTGCTTCAATTCAACGAGATATCTTTGTGCTGTAAATCTCCCAACAGCCAAACGCAAAAGCAGCAAACATCTCGCTGTATGTCCCACATCCAAAGTGCCAAGAGAGTAATGTAGAGCTTGCTCTCCCTGTCTTTGAGTACTGTTTTCACTGTCCCGGTTACCTCTTTGCTAACATTCTCTTCAGAGCTGCAGTGAAACCAGGAACCACGTGGAGAAGGCACCCACACTGAAAGTGCCTGGAGGGAACATTGGGGCTTCTTCTCAGTGTCTCTGACATAGGGTTTCACTGTCCCGGGAAAGTCTCTGCTAACACCCTGCAGAGCACTGTGCGCAATATACAGAAACGTCTTGCGGTATCTCCTACAGGGAAAGTGCCAGGAGGAATTGTCGAGCTTGTTCTCAGTGTCTCTGAGAATTGCTCTGATTATCCCTGTGACCTCTTTGCTAAGAATCTCCAGAGAGACGTCCTCAAAACCAACACACATCTTGACATATCTCCCTCTTTGATCGCAGTGTCTCCAGGAACGGCATTCAAGGAGCCAGGAACTTTTCTCCCTACACTGTCCATTGAGCTGTCCTCAAAACCAATATACATCCTGCTATATCTCCCACATGGAAAGTGCCAGGAGGGAGAAGTGGGGATTATGTTTAGACTTTCTCAGAACTGCTTCAAATCAACGAGATATCTTTGTGCTGTAAATCTCCCAACAGCCAAACGCAAAAGCAGCAAACATCTCGCTGTATGTCCCACATCCAAAGTGCCAAAAGAGTAATGTAGATCTTGCTCTCCCTGTCTTTGAGTACTGTTTTCACTGTCCCGGTTACCTCTTTGCTAACATTCTCTTCAGAGCTGCAGTGAAACCAGGAACCACGTGGAGAAGGCACCCACACTGAAAGTGCCTGGAGGGAACATTGGGGCTTCTTCTCAGTGTCTCTGACATAGGGTTTCACTGTCCCGGGAAAGTCTCTGCTAACACCCTGCAGAGCACTGTGCGCAATATACAGAAACGTCTTGCGGTATCTCCTACAGGGAAAGTGCCAGGAGGAATTGTGGAGCTTGTTCTCAGTGTCTCTGAGAATTGCTCTGATTATCCCTGTGACCTCTTTGCTAAGACTCTCCAGAGAGACGTCCTCAAAACCAACACACATCTTGACATATCTCCCTCATTGATCGCAGTGTCTCCAGGAACGGCATTCAAGGAGCCAGGAACTTTTCTCCCTACACTGTCCATTGAGCTGTCCTCAAAACCAATATACATCCTGCTATATCTCCCACATGGAAAGTGCCAGGAGGGAGAAGTGGGGATTATGTTTAGACTTTCTCAGAACTGCTTCAAATCAACGAGATATCTTTGTGCTGTAAATCTCCCAACAGCCAAACGCAAAAGCAGCAAACATCTCGCTCTATGTCCCACCTCCAAAGTGCCAAGAGAGTAATGTAGAGCTTGCTCTCCCTGTCTTTGAGTACTGTTTTCACTGTCCCGGTTACCTCTTTGCTAACATTCTCTTCAGAGCTGCAGTGAAACCAGGAACCACGTGGAGAAGGCACCCACACTGAAAGTGCCTGGAGGGAACATTGGGGCTTCTTCTCAGTGTCTCTGACATAGGGTTTCACTGTCCCGGGAAAGTCTCTGCTAACACCCTGCAGAGCACTGTGCGCAATATACAGAAACGTCTTGCGGTATCTCCTACAGGGAAAGTGCCAGGAGGAATTGTCGAGCTTGTTCTCAGTGTCTCTGAGAATTGCTCTGATTATCCCTGTGACCTCTTTGCTAAGACTCTCCAGAGAGACGTCCTCAAAACCAACACACATCTTGACATATCTCCCTCATTGATCGCAGTGTCTCCAGGAACGGCATTCAAGGAGCCAGGAACTTTTCTCCCTACACTGTCCATTGAGTTGTCCTCAAAACCAATATACATCCTGCTATATCTCCCACATGGAAAGTGCCAGGAGGGAGAAGTGGGGATTATGTTTAGACTTTCTCAGAACTGCTTCAAATCAACGAGATATCTTTGTGCTGTAAATCTCCCAACAGCCAAACGCAAAAGCAGCAAACATCTCGCGGTATGTCCCACATCCAAAGTGCCAAGAGAGTAATGTAGAGCTTGCTCTCCCTGTCTTTGAGTACTGTTTTCACTGTCCCGGTTACCTCTTTGCTAACATTCTCTTCAGAGCTGCAGTGAAACCAGGAACCACGTGGAGAAGGCACCCACACTGAAAGTGCCTGGAGGGAACATTGGGGCTTCTTCTCAGTGTCTCTGACATAGGGTTTCACTGTCCCGGGAAAGTCTCTGCTAACACCCTGCAGAGCACTGTGCGCAATATACAGAAACGTCTTGCGGTATCTCCTACAGGGAAAGTGCCAGGAGGAATTGTCGAGCTTGTTCTCAGTGTCTCTGAGAATTGCTCTGATTATCCCTGTGACCTCTTTGCTAAGAATCTCCAGAGAGACGTCCTCAAAACCAACACACATCTTGACATATCTCCCTCATTGATCGCAGTGTCTCCAGGAATGGCATTCAAGGAGCCAGGAACTTTTCTCCCTACACTGTCCATTGAGCTGTCCTCAAAACCAATATACATCCTGCTATATCTCCCACATGGAAAGTGCCAGGAGGGAGAAGTGGGGATTATGTTTAGACTTTCTCAGAACTGCTTCAAATCAACGAGATATCTTTGTGCTGTAAATCTCCCAACAGCCAAACGCAAAAGCAGCAAACATCTCGCTGTATGTCCCACATCCAAAGTGCCAAAAGAGTAATGTAGATCTTGCTCTCCCTGTCTTTGAGTACTGTTTTCACTGTCCCGGTTACCTCTTTGCTAACATTCTCTTCAGAGCTGCAGTGAAACCAGGAACCACGTGGAGAAGGCACCCACACTGAAAGTGCCTGGAGGGAACATTGGGCCTTCTTCTCAGTGTCTCTGACATAGGGTTTCACTGTCCCGGGAAAGTCTCTGCTAACACCCTGCAGAGCACTGTGCGCAATATACAGAAACGTCTTGCGGTATCTCCTACAGGGAAAGTGCCAGGAGGAATTGTCGAGCTTGTTCTCAGTGTCTCTGAGAATTGCTCTGATTATCCCTGTGACCTCTTTGCTAAGACTCTCCAGAGAGACGTCCTCAAAACCAACACACATCTTGACATATCTCCCTCATTGATCGCAGTGTCTCCAGGAACGGCATTCAAGGAGCCAGGAACTTTTCTCCCTACACTGTCCATTGAGCTGTCCTCAAAGCCAATATACATCCTGCTATATCTCCCACATGGAAAGTGCCAGGAGGGAGAAGTGGGGATTTTGTTTAGACTTTCTCAGAACTGCTTCAAATCGACTAGATATCTTTGTGCTGTAAATCTCCCAACAGCCAAACGCAAAAGCAGCAAACATCTCGCTGTATGTCCCACATCCAAAGTGCCAAGAGAGTAATGTAGAGCTTGCTCTCCCTGTCTTTGAGTACTGTTTTCACTGTCCCGGTTACCTCTTTGCTAACATTCTCTTCAGAGCTGCAGTGAAACCAGGAACCACGTGGAGAAGGCACCCACACTGAAAGTGCCTGGAGGGAACATTGGGGCTTCTTCTCAGTGTCTCTGACATAGGGTTTCACTGTCCCGGGAAAGTCTCTGCTAACACCCTGCAGAGCCCTGTGCGCAATATACAGAAACGTCTTGCGGTATCTCCTACAGGGAAAGTGCCAGGAGGAATTGTGGAGCTTGTTCTCAGTGTCTCTGAGAATTGCTCTGATTATCCCTGTGACCTCTTTGCTAAGACTCTCCAGAGAGACGTCCTCAAAACCAACACACATCTTGACATATCTCCCTCATTGATCGCAGTGTCTCCAGGAACGGCATTCAAGGAGCCAGGAACTTTTCTCCCTACACTGTCCATTGAGCTGTCCTCAAAACCAATATACATCCTGCTATATCTCCCACATGGAAAGTGCCAGGAGGGAGAAGTGGGGATTATGTTTAGACTTTCTCAGAACTGCTTCAAATCAACGAGATATCTTTGTGCTGTAAATCTCCCAACAGCCAAACGCAAAAGCAGCAAACATCTCGCTCTATGTCCCACATCCAAAGTGCCAAGAGAGTAATGTAGAGCTTGCTCTCCCTGTCTTTGAGTACTGTTTTCACTGTCCCGGTTACCTCTTTGCTAACATTCTCTTCAGAGCTGCAGTGAAACCAGGAACCACGTGGAGAAGGCACCCACACTGAAAGTGCCTGGAGGGAACATTGGGGCTTCTTCTCAGTGTCTCTGACATAGGGTTTCACTGTCCCGGGAAAGTCTCTGCTAACACCCTGCAGAGCACTGTGCGCAATATACAGAAACGTCTTGCGGTATCTCCTACAGGGAAAGTGCCAGGAGGAATTGTCGAGCTTGTTCTCAGTGTCTCTGAGAATTGCTCTGATTATCCCTGTGACCTCTTTGCTAAGACTCTCCAGAGAGACGTCCTCAAAACCAACACACATCTTGACATATCTCCCTCATTGATCGCAGTGTCTCCAGGAACGGCATTCAAGGAGCCAGGAACTTTTCTCCCTACACTGTCCATTGAGTTGTCCTCAAAACCAATATACATCTTGCTATATCTCCCACATGGAAAGTGCCAGGAGGGAGAAGTGGGGATTTTGTTTAGACTTTCTCAGAACTGCTTCAAATCAACGAGATATCTTTGTGCTGTAAATCTCCCAACAGCCAAACGCAAAAGCAGCAAACATCTCGCTGTATGTCCCACATCCAAAGTGCCAAGAGAGTAATGTAGAGCTTGCTCTCCCTGTCTTTGAGTACTGTTTTCACTGTCCCGGTTACCTCTTTGCTAACATTCTCTTCAGAGCTGCAGTGAAACCAGGAACCACGTGGAGAAGGCACCCACACTGAAAGTGCCTGGAGGGAACATTGGGGCTTCTTCTCAGTGTCTCTGACATAGGGTTTCACTGTCCCGGGAAAGTCTCTGCTAACACCCTGCAGAGCACTGTGCGCAATATACAGAAACGTCTTGCGGTATCTCCTACAGGGAAAGTGCCAGGAGGAATTGTCGAGCTTGTTCTCAGTGTCTCTGAGAATTGCTCTGATTATCCCTGTGACCTCTTTGTTAAGACTCTCCAGAGAGACGTCCTCAAAACCAACATACATCTTGACATATCTCCCTCATTGATCGCAGTGTCTCCAGGAACGGCATTCAAGGAGCCAGGACCTTTTCTCCCTACACTGTCCATTGAGCTGTCCTCAAAGCCAATATACATCCTGCTATATCTCCCACATGGAAAGTGCCAGGAGGGAGAAGTGGGGATTTTGTTTAGACTTTCTCAGAACTGCTTCAAATCGACTAGATATCTTTGTGCTGTAAATCTCCCAACAGCCAAACGCAAAAGCAGCAAACATCTCGCTGTATGTCCCACATCCAAAGTGCCAAGAGAGTAATGTAGAGCTTGCTCTCCCTGTCTTTGAGTACTGTTTTCACTGTCCCGGTTACCTCTTTGCTAACATTCTCTTCAGAGCTGCAGTGAAACCAGGAACCACGTGGAGAAGGCACCCACACTGAAAGTGCCTGGAGGGAACATTGGGGCTTCTTCTCAGTGTCTCTGACATAGGGTTTCACTGTCCCGGGAAAGTCTCTGCTAACACCCTGCAGAGCACTGTGCGCAATATACAGAAACGTCTTGCGGTATCTCCTACAGGGAAAGTGCCAGGAGGAATTGTGGAGCTTGTTCTCAGTGTCTCTGAGAATTGCTCTGATTATCCCTGTGACCTCTTTGCTAAGACTCTCCAGAGAGACGTCCTCAAAACCAACACACATCTTGACATATCTCCCTCATTGATCGCAGTGTCTCCAGGAACGGCATTCAAGGAGCCAGGAACTTTTCTCCCTACACTGTCCATTGAGCTGTCCTCAAAACCAATATACATCCTGCTATATCTCCCACATGGAAAGTGCCAGGAGGGAGAAGTGGGGATTATGTTTAGACTTTCTCAGAACTGCTTCAAATCAACGAGATATCTTTGTGCTGTAAATCTCCCAACAGCCAAACGCAAAAGCAGCAAACATCTCGCTGTATGTCCCACCTCCAAAGTGCCAAGTGAGTAATGTAGAGCTTGCTCTCCCTGTCTTTGAGTACTGTTTTCACTGTCCCGGTTACCTCTTTGCTAACATTCTCTTCAGAGCTGCAGTGAAACCAGGAACCACGTGGAGAAGGCACCCACACTGAAAGTGCCTGGAGGGAACATTGGGGCTTCTTCTCAGTGTCTCTGACATAGGGTTTCACTGTCCCGGGAAAGTCTCTGCTAACACCCTGCAGAGCCCTGTGCGCAATATACAGAAACGTCTTGCGGTATCTCCTACAGGGAAAGTGCCAGGAGGAATTGTGGAGCTTGTTCTCAGTGTCTCTGAGAATTGCTCTGATTATCCCTGTGACCTCTTTGCTAAGACTCTCCAGAGAGACGTCCTCAAAACCAACACACATCTTGACATATCTCCCTCATTGATCGCAGTGTCTCCAGGAACGGCATTCAAGGAGCCAGGAACTTTTCTCCCTACACTGTCCATTGAGCTGTCCTCAAAACCAATATACATCCTGCTATATCTCCCACATGGAAAGTGCCAGGAGGGAGAAGTGGGGATTATGTTTAGACTTTCTCAGAACTGCTTCAAATCAACGAGATATCTTTGTGCTGTAAATCTCCCAACAGCCAAACGCAAAAGCAGCAAACATCTCGCTCTATGTCCCACCTCCAAAGTGCCAAGAGAGTAATGTAGAGCTTGCTCTCCCTGTCTTTGAGTACTGTTTTCACTGTCCCGGTTACCTCTTTGCTAACATTCTCTTCAGAGCTGCAGTGAAACCAGGAACCACGTGGAGAAGGCACCCACACTGAAAGTGCCTGGAGGGAACATTGGGGCTTCTTCTCAGTGTCTCTGACATAGGGTTTCACTGTCCCGGGAAAGTCTCTGCTAACACCCTGCAGAGCACTGTGCGCAATATACAGAAACGTCTTGCGGTATCTCCTACAGGGAAAGTGCCAGGAGGAATTGTGGAGCTTGTTCTCAGTGTCTCTGAGAATTGCTCTGATTATCCCTGTGACCTCTTTGCTAAGACTCTCCAGAGAGACGTCCTCAAAACCAACACACATCTTGACATATCTCCCTCATTGATCGCAGTGTCTCCAGGAACGGCATTCAAGGAGCCAGGAACTTTTCTCCCTACACTGTCCATTGAGTTGTCCTCAAAACCAATATACATCCTGCTATATCTCCCACATGGAAAGTGCCAGGAGGGAGAAGTGGGGATTATGTTTAGACTTTCTCAGAACTGCTTCAAATCAACGAGATATCTTTGTGCTGTAAATCTCCCAACAGCCAAACGCAAAAGCAGCAAACATCTCGCTGTATGTCCCACATCCAAAGTGCCAAGAGAGTAATGTAGAGCTTGCTCTCCCTGTCTTTGAGTACTGTTTTCACTGTCCCGGTTACCTCTTTGCTAACATTCTCTTCAGAGCTGCAGTGAAACCAGGAACCACGTGGAGAAGGCACCCACACTGAAAGTGCCTGGAGGGAACATTGGGGCTTCTTCTCAGTGTCTCTGACATAGGGTTTCACTGTCCCGGGAAAGTCTCTGCTAACACCCTGCAGAGCACTGTGCGCAATATACAGAAACGTCTTGCGGTATCTCCTACAGGGAAAGTGCCAGGAGGAATTGTGGAGCTTGTTCTCAGTGTCTCTGAGAATTGCTCTGATTATCCCTGTGACCTCTTTGCTAAGACTCTCCAGAGAGACGTCCTCAAAACCAACACACATCTTGACATATCTCCCTCATTGATCGCAGTGTCTCCAGGAACGGCATTCAAGGAGCCAGGAACTTTTCTCCCTACACTGTCCATTGAGCTGTCCTCAAAACCAATATACATCCTGCTATATCTCCCACATGGAAAGTGCCAGGAGGGAGAAGTGGGGATTATGTTTAGACTTTCTCAGAACTGCTTCAAATCAACGAGATATCTTTGTGCTGTAAATCTCCCAACAGCCAAACGCAAAAGCAGCAAACATCTCGCTCTATGTCCCACATCCAAAGTGCCAAGAGAGTAATGTAGAGCTTGCTCTCCCTGTCTTTGAGTACTGTTTTCACTGTCCCGGTTACCTCTTTGCTAACATTCTCTTCAGAGCTGCAGTGAAACCAGGAACCACGTGGAGAAGGCACCCACACTGAAAGTGCCTGGAGGGAACATTGGGGCTTCTTCTCAGTGTCTCTGACATAGGGTTTCACTGTCCCGGGAAAGTCTCTGCTAACACCCTGCAGAGCACTGTGCGCAATATACAGAAACGTCTTGCGGTATCTCCTACAGGGAAAGTGCCAGGAGGAATTGTGGAGCTTGTTCTCAGTGTCTCTGAGAATTGCTCTGATTATCCCTGTGACCTCTTTGCTAAGACTCTCCAGAGAGACGTCCTCAAAACCAACACACATCTTGACATATCTCCCTCATTGATCGCAGTGTCTCCAGGAACGGCATTCAAGGAGCCAGGAACTTTTCTCCCTACACTGTCCATTGAGTTGTCCTCAAAACCAATATACATCCTGCTATATCTCCCACATGGAAAGTGCCAGGAGGGAGAAGTGGGGATTATGTTTAGACTTTCTCAGAACTGCTTCAAATCAACGAGATATCTTTGTGCTGTAAATCTCCCAACAGCCAAACGCAAAAGCAGCAAACATCTCGCGGTATGTCCCACATCCAAAGTGCCAAGAGAGTAATGTAGAGCTTGCTCTCCCTGTCTTTGAGTACTGTTTTCACTGTCCCGGTTACCTCTTTGCTAACATTCTCTTCAGAGCTGCAGTGAAACCAGGAACCACGTGGAGAAGGCACCCACACTGAAAGTGCCTGGAGGGAACATTGGGGCTTCTTCTCAGTGTCTCTGACATAGGGTTTCACTGTCCCGGGAAAGTCTCTGCTAACACCCTGCAGAGCCCTGTGCGCAATATACAGAAACGTCTTGCGGTATCTCCTACAGGGAAAGTGCCAGGAGGAATTGTGGAGCTTGTTCTCAGTGTCTCTGAGAATTGCTCTGATTATCCCTGTGACCTCTTTGCTAAGACTCTCCAGAGAGACGTCCTCAAAACCAACACACATCTTGACATATCTCCCTCATTGATCGCAGTGTCTCCAGGAACGGCATTCAAGGAGCCAGGAACTTTTCTCCCTACACTGTCCATTGAGCTGTCCTCAAAACCAATATACATCCTGCTATATCTCCCACATGGAAAGTGCCAGGAGGGAGAAGTGGGGATTATGTTTAGACTTTCTCAGAACTGCTTCAAATCAACGAGATATCTTTGTGCTGTAAATCTCCCAACAGCCAAACGCAAAAGCAGCAAACATCTCGCTCTATGTCCCACCTCCAAAGTGCCAAGAGAGTAATGTAGAGCTTGCTCTCCCTGTCTTTGAGTACTGTTTTCACTGTCCCGGTTACCTCTTTGCTAACATTCTCTTCAGAGCTGCAGTGAAACCAGGAACCACGTGGAGAAGGCACCCACACTGAAAGTGCCTGGAGGGAACATTGGGGCTTCTTCTCAGTGTCTCTGACATAGGGTTTCACTGTCCCGGGAAAGTCTCTGCTAACACCCTGCAGAGCACTGTGCGCAATATACAGAAACGTCTTGCGGTATCTCCTACAGGGAAAGTGCCAGGAGGAATTGTGGAGCTTGTTCTCAGTGTCTCTGAGAATTGCTCTGATTATCCCTGTGACCTCTTTGCTAAGACTCTCCAGAGAGACGTCCTCAAAACCAACACACATCTTGACATATCTCCCTCATTGATCGCAGTGTCTCCAGGAACGGCATTCAAGGAGCCAGGAACTTTTCTCCCTACACTGTCCATTGAGTTGTCCTCAAAACCAATATACATCCTGCTATATCTCCCACATGGAAAGTGCCAGGAGGGAGAAGTGGGGATTATGTTTAGACTTTCTCAGAACTGCTTCAAATCAACGAGATATCTTTGTGCTGTAAATCTCCCAACAGCCAAACGCAAAAGCAGCAAACATCTCGCTGTATGTCCCACATCCAAAGTGCCAAGAGAGTAATGTAGAGCTTGCTCTCCCTGTCTTTGAGTACTGTTTTCACTGTCCCGGTTACCTCTTTGCTAACATTCTCTTCAGAGCTGCAGTGAAACCAGGAACCACGTGGAGAAGGCACCCACACTGAAAGTGCCTGGAGGGAACATTGGGGCTTCTTCTCAGTGTCTCTGACATAGGGTTTCACTGTCCCGGGAAAGTCTCTGCTAACACCCTGCAGAGCACTGTGCGCAATATACAGAAACGTCTTGCGGTATCTCCTACAGGGAAAGTGCCAGGAGGAATTGTGGAGCTTGTTCTCAGTGTCTCTGAGAATTGCTCTGATTATCCCTGTGACCTCTTTGCTAAGACTCTCCAGAGAGACGTCCTCAAAACCAACACACATCTTGACATATCTCCCTCATTGATCGCAGTGTCTCCAGGAACGGCATTCAAGGAGCCAGGAACTTTTCTCCCTACACTGTCCATTGAGCTGTCCTCAAAACCAATATACATCCTGCTATATCTCCCACATGGAAAGTGCCAGGAGGGAGAAGTGGGGATTATGTTTAGACTTTCTCAGAACTGCTTCAAATCAACGAGATATCTTTGTGCTGTAAATCTCCCAACAGCCAAACGCAAAAGCAGCAAACATCTCGCTCTATGTCCCACCTCCAAAGTGCCAAGTGAGTAATGTAGAGCTTGCTCTCCCTGTCTTTGAGTACTGTTTTCACTGTCCCGGTTACCTCTTTGCTAACATTCTCTTCAGAGCTGCAGTGAAACCAGGAACCACGTGGAGAAGGCACCCACACTGAAAGTGCCTGGAGGGAACATTGGGGCTTCTTCTCAGTGTCTCTGACATAGGGTTTCACTGTCCCGGGAAAGTCTCTGCTAACACCCTGCAGAGCCCTGTGCGCAATATACAGAAACGTCTTGCGGTATCTCCTACAGGGAAAGTGCCAGGAGGAATTGTGGAGCTTGTTCTCAGTGTCTCTGAGAATTGCTCTGATTATCCCTGTGACCTCTTTGCTAAGACTCTCCAGAGAGACGTCCTCAAAACCAACACACATCTTGACATATCTCCCTCATTGATCGCAGTGTCTCCAGGAACGGCATTCAAGGAGCCAGGAACTTTTCTCCCTACACTGTCCATTGAGCTGTCCTCAAAACCAATATACATCCTGCTATATCTCCCACATGGAAAGTGCCAGGAGGGAGAAGTGGGGATTATGTTTAGACTTTCTCAGAACTGCTTCAAATCAACGAGATATCTTTGTGCTGTAAATCTCCCAACAGCCAAACGCAAAAGCAGCAAACATCTCGCTCTATGTCCCACCTCCAAAGTGCCAAGAGAGTAATGTAGAGCTTGCTCTCCCTGTCTTTGAGTACTGTTTTCACTGTCCCGGTTACCTCTTTGCTAACATTCTCTTCAGAGCTGCAGTGAAACCAGGAACCACGTGGAGAAGGCACCCACACTGAAAGTGCCTGGAGGGAACATTGGGGCTTCTTCTCAGTGTCTCTGACATAGGGTTTCACTGTCCCGGGAAAGTCTCTGCTAACACCCTGCAGAGCACTGTGCGCAATATACAGAAACGTCTTGCGGTATCTCCTACAGGGAAAGTGCCAGGAGGAATTGTGGAGCTTGTTCTCAGTGTCTCTGAGAATTGCTCTGATTATCCCTGTGACCTCTTTGCTAAGACTCTCCAGAGAGACGTCCTCAAAACCAACACACATCTTGACATATCTCCCTCATTGATCGCAGTGTCTCCAGGAACGGCATTCAAGGAGCCAGGAACTTTTCTCCCTACACTGTCCATTGAGTTGTCCTCAAAACCAATATACATCCTGCTATATCTCCCACATGGAAAGTGCCAGGAGGGAGAAGTGGGGATTATGTTTAGACTTTCTCAGAACTGCTTCAAATCAACGAGATATCTTTGTGCTGTAAATCTCCCAACAGCCAAACGCAAAAGCAGCAAACATCTCGCTGTATGTCCCACATCCAAAGTGCCAAGAGAGTAATGTAGAGCTTGCTCTCCCTGTCTTTGAGTACTGTTTTCACTGTCCCGGTTACCTCTTTGCTAACATTCTCTTCAGAGCTGCAGTGAAACCAGGAACCACGTGGAGAAGGCACCCACACTGAAAGTGCCTGGAGGGAACATTGGGGCTTCTTCTCAGTGTCTCTGACATAGGGTTTCACTGTCCCGGGAAAGTCTCTGCTAACACCCTGCAGAGCACTGTGCGCAATATACAGAAACGTCTTGCGGTATCTCCTACAGGGAAAGTGCCAGGAGGAATTGTGGAGCTTGTTCTCAGTGTCTCTGAGAATTGCTCTGATTATCCCTGTGACCTCTTTGCTAAGACTCTCCAGAGAGACGTCCTCAAAACCAACACACATCTTGACATATCTCCCTCATTGATCGCAGTGTCTCCAGGAACGGCATTCAAGGAGCCAGGAACTTTTCTCCCTACACTGTCCATTGAGCTGTCCTCAAAACCAATATACATCCTGCTATATCTCCCACATGGAAAGTGCCAGGAGGGAGAAGTGGGGATTATGTTTAGACTTTCTCAGAACTGCTTCAAATCAACGAGATATCTTTGTGCTGTAAATCTCCCAACAGCCAAACGCAAAAGCAGCAAACATCTCGCTGTATGTCCCACCTCCAAAGTGCCAAGAGAGTAATGTAGAGCTTGCTCTCCCTGTCTTTGAGTACTGTTTTCACTGTCCCGGTTACTTCTTTGCTAACATTCTCTTCAGAGCTGCAGTGAAACCAGGAACCACGTGGAGAAGGCACCCACACTGAAAGTGCCTGGAGGGAACATTGGGGCTTCTTCTCAGTGTCTCTGACATAGGGTTTCACTGTCCCGGGAAAGTCTCTGCTAACACCCTGCAGAGCACTGTGCGCAATATACAGAAACGTCTTGCGGTATCTCCTACAGGGAAAGTGCCAGGAGGAATTGTCGAGCTTGTTCTCAGTGTCTCTGAGAATTGCTCTGATTATCCCTGTGACCTCTTTGCTAAGACTCTCCAGAGAGACGTCCTCAAAACCAACACACATCTTGACATATCTCCCTCATTGATCGCAGTGTCTCCAGGAACGGCATTCAAGGAGCCAGGAACTTTTCTCCCTACACTGTCCATTGAGTTGTCCTCAAAACCAATATACATCCTGCTATATCTCCCACATGGAAAGTGCCAGGAGGGAGAAGTGGGGATTATGTTTAGACTTTCTCAGAACTGCTTCAAATCAACGAGATATCTTTGTGCTGTAAATCTCCCAACAGCCAAACGCAAAAGCAGCAAACATCTCGCTGTATGTCCCACCTCCAAAGTGCCAAGTGAGTAATGTAGAGCTTGCTCTCCCTGTCTTTGAGTACTGTTTTCACTGTCCCGGTTACCTCTTTGCTAACATTCTCTTCAGAGCTGCAGTGAAACCAGGAACCACGTGGAGAAGGCACCCACACTGAAAGTGCCTGGAGGGAACATTGGGCCTTCTTCTCAGTGTCTCTGACATAGGGTTTCACTGTCCCGGGAAAGTCTCTGCTAACACCCTGCAGAGCACTGTGCGCAATATACAGAAACGTCTTGCGGTATCTCCTACAGGGAAAGTGCCAGGAGGAATTGTGGAGCTTGTTCTCAGTGTCTCTGAGAATTGCTCTGATTATCCCTGTGACCTCTTTGCTAAGACTCTCCAGAGAGACGTCCTCAAAACCAACACACATCTTGACATATCTCCCTCATTGATCGCAGTGTCTCCAGGAACGGCATTCAAGGAGCCAGGAACTTTTCTCCCTACACTGTCCATTGAGCTGTCCTCAAAACCAATATACATCCTGCTATATCTCCCACATGGAAAGTGCCAGGAGGGAGAAGTGGGGATTATGTTTAGACTTTCTCAGAACTGCTTCAAATCAACGAGATATCTTTGTGCTGTAAATCTCCCAACAGCCAAACGCAAAAGCAGCAAACATCTCGCTCTATGTCCCACCTCCAAAGTGCCAAGAGAGTAATGTAGAGCTTGCTCTCCCTGTCTTTGAGTACTGTTTTCACTGTCCCGGTTACTTCTTTGCTAACATTCTCTTCAGAGCTGCAGTGAAACCAGGAACCACGTGGAGAAGGCACCCACACTGAAAGTGCCTGGAGGGAACATTGGGGCTTCTTCTCAGTGTCTCTGACATAGGGTTTCACTGTCCCGGGAAAGTCTCTGCTAACACCCTGCAGAGCACTGTGCGCAATATACAGAAACGTCTTGCGGTATCTCCTACAGGGAAAGTGCCAGGAGGAATTGTGGAGCTTGTTCTCAGTGTCTCTGAGAATTGCTCTGATTATCCCTGTGACCTCTTTGCTAAGACTCTCCAGAGAGACGTCCTCAAAACCAACACACATCTTGACATATCTCCCTCATTGATCGCAGTGTCTCCAGGAACGGCATTCAAGGAGCCAGGAACTTTTCTCCCTACACTGTCCATTGAGTTGTCCTCAAAACCAATATACATCCTGCTATATCTCCCACATGGAAAGTGCCAGGAGGGAGAAGTGGGGATTATGTTTAGACTTTCTCAGAACTGCTTCAAATCAACGAGATATCTTTGTGCTGTAAATCTCCCAACAGCCAAACGCAAAAGCAGCAAACATCTCGCTGTATGTCCCACCTCCAAAGTGCCAAGAGAGTAATGTAGAGCTTGCTCTCCCTGTCTTTGAGTACTGTTTTCACTGTCCCGGTTACCTCTTTGCTAACATTCTCTTCAGAGCTGCAGTGAAACCAGGAACCACGTGGAGAAGGCACCCACACTGAAAGTGCCTGGAGGGAACATTGGGGCTTCTTCTCAGTGTCTCTGACATAGGGTTTCACTGTCCCGGGAAAGTCTCTGCTAACACCCTGCAGAGCACTGTGCGCAATATACAGAAACGTCTTGCGGTATCTCCTACAGGGAAAGTGCCAGGAGGAATTGTCGAGCTTGTTCTCAGTGTCTCTGAGAATTGCTCTGATTATCCCTGTGACCTCTTTGCTAAGACTCTCCAGAGAGACGTCCTCAAAACCAACACACATCTTGACATATCTCCCTCATTGATCGCAGTGTCTCCAGGAACGGCATTCAAGGAGCCAGGAACTTTTCTCCCTACACTGTCCATTGAGTTGTCCTCAAAACCAATATACATCCTGCTATATCTCCCACATGGAAAGTGCCAGGAGGGAGAAGTGGGGATTTTGTTTAGACTTTCTCAGAACTGCTTCAAATCAACGAGATATCTTTGTGCTGTAAATCTCCCAACAGCCAAACGCAAAAGCAGCAAACATCTCGCTGTATGTCCCACCTCCAAAGTGCCAAGTGAGTAATGTAGAGCTTGCTCTCCCTGTCTTTGAGTACTGTTTTCACTGTCCCGGTTACCTCTTTGCTAACATTCTCTTCAGAGCTGCAGTGAAACCAGGAACCACGTGGAGAAGGCACCCACACTGAAAGTGCCTGGAGGGAACATTGGGGCTTCTTCTCAGTGTCTCTGACACAGGGTTTCACTGTCCCGGGAAAGTCTCTGCTAACACCCTGCAGAGCACTGTGCGCAATATACAGAAACGTCTTGCGGTATCTCCTACAGGGAAAGTGCCAGGAGGAATTGTGGAGCTTGTTCTCAGTGTCTCTGAGAATTGCTCTGATTATCCCTGTGACCTCTTTGCTAAGACTCTCCAGAGAGACGTCCTCAAAACCAACACACATCTTGACATATCTCCCTCATTGATCGCAGTGTCTCCAGGAACGGCATTCAAGGAGCCAGGAACTTTTCTCCCTACACTGTCCATTGAGCTGTCCTCAAAACCAATATACATCCTGCTATATCTCCCACATGGAAAGTGCCAGGAGGGAGAAGTGGGGATTTTGTTTAGACTTTCTCAGAACTGCTTCAAATCGACTAGATATCTTTGTGCTGTAAATCTCCCAACAGCCAAATGTAAAAGCAGCAAACATCTCGCTGTATGTCCCACATCCAAAGTGCCAAGAGAGAGCTTGCTCTCCCTGTCTTTGAGTACTGTTTGCACTGTCCCGATTACCTCTTTGCTAACATTCTCTTCAGAGCTGCAGTGAAACCAGGAACCACGTGGAGAAGGCACCCACACTGAAAGTGCCTGGAGGGAACATTGGGGCTTCTTCTCAGTGTCTCTGACATAGGGTTTCACTGTCCCGGGAAAGTCTCTGCTAACACCCTGCACAGCGCTGTGCCCAATATACAGAAACGTCTTGCGGTATCCCCTACAGGGAAAGTGCCAGGAGGGAAAAGTGAGGATTATGCTTAGACTTTCTCGGAACTGCTTCAAATCAACTAGATATCTTTGTGCTGTAAATCTCCCAACAGCCAAATGTAAAAGCAGCAAACATCTCGCTGTATGTCCCACATCCAAAGTGCCAAGAGAGTAATGTAGAGCTTGCTCTCCCTGTCTTTGAGTACTGTTTGCACTGTCCCGATTACCTCTTTGCTAACATTCTCTTCAGAGCTGCAGTGAAACCAGGAACCACGTGGAGAAGGCACCCACACTGAAAGTGCCTGGAAGGAACGTTGGGGCTTCTTCTCAGTGTCTCTGATATAGGGTTTCACTGTCCCGGGAAACTCTCTGCTAACACCCTGCAGAGCGCTGTGCCCAATATACAGAAACTTCTTGCGGTATCTCCTACAGGGAAAGTGCCAGGAGGGAAAACTGAGGATTATGTTTAGACTTTCTCGGAACTGCTTCAAATCAACTAGATATCTTTGTGCTGTAAATCTCCCAACAGCCAAATGTAAAAGCAGCAAACATCTCGCTGTATGTCCCACATCCAAAGTGCCAAGAGAGAGCTTGCTCTCCCTGTCTTTGAGTACTGTTTGCGCTGTCCCGATTACCCCTTTGCTAACATTCTCTTCAGAGCTGCAGTGAAACCAGGAACCACGTGGAGAAGGCACCCACACTGAAAGTGCCTGGAGGGAACATTGGGGCTTCTTCTCAGTGTCTCTGACATAGGGTTTCACTGTCCCGGGAAAGTCTCTGCTAACACCCTGCAGAGCACTGTGCGCAATATACAGAAACGTCTTGCGGTATCTCCTACAGGGAAAGTGCCAGGAGGAATTGTCGAGCTTGTTCTCAGTGTCTCTGAGAATTGCTCTGATTATCCCTGTGACCTCTTTGCTAAGACTCTCCAGAGAGACGTCCTCAAAACCAACACACATCTTGACATATCTCCCTCATTGATCGCAGTGTCTCCAGGAACGGCATTCAAGGAGCCAGGAACTTTTCTCCCTACACTGTCCATTGAGTTGTCCTCAAAACCAATATACATCCTGCTATATCTCCCACATGGAAAGTGCCAGGAGGGAGAAGTGGGGATTATGTTTAGACTTTCTCAGAACTGCTTCAAATCAACGAGATATCTTTGTGCTGTAAATCTCCCAACAGCCAAACGCAAAAGCAGCAAACATCTCGCGGTATGTCCCACATCCAAAGTGCCAAGAGAGTAATGTAGAGCTTGCTCTCCCTGTCTTTGAGTACTGTTTTCACTGTCCCGGTTACCTCTTTGCTAACATTCTCTTCAGAGCTGCAGTGAAACCAGGAACCACGTGGAGAAGGCACCCACACTGAAAGTGCCTGGAGGGAACATTGGGCCTTCTTCTCAGTGTCTCTGACATAGGGTTTCACTGTCCCGGGAAAGTCTCTGCTAACACCCTGCAGAGCACTGTGCGCAATATACAGAAACGTCTTGCGGTATCTCCTACAGGGAAAGTGCCAGGAGGAATTGTCGAGCTTGTTCTCAGTGTCTCTGAGAATTGCTCTGATTATCCCTGTGACCTCTTTGCTAAGACTCTCCAGAGAGACGTCCTCAAAACCAACACACATCTTGACATATCTCCCTCATTGATCGCAGTGTCTCCAGGAACGGCATTCAAGGAGCCAGGAACTTTTCTCCCTACACTGTCCATTGAGCTGTCCTCAAAACCAATATACATCCTGCTATATCTCCCACATGGAAAGTGCCAGGAGGGAGAAGTGGGGATTTTGTTTAGACTTTCTCAGAACTGCTTCAAATCGACTAGATATCTTTGTGCTGTAAATCTCCCAACAGCCAAACGCAAAAGCAGCAAACATCTCGCTGTATGTCCCACATCCAAAGTGCCAAGAGAGTAATGTAGAGCTTGCTCTCCCTGTCTTTGAGTACTGTTTTCACTGTCCCGGTTACCTCTTTGCTAACATTCTCTTCAGAGCTGCAGTGAAACCAGGAACCACGTGGAGAAGGCACCCACACTGAAAGTGCCTGGAGGGAACATTGGGGCTTCTTCTCAGTGTCTCTGACATAGGGTTTCACTGTCCCGGGAAAGTCTCTGCTAACACCCTGCAGAGCCCTGTGCGCAATATACAGAAACGTCTTGCGGTATCTCCTACAGGGAAAGTGCCAGGAGGAATTGTGGAGCTTGTTCTCAGTGTCTCTGAGAATTGCTCTGATTATCCCTGTGACCTCTTTGCTAAGACTCTCCAGAGAGACGTCCTCAAAACCAACACACATCTTGACATATCTCCCTCATTGATCGCAGTGTCTCCAGGAACGGCATTCAAGGAGCCAGGAACTTTTCTCCCTACACTGTCCATTGAGCTGTCCTCAAAACCAATATACATCCTGCTATATCTCCCACATGGAAAGTGCCAGGAGGGAGAAGTGGGGATTATGTTTAGACTTTCTCAGAACTGCTTCAAATCAACGAGATATCTTTGTGCTGTAAATCTCCCAACAGCCAAACGCAAAAGCAGCAAACATCTCGCTCTATGTCCCACATCCAAAGTGCCAAGAGAGTAATGTAGAGCTTGCTCTCCCTGTCTTTGAGTACTGTTTTCACTGTCCCGGTTACCTCTTTGCTAACATTCTCTTCAGAGCTGCAGTGAAACCAGGAACCACGTGGAGAAGGCACCCACACTGAAAGTGCCTGGAGGGAACATTGGGGCTTCTTCTCAGTGTCTCTGACATAGGGTTTCACTGTCCCGGGAAAGTCTCTGCTAACACCCTGCAGAGCACTGTGCGCAATATACAGAAACGTCTTGCGGTATCTCCTACAGGGAAAGTGCCAGGAGGAATTGTGGAGCTTGTTCTCAGTGTCTCTGAGAATTGCTCTGATTATCCCTGTGACCTCTTTGCTAAGACTCTCCAGAGAGACGTCCTCAAAACCAACACACATCTTGACATATCTCCCTCATTGATCGCAGTGTCTCCAGGAACGGCATTCAAGGAGCCAGGAACTTTTCTCCCTACACTGTCCATTGAGTTGTCCTCAAAACCAATATACATCTTGCTATATCTCCCACATGGAAAGTGCCAGGAGGGAGAAGTGGGGATTTTGTTTAGACTTTCTCAGAACTGCTTCAAATCAACGAGATATCTTTGTGCTGTAAATCTCCCAACAGCCAAACGCAAAAGCAGCAAACATCTCGCTGTATGTCCCACATCCAAAGTGCCAAGAGAGTAATGTAGAGCTTGCTCTCCCTGTCTTTGAGTACTGTTTTCACTGTCCCGGTTACCTCTTTGCTAACATTCTCTTCAGAGCTGCAGTGAAACCAGGAACCACGTGGAGAAGGCACCCACACTGAAAGTGCCTGGAGGGAACATTGGGGCTTCTTCTCAGTGTCTCTGACATAGGGTTTCACTGTCCCGGGAAAGTCTCTGCTAACACCCTGCAGAGCACTGTGCGCAATATACAGAAACGTCTTGCGGTATCTCCTACAGGGAAAGTGCCAGGAGGAATTGTCGAGCTTGTTCTCAGTGTCTCTGAGAATTGCTCTGATTATCCCTGTGACCTCTTTGTTAAGACTCTCCAGAGAGACGTCCTCAAAACCAACATACATCTTGACATATCTCCCTCATTGATCGCAGTGTCTCCAGGAACGGCATTCAAGGAGCCAGGACCTTTTCTCCCTACACTGTCCATTGAGCTGTCCTCAAAGCCAATATACATCCTGCTATATCTCCCACATGGAAAGTGCCAGGAGGGAGAAGTGGGGATTTTGTTTAGACTTTCTCAGAACTGCTTCAAATCGACTAGATATCTTTGTGCTGTAAATCTCCCAACAGCCAAACGCAAAAGCAGCAAACATCTCGCTGTATGTCCCACATCCAAAGTGCCAAGAGAGTAATGTAGAGCTTGCTCTCCCTGTCTTTGAGTACTGTTTTCACTGTCCCGGTTACCTCTTTGCTAACATTCTCTTCAGAGCTGCAGTGAAACCAGGAACCACGTGGAGAAGGCACCCACACTGAAAGTGCCTGGAGGGAACATTGGGGCTTCTTCTCAGTGTCTCTGACATAGGGTTTCACTGTCCCGGGAAAGTCTCTGCTAACACCCTGCAGAGCACTGTGCGCAATATACAGAAACGTCTTGCGGTATCTCCTACAGGGAAAGTGCCAGGAGGAATTGTGGAGCTTGTTCTCAGTGTCTCTGAGAATTGCTCTGATTATCCCTGTGACCTCTTTGCTAAGACTCTCCAGAGAGACGTCCTCAAAACCAACACACATCTTGACATATCTCCCTCATTGATCGCAGTGTCTCCAGGAACGGCATTCAAGGAGCCAGGAACTTTTCTCCCTACACTGTCCATTGAGCTGTCCTCAAAACCAATATACATCCTGCTATATCTCCCACATGGAAAGTGCCAGGAGGGAGAAGTGGGGATTATGTTTAGACTTTCTCAGAACTGCTTCAAATCAACGAGATATCTTTGTGCTGTAAATCTCCCAACAGCCAAACGCAAAAGCAGCAAACATCTCGCTGTATGTCCCACCTCCAAAGTGCCAAGTGAGTAATGTAGAGCTTGCTCTCCCTGTCTTTGAGTACTGTTTTCACTGTCCCGGTTACCTCTTTGCTAACATTCTCTTCAGAGCTGCAGTGAAACCAGGAACCACGTGGAGAAGGCACCCACACTGAAAGTGCCTGGAGGGAACATTGGGGCTTCTTCTCAGTGTCTCTGACATAGGGTTTCACTGTCCCGGGAAAGTCTCTGCTAACACCCTGCAGAGCCCTGTGCGCAATATACAGAAACGTCTTGCGGTATCTCCTACAGGGAAAGTGCCAGGAGGAATTGTCGAGCTTGTTCTCAGTGTCTCTGAGAATTGCTCTGATTATCCCTGTGACCTCTTTGCTAAGACTCTCCAGAGAGACGTCCTCAAAACCAACACACATCTTGACATATCTCCCTCATTGATCGCAGTGTCTCCAGGAACGGCATTCAAGGAGCCAGGAACTTTTCTCCCTACACTGTCCATTGAGCTGTCCTCAAAACCAATATACATCCTGCTATATCTCCCACATGGAAAGTGCCAGGAGGGAGAAGTGGGGATTATGTTTAGACTTTCTCAGAACTGCTTCAAATCAACGAGATATCTTTGTGCTGTAAATCTCCCAACAGCCAAACGCAAAAGCAGCAAACATCTCGCTCTATGTCCCACCTCCAAAGTGCCAAGAGAGTAATGTAGAGCTTGCTCTCCCTGTCTTTGAGTACTGTTTTCACTGTCCCGGTTACCTCTTTGCTAACATTCTCTTCAGAGCTGCAGTGAAACCAGGAACCACGTGGAGAAGGCACCCACACTGAAAGTGCCTGGAGGGAACATTGGGGCTTCTTCTCAGTGTCTCTGACATAGGGTTTCACTGTCCCGGGAAAGTCTCTGCTAACACCCTGCAGAGCACTGTGCGCAATATACAGAAACGTCTTGCGGTATCTCCTACAGGGAAAGTGCCAGGAGGAATTGTGGAGCTTGTTCTCAGTGTCTCTGAGAATTGCTCTGATTATCCCTGTGACCTCTTTGCTAAGACTCTCCAGAGAGACGTCCTCAAAACCAACACACATCTTGACATATCTCCCTCATTGATCGCAGTGTCTCCAGGAACGGCATTCAAGGAGCCAGGAACTTTTCTCCCTACACTGTCCATTGAGTTGTCCTCAAAACCAATATACATCCTGCTATATCTCCCACATGGAAAGTGCCAGGAGGGAGAAGTGGGGATTATGTTTAGACTTTCTCAGAACTGCTTCAAATCAACGAGATATCTTTGTGCTGTAAATCTCCCAACAGCCAAACGCAAAAGCAGCAAACATCTCGCTGTATGTCCCACATCCAAAGTGCCAAGAGAGTAATGTAGAGCTTGCTCTCCCTGTCTTTGAGTACTGTTTTCACTGTCCCGGTTACCTCTTTGCTAACATTCTCTTCAGAGCTGCAGTGAAACCAGGAACCACGTGGAGAAGGCACCCACACTGAAAGTGCCTGGAGGGAACATTGGGGCTTCTTCTCAGTGTCTCTGACATAGGGTTTCACTGTCCCGGGAAAGTCTCTGCTAACACCCTGCAGAGCACTGTGCGCAATATACAGAAACGTCTTGCGGTATCTCCTACAGGGAAAGTGCCAGGAGGAATTGTGGAGCTTGTTCTCAGTGTCTCTGAGAATTGCTCTGATTATCCCTGTGACCTCTTTGCTAAGACTCTCCAGAGAGACGTCCTCAAAACCAACACACATCTTGACATATCTCCCTCATTGATCGCAGTGTCTCCAGGAACGGCATTCAAGGAGCCAGGAACTTTTCTCCCTACACTGTCCATTGAGCTGTCCTCAAAACCAATATACATCCTGCTATATCTCCCACATGGAAAGTGCCAGGAGGGAGAAGTGGGGATTATGTTTAGACTTTCTCAGAACTGCTTCAAATCAACGAGATATCTTTGTGCTGTAAATCTCCCAACAGCCAAACGCAAAAGCAGCAAACATCTCGCTGTATGTCCCACATCCAAAGTGCCAAGAGAGTAATGTAGAGCTTGCTCTCCCTGTCTTTGAGTACTGTTTTCACTGTCCCGGTTACCTCTTTGCTAACATTCTCTTCAGAGCTGCAGTGAAACCAGGAACCACGTGGAGAAGGCACCCACACTGAAAGTGCCTGGAGGGAACATTGGGGCTTCTTCTCAGTGTCTCTGACATAGGGTTTCACTGTCCCGGGAAAGTCTCTGCTAACACCCTGCAGAGCACTGTGCGCAATATACAGAAACGTCTTGCGGTATCTCCTACAGGGAAAGTGCCAGGAGGAATTGTGGAGCTTGTTCTCAGTGTCTCTGAGAATTGCTCTGATTATCCCTGTGACCTCTTTGCTAAGACTCTCCAGAGAGACGTCCTCAAAACCAACACACATCTTGACATATCTCCCTCATTGATCGCAGTGTCTCCAGGAACGGCATTCAAGGAGCCAGGAACTTTTCTCCCTACACTGTCCATTGAGTTGTCCTCAAAACCAATATACATCCTGCTATATCTCCCACATGGAAAGTGCCAGGAGGGAGAAGTGGGGATTATGTTTAGACTTTCTCAGAACTGCTTCAAATCAACGAGATATCTTTGTGCTGTAAATCTCCCAACAGCCAAACGCAAAAGCAGCAAACATCTCGCTGTATGTCCCACCTCCAAAGTGCCAAGTGAGTAATGTAGAGCTTGCTCTCCCTGTCTTTGAGTACTGTTTTCACTGTCCCGGTTACCTCTTTGCTAACATTCTCTTCAGAGCTGCAGTGAAACCAGGAACCACGTGGAGAAGGCACCCACACTGAAAGTGCCTGGAGGGAACATTGGGGCTTCTTCTCAGTGTCTCTGACATAGGGTTTCACTGTCCCGGGAAAGTCTCTGCTAACACCCTGCAGAGCCCTGTGCGCAATATACAGAAACGTCTTGCGGTATCTCCTACAGGGAAAGTGCCAGGAGGAATTGTGGAGCTTGTTCTCAGTGTCTCTGAGAATTGCTCTGATTATCCCTGTGACCTCTTTGCTAAGACTCTCCAGAGAGACGTCCTCAAAACCAACACACATCTTGACATATCTCCCTCATTGATCGCAGTGTCTCCAGGAACGGCATTCAAGGAGCCAGGAACTTTTCTCCCTACACTGTCCATTGAGCTGTCCTCAAAACCAATATACATCCTGCTATATCTCCCACATGGAAAGTGCCAGGAGGGAGAAGTGGGGATTATGTTTAGACTTTCTCAGAACTGCTTCAAATCAACGAGATATCTTTGTGCTGTAAATCTCCCAACAGCCAAACGCAAAAGCAGCAAACATCTCGCTCTACGTCCCACCTCCAAAGTGCCAAGAGAGTAATGTAGAGCTTGCTCTCCCTGTCTTTGAGTACTGTTTTCACTGTCCCGGTTACCTCTTTGCTAACATTCTCTTCAGAGCTGCAGTGAAACCAGGAACCACGTGGAGAAGGCACCCACACTGAAAGTGCCTGGAGGGAACATTGGGGCTTCTTCTCAGTGTCTCTGACATAGGGTTTCACTGTCCCGGGAAAGTCTCTGCTAACACCCTGCAGAGCACTGTGCGCAATATACAGAAACGTCTTGCGGTATCTCCTACAGGGAAAGTGCCAGGAGGAATTGTGGAGCTTGTTCTCAGTGTCTCTGAGAATTGCTCTGATTATCCCTGTGACCTCTTTGCTAAGACTCTCCAGAGAGACGTCCTCAAAACCAACACACATCTTGACATATCTCCCTCATTGATCGCAGTGTCTCCAGGAACGGCATTCAAGGAGCCAGGAACTTTTCTCCCTACACTGTCCATTGAGTTGTCCTCAAAACCAATATACATCCTGCTATATCTCCCACATGGAAAGTGCCAGGAGGGAGAAGTGGGGATTATGTTTAGACTTTCTCAGAACTGCTTCAAATCAACGAGATATCTTTGTGCTGTAAATCTCCCAACAGCCAAACGCAAAAGCAGCAAACATCTCGCTGTATGTCCCACATCCAAAGTGCCAAGAGAGTAATGTAGAGCTTGCTCTCCCTGTCTTTGAGTACTGTTTTCACTGTCCCGGTTACCTCTTTGCTAACATTCTCTTCAGAGCTGCAGTGAAACCAGGAACCACGTGGAGAAGGCACCCACACTGAAAGTGCCTGGAGGGAACATTGGGGCTTCTTCTCAGTGTCTCTGACATAGGGTTTCACTGTCCCGGGAAAGTCTCTGCTAACACCCTGCAGAGCACTGTGCGCAATATACAGAAACGTCTTGCGGTATCTCCTACAGGGAAAGTGCCAGGAGGAATTGTGGAGCTTGTTCTCAGTGTCTCTGAGAATTGCTCTGATTATCCCTGTGACCTCTTTGCTAAGACTCTCCAGAGAGGCGTCCTCAAAACCAACACACATCTTGACATATCTCCCTCATTGATCGCAGTGTCTCCAGGAACGGCATTCAAGGAGCCAGGAACTTTTCTCCCTACACTGTCCATTGAGTTGTCCTCAAAACCAATATACATCCTGCTATATCTCCCACATGGAAAGTGCCAGGAGGGAGAAGTGGGGATTATGTTTAGACTTTCTCAGAACTGCTTCAAATCAACGAGATATCTTTGTGCTGTAAATCTCCCAACAGCCAAACGCAAAAGCAGCAAACATCTCGCTGTATGTCCCACATCCAAAGTGCCAAGAGAGTAATGTAGAGCTTGCTCTCCCTGTCTTTGAGTACTGTTTTCACTGTCCCGGTTACCTCTTTGCTAACATTCTCTTCAGAGCTGCAGTGAAACCAGGAACCACGTGGAGAAGGCACCCACACTGAAAGTGCCTGGAGGGAACATTGGGGCTTCTTCTCAGTGTCTCTGACATAGGGTTTCACTGTCCCGGGAAAGTCTCTGCTAACACCCTGCAGAGCACTGTGCGCAATATACAGAAACGTCTTGCGGTATCTCCTACAGGGAAAGTGCCAGGAGGAATTGTGGAGCTTGTTCTCAGTGTCTCTGAGAATTGCTCTGATTATCCCTGTGACCTCTTTGCTAAGACTCTCCAGAGAGACGTCCTCAAAACCAACACACATCTTGACATATCTCCCTCATTGATCGCAGTGTCTCCAGGAACGGCATTCAAGGAGCCAGGAACTTTTCTCCCTACACTGTCCATTGAGCTGTCCTCAAAACCAATATACATCCTGCTATATCTCCCACATGGAAAGTGCCAGGAGGGAGAAGTGGGGATTATGTTTAGACTTTCTCAGAACTGCTTCAAATCAACGAGATATCTTTGTGCTGTAAATCTCCCAACAGCCAAACGCAAAAGCAGCAAACATCTCGCTCTATGTCCCACCTCCAAAGTGCCAAGAGAGTAATGTAGAGCTTGCTCTCCCTGTCTTTGAGTACTGTTTTCACTGTCCCGGTTACTTCTTTGCTAACATTCTCTTCAGAGCTGCAGTGAAACCAGGAACCACGTGGAGAAGGCACCCACACTGAAAGTGCCTGGAGGGAACATTGGGGCTTCTTCTCAGTGTCTCTGACATAGGGTTTCACTGTCCCGGGAAAGTCTCTGCTAACACCCTGCAGAGCACTGTGCGCAATATACAGAAACGTCTTGCGGTATCTCCTACAGGGAAAGTGCCAGGAGGAATTGTCGAGCTTGTTCTCAGTGTCTCTGAGAATTGCTCTGATTATCCCTGTGACCTCTTTGCTAAGACTCTCCAGAGAGACGTCCTCAAAACCAACACACATCTTGACATATCTCCCTCATTGATCGCAGTGTCTCCAGGAACGGCATTCAAGGAGCCAGGAACTTTTCTCCCTACACTGTCCATTGAGTTGTCCTCAAAACCAATATACATCCTGCTATATCTCCCACATGGAAAGTGCCAGGAGGGAGAAGTGGGGATTATGTTTAGACTTTCTCAGAACTGCTTCAAATCAACGAGATATCTTTGTGCTGTAAATCTCCCAACAGCCAAACGCAAAAGCAGCAAACATCTCGCTGTATGTCCCACCTCCAAAGTGCCAAGAGAGTAATGTAGAGCTTGCTCTCCCTGTCTTTGAGTACTGTTTTCACTGTCCCGGTTACCTCTTTGCAAACATTCTCTTCAGAGCTGCAGTGAAACCAGGAACCACGTGGAGAAGGCACCCACACTGAAAGTGCCTGGAGGGAACATTGGGCCTTCTTCTCAGTGTCTCTGACATAGGGTTTCACTGTCCCGGGAAAGTCTCTGCTAACACCCTGCAGAGCACTGTGCGCAATATACAGAAACGTCTTGCGGTATCTCCTACAGGGAAAGTGCCAGGAGGAATTGTGGAGCTTGTTCTCAGTGTCTCTGAGAATTGCTCTGATTATCCCTGTGACCTCTTTGCTAAGACTCTCCAGAGAGACGTCCTCAAAACCAACACACATCTTGACATATCTCCCTCATTGATCGCAGTGTCTCCAGGAACGGCATTCAAGGAGCCAGGAACTTTTCTCCCTACACTGTCCATTGAGCTGTCCTCAAAACCAATATACATCCTGCTATATCTCCCACATGGAAAGTGCCAGGAGGGAGAAGTGGGGATTATGTTTAGACTTTCTCAGAACTGCTTCAAATCAACGAGATATCTTTGTGCTGTAAATCTCCCAACAGCCAAACGCAAAAGCAGCAAACATCTCGCTCTATGTCCCACCTCCAAAGTGCCAACAGAGTAATGTAGAGCTTGCTCTCCCTGTCTTTGAGTACTGTTTTCACTGTCCCGGTTACTTCTTTGCTAACATTCTCTTCAGAGCTGCAGTGAAACCAGGAACCACGTGGAGAAGGCACCCACACTGAAAGTGCCTGGAGGGAACATTGGGGCTTCTTCTCAGTGTCTCTGACATAGGGTTTCACTGTCCCGGGAAAGTCTCTGCTAACACCCTGCAGAGCACTGTGCGCAATATACAGAAACGTCTTGCGGTATCTCCTACAGGGAAAGTGCCAGGAGGAATTGTGGAGCTTGTTCTCAGTGTCTCTGAGAATTGCTCTGATTATCCCTGTGACCTCTTTGCTAAGACTCTCCAGAGAGACGTCCTCAAAACCAACACACATCTTGACATATCTCCCTCATTGATCGCAGTGTCTCCAGGAACGGCATTCAAGGAGCCAGGAACTTTTCTCCCTACACTGTCCATTGAGCTGTCCTCAAAACCAATATACATCCTGCTATATCTCCCACATGGAAAGTGCCAGGAGGGAGAAGTGGGGATTATGTTTAGACTTTCTCAGAACTGCTTCAAATCAACGAGATATCTTTGTGCTGTAAATCTCCCAACAGCCAAACGCAAAAGCAGCAAACATCTCGCTCTATGTCCCACCTCCAAAGTGCCAAGAGAGTAATGTAGAGCTTGCTCTCCCTGTCTTTGAGTACTGTTTTCACTGTCCCGGTTACTTCTTTGCTAACATTCTCTTCAGAGCTGCAGTGAAACCAGGAACCACGTGGAGAAGGCACCCACACTGAAAGTGCCTGGAGGGAACATTGGGGCTTCTTCTCAGTGTCTCTGACATAGGGTTTCACTGTCCCGGGAAAGTCTCTGCTAACACCCTGCAGAGCACTGTGCGCAATATACAGAAACGTCTTGCGGTATCTCCTACAGGGAAAGTGCCAGGAGGAATTGTCGAGCTTGTTCTCAGTGTCTCTGAGAATTGCTCTGATTATCCCTGTGACCTCTTTGCTAAGACTCTCCAGAGAGACGTCCTCAAAACCAACACACATCTTGACATATCTCCCTCATTGATCGCAGTGTCTCCAGGAACGGCATTCAAGGAGCCAGGAACTTTTCTCCCTACACTGTCCATTGAGTTGTCCTCAAAACCAATATACATCCTGCTATATCTCCCACATGGAAAGTGCCAGGAGGGAGAAGTGGGGATTATGTTTAGACTTTCTCAGAACTGCTTCAAATCAACGAGATATCTTTGTGCTGTAAATCTCCCAACAGCCAAACGCAAAAGCAGCAAACATCTCGCTGTATGTCCCACCTCCAAAGTGCCAAGAGAGTAATGTAGAGCTTGCTCTCCCTGTCTTTGAGTACTGTTTTCACTGTCCCGGTTACCTCTTTGCAAACATTCTCTTCAGAGCTGCAGTGAAACCAGGAACCACGTGGAGAAGGCACCCACACTGAAAGTGCCTGGAGGGAACATTGGGCCTTCTTCTCAGTGTCTCTGACATAGGGTTTCACTGTCCCGGGAAAGTCTCTGCTAACACCCTGCAGAGCACTGTGCGCAATATACAGAAACGTCTTGCGGTATCTCCTACAGGGAAAGTGCCAGGAGGAATTGTGGAGCTTGTTCTCAGTGTCTCTGAGAATTGCTCTGATTATCCCTGTGACCTCTTTGCTAAGACTCTCCAGAGAGACGTCCTCAAAACCAACACACATCTTGACATATCTCCCTCATTGATCGCAGTGTCTCCAGGAACGGCATTCAAGGAGCCAGGAACTTTTCTCCCTACACTGTCCATTGAGCTGTCCTCAAAACCAATATACATCCTGCTATATCTCCCACATGGAAAGTGCCAGGAGGGAGAAGTGGGGATTATGTTTAGACTTTCTCAGAACTGCTTCAAATCAACGAGATATCTTTGTGCTGTAAATCTCCCAACAGCCAAACGCAAAAGCAGCAAACATCTCGCTCTATGTCCCACCTCCAAAGTGCCAACAGAGTAATGTAGAGCTTGCTCTCCCTGTCTTTGAGTACTGTTTTCACTGTCCCGGTTACTTCTTTGCTAACATTCTCTTCAGAGCTGCAGTGAAACCAGGAACCACGTGGAGAAGGCACCCACACTGAAAGTGCCTGGAGGGAACATTGGGGCTTCTTCTCAGTGTCTCTGACATAGGGTTTCACTGTCCCGGGAAAGTCTCTGCTAACACCCTGCAGAGCACTGTGCGCAATATACAGAAACGTCTTGCGGTATCTCCTACAGGGAAAGTGCCAGGAGGAATTGTGGAGCTTGTTCTCAGTGTCTCTGAGAATTGCTCTGATTATCCCTGTGACCTCTTTGCTAAGACTCTCCAGAGAGACGTCCTCAAAACCAACACACATCTTGACATATCTCCCTCATTGATCGCAGTGTCTCCAGGAACGGCATTCAAGGAGCCAGGAACTTTTCTCCCTACACTGTCCATTGAGTTGTCCTCAAAACCAATATACATCCTGCTATATCTCCCACATGGAAAGTGCCAGGAGGGAGAAGTGGGGATTATGTTTAGACTTTCTCAGAACTGCTTCAAATCAACGAGATATCTTTGTGCTGTAAATCTCCCAACAGCCAAACGCAAAAGCAGCAAACATCTCGCTGTATGTCCCACCTCCAAAGTGCCAAGAGAGTAATGTAGAGCTTGCTCTCCCTGTCTTTGAGTACTGTTTTCACTGTCCCGGTTACCTCTTTGCTAACATTCTCTTCAGAGCTGCAGTGAAACCAGGAACCACGTGGAGAAGGCACCCACACTGAAAGTGCCTGGAGGGAACATTGGGGCTTCTTCTCAGTGTCTCTGACATAGGGTTTCACTGTCCCGGGAAAGTCTCTGCTAACACCCTGCAGAGCACTGTGCGCAATATACAGAAACGTCTTGCGGTATCTCCTACAGGGAAAGTGCCAGGAGGAATTGTCGAGCTTGTTCTCAGTGTCTCTGAGAATTGCTCTGATTATCCCTGTGACCTCTTTGCTAAGACTCTCCAGAGAGACGTCCTCAAAACCAACACACATCTTGACATATCTCCCTCATTGATCGCAGTGTCTCCAGGAACGGCATTCAAGGAGCCAGGAACTTTTCTCCCTACACTGTCCATTGAGCTGTCCTCAAAACCAATATACATCCTGCTATATCTCCCACATGGAATGTGCCAGGAGGGAGAAGTGGGGATTTTGTTTAGACTTTCTCAGAACTGCTTCAAATCAACGAGATATCTTTGTGCTGTAAATCTCCCAACGGCCAAACGCAAAAGCAGCAAACATCTCGCTCTATGTCCCACATCCAAAGTGCCAAGAGAGTAATGTAGAGCTTGCTCTCCCTGTCTTTGAGTACTGTTTTCACTGTCCCGGTTACCTCTTTGCTAACATTCTCTTCAGAGCTGCAGTGAAACCAGGAACCACGTGGAGAAGGCACCCACACTGAAAGTGCCTGGAGGGAACATTGGGGCTTCTTCTCAGTGTCTCTGACATAGGGTTTCACTGTCCCGGGAAAGTCTCTGCTAACACCCTGCAGAGCACTGTGCGCAATATACAGAAACGTCTTGCGGTATCTCCTACAGGGAAAGTGCCAGGAGGAATTGTCGAGCTTGTTCTCAGTGTCTCTGAGAATTGCTCTGATTATCCCTGTGACCTCTTTGCTAAGACTCTCCAGAGAGATGTCCTCAAAACCAACACACATCTTGACATATCTCCCTCATTGATCGCAGTGTCTCCAGGAACGGCATTCAAGGAGCCAGGAACTTTTCTCCCTACACTGTCCATTGAGTTGTCCTCAAAACCAATATACATCCTGCTATATCTCCCACATGGAAAGTGCCAGGAGGGAGAAGTGGGGATTTTGTTTAGACTTTCTCAGAACTGCTTCAAATCAACGAGATATCTTTGTGCTGTAAATCTCCCAACAGCCAAACGCAAAAGCAGCAAACATCTCGCTGTATGTCCCACCTCCAAAGTGCCAAGTGAGTAATGTAGAGCTTGCTCTCCCTGTCTTTGAGTACTGTTTTCACTGTCCCGGTTACCTCTTTGCTAACATTCTCTTCAGAGCTGCAGTGAAACCAGGAACCACGTGGAGAAGGCACCCACACTGAAAGTGCCTGGAGGGAACATTGGGGCTTCTTCTCAGTGTCTCTGACATAGGGTTTCACTGTCCCGGGAAAGTCTCTGCTAACACCCTGCAGAGCACTGTGCGCAATATACAGAAACGTCTTGCGGTATCTCCTACAGGGAAAGTGCCAGGAGGAATTGTGGAGCTTGTTCTCAGTGTCTCTGAGAATTGCTCTGATTATCCCTGTGACCTCTTTGCTAAGACTCTCCAGAGAGACGTCCTCAAAACCAACACACATCTTGACATATCTCCCTCATTGATCGCAGTGTCTCCAGGAACGGCATTCAAGGAGCCAGGAACTTTTCTCCCTACACTGTCCATTGAGCTGTCCTCAAAACCAATATACATCCTGCTATATCTCCCACATGGAAAGTGCCAGGAGGGAGAAGTGGGGATTTTGTTTAGACTTTCTCAGAACTGCTTCAAATCGACTAGATATCTTTGTGCTGTAAATCTCCCAACAGCCAAATGTAAAAGCAGCAAACATCTCGCTGTATGTCCCACATCCAAAGTGCCAAGAGAGAGCTTGCTCTCCCTGTCTTTGAGTACTGTTTGCACTGTCCCGATTACCTCTTTGCTAACATTCTCTTCAGAGCTGCAGTGAAACCAGGAACCACGTGGAGAAGGCACCCACACTGAAAGTGCCTGGAGGGAACATTGGGGCTTCTTCTCAGTGTCTCTGACATATGGTTTCACTGTCCCGGGAAAGTCTCTGCTAACACCCTGCACAGCGCTGTGCCCAATATACAGAAACGTCTTGCGGTATCCCCTACAGGGAAAGTGCCAGGAGGGAAAAGTGAGGATTATGCTTAGACTTTCTCGGAACTGCTTCAAATCAACTAGATATCTTTGTGCTGTAAATCTCCCAACAGCCAAATGTAAAAGCAGCAAACATCTCGCTGTATGTCCCACATCCAAAGTGCCAAGAGAGTAATGTAGAGCTTGCTCTCCCTGTCTTTGAGTACTGTTTGCACTGTCCTGATTACCTCTTTGCTAACATTCTCTTCAGAGCTGCAGTGAAACCAGGAACCACGTGGAGAAGGCACCCACACTGAAAGTGCCTGGAAGGAACGTTGGGGCTTCTTCTCAGTGTCTCTGATATAGGGTTTCACTGTCCCGGGAAAGTCTCTGCTAACACCCTGCAGAGCACTGTGCGCAATATACAGAAACGTCTTGCGGTATCTCCTACAGGGAAAGTGCCAGGAGGAATTGTGGAGCTTGTTCTCAGTGTCTCTGAGAATTGCTCTGATTATCCCTGTGACCTCTTTGCTAAGACTCTCCAGAGAGACGTCCTCAAAACCAACACACATCTTGACATATCTCCCTCATTGATCGCAGTGTCTCCAGGAACGGCATTCAAGGAGCCAGGAACTTTTCTCCCTACACTGTCCATTGAGTTGTCCTCAAAACCAATATACATCCTGCTATATCTCCCACATGGAAAGTGCCAGGAGGGAGAAGTGGGGATTTTGTTTAGACTTTCTCAGAACTGCTTCAAATCAACGAGATATCTTTGTGCTGTAAATCTCCCAACAGCCAAACGCAAAAGCAGCAAACATCTCGCTGTATGTCCCACCTCCAAAGTGCCAAGTGAGTAATGTAGAGCTTGCTCTCCCTGTCTTTGAGTACTGTTTGCACTGTCCCGGTTACCTCTTTGCTAACATTCTCTTCAGAGCTGCAGTGAAACCAGGAACCACGTGGAGAAGGCACCCACACTGAAAGTGCCTGGAGGGAACATTGGGGCTTCTTCTCAGTGTCTCTGACATAGGGTTTCACTGTCCCGGGAAAGTCTCTGCTAACACCCTGCACAGCGCTGTGCCCAATATACAGAAATGTCTTGCGGTATCCCCTACAGGGAAAGTGCCAGGAGGGAAAAGTGAGGATTATGCTTAGACTTTCTCGGAACTGCTTCAAATCAACTAGATATCTTTGAGCTGTAAATCTCCCAACAGCCAAACGCAAAAGCAGCAAACATCTCGCTGTATGTCCCACATCCAAAGTGCCAAGAGAGTAATGTAGAGCTTGCTCTCCCTGTCTTTGAGTACTGTTTGCACTGTCCCGATTACCTCTTTGCTAACATTCTCTTCAGAGCTGCAGTGAAACCAGGAACCACGTGGAGAAGGCACCCACACTGAAAGTGCCTGGAGGGAACATTGGGGCTTCTTCTCAGTGTCTCTGATATAGGGTTTCACTGTCCCGGGAAACTCTCTGCTAACACCCTGCACAGCGCTGTGCCCAATATACAGAAATGTCTTGCGGTATCCCCTACAGGGAAAGTGCCAGGAGGGAAAAGTGAGGATTATGCTTAGACTTTCTCGGAACTGCTTCAAATCAACTAGATATCTTTGTGCTGTAAATCTCCCAACAGCCAAACGCAAAAGCAGCAAACATCTCGCTGTATGTCCCACATCCAAAGTGCCAAGAGAGAGCTTGCTCTCCCTGTCTTTGAGTACTGTTTGCACTGTCCCGATTACCTCTTTGCTAACATTCTCTTCAGAGCTGCAGTGAAACCAGGAACCACGTGGAGAAGGCACCCACACTGAAAGTGCCTGGAGGGAACATTGGGGCTTCTTCTCAGTGTCTCTGACATAGGGTTTCACTGTCCCGGGAAAGTCTCTGCTAACACCCTGCACAGCGCTCTGCCCAATATACAGAAATGTCTTGCGGTATCCCCTACAGGGAAAGTGCCAGGAGGGAAAAGTGAGGATTATGCTTAGACTTTCTCGGAACTGCTTCAAATCAACTAGATATCTTTGTGCTGTAAATCTCCCAACAGCCAAACGAAAAAGCAGCAAACATCTCGCTGTATGTCCCACATCCAAAGTGCCAAGAGAGTAATGTAGAGCTTGCTCTCCCTGTCTTTGAGTACTGTTTGCACTGTCCCGATTACCTCTTTGCTAACATTCTCTTCAGAGCTGCAGTGAAACCAGGAACCACGTGGAGAAGGCACCCACACTGAAAGTGCCTGGAGGGAACATTGGGGCTTCTTCTCAGTGTCTCTGATATAGGGTTTCACTGTCCCGGGAAACTCTCTGCTAACACCCTGCAGAGCGCTGTGCCCAATATACAGAAACGTCTTGCGGTATCCCCTACAGGGAAAGTGCCAGGAGGGAAAAGTGAGGATTATGCTTAGACTTTCTCGGAACTGCTTCAAATCAACGAGATATCTTTGTGCTGTAAATCTCCCAACAGCCAAACGCAAAAGCAGCAAACATCTCGCTGTATGTCCCACATCCAAAGTGCCAAGAGAGAGCTTGCTCTCCCTGTCTTTGAGTAGTGTTTGCACTGTCCCGATTACCTCTTTGCTAACATTCTCTTCAGAGCTGCAGTGAAACCAGGAACCACGTGGAGAAGGCACCCACACTGAAAGTGCCTGGAGGGAACATTGGGGCTTCTTCTCAGTGTCTCTGATATAGGGTTTCACTGTCCCGGGAAACTCTCTGCTAACACCCTGCAGAGCGCTGTGCCCAATATACAGAAACGTCTTGCGGTATCTCCTACAGGGAAAGTGCCAGGAGGGAAAAGTGAGGATTATGTTTAGACTTTCTCGGAACTGCTTCAAATCAACTAGATATCTTTGTGCTGTAAATCTCCCAACAGCCAAATGTAAAAGCAGCAAACATCTCGCTGTATGTCCCACATCCAAAGTGCCAAGAGAGAGCTTGCTCTCCCTGTCTTTGAGTACTGTTTGCACTGTCCCGATTACCTCTTTGCTAACATTCTCTTCAGAGCTGCAGTGAAACCAGGAACCACGTGGAGAAGGCACCCACACTGAAAGTGCCTGGAGGGAACATTGGGGCTTCTTCTCAGTGTCTCTGATATAGGGTTTCACTGTCCCGGGAAACTCTCTGCTAACACCCTGCACAGCGCTGTGCCCAATATACAGAAATGTCTTGCGGTATCCCCTACAGGGAAAGTGCCAGGAGGGAAAAGTGAGGATTATGCTTAGACTTTCTCGGAACTGCTTCAAATCAACTAGATATCTTTGTGCTGTAAATCTCCCAACAGCCAAACGCAAAAGCAGCAAACATCTCGCTGTATGTCCCACATCCAAAGTGCCAAGAGAGAGCTTGCTCTCCCTGTCTTTGAGTAGTGTTTGCACTGTCCCGATTACCTCTTTGCTAACATTCTCTTCAGAGCTGCAGTGAAACCAGGAACCACGTGGAGAAGGCACCCACACTGAAAGTGCCTGGAGGGAACATTGGGGCTTCTTCTCAGTGTCTCTGACATAGGGTTTCACTGTCCCGGGAAAGTCTCTGCTAACACCCTGCACAGCGCTGTGCCCAATATACAGAAATGTCTTGCGGTATCCCCTACAGGGAAAGTGCCAGGAGGGAAAAGTGAGGATTATGCTTAGACTTTCTCGGAACTGCTTCAAATCAACTAGATATCTTTGTGCTGTAAATCTCCCAACAGCCAAACGCAAAAGCAGCAAACATCTCGCTGTATGTCCCACATCCAAAGTGCCAAGAGAGTAATGTAGAGCTTGCTCTCCCTGTCTTTGAGTACTGTTTGCACTGTCCCGATTACCTCTTTGCTAACATTCTCTTCAGAGCTGCAGTGAAACCAGGAACCACGTGGAGAAGGCACCCACACTGAAAGTGCCTGGAGGGAACATTGGGGCTTCTTCTCAGTGTCTCTGATATAGGGTTTCACTGTCCCGGGAAACTCTCTGCTAACACCCTGCACAGCGCTGTGCCCAATATACAGAAACGTCTTGCGGTATCTCCTACAGGGAAAGTGCCAGGAGGGAAAAGTGAGGATTATGTTTAGACTTTCTCGGAACTGCTTCAAATCAACTAGATATCTTTGTGCTGTAAATCTCCCAACAGCCAAATATAAAAGCAGCAAACATCTCGCTGTATGTCCCACATCCAAAGTGCCAAGAGAGAGCTTGCTCTCCCTGTCTTTGAGTACTGTTTGCACTGTCCCGATTACCTCTTTGCTAACATTCTCTTCAGAGCTGCAGTGAAACCAGGAACCACGTGGAGAAGGCACCCACACTGAAAGTGCCTGGAGGGAACATTGGGGCTTCTTCTCAGTGTCTCTGATATAGGGTTTCACTGTCCCGGGAAACTCTCTGCTAACACCCTGCACAGCGCTGTGCCCAATATACAGAAATGTCTTGCGGTATCCCCTACAGGGAAAGTGCCAGGAGGGAAAAGTGAGGATTATGCTTAGACTTTCTCGGAACTGCTTCAAATCAACTAGATATCTTTGTGCTGTAAATCTCCCAACAGCCAAACGCAAAAGCAGCAAACATCTCGCTGTATGTCCCACATCCAAAGTGCCAACAGAGAGCTTGCTCTCCCTGTCTTTGAGTACTGTTTGCACTGTCCCGATTACCTCTTTGCTAACATTCTCTTCAGAGCTGCAGTGAAACCAGGAACCACGTGGAGAAGGCACCCACACTGAAAGTGCCTGGAGGGAACATTGGGGCTTCTTCTCAGTGTCTCTGATATAGGGTTTCACTGTCCCGGGAAACTCTCTGCTAACACCCTGCACAGCGCTGTGCCCAATATACAGAAATGTCTTGCGGTATCCCCTACAGGGAAAGTGCCAGGAGGGAAAAGTGAGGATTATGCTTAGACTTTCTCGGAACTGCTTCAAATCAACTAGATATCTTTGTGCTGTAAATCTCCCAACAGCCAAACGCAAAAGCAGCAAACATCTCGCTGTATGTCCCACATCCAAAGTGCCAAGAGAGAGCTTGCTCTCCCTGTCTTTGAGTAGTGTTTGCACTGTCCCGATTACCTCTTTGCTAACATTCTCTTCAGAGCTGCAGTGAAACCAGGAACCACGTGGAGAAGGCACCCACACTGAAAGTGCCTGGAGGGAACATTGGGGCTTCTTCTCAGTGTCTCTGACATAGGGTTTCACTGTCCCGGGAAAGTCTCTGCTAACACCCTGCACAGCGCTCTGCCCAATATACAGAAATGTCTTGCGGTATCCCCTACAGGGAAAGTGCCAGGAGGGAAAAGTGAGGATTATGCTTAGACTTTCTCGGAACTGCTTCAAATCAACTAGATATCTTTGTGCTGTAAATCTCCCAACAGCCAAACGCAAAAGCAGCAAACATCTCGCTGTATGTCCCACATCCAAAGTGCCAAGAGAGTAATGTAGAGCTTGCTCTCCCTGTCTTTGAGTACTGTTTGCACTGTCCCGATTACCTCTTTGCTAACATTCTCTTCAGAGCTGCAGTGAAACCAGGAACCACGTGGAGAAGGCACCCACACTGAAAGTGCCTGGAGGGAACATTGGGGCTTCTTCTCAGTGTCTCTGATATAGGGTTTCACTGTCCCGGGAAACTCTCTGCTAACACCCTGCACAGCGCTGTGCCCAATATACAGAAACGTCTTGCGGTATCTCCTACAGGGAAAGTGCCAGGAGGGAAAAGTGAGGATTATGTTTAGACTTTCTCGGAACTGCTTCAAATCAACTAGATATCTTTGTGCTGTAAATCTCCCAACAGCCAAATATAAAAGCAGCAAACATCTCGCTGTATGTCCCACATCCAAAGTGCCAAGAGAGAGCTTGCTCTCCCTGTCTTTGAGTACTGTTTGCACTGTCCCGATTACCTCTTTGCTAACATTCTCTTCAGAGCTGCAGTGAAACCAGGAACCACGTGGAGAAGGCACCCACACTGAAAGTGCCTGGAGGGAACATTGGGGCTTCTTCTCAGTGTCTCTGATATAGGGTTTCACTGTCCCGGGAAACTCTCTGCTAACACCCTGCACAGCGCTGTGCCCAATATACAGAAATGTCTTGCGGTATCCCCTACAGGGAAAGTGCCAGGAGGGAAAAGTGAGGATTATGCTTAGACTTTCTCGGAACTGCTTCAAATCAACTAGATATCTTTGTGCTGTAAATCTCCCAACAGCCAAACGCAAAAGCAGCAAACATCTCGCTGTATGTCCCACATCCAAAGTGCCAACAGAGAGCTTGCTCTCCCTGTCTTTGAGTACTGTTTGCACTGTCCCGATTACCTCTTTGCTAACATTCTCTTCAGAGCTGCAGTGAAACCAGGAACCACGTGGAGAAGGCACCCACACTGAAAGTGCCTGGAGGGAACATTGGGGCTTCTTCTCAGTGTCTCTGATATAGGGTTTCACTGTCCCGGGAAACTCTCTGCTAACACCCTGCACAGCGCTGTGCCCAATATACAGAAATGTCTTGCGGTATCCCCTACAGGGAAAGTGCCAGGAGGGAAAAGTGAGGATTATGCTTAGACTTTCTCGGAACTGCTTCAAATCAACTAGATATCTTTGTGCTGTAAATCTCCCAACAGCCAAACGCAAAAGCAGCAAACATCTCGCTGTATGTCCCACATCCAAAGTGCCAAGAGAGAGCTTGCTCTCCCTGTCTTTGAGTAGTGTTTGCACTGTCCCGATTACCTCTTTGCTAACATTCTCTTCAGAGCTGCAGTGAAACCAGGAACCACGTGGAGAAGGCACCCACACTGAAAGTGCCTGGAGGGAACATTGGGGCTTCTTCTCAGTGTCTCTGACATAGGGTTTCACTGTCCCGGGAAAGTCTCTGCTAACACCCTGCACAGCGCTCTGCCCAATATACAGAAATGTCTTGCGGTATCCCCTACAGGGAAAGTGCCAGGAGGGAAAAGTGAGGATTATGCTTAGACTTTCTCGGAACTGCTTCAAATCAACTAGATATCTTTGTGCTGTAAATCTCCCAACAGCCAAACGCAAAAGCAGCAAACATCTCGCTGTATGTCCCACATCCAAAGTGCCAAGAGAGTAATGTAGAGCTTGCTCTCCCTGTCTTTGAGTACTGTTTGCACTGTCCCGATTACCTCTTTGCTAACATTCTCTTCAGAGCTGCAGTGAAACCAGGAACCACGTGGAGAAGGCACCCACACTGAAAGTGCCTGGAGGGAACATTGGGGCTTCTTCTCAGTGTCTCTGATATAGGGTTTCACTGTCCCGGGAAACTCTCTGCTAACACCCTGCACAGCGCTGTGCCCAATATACAGAAACGTCTTGCGGTATCTCCTACAGGGAAAGTGCCAGGAGGGAAAAGTGAGGATTATGTTTAGACTTTCTCGGAACTGCTTCAAATCAACTAGATATCTTTGTGCTGTAAATCTCCCAACAGCCAAATGTAAAAGCAGCAAACATCTCGCTGTATGTCCCACATCCAAAGTGCCAAGAGAGAGCTTGCTCTCCCTGTCTTTGAGCACTGTTTGCACTGTCCCGATTACCTCTTTGCTAACATTCTCTTCAGAGCTGCAGTGAAACCAGGAACCACGTGGAGAAGGCACCCACACTGAAAGTGCCTGGAGGGAACATTGGGGCTTCTTCTCAGTGTCTCTGATATAGGGTTTCACTGTCCCGGGAAACTCTCTGCTAACACCCTGCACAGCGCTGTGCCCAATATACAGAAATGTCTTGCGGTATCCCCTACAGGGAAAGTGCCAGGAGGGAAAAGTGAGGATTATGCTTAGACTTTCTCGGAACTGCTTCAAATCAACTAGATATCTTTGTGCTGTAAATCTCCCAACAGCCAAACGCAAAAGCAGCAAACATCTCGCTGTATGTCCCACATCCAAAGTGCCAACAGAGAGCTTGCTCTCCCTGTCTTTGAGTACTGTTTGCACTGTCCCGATTACCTCTTTGCTAACATTCTCTTCAGAGCTGCAGTGAAACCAGGAACCACGTGGAGAAGGCACCCACACTGAAAGTGCCTGGAGGGAACATTGGGGCTTCTTCTCAGTGTCTCTGATATAGGGTTTCACTGTCCCGGGAAAGTCTCTGCTAACACCCTGCACAGCGCTCTGCCCAATATACAGAAATGTCTTGCGGTATCCCCTACAGGGAAAGTGCCAGGAGGGAAAAGTGAGGATTATGCTTAGACTTTCTCGGAACTGCTTCAAATCAACTAGATATCTTTGTGCTGTAAATCTCCCAACAGCCAAACGCAAAAGCAGCAAACATCTCGCTGTATGTCCCACATCCAAAGTGCCAAGAGAGTAATGTAGAGCTTGCTCTCCCTGTCTTTGAGTACTGTTTGCACTGTCCCGATCACCTCTTTGCTAACATTCTCTTCAGAGCTGCAGTGAAACCAGGAACCACGTGGAGAAGGCACCCACACTGAAAGTGCCTGGAGGGAACATTGGGGCTTCTTCTCAGTGTCTCTGATATAGGGTTTCACTGTCCCGGGACACTCTCTGCTAACACCCTGCAGAGCGCTGTGCCCAATATACAGAAACGTCTTGCGGTATCTCCTACAGGGAAAGTGCCAGGAGGGAAAAGTGAGGATTATGTTTAGACTTTCTCGGAACTGCTTCAAATCAACTAGATATCTTTGTGCTGTAAATCTCCCAACAGCCAAATGTAAAAGCAGCAAACATCTCGCTGTATGTCCCACATCCAAAGTGCCAAGAGAGAGCTTGCTCTCCCTGTCTTTGAGTAGTGTTTGCACTGTCCCGATTACCTCTTTGCTAACATTCTCTTCAGAGCTGCAGTGAAACCAGGAACCACGTGGAGAAGGCACCCACACTGAAAGTGCCTGGAGGGAACATTGGGGCTTCTTCTCAGTGTCTCTGACATAGGGTTTCACTGTCCCGGGAAAGTCTCTGCTAACACCCTGCACAGCGCTCTGCCCAATATACAGAAATGTCTTGCGGTATCCCCTACAGGGAAAGTGCCAGGAGGGAAAAGTGAGGATTATGCTTAGACTTTCTCGGAACTGCTTCAAATCAACTAGATATCTTTGTGCTGTAAATCTCCCAACAGCCAAACGCAAAAGCAGCAAACATCTCGCTGTATGTCCCACATCCAAAGTGCCAAGAGAGTAATGTAGAGCTTGCTCTCCCTGTCTTTGAGTACTGTTTGCACTGTCCCGATTACCTCTTTGCTAACATTCTCTTCAGAGCTGCAGTGAAACCAGGAACCACGTGGAGAAGGCACCCACACTGAAAGTGCCTGGAGGGAACATTGGGGCTTCTTCTCAGTGTCTCTGATATAGGGTTTCACTGTCCCGGGAAACTCTCTGCTAACACCCTGCAGAGCGCTGTGCCCAATATACAGAAACGTCTTGCGGTATCCCCTACAGGGAAAGTGCCAGGAGGGAAAAGTGAGGATTATGTTTAGACTTTCTCGGAACTGCTTCAAATCAACTAGATATCTTTGTGCTGTAAATCTCCCAACAGCCAAATGTAAAAGCAGCAAACATCTCGCTGTATGTCCCACATCCAAAGTGCCAAGAGAGAGCTTGCTCTCCCTGTCTTTGAGTACTGTTTGCGCTGTCCCGATTACCCCTTTGCTAACATTCTCTTCAGAGCTGCAGTGAAACCAGGAACCACGTGGAGAAGGCACCCACACTGAAAGTGCCTGGAGGGAACATTGGGGCTTCTTCTCAGTGTCTCTGATATAGGGTTTCACTGTCCCGGGAAAGTCTCTGCTAACACCCTGCACAGCGCTGTGCCCAATATACAGAAATGTCTTGCGGTATCCCATACAGGGAAAGTGCCAGGAGGGAAAAGTGAGGATTATGCTTAGACTTTCTCGGAACTGCTTCAAATCAACTAGATATCTTTGTGCTGTAAATCTCCCAACAGCCAAACGCAAAAGCAGCAAACATCTCGCTGTATGTCCCACATCCAAAGTGCCAAGAGAGTAATGTAGAGCTTGCTCTCCCTGTCTTTGAGTACTGTTTGCACTGTCCCGATTACCTCTTTGCTAACATTCTCTTCAGAGCTGCAGTGAAACCAGGAACCACGTGGAGAAGGCACCCACACTGAAAGTGCCTGGAGGGAACGTTGGGGCTTCTTCTCAGTGTCTCTGATATAGGGTTTCACTGTCCCGGGAAACTCTCTGCTAACACCCTGCAGAGCGCTGTGCCCAATATACAGAAACGTCTTGCGGTATCTCCTACAGGGAAAGTGCCAGGAGGGAAAAGTGAGGATTATGTTTAGACTTTCTCGGAACTGCTTCAAATCAACTAGATATCTTTGTGCTGTAAATCTCCCAACAGCCAAATGTAAAAGCAGCAAACATCTCGCTGTATGTCCCACATCCAAAGTGCCAAGAGAGAGCTTGCTCTCCCTGTCTTTGAGTACTGTTTGCGCTGTCCCGATTACCTCTTTGCTAACATTCTCTTCAGAGCTGCAGTGAAACCAGGAACCACGTGGAGAAGGCACCCACACTGAAAGTGCCTGGAGGGAACATTGGGGCTTCTTCTCAGTGTCTCTGATATAGGGTTTCACTGTCCCGGGAAACTCTCTGCTAACACCCTGCACAGCGCTGTGCCCAATATACAGAAACGTCTTGCGGTATCTCCTACAGGGAAAGTGCCAGGAGGGAAAAGTGAGGATTATGTTTAGACTTTCTCGGAACTGCTTCAAATCAACTAGATATCTTTGTGCTGTAAATCTCCCAACAGCCAAACGCAAAAGCAGCAAACATCTCGCTGTATGTCCCACATCCAAAGTGCCAACAGAGAGCTTGCTCTCCCTGTCTTTGAGTACTGTTTGCACTGTCCCGATTACCTCTTTGCTAACATTCTCTTCAGAGCTGCAGTGAAACCAGGAACCACGTGGAGAAGGCACCCACACTGAAAGTGCCTGGAAGGAACGTTGGGGCTTCTTCTCAGTGTCTCTGATATAGGGTTTCACTGTCCCGGGAAACTCTCTGCTAACACCCTGCAGAGCGCTGTGCCCAATATACAGAAACGTCTTGCGGTATCTCCTACAGGGAAAGTGCCAGGAGGGAAAAGTGAGGATTATGTTTAGACTTTCTCGGAACTGCTTCAAATCAACTAGATATCTTTGTGCTGTAAATCTCCCAACAGCCAAATGTAAAAGCAGCAAACATCTCGCTGTATGTCCCACATCCAAAGTGCCAAGAGAGAGCTTGCTCTCCCTGTCTTTGAGTACTGTTTGCGCTGTCCCGATTACCTCTTTGCTAACATTCTCTTCAGAGCTGCAGTGAAACCAGGAACCACGTGGAGAAGGCACCCACACTGAAAGTGCCTGGAGGGAACATTGGGGCTTCTTCTCAGTGTCTCTGATATAGGGTTTCACTGTCCCGGGAAACTCTCTGCTAACACCCTGCACAGCGCTGTGCCCAATATACAGAAACGTCTTGCGGTATCTCCTACAGGGAAAGTGCCAGGAGGGAAAAGTGAGGATTATGTTTAGACTTTCTCGGAACTGCTTCAAATCAACTAGATATCTTTGTGCTGTAAATCTCCCAACAGCCAAATGTAAAAGCAGCAAACATCTCGCTGTATGTCCCACATCCAAAGTGCCAAGAGAGAGCTTGCTCTCCCTGTCTTTGAGTACTGTTTGCACTGTCCCGATTACCTCTTTGCTAACATTCTCTTCAGAGCTGCAGTGAAACCAGGAACCACGTGGAGAAGGCACCCACACTGAAAGTGCCTGGAAGGAACGTTGGGGCTTCTTCTCAGTGTCTCTGATATAGGGTTTCACTGTCCCGGGAAACTCTCTGCTAACACCCTGCACAGCGCTGTGCCCAATATACAGAAACGTCTTGCGGTATCTCCTACAGGGAAAGTGCCAGGAGGGAAAAGTGAGGATTATGTTTAGACTTTCTCGGAACTGCTTCAAATCAACTAGATATCTTTGTGCTGTAAATCTCCCAACAGCCAAATGTAAAAGCAGCAAACATCTCGCTGTATGTCCCACATCCAAAGTGCCAAGAGAGTAATGTAGAGCTTGCTCTCCCTGTCTTTGAGTACTGTTTGCACTGTCCCGATTACCTCTTTGCTAACATTCTCTTCAGAGCTGCAGTGAAACCAGGAACCACGTGGAGAAGGCACCCACACTGAAAGTGCCTGGAGGGAACATTGGGGCTTCTTCTCAGTGTCTCTGATATAGGGTTTCACTGTCCCGGGAAACTCTCTGCTAACACCCTGCAGAGCGCTGTGCCCAATATACAGAAACGTCTTGCGGTATCTCCTACAGGGAAAGTGCCAGGAGGGAAAAGTGAGGATTATGTTTAGACTTTCTCGGAACTGCTTCAAATCAACTAGATATCTTTGTGCTGTAAATCTCCCAACAGCCAAATGTAAAAGCAGCAAACATCTCGCTGTATGTCCCACATCCAAAGTGCCAAGAGAGAGCTTGCTCTCCCTGTCTTTGAGTACTGTTTGCGCTGTCCCGATTACCCTTTGCTAACATTCTCTTCAGAGCTGCAGTGAAACCAGGAACCACGTGGAGAAGGCACCCACACTGAAAGTGCCTGGAGGGAACATTGGGGCTTCTTCTCAGTGTCTCTGACATAGGGTTTCACTGTCCCGGGAAACTCTCTGCTAACACCCTGCAGAGCGCTGTGCCCAATATACAGAAACGTCTTGCGGTATCTCCTACAGGGAAAGTGCCAGGAGGGAAAAGTGAGGATTATGTTTAGACTTTCTCGGAACTGCTTCAAATCAACTAGATATCTTTGTGCTGTAAATCTCCCAACAGCCAAATGTAAAAGCAGCAAACATCTCGCTGTATGTCCCACATCCAAAGTGCCAAGAGAGAGCTTGCTCTCCCTGTCTTTGAGTACTGTTTGCGCTGTCCCGATTACCCCTTTGCTAACATTCTCTTCAGAGCTGCAGTGAAACCAGGAACCACGTGGAGAAGGCACCCACACTGAAAGTGCCTGGAGGGAACATTGGGGCTTCTTCTCAGTGTCTCTGATATAGGGTTTCACTGTCCCGGGAAAGTCTCTGCTAACACCCTGCACAGCGCTGTGCCCAATATACAGAAATGTCTTGCGGTATCCCATACAGGGAAAGTGCCAGGAGGGAAAAGTGAGGATTATGCTTAGACTTTCTCGGAACTGCTTCAAATCAACTAGATATCTTTGTGCTGTAAATCTCCCAACAGCCAAACGCAAAAGCAGCAAACATCTCGCTGTATGTCCCACATCCAAAGTGCCAAGAGAGTAATGTAGAGCTTGCTCTCCCTGTCTTTGAGTACTGTTTGCACTGTCCCGATTACCTCTTTGCTAACATTCTCTTAAGAGCTGCAGTGAAACCAGGAACCACGTGGAGAAGGCACCCACACTGAAAGTGCCTGGAGGGAACGTTGGGGCTTCTTCTCAGTGTCTCTGATATAGGGTTTCACTGTCCCGGGAAACTCTCTGCTAACACCCTGCAGAGCGCTGTGCCCAATATACAGAAACGTCTTGCGGTATCTCCTACAGGGAAAGTGCCAGGAGGGAAAAGTGAGGATTATGTTTAGACTTTCTCGGAACTGCTTCAAATCAACTAGATATCTTTGTGCTGTAAATCTCCCAACAGCCAAATGTAAAAGCAGCAAACATCTCGCTGTATGTCCCACATCCAAAGTGCCAAGAGAGAGCTTGCTCTCCCTGTCTTTGAGTACTGTTTGCGCTGTCCCGATTACCTCTTTGCTAACATTCTCTTCAGAGCTGCAGTGAAACCAGGAACCACGTGGAGAAGGCACCCACACTGAAAGTGCCTGGAGGGAACATTGGGGCTTCTTCTCAGTGTCTCTGATATAGGGTTTCACTGTCCCGGGAAACTCTCTGCTAACACCCTGCACAGCGCTGTGCCCAATATACAGAAACGTCTTGCGGTATCTCCTACAGGGAAAGTGCCAGGAGGGAAAAGTGAGGATTATGTTTAGACTTTCTCGGAACTGCTTCAAATCAACTAGATATCTTTGTGCTGTAAATCTCCCAACAGCCAAATGTAAAAGCAGCAAACATCTCGCTGTATGTCCCACATCCAAAGTGCCAAGAGAGAGCTTGCTCTCCCTGTCTTTGAGTACTGTTTGCACTGTCCCGATTACCTCTTTGCTAACATTCTCTTCAGAGCTGCAGTGAAACCAGGAACCACGTGGAGAAGGCACCCACACTGAAAGTGCCTGGAAGGAACGTTGGGGCTTCTTCTCAGTGTCTCTGATATAGGGTTTCACTGTCCCGGGAAACTCTCTGCTAACACCCTGCAGAGCGCTGTGCCCAATATACAGAAACGTCTTGCGGTATCTCCTACAGGGAAAGTGCCAGGAGGGAAAAGTGAGGATTATGTTTAGACTTTCTCGGAACTGCTTCAAATCAACTAGATATCTTTGTGCTGTAAATCTCCCAACAGCCAAATGTAAAAGCAGCAAACATCTCGCTGTATGTCCCACATCCAAAGTGCCAAGAGAGAGCTTGCTCTCCCTGTCTTTGAGTACTGTTTGCGCTGTCCCGATTACCTCTTTGCTAACATTCTCTTCAGAGCTGCAGTGAAACCAGGAACCACGTGGAGAAGGCACCCACACTGAAAGTGCCTGGAGGGAACATTGGGGCTTCTTCTCAGTGTCTCTGATATAGGGTTTCACTGTCCCGGGAAACTCTCTGCTAACACCCTGCACAGCGCTGTGCCCAATATACAGAAACGTCTTGCGGTATCTCCTACAGGGAAAGTGCCAGGAGGGAAAAGTGAGGATTATGTTTAGACTTTCTCGGAACTGCTTCAAATCAACTAGATATCTTTGTGCTGTAAATCTCCCAACAGCCAAATGTAAAAGCAGCAAACATCTCGCTGTATGTCCCACATCCAAAGTGCCAAGAGAGAGCTTGCTCTCCCTGTCTTTGAGTACTGTTTGCACTGTCCCGATTACCTCTTTGCTAACATTCTCTTCAGAGCTGCAGTGAAACCAGGAACCACGTGGAGAAGGCACCCACACTGAAAGTGCCTGGAAGGAACGTTGGGGCTTCTTCTCAGTGTCTCTGATATAGGGTTTCACTGTCCCGGGAAACTCTCTGCTAACACCCTGCACAGCGCTGTGCCCAATATACAGAAACGTCTTGCGGTATCTCCTACAGGGAAAGTGCCAGGAGGGAAAAGTGAGGATTATGTTTAGACTTTCTCGGAACTGCTTCAAATCAACTAGATATCTTTGTGCTGTAAATCTCCCAACAGCCAAATGTAAAAGCAGCAAACATCTCGCTGTATGTCCCACATCCAAAGTGCCAAGAGAGTAATGTAGAGCTTGCTCTCCCTGTCTTTGAGTACTGTTTGCACTGTCCCGATTACCTCTTTGCTAACATTCTCTTCAGAGCTGCAGTGAAACCAGGAACCACGTGGAGAAGGCACCCACACTGAAAGTGCCTGGAGGGAACATTGGGGCTTCTTCTCAGTGTCTCTGATATAGGGTTTCACTGTCCCGGGAAACTCTCTGCTAACACCCTGCAGAGCGCTGTGCCCAATATACAGAAACGTCTTGCGGTATCTCCTACAGGGAAAGTGCCAGGAGGGAAAAGTGAGGATTATGTTTAGACTTTCTCGGAACTGCTTCAAATCAACTAGATATCTTTGTGCTGTAAATCTCCCAACAGCCAAATGTAAAAGCAGCAAACATCTCGCTGTATGTCCCACATCCAAAGTGCCAAGAGAGAGCTTGCTCTCCCTGTCTTTGAGTACTGTTTGCGCTGTCCCGATTACCCTTTGCTAACATTCTCTTCAGAGCTGCAGTGAAACCAGGAACCACGTGGAGAAGGCACCCACACTGAAAGTGCCTGGAGGGAACATTGGGGCTTCTTCTCAGTGTCTCTGACATAGGGTTTCACTGTCCCGGGAAAGTCTCTGCTAACACCCTGCACAGCGCTGTGCCCAATATACAGAAACGTCTTGCGGTATCTCCTACAGGGAAAGTGCCAGGAGGGAAAAGTGAGGATTATGTTTAGACTTTCTCGGAACTGCTTCAAATCAACTAGATATCTTTGTGCTGTAAATCTCCCAACAGCCAAACGCAAAAGCAGCAAACATCTCGCTGTATGTCCCACATCCAAAGTGCCAAGAGAGAGCTTGCTCTCCCTGTCTTTGAGTACTGTTTGCACTGTCCTGATTACCTCTTTGCTAACATTCTCTTCAGAGCTGCAGTGAAACCAGGAACCACGTGGAGAAGGCACCCACACTGAAAGTGCCTGGAGGGAACATTGGGGCTTCTTCTCAGTGTCTCTGATATAGGGTTTCACTGTCCCGGGAAACTCTCTGCTAACACCCTGCAGAGCGCTGTGCCCAATATACAGAAACGTCTTGCGGTATCTCCTACAGGGAAAGTGCCAGGAGGGAAAAGTGAGGATTATGTTTAGACTTTCTCGGAACTGCTTCAAATCAACTAGATATCTTTGTGCTGTAAATCTCCCAACAGCCAAATGTAAAAGCAGCAAACATCTCGCTGTATGTCCCACATCCAAAGTGCCAAGAGAGAGCTTGCTCTCCCTGTCTTTGAGTACTGTTTGCGCTGTCCCGATTACCCCTTTGCTAACATTCTCTTCAGAGCTGCAGTGAAACCAGGAACCACGTGGAGAAGGCACCCACACTGAAAGTGCCTGGAGGGAACATTGGGGCTTCTTCTCAGTGTCTCTGATATAGGGTTTCACTGTCCCGGGAAAGTCTCTGCTAACACCCTGCACAGCGCTGTGCCCAATATACAGAAATGTCTTTCGGTATCCCATACAGGGAAAGTGCCAGGAGGGAAAAGTGAGGATTATGCTTAGACTTTCTCGGAACTGCTTCAAATCAACTAGATATCTTTGTGCTGTAAATCTCCCAACAGCCAAACGCAAAAGCAGCAAACATCTCACTGTATGTCCCACATCCAAAGTGCCAAGAGAGTAATGTAGAGCTTGCTCTCCCTGTCTTTGAGTACTGTTTGCACTGTCCCGATTACCTCTTTGCTAACATTCTCTTCAGAGCTGCAGTGAAACCAGGAACCACGTGGAGAAGGCACCCACACTGAAAGTGCCTGGAAGGAACGTTGGGGCTTCTTCTCAGTGTCTCTGATATAGGGTTTCACTGTCCCGGGAAACTCTCTGCTAACACCCTGCAGAGCGCTGTGCCCAATATACAGAAACGTCTTGCGGTATCTCCTACAGGGAAAGTGCCAGGAGGGAAAAGTGAGGATTATGTTTAGACTTTCTCGGAACTGCTTCAAATCAACTAGATATCTTTGTGCTGTAAATCTCCCAACAGCCAAATGTAAAAGCAGCAAACATCTCGCTGTATGTCCCACATCCAAAGTGCCAAGAGAGAGCTTGCTCTCCCTGTCTTTGAGTACTGTTTGCGCTGTCCCGATTACCCCTTTGCTAACATTCTCTTCAGAGCTGCAGTGAAACCAGGAACCACGTGGAGAAGGCACCCACACTGAAAGTGCCTGGAGGGAACATTGGGGCTTCTTCTCAGTGTCTCTGATATAGGGTTTCACTGTCCCGGGAAAGTCTCTGCTAACACCCTGCACAGCGCTGTGCCCAATATACAGAAATGTCTTTCGGTATCCCATACAGGGAAAGTGCCAGGAGGGAAAAGTGAGGATTATGCTTAGACTTTCTCGGAACTGCTTCAAATCAACTAGATATCTTTGTGCTGTAAATCTCCCAACAGCCAAACGCAAAAGCAGCAAACATCTCACTGTATGTCCCACATCCAAAGTGCCAAGAGAGTAATGTAGAGCTTGCTCTCCCTGTCTTTGAGTACTGTTTGCACTGTCCCGATTACCTCTTTGCTAACATTCTCTTCAGAGCTGCAGTGAAACCAGGAACCACGTGGAGAAGGCACCCACACTGAAAGTGCCTGGAAGGAACGTTGGGGCTTCTTCTCAGTGTCTCTGATATAGGGTTTCACTGTCCCGGGAAACTCTCTGCTAACACCCTGCAGAGCGCTGTGCCCAATATACAGAAACGTCTTGCGGTATCTCCTACAGGGAAAGTGCCAGGAGGGAAAAGTGAGGATTATGTTTAGACTTTCTCGGAACTGCTTCAAATCAACTAGATATCTTTGTGCTGTAAATCTCCCAACAGCCAAATGTAAAAGCAGCAAACATCTCGCTGTATGTCCCACATCCAAAGTGCCAAGAGAGAGCTTGCTCTCCCTGTCTTTGAGTACTGTTTGCGCTGTCCCGATTACCTCTTTGCTAACATTCTCTTCAGAGCTGCAGTGAAACCAGGAACCACGTGGAGAAGGCACCCACACTGAAAGTGCCTGGAGGGAACATTGGGGCTTCTTCTCAGTGTCTCTGATATAGGGTTTCACTGTCCCGGGAAACTCTCTGCTAACACCCTGCACAGCGCTGTGCCCAATATACAGAAACGTCTTGCGGTATCTCCTACAGGGAAAGTGCCAGGAGGGAAAAGTGAGGATTATGTTTAGACTTTCTCGGAACTGCTTCAAATCAACTAGATATCTTTGTGCTGTAAATCTCCCAACAGCCAAATGTAAAAGCAGCAAACATCTCGCTGTATGTCCCACATCCAAAGTGCCAAGAGAGAGCTTGCTCTCCCTGTCTTTGAGTACTGTTTGCGCTGTCCCGATTACCCTTTGCTAACATTCTCTTCAGAGCTGCAGTGAAACCAGGAACCACGTGGAGAAGACACCCACACTGAAAGTGCCTGGAGGGAACATTGGGGCTTCTTCTCAGTGTCTCTGACATAGGGTTTCACTGTCCCGGGAAAGTCTCTGCTAACACCCTGCACAGCGCTGTGCCCAATATACAGAAACGTCTTGCGGTATCTCCTACAGGGAAAGTGCCAGGAGGGAAAAGTGAGGATTATGTTTAGACTTTCTCGGAACTGCTTCAAATCAACTAGATATCTTTGTGCTGTAAATCTCCCAACAGCCAAACGCAAAAGCAGCAAACATCTCGCTGTATGTCCCACATCCAAAGTGCCAAGAGAGAGCTTGCTCTCCCTGTCTTTGAGTACTGTTTGCACTGTCCTGATTACCTCTTTGCTAACATTCTCTTCAGAGCTGCAGTGAAACCAGGAACCACGTGGAGAAGGCACCCACACTGAAAGTGCCTGGAGGGAACATTGGGGCTTCTTCTCAGTGTCTCTGATATAGGGTTTCACTGTCCCGGGAAACTCTCTGCTAACACCCTGCAGAGCGCTGTGCCCAATATACAGAAACGTCTTGCGGTATCTCCTACAGGGAAAGTGCAGGAGGGAAAAGTGAGGATTATGTTTAGACTTTCTCGGAACTGCTTCAAATCAACTAGATATCTTTGTGCTGTAAATCTCCCAACAGCCAAATGTAAAAGCAGCAAACATCTCGCTGTATGTCCCACATCCAAAGTGCCAAGAGAGTAATGTAGAGCTTGCTCTCCCTGTCTTTGAGTACTGTTTGCACTGTCCCGATTACCTCTTTGCTAACATTCTCTTCAGAGCTGCAGTGAAACCAGGAACCACGTGGAGAAGGCACCCACACTGAAAGTGCCTGGAGGGAACATTGGGGCTTCTTCTCAGTGTCTCTGATATAGGGTTTCACTGTCCCGGGAAACTCTCTGCTAACACCCTGCAGAGCGCTGTGCCCAATATACAGAAACGTCTTGCGGTATCTCCTACAGGGAAAGTGCCAGGAGGGAAAAGTGAGGATTATGTTTAGACTTTCTCGGAACTGCTTCAAATCAACTAGATATCTTTGTGCTGTAAATCTCCCAACAGCCAAATGTAAAAGCAGCAAACATCTCGCTGTATGTCCCACATCCAAAGTGCCAAGAGAGAGCTTGCTCTCCCTGTCTTTGAGTACTGTTTGCACTGTCCCGATTACCTCTTTGCTAACATTCTCTTCAGAGCTGCAGTGAAACCAGGAACCACGTGGAGAAGGCACCCACACTGAAAGTGCCTGGAAGGAACGTTGGGGCTTCTTCTCAGTGTCTCTGATATAGGGTTTCACTGTCCCGGGAAACTCTCTGCTAACACCCTGCAGAGCGTTGTGCCCAATATACAGAAACGTCTTGCGGTATCTCCTACAGGGAAAGTGCCAGGAGGGAAAAGTGAGGATTATGTTTAGACTTTCTCGGAACTGCTTCAAATCAACTAGATATCTTTGTGCTGTAAATCTCCCAACAGCCAAACGCAAAAGCAGCAAACATCTCGCTGTATGTCCCACATCCAAAGTGCCAAGAGAGAGCTTGCTCTCCCTGTCTTTGAGTACTGTTTGCACTGTCCCGATTACCTCTTTGCTAACATTCTCTTCAGAGCTGCAGTGAAACCAGGAACCACGTGGAGAAGGCACCCACACTGAAAGTGCCTGGAAGGAACGTTGGGGCTTCTTCTCAGTGTCTCTGATATAGGGTTTCACTGTCCCGGGAAACTCTCTGCTAACACCCTGCAGAGCGCTGTGCCCAATATACAGAAACGTCTTGCGGTATCTCCTACAGGGAAAGTGCCAGGAGGGAAAAGTGAGGATTATGTTTAGACTTTCTCGGAACTGCTTCAAATCAACTAGATATCTTTGTGCTGTAAATCTCCCAACAGCCAAATGTAAAAGCAGCAAACATCTCGCTGTATGTCCCACATCCAAAGTGCCAAGAGAGAGCTTGCTCTCCCTGTCTTTGAGTACTGTTTGCGCTGTCCCGATTACCTCTTTGCTAACATTCTCTTCAGAGCTGCAGTGAAACCAGGAACCACGTGGAGAAGGCACCCACACTGAAAGTGCCTGGAGGGAACATTGGGGCTTCTTCTCAGTGTCTCTGATATAGGGTTTCACTGTCCCGGGAAACTCTCTGCTAACACCCTGCACAGCGCTGTGCCCAATATACAGAAACTTCTTGCGGTATCTCCTACAGGGAAAGTGCCAGGAGGGAAAAGTGAGGATTATGTTTAGACTTTCTCGGAACTGCTTCAAATCAACTAGATATCTTTGTGCTGTAAATCTCCCAACAGCCAAATGTAAAAGCAGCAAACATCTCGCTGTATGTCCCACATCCAAAGTGCCAAGAGAGAGCTTGCTCTCCCTGTCTTTGAGTACTGTTTGCGCTGTCCCGATTACCCCTTTGCTAACATTCTCTTCAGAGCTGCAGTGAAACCAGGAACCACGTGGAGAAGGCACCCACACTGAAAGTGCCTGGAGGGAACATTGGGGCTTCTTCTCAGTGTCTCTGACATAGGGTTTCACTGTCCCGGGAAAGTCTCTGCTAACACCCTGCAGAGCGCTGTGCCCAATATACAGAAACGTCTTGCGGTATCCCCTACAGGGAAAGTGCCAGGAGGGAAAAGTGAGGATTATGCTTAGACTTTCTCGGAACTGCTTCAAATCAACTAGATATCTTTGTGCTGTAAATCTCCCAACAGCCAAACGCAAAAGCAGCAAACATCTCGCTGTATGTCCCACATCCAAAGTGCCAAGAGAGAGCTTGCTCTCCCTGTCTTTGAGTACTGTTTGCACTGTCCCGATTACCTCTTTGCTAACATTCTCTTCAGAGCTGCAGTGAAACCAGGAACCACGTGGAGAAGGCACCCACACTGAAAGTGCCTGGAGGGAACATTGGGGCTTCTTCTCAGTGTCTCTGATATAGGGTTTCACTGTCCCGGGAAACTCTCTGCTAACACCCTGCACAGCGCTGTGCCCAATATACAGAAACGTCTTGCGGTATCTCCTACAGGGAAAGTGCCAGGAGGGAAAAGTGAGGATTATGTTTAGACTTTCTCGGAACTGCTTCAAATCAACTAGATATCTTTGTGCTGTAAATCTCCCAACAGACAAACGCAAAAGCAGCAAACATCTCGCTGTATGTCCCACATCCAAAGTGCCAAGAGAGTAATGTAGAGCTTGCTCTCCCTGTCTTTGAGTACTGTTTGCACTGTCCCGATTACCTCTTTGCTAACATTCTCTTCAGAGCTGCAGTGAAACCAGGAACCACGTGGAGAAGGCACCCACACAGAAAGTGCCTGGAGGGAACATTGGGGCTTCTTCTCAGTGTCTCTGATATAGGGTTTCACTGTCCCGGGAAACTCTCTGCTAACACCCTGCAGAGCGCTGTGCCCAATATACAGAAACGTCTTGCGGTATCCCCTACAGGGAAAGTGCCAGGAGGGAAAAGTGAGGATTATGTTTAGACTTTCTCGGAACTGCTTCAAATCAACTAGATATCTTTGTGCTGTAAATCTCCCAACAGCCAAATGTAAAAGCAGCAAACATCTCGCTGTATGTCCCACATCCAAAGTGCCAAGAGAGAGCTTGCTCTCCCTGTCTTTGAGTACTGTTTGCACTGTCCCGATTACCTCTTTGCTAACATTCTCTTCAGAGCTGCAGTGAAACCAGGAACCACGTGGAGAAGGCACCCACACTGAAAGTGCCTGGAAGGAACGTTGGGGCTTCTTCTCAGTGTCTCTGATATAGGGTTTCACTGTCCCGGGAAACTCTCTGCTAACACCCTGCACAGCGCTGTGCCCAATATACAGAAACGTCTTGCGGTATCTCCTACAGGGAAAGTGCCAGGAGGGAAAAGTGAGGATTATGTTTAGATTTTCTCGGAACTGCTTCAAATCAACTAGATATCTTTGTGCTGTAAATCTCCCAACAGCCAAACGCAAAAGCAGCAAACATCTCGCTGTATGTCCCACATCCAAAGTGCCAAGAGAGAGCTTGCTCTCCCTGTCTTTGAGTACTGTTTGCACTGTCCCGATTACCTCTTTGCTAACATTCTCTTCAGAGCTGCAGTGAAACCAGGAACCACGTGGAGAAGGCACCCACACTGAAAGTGCCTGGAGGGAACACTGGGGCTTCTTCTCAGTGTCTCTGATATAGGGTTTCACTGTCCCGGGAAACTCTCTGCTAACACCCTGCAGAGCGCTGTGCCCAATATACAGAAACGTCTTGCGGTATCTCCTACAGGGAAAGTGCCAGGAGGGAAAAGTGAGGATTATGTTTAGACTTTCTCGGAACTGCTTCAAATCAACTAGATATCTTTGTGCTGTAAATCTCCCAACAGCCAAATGTAAGAGCAGCAAACATCTCGCTGTATGTCCCACATCAAAAGTGCCAAGAGAGAGCTTGCTCTCCCTGTCTTTGAGTACTGTTTGCGCTGTCCCGATTACCCCTTTGCTAACATTCTCTTCAGAGCTGCAGTGAAACCAGGAACCACGTGGAGAAGGCACCCACACTGAAAGTGCCTGGAGGGAACATTGGGGCTTCTTCTCAGTGTCTCTGATATAGGGTTTCACTGTCCCGGGAAACTCTCTGCTAACACCCTGCAGAGCGCTGTGCCCAATATACAGAAACGTCTTGCGGTATCTCCTACAGGGAAAGTGCCAGGAGGGAAAAGTGAGGATTATGTTTAGACTTTCTCGGAACTGCTTCAAATCAACTAGATATCTTTGTGCTGTAAATCTCCCAACAGCCAAACGCAAAAGCAGCAAACATCTCGCTGTATGTCCCACATCCAAAGTGCCAAGAGAGAGCTTGCTCTCCCTGTCTTTGAGTACTGTTTGCACTGTCCTGATTACCTCTTTGCTAACATTCTCTTCAGAGCTGCAGTGAAACCAGGAACCACGTGGAGAAGGCACCCACACTGAAAGTGCCTGGAGGGAACATTGGGGCTTCTTCTCAGTGTCTCTGATATAGGGTTTCACTGTCCCGGGAAACTCTCTGCTAACACCCTGCAGAGCGCTGTGCCCAATATACAGAAACGTCTTGCGGTATCTCCTACAGGGAAAGTGCCAGGAGGGAAAAGTGAGGATTATGCTTAGACTTTCTCGGAACTGCTTCAAATCAACTAGATATCTTTGTGCTGTAAATCTCCCAACAGCCAAACGCAAAAGCAGCAAACATCTCGCTGTATGTCCCACATCCAAAGTGCCAAGAGAGTAATGTAGAGCTTGCTCTCCCTGTCTTTGAGTACTGTTTGCACTGTCCCGATTACCTCTTTGCTAACATTCTCTTCAGAGCTGCAGTGAAACCAGGAACCACGTGGAGAAGGCACCCACACTGAAAGTGCCTGGAGGGAACATTGGGGCTTCTTCTCAGTGTCTCTGATATAGGGTTTCACTGTCCCGGGAAACTCTCTGCTAACACCCTGCAGAGCGCTGTGCCCAATATACAGAAACGTCTTGCGGTATCCCCTACAGGGAAAGTGCCAGGAGGGAAAAGTGAGGATTATGTTTAGACTTTCTCGGAACTGCTTCAAATCAACTAGATATCTTTGTGCTGTAAATCTCCCAACAGCCAAATGTAAAAGCAGCAAACATCTCGCTGTATGTCCCACATCCAAAGTGCCAAGAGAGTAATGTAGAGCTTGCTCTCCCTGTCTTTGAGTACTGTTTGCACTGTCCCGATTACCTCTTTGCTAACATTCTCTTCAGAGCTGCAGTGAAACCAGGAACCACGTGGAGAAGGCACCCACACTGAAAGTGCCTGGAGGGAACATTGGGGCTTCTTCTCAGTGTCTCTGATATAGGGTTTCACTGTCCCGGGAAACTCTCTGCTAACACCCTGCACAGCGCTGTGCCCAATATACAGAAACGTCTTGCGGTATCTCCTACAGGGAAAGTGCCAGGAGGGAAAAGTGAGGATTATGTTTAGACTTTCTCGGAACTGCTTCAAATCAACTAGATATCTTTGTGCTGTAAATCTCCCAACAGCCAAATGTAAAAGCAGCAAACATCTCGCTGTATGTCCCACATCCAAAGTGCCAAGAGAGAGCTTGCTCTCCCTGTCTTTGAGTACTGTTTGCACTGTCCCGATTACCTCTTTGCTAACATTCTCTTCAGAGCTGCAGTGAAACCAGGAACCACGTGGAGAAGGCACCCACACTGAAAGTGCCTGGAAGGAACGTTGGGGCTTCTTCTCAGTGTCTCTGATATAGGGTTTCACTGTCCCGGGAAACTCTCTGCTAACACCCTGCACAGCGCTGTGCCCAAATACAGAAACATCTTGCGGTATCTCCTACAGGGAAAGTGCCAGGAGGGAAAAGTGAGGATTATGTTTAGACTTTCTCGGAACTGCTTCAAATCAACTAGATATCTTTGTGCTGTAAATCTCCCAACAGCCAAACGCAAAAGCAGCAAACATCTCGCTGTATGTCCCACATCCAAAGTGCCAAGAGAGAGCTTGCTCTCCCTGTCTTTGAGTACTGTTTGCGCTGTCCCGATTACCTCTTTGCTAACATTCTCTTCAGAGCTGCAGTGAAACCAGGAACCACGTGGAGAAGGCACCCACACTGAAAGTGCCTGGAAGGAACGTTGGGGCTTCTTCTCAGTGTCTCTGATATAGGGTTTCACTGTCCCGGGAAACTCTCTGCTAACACCCTGCAGAGCGCTGTGCCCAATATACAGAAACGTCTTGCGGTATCTCCTACAGGGAAAGTGCCAGGAGGGAAAAGTGAGGATTATGTTTAGACTTTCTCGGAACTGCTTCAAATCAACTAGATATCTTTGTGCTGTAAATCTCCCAACAGCCAAATGTAAAAGCAGCAAACATCTCGCTGTATGTCCCACATCCAAAGTGCCAAGAGAGAGCTTGCTCTCCCTGTCTTTGAGTACTGTTTGCGCTGTCCCGATTACCTCTTTGCTAACATTCTCTTCAGAGCTGCAGTGAAACCAGGAACCACGTGGAGAAGGCACCCACACTGAAAGTGCCTGGAGGGAACATTGGGGCTTCTTCTCAGTGTCTCTGATATAGGGTTTCACTGTCCCGGGAAACTCTCTGCTAACACCCTGCACAGCGCTGTGCCCAATATACAGAAACGTCTTGCGGTATCTCCTACAGGGAAAGTGCCAGGAGGGAAAAGTGAGGATTATGTTTAGACTTTCTCGGAACTGCTTCAAATCAACTAGATATCTTTGTGCTGTAAATCTCCCAACAGCCAAATGTAAGAGCAGCAAACATCTCGCTGTATGTCCCACATCCAAAGTGCCAAGAGAGAGCTTGCTCTCCCTGTCTTTGAGTACTGTTTGCGCTGTCCCGATTACCCCTTTGCTAACATTCTCTTCAGAGCTGCAGTGAAACCAGGAACCACGTGGAGAAGGCACCCACACTGAAAGTGCCTGGAGGGAACATTGGGGCTTCTTCTCAGTGTCTCTGATATAGGGTTTCACTGTCCCGGGAAACTCTCTGCTAACACCCTGCAGAGCGCTGTGCCCAATATACAGAAACGTCTTGCGGTATCCCCTACAGGGAAAGTGCCAGGAGGGAAAAGTGAGGATTATGTTTAGACTTTCTCGGAACTGCTTCAAATCAACTAGATATCTTTGTGCTGTAAATCTCCCAACAGCCAAATGTAAAAGCAGCAAACATCTCGCTGTATGTCCCACATCCAAAGTGCCAAGAGAGTAATGTAGAGCTTGCTCTCCCTGTCTTTGAGTACTGTTTGCACTGTCCCGATTACCTCTTTGCTAACATTCTCTTCAGAGCTGCAGTGAAACCAGGAACCACGTGGAGAAGGCACCCACACTGAAAGTGCCTGGAGGGAACATTGGGGCTTCTTCTCAGTGTCTCTGATATAGGGTTTCACTGTCCCGGGAAACTCTCTGCTAACACCCTGCACAGCGCTGTGCCCAATATACAGAAACGTCTTGCGGTATCTCCTACAGGGAAAGTGCCAGGAGGGAAAAGTGAGGATTATGTTTAGACTTTCTCGGAACTGCTTCAAATCAACTAGATATCTTTGTGCTGTAAATCTCCCAACAGCCAAATGTAAAAGCAGCAAACATCTCGCTGTATGTCCCACATCCAAAGTGCCAAGAGAGAGCTTGCTCTCCCTGTCTTTGAGTACTGTTTGCACTGTCCCGATTACCTCTTTGCTAACATTCTCTTCAGAGCTGCAGTGAAACCAGGAACCACGTGGAGAAGGCACCCACACTGAAAGTGCCTGGAAGGAACGTTGGGGCTTCTTCTCAGTGTCTCTGATATAGGGTTTCACTGTCCCGGGAAACTCTCTGCTAACACCCTGCACAGCGCTGTGCCCAAATACAGAAACATCTTGCGGTATCTCCTACAGGGAAAGTGCCAGGAGGGAAAAGTGAGGATTATGTTTAGACTTTCTCGGAACTGCTTCAAATCAACTAGATATCTTTGTGCTGTAAATCTCCCAACAGCCAAACGCAAAAGCAGCAAACATCTCGCTGTATGTCCCACATCCAAAGTGCCAAGAGAGAGCTTGCTCTCCCTGTCTTTGAGTACTGTTTGCGCTGTCCCGATTACCTCTTTGCTAACATTCTCTTCAGAGCTGCAGTGAAACCAGGAACCACGTGGAGAAGGCACCCACACTGAAAGTGCCTGGAAGGAACGTTGGGGCTTCTTCTCAGTGTCTCTGATATAGGGTTTCACTGTCCCGGGAAACTCTCTGCTAACACCCTGCAGAGCGCTGTGCCCAATATACAGAAACGTCTTGCGGTATCTCCTACAGGGAAAGTGCCAGGAGGGAAAAGTGAGGATTATGTTTAGACTTTCTCGGAACTGCTTCAAATCAACTAGATATCTTTGTGCTGTAAATCTCCCAACAGCCAAATGTAAAAGCAGCAAACATCTCGCTGTATGTCCCACATCCAAAGTGCCAAGAGAGAGCTTGCTCTCCCTGTCTTTGAGTACTGTTTGCGCTGTCCCGATTACCTCTTTGCTAACATTCTCTTCAGAGCTGCAGTGAAACCAGGAACCACGTGGAGAAGGCACCCACACTGAAAGTGCCTGGAGGGAACATTGGGGCTTCTTCTCAGTGTCTCTGATATAGGGTTTCACTGTCCCGGGAAACTCTCTGCTAACACCCTGCACAGCGCTGTGCCCAATATACAGAAACGTCTTGCGGTATCTCCTACAGGGAAAGTGCCAGGAGGGAAAAGTGAGGATTATGTTTAGACTTTCTCGGAACTGCTTCAAATCAACTAGATATCTTTGTGCTGTAAATCTCCCAACAGCCAAATGTAAGAGCAGCAAACATCTCGCTGTATGTCCCACATCCAAAGTGCCAAGAGAGAGCTTGCTCTCCCTGTCTTTGAGTACTGTTTGCGCTGTCCCGATTACCCCTTTGCTAACATTCTCTTCAGAGCTGCAGTGAAACCAGGAACCACGTGGAGAAGGCACCCACACTGAAAGTGCCTGGAGGGAACATTGGGGCTTCTTCTCAGTGTCTCTGATATAGGGTTTCACTGTCCCGGGAAACTCTCTGCTAACACCCTGCAGAGCGCTCTGCCCAATATACAGAAACGTCTTGCGGTATCTCCTACAGGGAAAGTGCCAGGAGGGAAAAGTGAGGATTATGTTTAGACTTTCTCGGAACTGCTTCAGATCAACTAGATATCTTTGTGCTGTAAATCTCCCAACAGCCAAACGCAAAAGCAGCAAACATCTCGCTGTATGTCCCACATCCAAAGTGCCAAGAGAGTAATGTAGAGCTTGCTCTCCCTGTCTTTGAGTACTGTTTGCACTGTCCTGATTACCTCTTTGCTAACATTCTCTTCAGAGCTGCAGTGAAACCAGGAACCACGTGGAGAAGGCACCCACACTGAAAGTGCCTGGAGGGAACATTGGGGCTTCTTCTCAGTGTCTCTGATATAGGGTTTCACTGTCCCGGGAAACTCTCTGCTAACACCCTGCACAGCGCTGTGCCCAATATACAGAAACGTCTTGCGGTATCCCCTACAGGGAAAGTGCCAGGAGGGAAAAGTGAGGATTATGTTTAGACTTTCTCGGAACTGCTTCAAATCAACTAGATATCTTTGTGCTGTAAATCTCCCAACAGCCAAATGTAAAAGCAGCAAACATCTCGCTGTATGTCCCACATCCAAAGTGCCAAGAGAGAGCTTGCTCTCCCTGTCTTTGAGTACTGTTTGCGCTGTCCCGATTACCTCTTTGCTAACATTCTCTTCAGAGCTGCAGTGAAACCAGGAACCACGTGGAGAAGGCACCCACACTGAAAGTGCCTGGAGGGAACATTGGGGCTTCTTCTCAGTGTCTCTGATATAGGGTTTCACTGTCCCGGGAAACTCTCTGCTAACACCCTGCAGAGCGCTGTGCCCAATATACAGAAACGTCTTGCGGTATCTCCTACAGGGAAAGTGCCAGGAGGGAAAAGTGAGGATTATGTTTAGACTTTCTCGGAACTGCTTCAAATCAACTAGATATCTTTGTGCTGTAAATCTCCCAACAGCCAAATGTAAAAGCAGCAAACATCTCGCTGTATGTCCCACATCCAAAGTGCCAAGAGAGAGCTTGCTCTCCCTGTCTTTGAGTACTGTTTGCACTGTCCCGATTACCTCTTTGCTAACATTCTCTTCAGAGCTGCAGTGAAACCAGGAACCACGTGGAGAAGCCACCCACACTGAAAGTGCCTGGAGGGAACATTGGGGCTTCTTCTCAGTGTCTCTGATATAGGGTTTCACTGTCCCGGGAAAGTCTCTGCTAACACCCTGCAGAGCGCTGTGCCCAATATACAGAAACGTCTTGCGGTATCTCCTACAGGGAAAGTGCCAGGAGGGAAAAGTGAGGATTATGTTTAGACTTTCTCGGAACTGCTTCAAATCAACTAGATATCTTTGTGCTGTAAATCTCCCAACAGCCAAATGTAAGAGCAGCAAACATCTCGCTGTATGTCCCACATCCAAAGTGCCAAGAGAGAGCTTGCTCTCCCTGTCTTTGAGTACTGTTTGCGCTGTCCCGATTACCCCTTTGCTAACATTCTCTTCAGAGCTGCAGTGAAACCAGGAACCACGTGGAGAAGGCACCCACACTGAAAGTGCCTGGAGGGAACATTGGGGCTTCTTCTCAGTGTCTCTGATATAGGGTTTCACTGTCCCAGGAAACTCTCTGCTAACACCCTGCAGAGCGCTGTGCCCAATATACAGAAATGTCTTGCGGTATCTCCTACAGGGAAAGTGCCAGGAGGGAAAAGTGAGGATTATGTTTAGACTTTCTCGGAACTGCTTCAAATCAACTAGATATCTTTGTGCTGTAAATCTCCCAACAGCCAAACGCAAAAGCAGCAAACATCTCGCTGTATGTCCCACATCCAAAGTGCCAAGAGAGTAACGTAGAGCTTGCTCTCCCTGTCTTTGAGTACTGTTTGCACTGTCCTGATTACCTCTTTGCTAACATTCTCTTCAGAGCTGCAGTGAAACCAGGAACCACGTGGAGAAGGCACCCACACTGAAAGTGCCTGGAGGGAACACTGGGGCTTCTTCTCAGTGTCTCTGATATAGGGTTTCACTGTCCCGGGAAACTCTCTGCTAACACCCTGCAGAGCGCTGTGCCCAATATACAGAAACGTCTTGCGGTATCTCCTACAGGGAAAGTGCCAGGAGGGAAAAGTGAGGATTATGTTTAGACTTTCTCGGAACTGCTTCAAATCAACTAGATATCTTTGTGCTGTAAATCTCCCAACAGCCAAATGTAAAAGCAGCAAACATCTCGCTGTATGTCCCACATCCAAAGTGCCAAGAGAGAGCTTGCTCTCCCTGTCTTTGAGTACTGTTTGCACTGTCCCGATTACCTCTTTGCTAACATTCTCTTCAGAGCTGCAGTGAAACCAGGAACCACGTGGAGAAGGCACCCACACTGAAAGTGCCTGGAGGGAACGTTGGGGCTTCTTCTCAGTGTCTCTGATATAGGGTTTCACTGTCCCGGGAAACTCTCTGCTAACACCCTGCAGAGCGCTGTGCCCAATATACAGAAACGTCTTGCGGTATCTCCTACAGGGAAAGTGCCAGGAGGGAAAAGTGAGGATTATGTTTAGACTTTCTCGGAACTGCTTCAAATCAACTAGATATCTTTGTGCTGTAAATCTCCCAACAGCCAAATGTAAAAGCAGCAAACATCTCGCTGTATGTCCCACATCCAAAGTGCCAAGAGAGAGCTTGCTCTCCCTGTCTTTGAGTACTGTTTGCACTGTCCCGATTACCTCTTTGCTAACATTCTCTTCAGAGCTGCAGTGAAACCAGGAACCACGTGGAGAAGGCACCCACACTGAAAGTGCCTGGAAGGAACGTTGGGGCTTCTTCTCAGTGTCTCTGATATAGGGTTTCACTGTCCCGGGAAACTCTCTGCTAACACCCTGCAGAGCGCTGTGCCCAATATACAGAAACGTCTTGCGGTATCTCCTACAGGGAAAGTGCCAGGAGGGAAAAGTGAGGATTATGTTTAGACTTTCTCGGAACTGCTTCAAATCAACTAGATATCTTTGTGCTGTAAATCTCCCAACAGCCAAACGCAAAAGCAGCAAACATCTCGCTGTATGTCCCACATCCAAAGTGCCAAGAGAGAGCTTGCTCTCCCTGTCTTTGAGTACTGTTTGCACTGTCCTGATTACCTCTTTGCTAACATTCTCTTCAGAGCTGCAGTGAAACCAGGAACCACGTGGAGAAGGCACCCACACTGAAAGTGCCTGGAGGGAACACTGGGGCTTCTTCTCAGTGTCTCTGATATAGGGTTTCACTGTCCCGGGAAAGTCTCTGCTAACACCCTGCACAGCGCTGTGCCCAATATACAGAAACGTCTTGCGGTATCTCCTACAGGGAAAGTGCCAGGAGGGAAAAGTGAGGATTATGTTTAGACTTTCTCGGAACTGCTTCAAATCAACTAGATATCTTTGTGCTGTAAATCTCCCAACAGCCAAATGTAAAAGCAGCAAACATCTCGCTGTATGTCCCACATCCAAAGTGCCAAGAGAGAGCTTGCTCTCCCTGTCTTTGAGTACTGTTTGCGCTGTCCCGATTACCCCTTTGCTAACATTCTCTTCAGAGCTGCAGTGAAACCAGGAACCACGTGGAGAAGGCACCCACACTGAAAGTGCCTGGAGGGAACATTGGGGCTTCTTCTCAGTGTCTCTGACATAGGGTTTCACTGTCCCGGGAAAGTCTCTGCTAACACCCTGCACAGCGCTGTGCCCAATATACAGAAATGTCTTGCGGTATCCCCTACAGGGAAAGTGCCAGGAGGGAAAAGTGAGGATTATGCTTAGACTTTCTCGGAACTGCTTCAAATCAACTAGATATCTTTGTGCTGTAAATCTCCCAACAGCCAAATGTAAGAGCAGCAAACATCTCGCTGTATGTCCCACATCCAAAGTGCCAAGAGAGAGCTTGCTCTCCCTGTCTTTGAGTACTGTTTGCGCTGTCCCGATTACCCCTTTGCTAACATTCTCTTCAGAGCTGCAGTGAAACCAGGAACCACGTGGAGAAGGCACCCACACTGAAAGTGCCTGGAGGGAACATTGGGGCTTCTTCTCAGTGTCTCTGATATAGGGTTTCACTGTCCCGGGAAACTCTCTGCTAACACCCTGCAGAGCGCTGTGCCCAATATACAGAAACGTCTTGCGGTATCCCCTACAGGGAAAGTGCCAGGAGGGAAAAGTGAGGATTATGTTTAGACTTTCTCGGAACTGCTTCAAATCAACTAGATATCTTTGTGCTGTAAATCTCCCAACAGCCAAATGTAAAAGCAGCAAACATCTCGCTGTATGTCCCACATCCAAAGTGCCAAGAGAGAGCTTGCTCTCCCTGTCTTTGAGTACTGTTTGCGCTGTCCCGATTACCTCTTTGCTAACATTCTCTTCAGAGCTGCAGTGAAACCAGGAACCACGTGGAGAAGGCACCCACACTGAAAGTGCCTGGAGGGAACATTGGGGCTTCTTCTCAGTGTCTCTGATATAGGGTTTCACTGTCCCGGGAAACTCTCTGCTAACACCCTGCAGAGCGCTGTGCCCAATATACAGAAACGTCTTGCGGTATCTCCTACAGGGAAAGTGCCAGGAGGGAAAAGTGAGGATTATGTTTAGACTTTCTCGGAACTGCTTCAAATCAACTAGATATCTTTGTGCTGTAAATCTCCCAACAGCCAAATGTAAAAGCAGCAAACATCTCGCTGTATGTCCCACATCCAAAGTGCCAAGAGAGAGCTTGCTCTCCCTGTCTTTGAGTACTGTTTGCACTGTCCCGATTACCTCTTTGCTAACATTCTCTTCAGAGCTGCAGTGAAACCAGGAACCACGTGGAGAAGGCACCCACACTGAAAGTGCCTGGAGGGAACATTGGGGCTTCTTCTCAGTGTCTCTGATATAGGGTTTCACTGTCCCGGGAAACTCTCTGCTAACACCCTGCAGAGCGCTGTGCCCAATATACAGAAACGTCTTGCGGTATCTCCTACAGGGAAAGTGCCAGGAGGGAAAAGTGAGGATTATGTTTAGACTTTCTCGGAACTGCTTCAAATCAACTAGATATCTTTGTGCTGTAAATCTCCCAACAGCCAAATGTAAGAGCAGCAAACATCTCGCTGTATGTCCCACATCCAAAGTGCCAAGAGAGAGCTTGCTCTCCCTGTCTTTGAGTACTGTTTGCGCTGTCCCGATTACCCCTTTGCTAACATTCTCTTCAGAGCTGCAGTGAAACCAGGAACCACGTGGAGAAGGCACCCACACTGAAAGTGCCTGGAGGGAACATTGGGGCTTCTTCTCAGTGTCTCTGATATAGGGTTTCACTGTCCCGGGAAACTCTCTGCTAACACCCTGCAGAGCGCTGTGCCCAATATACAGAAACGTCTTGCGGTATCTCCTACAGGGAAAGTGCCAGGAGGGAAAAGTGAGGATTATGTTTAGACTTTCTCGGAACTGCTTCAAATCAACTAGATATCTTTGTGCTGTAAATCTCCCAACAGCCAAACGCAAAAGCAGCAAACATCTCGCTGTATGTCCCACATCCAAAGTGCCAAGAGAGTAACGTAGAGCTTGCTCTCCCTGTCTTTGAGTACTGTTTGCACTGTCCTGATTACCTCTTTGCTAACATTCTCTTCAGAGCTGCAGTGAAACCAGGAACCACGTGGAGAAGGCACCCACACTGAAAGTGCCTGGAGGGAACATTGGGGCTTCTTCTCAGTGTCTCTGATATAGGGTTTCACTGTCCCGGGAAACTCTCTGCTAACACCCTGCAGAGCGCTGTGCCCAATATACAGAAACGTCTTGCGGTATCTCCTACAGGGAAAGTGCCAGGAGGGAAAAGTGAGGATTATGTTTAGACTTTCTCGGAACTGCTTCAAATCAACTAGATATCTTTGTGCTGTAAATCTCCCAACAGCCAAACGCAAAAGCAGCAAACATCTCGCTGTATGTCCCACATCCAAAGTGCCAAGAGAGTAACGTAGAGCTTGCTCTCCCTGTCTTTGAGTACTGTTTGCACTGTCCTGATTACCTCTTTGCTAACATTCTCTTCAGAGCTGCAGTGAAACCAGGAACCACGTGGAGAAGGCACCCACACTGAAAGTGCCTGGAGGGAACATTGGGGCTTCTTCTCAGTGTCTCTGATATAGGGTTTCACTGTCCCGGGAAACTCTCTGCTAACACCCTGCAGAGCGCTGTGCCCAATATACAGAAACGTCTTGCGGTATCTCCTACAGGGAAAGGGCCAGGAGGGAAAAGTGAGGATTATGTTTAGACTTTCTCGGAACTGCTTCAAATCAACTAGATATCTTTGTGCTGTAAATCTCCCAACAGCCAAATGTAAAAGCAGCAAACATCTCGCTGTATGTCCCACATCCAAAGTGCCAAGAGAGAGCTTGCTCTCCCTGTCTTTGAGTACTGTTTGCACTGTCCCGATTACCTCTTTGCTAACATTCTCTTCAGAGCTGCAGTGAAACCAGGAACCACGTGGAGAAGGCACCCACACTGAAAGTGCCTGGAGGGAACGTTGGGGCTTCTTCTCAGTGTCTCTGATATAGGGTTTCACTGTCCCGGGAAACTCTCTGCTAACACCCTGCAGAGCGCTGTGCCCAATATACAGAAACGTCTTGCGGTATCTCCTACAGGGAAAGTGCCAGGAGGGAAAAGTGAGGATTATGTTTAGACTTTCTCGGAACTGCTTCAAATCAACTAGATATCTTTGTGCTGTAAATCTCCCAACAGCCAAATGTAAAAGCAGCAAACATCTCGCTGTATGTCCCACATCCAAAGTGCCAAGAGAGAGCTTGCTCTCCCTGTCTTTGAGTACTGTTTGCACTGTCCCGATTACCTCTTTGCTAACATTCTCTTCAGAGCTGCAGTGAAACCAGGAACCACGTGGAGAAGGCACCCACACTGAAAGTGCCTGGAAGGAACGTTGGGGCTTCTTCTCAGTGTCTCTGATATAGGGTTTCACTGTCCCGGGAAACTCTCTGCTAACACCCTGCACAGCGCTGTGCCCAATATACAGAAACGTCTTGCGGTATCTCCTACAGGGAAAGTGCCAGGAGGGAAAAGTGAGGATTATGTTTAGACTTTCTCGGAACTGCTTCAAATCAACTAGATATCTTTGTGCTGTAAATCTCCCAACAGCCAAACGCAAAAGCAGCAAACATCTCGCTGTATGTCCCACATCCAAAGTGCCAAGAGAGAGCTTGCTCTCCCTGTCTTTGAGTACTGTTTGCACTGTCCTGATTACCTCTTTGCTAACATTCTCTTCAGAGCTGCAGTGAAACCAGGAACCACGTGGAGAAGGCACCCACACTGAAAGTGCCTGGAGGGAACACTGGGGCTTCTTCTCAGTGTCTCTGATATAGGGTTTCACTGTCCCGGGAAAGTCTCTGCTAACACCCTGCAGAGCGCTGTGCCCAATATACAGAAACGTCTTGCGGTATCTCCTACAGGGAAAGTGCCAGGAGGGAAAAGTGAGGATTATGTTTAGACTTTCTCGGAACTGCTTCAAATCAACTAGATATCTTTGTGCTGTAAATCTCCCAACAGCCAAATGTAAAAGCAGCAAACATCTCGCTGTATGTCCCACATCCAAAGTGCCAAGAGAGAGCTTGCTCTCCCTGTCTTTGAGTACTGTTTGCACTGTCCCGATTACCCCTTTGCTAACATTCTCTTCAGAGCTGCAGTGAAACCAGGAACCACGTGGAGAAGGCACCCACACTGAAAGTGCCTGGAGGGAACATTGGGGCTTCTTCTCAGTGTCTCTGACATAGGGTTTCACTGTCCCGGGAAAGTCTCTGCTAACACCCTGCACAGCGCTGTGCCCAATATACAGAAATGTCTTGCGGTATCCCCTACAGGGAAAGTGCCAGGAGGGAAAAGTGAGGATTATGCTTAGACTTTCTCGGAACTGCTTCAAATCAACTAGATATCTTTGTGCTGTAAATCTCCCAACAGCCAAACGCAAAAGCAGCAAACATCTCGCTGTATGTCCCACATCCAAAGTGCCAAGAGAGTAATGTAGAGCTTGCTCTCCCTGTCTTTGAGTACTGTTTGCACTGTCCCGATTACCTCTTTGCTAACATTCTCTTCAGAGCTGCAGTGAAACCAGGAACCACGTGGAGAAGGCACCCACACTGAAAGTGCCTGGAGGGAACATTGGGGCTTCTTCTCAGTGTCTCTGACATAGGGTTTCACTGTCCCGGGAAAGTCTCTGCTAACACCCTGCAGAGCGCTGTGCCCAATATACAGAAACGTCTTGCGGTATCTCCTACAGGGAAAGTGCCAGGAGGGAAAAGTGAGGATTATGTTTAGACTTTCTCGGAACTGCTTCAAATCAACTAGATATCTTTGTGCTGTAAATCTCCCAACAGCCAAATGTAAAAGCAGCAAACATCTCGCTGTATGTCCCACATCCAAAGTGCCAAGAGAGAGCTTGCTCTCCCTGTCTTTGAGTACTGTTTGCACTGTCCCGATTACCTCTTTGCTAACATTCTCTTCAGAGCTGCAGCGAAACCAGGAACCACGTGGAGAAGGCACCCACACTGAAAGTGCCTGGAAGGAACGTTGGGGCTTCTTCTCAGTGTCTCTGATATAGGGTTTCACTGTCCCGGGAAACTCTCTGCTAACACCCTGCAGAGCGCTGTGCCCAATATACAGAAACGTCTTGCGGTATCTCCTACAGGGAAAGTGCCAGGAGGGAAAAGTGAGGATTATGTTTAGACTTTCTCGGAACTGCTTCAAATCAACTAGATATCTTTGTGCTGTAAATATCCCAACAGCCAAACGCAAAAGCAGCAAACATCTCGCTGTATGTCCCACATCCAAAGTGCCAAGAGAGAGCTTGCTCTCCCTGTCTTTGAGTACTGTTTGCGCTGTCCCGATTACCCCTTTGCTAACATTCTCTTCAGAGCTGCAGTGAAACCAGGAACCACGTGGAGAAGGCACCCACACTGAAAGTGCCTGGAGGGAACATTGGGGCTTCTTCTCAGTGTCTCTGACATAGGGTTTCACTGTCCCGGGAAAGTCTCTGCTAACACCCTGCAGAGCGCTGTGCCCAATATACAGAAACGTCTTGCGGTATCCCCTACAGGGAAAGTGCCAGGAGGGAAAAGTGAGGATTATGCTTAGACTTTCTCGGAACTGCTTCAAATCAACTAGATATCTTTGTGCTGTAAATCTCCCAACAGCCAAACGCAAAAGCAGCAAACATCTCGCTGTATGTCCCACATCCAAAGTGCCAAGAGAGAGCTTGCTCTCCCTGTCTTTGAGTACTGTTTGCACTGTCCCGATTACCTCTTTGCTAACATTCTCTTCAGAGCTGCAGTGAAACCAGGAACCACGTGGAGAAGGCACCCACACTGAAAGTGCCTGGAGGGAACATTGGGGCTTCTTCTCAGTGTCTCTGATATAGGGTTTCACTGTCCCGGGAAACTCTCTGCTAACACCCTGCAGAGTGCTGTGCCCAATATACAGAAACGTCTTGCGGTATCTCCTACAGGGAAAGTGCCAGGAGGGAAAAGTGAGGATTATGTTTAGACTTTCTCGGAACTGCTTCAAATCAACTAGATATCTTTGTGCTGTAAATCTCCCAACAGCCAAACGCAAAAGCAGCAAACATCTCGCTGTATGTCCCACATCCAAAGTGCCAAGAGAGAGCTTGCTCTCCCTGTCTTTGAGTACTGTTTGCGCTGTCCCGATTACCTCTTTGCTAACATTCTCTTCAGAGCTGCAGTGAAACCAGGAACCACGTGGAGAAGGCACCCACACTGAAAGTGCCTGGAGGGAACATTGGGGCTTCTTCTCAGTGTCTCTGATATAGGGTTTCACTGTCCCGGGAAACTCTCTGCTAACACCCTGCAGAGCGCTGTGCCCAATATACAGAAACGTCTTGCGGTATCTCCTACAGGGAAAGTGCCAGGAGGGAAAAGTGAGGATTATGTTTAGACTTTCTCGGAACTGCTTCAAATCAACTAGATATCTTTGTGCTGTAAATCTCCCAACAGCCAAATGTAAAAGCAGCAAACATCTCGCTGTATGTCCCACATCCAAAGTGCCAAGAGAGAGCTTGCTCTCCCTGTCTTTGAGTACTGTTTGCGCTGTCCCGATTACCCCTTTGCTAACATTCTCTTCAGAGCTGCAGTGAAACCAGGAACCACGTGGAGAAGGCACCCACACTGAAAGTGCCTGGAGGGAACATTGGGGCTTCTTCTCAGTGTCTCTGACATAGGGTTTCACTGTCCCGGGAAAGTCTCTGCTAACACCCTGCACAGCGCTGTGCCCAATATACAGAAATGTCTTGCGGTATCCCCTACAGGGAAAGTGCCAGGAGGGAAAAGTGAGGATTATGCTTAGACTTTCTCGGAACTGCTTCAAATCAACTAGATATCTTTGTGCTGTAAATCTCCCAACAGCCAAACGCAAAAGCAGCAAACATCTCGCTGTATGTCCCACATCCAAAGTGCCAAGAGAGTAATGTAGAGCTTGCTCTCCCTGTCTTTGAGTACTGTTTGCACTGTCCCGATTACCTCTTTGCTAACATTCTCTTCAGAGCTGCAGTGAAACCAGGAACCACGTGGAGAAGGCACCCACACTGAAAGTGCCTGGAGGGAACATTGGGGCTTCTTCTCAGTGTCTCTGACATAGGGTTTCACTGTCCCGGGAAACTCTCTGCTAACACCCTGCAGAGCGCTGTGCCCAATATACAGAAACGTCTTGCGGTATCTCCTACAGGGAAAGTGCCAGGAGGGAAAAGTGAGGATTATGTTTAGACTTTCTCGGAACTGCTTCAAATCAACTAGATATCTTTGTGCTGTAAATCTCCCAACAGCCAAATGTAAAAGCAGCAAACATCTCGCTGTATGTCCCACATCCAAAGTGCCAAGAGAGAGCTTGCTCTCCCTGTCTTTGAGTACTGTTTGCACTGTCCCGATTACCTCTTTGCTAACATTCTCTTCAGAGCTGCAGTGAAACCAGGAACCACGTGGAGAAGGCACCCACACTGAAAGTGCCTGGAAGGAACGTTGGGGCTTCTTCTCAGTGTCTCTGATATAGGGTTTCACTGTCCCGGGAAACTCTCTGCTAACACCCTGCAGAGCGCTGTGCCCAATATACAGAAACGTCTTGCGGTATCTCCTACAGGGAAAGTGCCAGGAGGGAAAAGTGAGGATTATGTTTAGACTTTCTCGGAACTGCTTCAAATCAACTAGATATCTTTGTGCTGTAAATATCCCAACAGCCAAACGCAAAAGCAGCAAACATCTCGCTGTATGTCCCACATCCAAAGTGCCAAGAGAGAGCTTGCTCTCCCTGTCTTTGAGTACTGTTTGCGCTGTCCCGATTACCCCTTTGCTAACATTCTCTTCAGAGCTGCAGTGAAACCAGGAACCACGTGGAGAAGGCACCCACACTGAAAGTGCCTGGAGGGAACATTGGGGCTTCTTCTCAGTGTCTCTGACATAGGGTTTCACTGTCCCGGGAAAGTCTCTGCTAACACCCTGCAGAGCGCTGTGCCCAATATACAGAAACGTCTTGCGGTATCCCCTACAGGGAAAGTGCCAGGAGGGAAAAGTGAGGATTATGCTTAGACTTTCTCGGAACTGCTTCAAATCAACTAGATATCTTTGTGCTGTAAATCTCCCAACAGCCAAACGCAAAAGCAGCAAACATCTCGCTGTATGTCCCACATCCAAAGTGCCAAGAGAGAGCTTGCTCTCCCTGTCTTTGAGTACTGTTTGCACTGTCCCGATTACCTCTTTGCTAACATTCTCTTCAGAGCTGCAGTGAAACCAGGAACCACGTGGAGAAGGCACCCACACTGAAAGTGCCTGGAGGGAACATTGGGGCTTCTTCTCAGTGTCTCTGATATAGGGTTTCACTGTCCCGGGAAACTCTCTGCTAACACCCTGCAGAGCGCTGTGCCCAATATACAGAAACGTCTTGCGGTATCTCCTACAGGGAAAGTGCCAGGAGGGAAAAGTGAGGATTATGTTTAGACTTTCTCGGAACTGCTTCAAATCAACTAGATATCTTTGTGCTGTAAATCTCCCAACAGCCAAATGTAAAAGCAGCAAACATCTCGCTGTATGTCCCACATCCAAAGTGCCAAGAGAGAGCTTGCTCTCCCTGTCTTTGAGTACTGTTTGCGCTGTCCCGATTACCTCTTTGCTAACATTCTCTTCAGAGCTGCAGTGAAACCAGGAACCACGTGGAGAAGGCACCCACACTGAAAGTGCCTGGAGGGAACATTGGGGCTTCTTCTCAGTGTCTCTGACATAGGGTTTCACTGTCCCGGGAAACTCTCTGCTAACACCCTGCAGAGCGCTGTGCCCAATATACAGAAATGTCTTGCGGTATCCCCTACAGGGAAAGTGCCAGGAGGGAAAAGTGAGGATTATGTTTAGACTTTCTCGGAACTGCTTCAAATCAACTAGATATCTTTGTGCTGTAAATCTCCCAACAGCCAAACGCAAAAGCAGCAAACATCTCGCTGTATGTCCCACATCCAAAGTGCCAAGAGAGTAATGTAGAGCTTGCTCTCCCTGTCTTTGAGTACTGTTTTCACTGTCCCGGTTACCTCTTTGCTAACATTCTCTTCAGAGCTGCAGTGAAACCAGGAACCACGTGGAGAAGGCACCCACACTGAAAGTGCCTGGAGGGAACATTGGGGCTTCTTCTCAGTGTCTCTGATATAGGGTTTCACTGTCCCGGGAAACTCTCTGCTAACACCCTGCAGAGCGCTGTGCCCAATATACAGAAACGTCTTGCGGTATCTCCTACAGGGAAAGTGCCAGGAGGGAAAAGTGAGGATTATGTTTAGACTTTCTCGGAACTGCTTCAAATCAACTAGATATCTTTGTGCTGTAAATCTCCCAACAGCCAAACGCAAAAGCAGCAAACATCTCGCTGTATGTCCCACATCCAAAGTGCCAAGAGAGAGCTTGCTCTCCCTGTCTTTGAGTACTGTTTGCACTGTCCTGATTACCTCTTTGCTAACATTCTCTTCAGAGCTGCAGTGAAACCAGGAACCACGTGGAGAAGGCACCCACACTGAAAGTGCCTGGAGGGAACATTGGGGCTTCTTCTCAGTGTCTCTGATATAGGGTTTCACTGTCCCGGGAAACTCTCTGCTAACACCCTGCAGAGCGCTGTGCCCAATATACAGAAACGTCTTGCGGTATCTCCTACAGGGAAAGTGCCAGGAGGGAAAAGTGAGGATTATGCTTAGACTTTCTCGGAACTGCTTCAAATCAACTAGATATCTTTGTGCTGTAAATCTCCCAACAGCCAAACGCAAAAGCAGCAAACATCTCACTGTATGTCCCACATCCAAATTGCCAAGAGAGTAATGTAGAGCTTGCTCTCCCTGTCTTTGAGTACTGTTTGCACTGTCCCGATTACCTCTTTGCTAACATTCTCTTCAGAGCTGCAGTGAAACCAGGAACCACGTGGAGAAGGCACCCACACTGAAAGTGCCTGGAGGGAACACTGGGGCTTCTTCTCAGTGTCTCTGATATAGGGTTTCACTGTCCCGGGAAACTCTCTGCTAACACCCTGCAGAGCACTGTGCCCAATATACAGAAATGTCTTGCGGTATCTCCTACAGGGAAAGTGCCAGGAGGGAAAAGTGAGGATTATGTTTAGACTTTCTCGGAACTGCTTCAAATCAACTAGATATCTTTGTGCTGTAAATCTCCCAACAGCCAAATGTAAAAGCAGCAAACATCTCGCTGTTTGTCCCACATCCAAAGTGCCAAGAGAGAGCTTGCTCTCCCTGTCTTTGAGTACTGTTTGCGCTGTCCCGATTACCCCTTTGCTAACATTCTCTTCAGAGCTGCAGTGAAACCAGGAACCACGTGGAGAAGGCACCCACACTGAAAGTGCCTGGAGGGAACATTGGGGCTTCTTCTCAATGTCTCTGACATAGGGTTTCACTGTCCCGGGAAAGTCTCTGCTAACACCCTGCACAGCGCTGTGCCCAATATACAGAAATGTCTTGCGGTATCCCATACAGGGAAAGTGCCAGGAGGGAAAAGTGAGGATTATGCTTAGACTTTCTCGGAACTGCTTCAAATCAACTAGATATCTTTGTGCTGTAAATCTCCCAACAGCCAAATGTAAAAGCAGCAAACATCTCGCTGTATGTCCCACATCCAAAGTGCCAAGAGAGTAATGTAGAGCTTGCTCTCCCTGTCTTTGAGTACTGTTTGCACTGTCCCGATTACCTCTTTGCTAACATTCTCTTCAGAGCTGCAGTGAAACCAGGAACCACGTGGAGAAGGCACCCACACTGAAAGTGCCTGGAGGGAACATTGGGGCTTCTTCTCAGTGTCTCTAATATAGGGTTTCACTGTCCCGGGAAACTCTCTGCTAACACCCTGCACAGCGCTGTGCCCAATATACAGAAACGTCTTGCGGTATCTCCTACAGGGAAAGTGCCAGGAGGGAAAAGTGAGGATTATGTTTAGACTTTCTCGGAACTGCTTCAAATCAACTAGATATCTTTGTGCTGTAAATCTCCCAACAGCCAAACGCAAAAGCAGCAAACATCTCGCTGTATGTCCCACATCCAAAGTGCCAAGATAGCGCTTGCTCTCCCTGTCTTTGAGTACTGTTTGCACTGTCCTGATTACCTCTTTGCTAACATTCTCTTCAGAGCTGCAGTGAAACCAGGAACCACGTGGAGAAGGCACCCACACTGAAAGTGCCTGGAGGGAACATTGGGGCTTCTTCTCAGTGTCTCTGATATAGGGTTTCACTGTCCCGGGAAACTCTCTGCTAACACCCTGCAGAGCGCTGTGCCCAATATACAGAAATGTCTTGCGGTATCTCCTACAGGGAAAGTGCCAGGAGGGAAAAGTGAGGATTATGCTTAGACTTTCTCGGAACTGCTTCAAATCAACTAGATATCTTTGTGCTGTAAATCTCCCAACAGCCAAACGCAAAAGCAGCAAACATCTCACTGTATGTCCCACATCCAAAGTGCCAAGAGAGTAATGTAGAGCTTGCTCTCCCTGTCTTTGAGTACTGTTTGCACTGTCCCGATTACCTCTTTGCTAACATTCTCTTCAGAGCTGCAGTGAAACCAGGAACCACGTGGAGAAGGCACCCACACTGAAAGTGCCTGGAGGGAACATTGGGGCTTCTTCTCAGTGTCTCTGATATAGGGTTTCACTGTCCCGGGAAACTCTCTGCTAACACCCTGCACAGCGCTGTGCCCAATATACAGAAACGTCTTGCGGTATCTCCTACAGGGAAAGTGCCAGGAGGGAAAAGTGAGGATTATGTTTAGACTTTCTCGGAACTGCTTCAAATCAACTAGATATCTTTGTGCTGTAAATCTCCCAACAGCCAAATGTAAAAGCAGCAAACATCTCGCTGTATGTCCCACATCCAAAGTGCCAAGAGAGAGCTTGCTCTCCCTGTCTTTGAGTACTGTTTGCACTGTCCCGATTACCTCTTTGCTAACATTCTCTTCAGAGCTGCAGTGAAACCAGGAACCACGTGGAGAAGGCACCCACACTGAAAGTGCCTGGAGGGAACATTGGGGCTTCTTCTCAGTGTCTCTGATATAGGGTTTCACTGTCCCGGGAAACTCTCTGCTAACACCCTGCAGAGCGCTGTGCCCAATATACAGAAATGTCTTGCGGTATCTCCTACAGGGAAAGTGCCAGGAGGGAAAAGTGAGGATTATGTTTAGACTTTCTCGGAACTGCTTCAAATCAACTAGATATCTTTGTGCTGTAAATCTCCCAACAGCCAAATGTAAAAGCAGCAAACATCTCGATGTATGTCCCACATCCAAAGTGCCAAGAGAGAGCTTGCTCTCCCTGTCTTTGAGTACTGTTTGCGCTGTCCCGATTACCCCTTTGCTAACATTCTCTTCAGAGCTGCAGTGAAACCAGGAACCACGTGGAGAAGGCACCCACACTGAAAGTGCCTGGAGGGAACATTGGGGCTTCTTCTCAATGTCTCTGACATAGGGTTTCACTGTCCCGGGAAAGTCTCTGCTAACACCCTGCACAGCGCTGTGCCCAATATACAGAAATGTCTTGCGGTATCCCCTACAGGGAAAGTGCCAGGAGGGAAAAGTGAGGATTATGCTTAGACTTTCTCGGAACTGCTTCAAATCAACTAGATATCTTTGTGCTGTAAATCTCCCAACAGCCAAATGTAAAAGCAGCAAACATCTCGCTGTATGTCCCACATCCAAAGTGCCAAGAGAGTAATGTAGAGCTTGCTCTCCCTGTCTTTGAGTACTGTTTGCACTGTCCCGATTACCTCTTTGCTAACATTCTCTTCAGAGCTGCAGTGAAACCAGGAACCACGTGGAGAAGGCACCCACACTGAAAGTGCCTGGAGGGAACATTGGGCCTTCTTCTCAGTGTCTCTGACATAGGGTTTCACTGTCCCGGGAAACTCTCTGCTAACACCCTGCAGAGCGCTGTGCCCAATATACAGAAACGTCTTGCGGTATCTCCTACAGGGAAAGTGCCAGGAGGGAAAAGTGAGGATTATGTTTAGACTTTCTCGGAACTGCTTCAAATCAACTAGATATCTTTGTGCTGTAAATCTCCCAACAGCCAAATGTAAAAGCAGCAAACATCTCGCTGTATGTCCCACATCCAAAGTGCCAAGAGAGAGCTTGCTCTCCCTGTCTTTGAGTACTGTTTGCACTGTCCCGATTACCCCTTTGCTAACATTCTCTTCAGAGCTGCAGTGAAACCAGGAACCACGTGGAGAAGGCACCCACACTGAAAGTGCCTGGAGGGAACATTGGGGCTTCTTCTCAGTGTCTCTGACATAGGGTTTCACTGTCCCTGGAAAGTCTCTGCTAACACCCTGCACAGCGCTGTGCCCAATATACAGAAATGTCTTGCGGTATCCCCTACAGGGAAAGTGCCAGGAGGGAAAAGTGAGGATTATGTTTAGACTTTCTCGGAACTGCTTCAAATCAACTAGATATCTTTGTGCTGTAAATCTCCCAACAGCCAAATGTAAAAGCAGCAAACATCTCGCTGTATGTCCCACATCCAAAGTGCCAAGAGAGAGCTTGCTCTCCCTGTCTTTGAGTACTGTTTGCACTGTCCCGATTACCTCTTTGCTAACATTCTCTTCAGAGCTGCAGTGAAACCAGGAACCACGTGGAGAAGGCACCCACACTGAAAGTGCCTGGAGGGAACACTGGGGCTTCTTCTCAGTGTCTCTGATATAGGGTTTCACTGTCCCGGGAAACTCTCTGCTAACACCCTGCAGAGCGCTGTGCCCAATATACAGAAACGTCTTGCGGTATCTCCTACAGGGAAAGTGCCAGGAGGGAAAAGTGAGGATTATGCTTAGACTTTCTCGGAACTGCTTCAAATCAACTAGATATCTTTGTGCTGTAAATCTCCCAACAGCCAAATGTAAAAGCAGCAAACATCTCGCTGTATGTCCCACATCCAAAGTGCCAAGAGAGAGCTTGCTCTCCCTGTCTTTGAGTACTGTTTGCGCTGTCCCGATTACCCCTTTGCTAACATTCTCTTCAGAGCTGCAGTGAAACCAGGAACCACGTGGAGAAGGCACCCACACTGAAAGTGCCTGGAGGGAACATTGGGGCTTCTTCTCAGTGTCTCTGACATAGGGTTTCACTGTCCCTGGAAAGTCTCTGCTAACACCCTGCACAGCGCTGTGCCCAATATACAGAAATGTCTTGCGGTATCCCCTACAGGGAAAGTGCCAGGAGGGAAAAGTGAGGGTTATGCTTAGACTTTCTCGGAACTGCTTCAAATCAACTAGATATCTTTGTGCTGTAAATCTCCCAACAGCCAAATGTAAAAGCAGCAAACATCTCGCTGTATGTCCCACATCCAAAGTGCCAAGAGAGAGCTTGCTCTCCCTGTCTTTGAGTACTGTTTGCGCTGTCCCGATTACCCCTTTGCTAACATTCTCTTCAGAGCTGCAGTGAAACCAGGAACCACGTGGAGAAGGCACCCACACTGAAAGTGCCTGGAGGGAACATTGGGGCTTCTTCTCAGTGTCTCTGACATAGGGTTTCACTGTCCCGGGAAAGTCTCTGCTAACACCCTGCAGAGCGCTGTGCCCAATATACAGAAACGTCTTGCGGTATCTCCTACAGGGAAAGTGCCAGGAGGGAAAAGTGAGGATTATGTTTAGACTTTCTCGGAACTGCTTCAAATCAACTAGATATCTTTGTGCTGTAAATCTCCCAACAGCCAAACGCAAAAGCAGCAAACATCTCGCTGTATGTCCCACATCCAAAGTGCCAAGAGAGAGCTTGCTCTCCCTGTCTTTGAGTACTGTTTGCACTGTCCTGATTACCTCTTTGCTAACATTCTCTTCAGAGCTGCAGTGAAACCAGGAACCACGTGGAGAAGGCACCCACACTGAAAGTGCCTGGAGGGAACATTGGGGCTTCTTCTCAGTGTCTCTGATATAGGGTTTCACTGTCCCGGGAAACTCTCTGCTAACACCCTGCAGAGCGCTGTGCCCAATATACAGAAACGTCTTGCGGTATCTCCTACAGGGAAAGTGCCAGGAGGGAAAAGTGAGGATTATGCTTAGACTTTCTCGGAACTGCTTCAAATCAACTAGATAACTTTGTGCTGTAAATCTCCCAACAGCCAAACGCAAAAGCAGCAAACATCTCACTGTATGTCCCACGTCCAAAGTGCCAAGAGAGTAATGTAGAGCTTGCTCTCCCTGTCTTTGAGTACTGTTTGCACTGTCCCGATTACCTCTTTGCTAACATTCTCTTCAGAGCTGCAGTGAAACCAGGAACCACGTGGAGAAGGCACCCACACTGAAAGTGCCTGGAGGGAACACTGGGGCTTCTTCTCAGTGTCTCTGATATAGGGTTTCACTGTCCCGGGAAACTCTCTGCTAACACCCTGCAGAGCACTGTGCCCAATATACAGAAATGTCTTGCGGTATCTCCTACAGGGAAAGTGCCAGGAGGGAAAAGTGAGGATTATGTTTAGACTTTCTCGGAACTGCTTCAAATCAACTAGATATCTTTGTGCTGTAAATCTCCCAACAGCCAAATGTAAAAGCAGCAAACATCTCGCTGTATGTCCCACATCCAAAGTGCCAAGAGAGAGCTTGCTCTCCCTGTCTTTGAGTACTGTTTGCGCTGTCCCGATTACCCCTTTGCTAACATTCTCTTCAGAGCTGCAGTGAAACCAGGAACCACGTGGAGAAGGCACCCACACTGAAAGTGCCTGGAGGGAACTTTGGGGCTTCTTCTCAATGTCTCTGACATAGGGTTTCACTGTCCCGGGAAAGTCTCTGCTAACACCCTGCACAGCGCTATGCCCAATATACAGAAATGTCTTGCCGTATCCCATACAGGGAAAGTGCCAGGAGGGAAAAGTGAGGATTATGCTTAGACTTTCTCGGAACTGTTCAAATCAACTAGATATCTTTGTGCTGTAAATCTCCCAACAGCCAAACGCAAAAGCAGCAAACATCTCACTGTATGTCCCACATCCAAAGTGCCAAGAGAGTAATGTAGAGCTTGCTCTCCCTGTCTTTGAGTACTGTTTGCACTGTCCCGATTACCTCTTTGCTAACATTCTCTTCAGAGCTGCAGTGAAACCAGGAACCACGTGGAGAAGGCACCCACACTGAAAGTGCCTGGAAGGAACGTTGGGGCTTCTTCTCAGTGTCTCTGATATAGGGTTTCACTGTCCTGGGAAACTCTCTGCTAACACCCTGCAGAGCGCTGTGCCCAATATACAGAAACGTCTTGCGGTATCTCCTACAGGGAAAGTGCCAGGAGGGAAAAGTGAGGATTATGTTTAGACTTTCTCGGAACTGCTTCAAATCAACTAGATATCTTTGTGCTGTAAATCTCCCAACAGCCAAATGTAAAAGCAGCAAACATCTCGCTGTATGTCCCACATCCAAAGTGCCAAGAGAGAGCTTGCTCTCCCTGTCTTTGAGTACTGTTTGCACTGTCCCGATTACCTCTTTGCTAACATTCTCTTCAGAGCTGCAGTGAAACCAGGAACCACGTGGAGAAGGCACCCACACTGAAAGTGCCTGGAGGGAACATTGGGGCTTCTTCTCAGTGTCTCTGATATAGGGTTTCACTGTCCCGGGAAAGTCTCTGCTAACACCCTGCACAGCGCTGTGCCCAATATACAGAAATGTCTTGCGGTATCCCCTACAGGGAAAGTGCCAGGAGGGAAAAGTGAGGATTATGCTTAGACTTTCTCGGAACTGCTTCAAATCAACTAGATATCTTTGTGCTGTAAATCTCCCAACAGCCAAATGTAAAAGCAGCAAACATCTCGCTGTATGTCCCACATCCAAAGTGCCAAGAGAGTAATGTAGAGCTTGCTCTCCCTGTCTTTGAGTACTGTTTGCACTGTCCCGATTACCTCTTTGCTAACATTCTCTTCAGAGCTGCAGTGAAACCAGGAACCACGTGGAGAAGGCACCCACACTGAAAGTGCCTGGAGGGAACATTGGGGCTTCTTCTCAGTGTCTCTAATATAGGGTTTCACTGTCCCGGGAAACTCTCTGCTAACACCCTGCAGAGCGCTGTGCCCAATATACAGAAACGTCTTGCGGTATCTCCTACAGGGAAAGTGCCAGGAGGGAAAAGTGAGGATTATGTTTAGACTTTCTCGGAACTGCTTCAAATCAACTAGATATCTTTGTGCTGTAAATCTCCCAACAGCCAAATGTAAAAGCAGCAAACATCTCGCTGTATGTCCCACATCCAAAGTGCCAAGAGAGAGCTTGCTCTCCCTGTCTTTGAGTACTGTTTGCACTGTCCCGATTACCTCTTTGCTAACATTCTCTTCAGAGCTGCAGTGAAACCAGGAACCACGTGGAGAAGGCACCCACACTGAAAGTGCCTGGAGGGAACATTGGGGCTTCTTCTCAGTGTCTCTGATATAGGGTTTCACTGTCCCGGGAAACTCTCTGCTAACACCCTGCAGAGCGCTGTGCCCAATATACAGAAACGTCTTGCGGTATCTCCTACAGGGAAAGTGCCAGGAGGGAAAAGTGAGGATTATGTTTAGACTTTCTCGGAACTGCTTCAAATCAACTAGATATCTTTGTGCTGTAAATCTCCCAACAGCCAAACGCAAAAGCAGCAAACATCTCACTGTATGTCCCACATCCAAAGTGCCAAGAGAGTAATGTAGAGCTTGCTCTCCCTGTCTTTGAGTACTGTTTGCACTGTCCCGATTACCTCTTTGCTAACATTCTCTTCAGAGCTGCAGTGAAACCAGGAACCACGTGGAGAAGGCACCCACACTGAAAGTGCCTGGAGGGAACATTGGGGCTTCTTCTCAGTGTCTCTGATATAGGGTTTCACTGTCCCGGGAAACTCTCTGCTAACACCCTGCAGAGCGCTGTGCCCAATATACAGAAACGTCTTGCGGTATCTCCTACAGGGAAAGTGCCAGGAGGGAAAAGTGAGGATTATGTTTAGACTTTCTTGGAACTGCTTCAAATCAACTAGATATCTTTGTGCTGTAAATCTCCCAACAGCCAAATGTAAAAGCAGCAAACATCTCGCTGTATGTCCCACATCCAAAGTGCCAAGAGAGAGCTTGCTCTCCCTGTCTTTGAGTACTGTTTGCACTGTCCCGATTACCTCTTTGCTAACATTCTCTTCAGAGCTGCAGTGAAACCAGGAACCACGTGGAGAAGGCACCCACACTGAAAGTGCCTGGAGGGAACATTGGGGCTTCTTCTCAGTGTCTCTGATATAGGGTTTCACTGTCCCGGGAAATTCTCTGCTAACACCCTGCAGAGCGCTGTGCCCAATATACAGAAATGTCTTGCGGTATCTCCTACAGGGAAAGTGCCAGGAGGGAAAAGTGAGGATTATGTTTAGACTTTCTCGGAACTGCTTCAAATCAACTAGATATCTTTGTGCTGTAAATCTCCCAACAGCCAAATGTAAAAGCAGCAAACATCTCGCTGTATGTCCCACATCCAAAGTGCCAAGAGAGAGCTTGCTCTCCCTGTCTTTGAGTACTGTTTGCGCTGTCCCGATTACCCCTTTGCTAACATTCTCTTCAGAGCTGCAGTGAAACCAGGAACCACGTGGAGAAGGCACCCACACTGAAAGTGCCTGGAGGGAACATTGGGGCTTCTTCTCAATGTCTCTGACATAGGGTTTCACTGTCCCGGGAAAGTCTCTGCTAACACCCTGCACAGCGCTGTGCCCAATATACAGAAATGTCTTGCGGTATCCCATACAGGGAAAGTGCCAGGAGGGAAAAGTGAGGATTATGCTTAGACTTTCTCGGAACTGCTTCAAATCAACTAGATATCTTTGTGCTGTAAATCTCCCAACAGCCAAACGCAAAAGCAGCAAACATCTCACTGTATGTCCCACATCCAAAGTGCCAAGAGAGTAATGTAGAGCTTGCTCTCCCTGTCTTTGAGTACTGTTTGCACTGTCCCGATTACCTCTTTGCTAACATTCTCTTCAGAGCTGCAGTGAAACCAGGAACCACGTGGAGAAGGCACCCACACTGAAAGTGCCTGGAAGGAACGTTGGGGCTTCTTCTCAGTGTCTCTGATATAGGGTTTCACTGTCCCGGGAAACTCTCTGCTAACACCCTGCAGAGCGCTGTGCCCAATATACAGAAACGTCTTGCGGTATCTCCTACAGGGAAAGTGCCAGGAGGGAAAAGTGAGGATTATGTTTAGACTTTCTCGGAACTGCTTCAAATCAACTAGATATCTTTGTGCTGTAAATCTCCCAACAGCCAAATGTAAAAGCAGCAAACATCTCGCTGTATGTCCCACATCCAAAGTGCCAAGAGAGAGCTTGCTCTCCCTGTCTTTGAGTACTGTTTGCACTGTCCCGATTACCTCTTTGCTAACATTCTCTTCAGAGCTGCTGTGAAACCAGGAACCACGTGGAGAAGGCACCCACAGTGAAAGTGCCTGGAGGGAACATTGGGGCTTCTTCTCAGTGTCTCTGATATAGGGTTTCACTGTCCCGGGAAAGTCTCTGCTAACACCCTGCACAGCGCTGTGCCCAATATACAGAAATGTCTTGCGGTATCCCCTACAGGGAAAGTGCCAGGAGGGAAAAGTGAGGATTATGCTTAGACTTTCTCGGAACTGCTTCAAATCAACTAGATATCTTTGTGCTGTAAATCTCCCAACAGCCAAATGTAAAAGCAGCAAACATCTCGCTGTATGTCCCACATCCAAAGTGCCAAGAGAGTAATGTAGAGCTTGCTCTCCCTGTCTTTGAGTACTGTTTGCACTGTCCCGATTACCTCTTTGCTAACATTCTCTTCAGAGCTGCAGTGAAACCAGGAACCACGTGGAGAAGGCACCCACACTGAAAGTGCCTGGAGGGAACATTGGGGCTTCTTCTCAGTGTCTCTAATATAGGGTTTCACTGTCCCGGGAAACTCTCTGCTAACACCCTGCAGAGCGCTGTGCCCAATATACAGAAACGTCTTGCGGTATCTCCTACAGGGAAAGTGCCAGGAGGGAAAAGTGAGGATTATGTTTAGACTTTCTCGGAACTGCTTCAAATCAACTAGATATCTTTGTGCTGTAAATCTCCCAACAGCCAAATGTAAAAGCAGCAAACATCTCGCTGTATGTCCCACATCCAAAGTGCCAAGAGAGAGCTTGCTCTCCCTGTCTTTGAGTACTGTTTGCACTGTCCCGATTACCTCTTTGCTAACATTCTCTTCAGAGCTGCAGTGAAACCAGGAACCACGTGGAGAAGGCACCCACACTGAAAGTGCCTGGAGGGAACATTGGGGCTTCTTCTCAGTGTCTCTGATATAGGGTTTCACTGTCCCGGGAAACTCTCTGCTAACACCCTGCAGAGCGCTGTGCCCAATATACAGAAACGTCTTGCGGTATCTCCTACAGGGAAAGTGCCAGGAGGGAAAAGTGAGGATTATGCTTAGACTTTCTCGGAACTGCTTCAAATCAACTAGATATCTTTGTGCTGTAAATCTCCCAACAGCCAAACGCAAAAGCAGCAAACATCTCGCTGTATGTCCCACATCCAAAGTGCCAAGAGAGAGCTTGCTCTCCCTGTCTTTGAGTACTATTTGCGCTGTCCCGATTACCCCTTTGCTAACATTCTCTTCAGAGCTGCAGTGAAACCAGGAACCACGTGGAGAAGGCACCCACACTGAAAGTGCCTGGAGGGAACATTGGGGCTTCTTCTCAGTGTCTCTGACATAGGGTTTCACTGTCCCGGGAAAGTCTCTGCTAACACCCTGCACAGCGCTGTGCCCAATATACAGAAATGTCTTGCGGTATCCCCTACAGGGAAAGTGCCAGGAGGGAAAAGTGAGGATTATGCTTAGACTTTCTCGGAACTGCTTCAAATCAACTAGATATCTTTGTGCTGTAAATCTCCCAACAGCCAAATGTAAAAGCAGCAAACATCTCACTGTATGTCCCACATCCAAAGTGCCAAGAGAGTAATGTAGAGCTTGCTCTCCCTGTCTTTGAGTACTGTTTGCACTGTCCCGATTACCTCTTTGCTAACATTCTCTTCAGAGCTGCAGTGAAACCAGGAACCACGTGGAGAAGGCACCCACACTGAAAGTGCCTGGAAGGAACGTTGGGGCTTCTTCTCAGTGTCTCTGATATAGGGTTTCACTGTCCTGGGAAACTCTCTGCTAACACCCTGCAGAGCGCTGTGCCCAATATACAGAAACGTCTTGCGGTATCTCCTACAGGGAAAGTGCCAGGAGGGAAAAGTGAGGATTATGTTTAGACTTTCTCGGAACTGCTTCAAATCAACTAGATATCTTTGTGCTGTAAATCTCCCAACAGCCAAATGTAAAAGCAGCAAACATCTCGCTGTATGTCCCACATCCAAAGTGCCAAGAGAGAGCTTGCTCTCCCTGTCTTTGAGTACTGTTTGCACTGTCCCGATTACCTCTTTGCTAACATTCTCTTCAGAGCTGCTGTGAAACCAGGAACCACGTGGAGAAGGCACCCACACTGAAAGTGCCTGGAGGGAACATTGGGGCTTCTTCTCAGTGTCTCTGATATAGGGTTTCACTGTCCCGGGAAAGTCTCTGCTAACACCCTGCACAGCGCTGTGCCCAATATACAGAAATGTCTTGCGGTATCCCCTACAGGGAAAGTGCCAGGACGGAAAAGTGAGGATTATGCTTAGACTTTCTCGGAACTGCTTCAAATCAACTAGATATCTTTGTGCTGTAAATCTCCCAACAGCCAAATGTAAAAGCAGCAAACATCTCGCTGTATGTCCCACATCCAAAGTGCCAAGAGAGTAATGTAGAGCTTGCTCTCCCTGTCTTTGAGTACTGTTTGCACTGTCCCGATTACCTCTTTGCTAACATTCTCTTCAGAGCTGCAGTGAAACCAGGAACCACGTGGAGAAGGCACCCACACTGAAAGTGCCTGGAGGGAACATTGGGGCTTCTTCTCAGTGTCTCTAATATAGGGTTTCACTGTCCCGGGAAACTCTCTGCTAACACCCTGCAGAGCGCTGTGCCCAATATACAGAAACGTCTTGCGGTATCTCCTACAGGGAAAGTGCCAGGAGGGAAAAGTGAGGATTATGTTTAGACTTTCTCGGAACTGCTTCAAATCAACTAGATATCTTTGTGCTGTAAATCTCCCAACAGCCAAATGTAAAAGCAGCAAACATCTCGCTGTATGTCCCACATCCAAAGTGCCAAGAGAGAGCTTGCTCTCCCTGTCTTTGAGTACTGTTTGCACTGTCCTGATTACCTCTTTGCTAACATTCTCTTCAGAGCTGCAGTGAAACCAGGAACCACGTGGAGAAGGCACCCACACTGAAAGTGCCTGGAGGGAACATTGGGGCTTCTTCTCAGTGTCTCTGATATAGGGTTTCACTGTCCCGGGAAACTCTCTGCTAACACCCTGCAGAGCGCTGTGCCCAATATACAGAAACGTCTTGCGGTATCTCCTACAGGGAAAGTGCCAGGAGGGAAAAGTGAGGATTATGCTTAGACTTTCTCGGAACTGCTTCAAATCAACTAGATATCTTTGTGCTGTAAATCTCCCAACAGCCAAATGTAAAAGCAGCAAACATCTCGCTGTATGTCCCACATCCAAAGTGCCAAGAGAGAGCTTGCTCTCCCTGTCTTTGAGTACTGTTTGCGCTGTCCCGATTACCCCTTTGCTAACATTCTCTTCAGAGCTGCAGTGAAACCAGGAACCACGTGGAGAAGGCACCCACACTGAAAGTGCTTGGAGGGAACATTGGGGCTTCTTCTCAGTGTCTCTGACATAGGGTTTCACTGTCCCGGGAAAGTCTCTGCTAACACCCTGCACAGCGCTGTGCCCAATATACAGAAATGTCTTGCGGTATCCCCTACAGGGAAAGTGCCAGGAGGGAAAAGTGAGGATTATGCTTAGACTTTCTCGGAACTGCTTCAAATCAACTAGATATCTTTGTGCTGTAAATCTCCCAACAGCCAAATGTAAAAGCAGCAAACATCTCACTGTATGTCCCACATCCAAAGTGCCAAGAGAGTAATGTAGAGCTTGCTCTCCCTGTCTTTGAGTACTGTTTGCACTGTCCCGATTACCTCTTTGCTAACATTCTCTTCAGAGCTGCAGTGAAACCAGGAACCACGTGGAGAAGGCACCCACACTGAAAGTGCCTGGAGGGAACATTGGGGCTTCTTCTCAGTGTCTCTGATATAGGGTTTCACTGTCCCGGGAAACTCTCTGCTAACACCCTGCAGAGCGCTGTGCCCAATATACAGAAACGTCTTGCGGTATCTCCTACAGGGAAAGTGCCAGGAGGGAAAAGTGAGGATTATGCTTAGACTTTCTCGGAACTGCTTCAAATCAACTAGATATCTTTGTGCTGTAAATCTCCCAACAGCCAAACGCAAAAGCAGCAAACATCTCGCTGTATGTCCCACATCCAAAGTGCCAAGAGAGAGCTTGCTCTCCCTGTCTTTGAGTACTATTTGCGCTGTCCCGATTACCCCTTTGCTAACATTCTCTTCAGAGCTGCAGTGAAACCAGGAACCACGTGGAGAAGGCACCCACACTGAAAGTGCCTGGAGGGAACATTGGGGCTTCTTCTCAGTGTCTCTGACATAGGGTTTCACTGTCCCGGGAAAGTCTCTGCTAACACCCTGCACAGCGCTGTGCCCAATATACAGAAATGTCTTGCGGTATCCCCTACAGGGAAAGTGCCAGGAGGGAAAAGTGAGGATTATGCTTAGACTTTCTCGGAACTGCTTCAAATCAACTAGATATCTTTGTGCTGTAAATCTCCCAACAGCCAAATGTAAAAGCAGCAAACATCTCACTGTATGTCCCACATCCAAAGTGCCAAGAGAGTAATGTAGAGCTTGCTCTCCCTGTCTTTGAGTACTGTTTGCACTGTCCCGATTACCTCTTTGCTAACATTCTCTTCAGAGCTGCAGTGAAACCAGGAACCACGTGGAGAAGGCACCCACACTGAAAGTGCCTGGAAGGAACGTTGGGGCTTCTTCTCAGTGTCTCTGATATAGGGTTTCACTGTCCTGGGAAACTCTCTGCTAACACCCTGCAGAGCGCTGTGCCCAATATACAGAAACGTCTTGCGGTATCTCCTACAGGGAAAGTGCCAGGAGGGAAAAGTGAGGATTATGTTTAGACTTTCTCGGAACTGCTTCAAATCAACTAGATATCTTTGTGCTGTAAATCTCCCAACAGCCAAATGTAAAAGCAGCAAACATCTCGCTGTATGTCCCACATCCAAAGTGCCAAGAGAGAGCTTGCTCTCCCTGTCTTTGAGTACTGTTTGCACTGTCCCGATTACCTCTTTGCTAACATTCTCTTCAGAGCTGCTGTGAAACCAGGAACCACGTGGAGAAGGCACCCACACTGAAAGTGCCTGGAGGGAACATTGGGGCTTCTTCTCAGTGTCTCTGATATAGGGTTTCACTGTCCCGGGAAAGTCTCTGCTAACACCCTGCACAGCGCTGTGCCCAATATACAGAAATGTCTTGCGGTATCCCCTACAGGGAAAGTGCCAGGACGGAAAAGTGAGGATTATGCTTAGACTTTCTCGGAACTGCTTCAAATCAACTAGATATCTTTGTGCTGTAAATCTCCCAACAGCCAAATGTAAAAGCAGCAAACATCTCGCTGTATGTCCCACATCCAAAGTGCCAAGAGAGTAATGTAGAGCTTGCTCTCCCTGTCTTTGAGTACTGTTTGCACTGTCCCGATTACCTCTTTGCTAACATTCTCTTCAGAGCTGCAGTGAAACCAGGAACCACGTGGAGAAGGCACCCACACTGAAAGTGCCTGGAGGGAACATTGGGGCTTCTTCTCAGTGTCTCTAATATAGGGTTTCACTGTCCCGGGAAACTCTCTGCTAACACCCTGCAGAGCGCTGTGCCCAATATACAGAAACGTCTTGCGGTATCTCCTACAGGGAAAGTGCCAGGAGGGAAAAGTGAGGATTATGTTTAGACTTTCTCGGAACTGCTTCAAATCAACTAGATATCTTTGTGCTGTAAATCTCCCAACAGCCAAATGTAAAAGCAGCAAACATCTCGCTGTATGTCCCACATCCAAAGTGCCAAGAGAGAGCTTGCTCTCCCTGTCTTTGAGTACTGTTTGCACTGTCCTGATTACCTCTTTGCTAACATTCTCTTCAGAGCTGCAGTGAAACCAGGAACCACGTGGAGAAGGCACCCACACTGAAAGTGCCTGGAGGGAACATTGGGGCTTCTTCTCAGTGTCTCTGATATAGGGTTTCACTGTCCCGGGAAACTCTCTGCTAACACCCTGCAGAGCGCTGTGCCCAATATACAGAAACGTCTTGCGGTATCTCCTACAGGGAAAGTGCCAGGAGGGAAAAGTGAGGATTATGCTTAGACTTTCTCGGAACTGCTTCAAATCAACTAGATATCTTTGTGCTGTAAATCTCCCAACAGCCAAATGTAAAAGCAGCAAACATCTCGCTGTATGTCCCACATCCAAAGTGCCAAGAGAGAGCTTGCTCTCCCTGTCTTTGAGTACTGTTTGCGCTGTCCCGATTACCCCTTTGCTAACATTCTCTTCAGAGCTGCAGTGAAACCAGGAACCACGTGGAGAAGGCACCCACACTGAAAGTGCTTGGAGGGAACATTGGGGCTTCTTCTCAGTGTCTCTGACATAGGGTTTCACTGTCCCGGGAAAGTCTCTGCTAACACCCTGCACAGCGCTGTGCCCAATATACAGAAATGTCTTGCGGTATCCCCTACAGGGAAAGTGCCAGGAGGGAAAAGTGAGGATTATGCTTAGACTTTCTCGGAACTGCTTCAAATCAACTAGATATCTTTGTGCTGTAAATCTCCCAACAGCCAAATGTAAAAGCAGCAAACATCTCACTGTATGTCCCACATCCAAAGTGCCAAGAGAGTAATGTAGAGCTTGCTCTCCCTGTCTTTGAGTACTGTTTGCACTGTCCCGATTACCTCTTTGCTAACATTCTCTTCAGAGCTGCAGTGAAACCAGGAACCACGTGGAGAAGGCACCCACACTGAAAGTGCCTGGAAGGAACGTTGGGGCTTCTTCTCAGTGTCTCTGATATAGGGTTTCACTGTCCCGGGAAACTCTCTGCTAACACCCTGCAGAGCGCTGTGCCCAATATACAGAAACGTCTTGCGGTATCTCCTACAGGGAAAGTGCCAGGAGGGAAAAGTGAGGATTATGTTTAGACTTTCTCGGAACTGCTTCAAATCAACTAGATATCTTTGTGCTGTAAATCTCCCAACAGCCAAATGTAAAAGCAGCAAACATCTCGCTGTATGTCCCACATCCAAAGTGCCAAGAGAGAGCTTGCTCTCCCTGTCTTTGAGTACTGTTTGCACTGTCCCGATTACCTCTTTGCTAACATTCTCTTCAGAGCTGCTGTGAAACCAGGAACCACGTGGAGAAGGCACCCACACTGAAAGTGCCTGGAGGGAACATTGGGGCTTCTTCTCAGTGTCTCTGATATAGGGTTTCACTGTCCCGGGAAACTCTCTGCTAACACCCTGCAGAGCGCTGTGCCCAATATACAGAAACGTCTTGCGGTATCCCCTACAGGGAAAGTGCCAGGAGGGAAAAGTGAGGATTATGCTTAGACTTTCTCGGAACTGCTTCAAATCAACTAGATATCTTTGTGCTGTAAATCTCCCAACAGCCAAATGTAAAAGCAGCAAACATCTCGCTGTATGTCCCACATCCAAAGTGCCAAGAGAGTAATGTAGAGCTTGCTCTCCCTGTCTTTGAGTACTGTTTGCGCTGTACCGATTACCCCTTTGCTAACATTCTCTTCAGAGCTGCAGTGAAACCAGGAACCACGTGGAGAAGGCACCCACACTGAAAGTGCCTGGAGGGAACATTGGGGCTTCTTCTCAGTGTCTCTGACATAGGGTTTCACTGTCCCGGGAAAGTCTCTGCTAACACCCTGCACAGCACTGTGCCCAATATACAGAAATGTCTTGCGGTATCCCATACAGGGAAAGTGCCAGGAGGGAAAAGTGAGGATTATGCTTAGACTTTCTCGGAACTGCTTCAAATCAACTAGATATCTTTGTGCTGTAAATCTCCCAACAGCCAAACGCAAAAGCAGCAAACATCTCACTGTATGTCCCACATCCAAAGTGCCAAGAGAGTAATGTAGAGCTTGCTCTCCCTGTCTTTGAGTACTGTTTGCACTGTCCCGATTACCTCTTTGCTAACATTCTCTTCAGAGCTGCAGTGAAACCAGGAACCACGTGGAGAAGGCACCCACACTGAAAGTGCCTGGAAGGAACGTTGGGGCTTCTTCTCAGTGTCTCTGATATAGGGTTTCACTGTCCCGGGAAACTCTCTGCTAACACCCTGCAGAGCGCTGTGCCCAATATACAGAAACGTCTTGCGGTATCTCCTACAGGGAAAGTGCCAGGAGGGAAAAGTGAGGATTATGTTTAGACTTTCTCGGAACTGCTTCAAATCAACTAGATATCTTTGTGCTGTAAATCTCCCAACAGCCAAATGTAAAAGCAGCAAACATCTCGCTGTATGTCCCACATCCAAAGTGCCAAGAGAGAGCTTGCTCTCCCTGTCTTTGAGTACTGTTTGCACTGTCCCGATTACCTCTTTGCTAACATTCTCTTCAGAGCTGCAGTGAAACCAGGAACCACGTGGAGAAGGCACCCACACTGAAAGTGCCTGGAGGGAACATTGGGGCTTCTTCTCAATGTCTCTGACATAGGGTTTCACTGTCCCGGGAAAGTCTCTGCTAACACCCTGCAGAGCGCTGTGCCCAATATACAGAAATGTCTTGCGGTATCCCCTACAGGGAAAGTGCCAGGAGGGAAAAGTGAGGATTATGCTTAGACTTTCTCGGAACTGCTTCAAATCAACTAGATATCTTTGTGCTGTAAATCTCCCAACAGCCAAATGTAAAAGCAGCAAACATCTCGCTGTATGTCCCACATCCAAAGTGCCAAGAGAGAGCTTGCTCTCCCTGTCTTTGAGTACTGTTTGCGCTGTCCCGATTACCCCTTTGCTAACATTCTCTTCAGAGCTGCAGTGAAACCAGGAACCACGTGGAGAAGGCACCCACACTGAAAGTGCCTGGAGGGAACATTGGGGCTTCTTCTCAGTGTCTCTAATATAGGGTTTCACTGTCCCGGGAAACTCTCTGCTAACACCCTGCAGAGCGCTGTGCCCAATATACAGAAACGTCTTGCGGTATCTCCTACAGGGAAAGTGCCAGGAGGGAAAAGTGAGGATTATGTTTAGACTTTCTCGGAACTGCTTCAAATCAACTAGATATCTTTGTGCTGTAAATCTCCCAACAGCCAAATGTAAAAGCAGCAAACATCTCGCTGTATGTCCCACATCCAAAGTGCCAAGAGAGTAATGTAGAGCTTGCTCTCCCTGTCTTTGAGTACTGTTTGCGCTGTACCGATTACCCCTTTGCTAACATTCTCTTCAGAGCTGCAGTGAAACCAGGAACCACGTGGAGAAGGCACCCACACTGAAAGTGCCTGGAGGGAACATTGGGGCTTCTTCTCAGTGTCTCTGACATAGGGTTTCACTGTCCCGGGAAAGTCTCTGCTAACACCCTGCACAGCACTGTGCCCAATATACAGAAATGTCTTGCGGTATCCCATACAGGGAAAGTGCCAGGAGGGAAAAGTGAGGATTATGCTTAGACTTTCTCGGAACTGCTTCAAATCAACTAGATATCTTTGTGCTGTAAATCTCCCAACAGCCAAACGCAAAAGCAGCAAACATCTCACTGTATGTCCCACATCCAAAGTGCCAAGAGAGTAATGTAGAGCTTGCTCTCCCTGTCTTTGAGTACTGTTTGCACTGTCCCGATTACCTCTTTGCTAACATTCTCTTCAGAGCTGCAGTGAAACCAGGAACCACGTGGAGAAGGCACCCACACTGAAAGTGCCTGGAAGGAACGTTGGGGCTTCTTCTCAGTGTCTCTGATATAGGGTTTCACTGTCCCGGGAAACTCTCTGCTAACACCCTGCAGAGCGCTGTGCCCAATATACAGAAACGTCTTGCGGTATCTCCTACAGGGAAAGTGCCAGGAGGGAAAAGTGAGGATTATGTTTAGACTTTCTCGGAACTGCTTCAAATCAACTAGATATCTTTGTGCTGTAAATCTCCCAACAGCCAAATGTAAAAGCAGCAAACATCTCGCTGTATGTCCCACATCCAAAGTGCCAAGAGAGAGCTTGCTCTCCCTGTCTTTGAGTACTGTTTGCACTGTCCCGATTACCTCTTTGCTAACATTCTCTTCAGAGCTGCAGTGAAACCAGGAACCACGTGGAGAAGGCACCCACACTGAAAGTGCCTGGAGGGAACATTGGGGCTTCTTCTCAATGTCTCTGACATAGGGTTTCACTGTCCCGGGAAAGTCTCTGCTAACACCCTGCAGAGCGCTGTGCCCAATATACAGAAATGTCTTGCGGTATCCCCTACAGGGAAAGTGCCAGGAGGGAAAAGTGAGGATTATGCTTAGACTTTCTCGGAACTGCTTCAAATCAACTAGATATCTTTGTGCTGTAAATCTCCCAACAGCCAAATGTAAAAGCAGCAAACATCTCGCTGTATGTCCCACATCCAAAGTGCCAAGAGAGAGCTTGCTCTCCCTGTCTTTGAGTACTGTTTGCGCTGTCCCGATTACCCCTTTGCTAACATTCTCTTCAGAGCTGCAGTGAAACCAGGAACCACGTGGAGAAGGCACCCACACTGAAAGTGCCTGGAGGGAACATTGGGGCTTCTTCTCAATGTCTCTGACATAGGGTTTCACTGTCCCGGGAAAGTCTCTGCTAACACCCTGCACAGCGCTGTGCCCAATATACAGAAATGTCTTGCGGTATCCCCTACAGGGAAAGTGCCAGGAGGGAAAAGTGAGGATTACGCTTAGACTTTCTCGGAACTGCTTCAAATCAACTAGATATCTTTGTGCTGTAAATCTCCCAACAGCCAAACGCAAAAGCAGCAAACATCTCACTGTATGTCCCACATCCAAAGTGCCAAGAGAGTAATGTAGAGCTTGCTCTCCCTTTCTTTGAGTACTGTTTGCACTGTCCCGATTACCTCTTTGCTAACATTCTCTTCAGAGCTGCAGTGAAACCAGGAACCACGTGGAGAAGGCACCCACACTGAAAGTGCCTGGAAGGAACGTTGGGGCTTCTTCTCAGTGTCTCTGATATAGGGTTTCACTGTCCTGGGAAACTCTCTGCTAACACCCTGCAGAGCACTGTGCCCAATATACAGAAACGTCTTGCGGTATCTCCTACAGGGAAAGTGCCAGGAGGGAAAAGTGAGGATTATGTTTAGACTTTCTCGGAACTGCTTCAAATCAACTAGATATCTTTGTGCTGTAAATCTCCCAACAGCCAAACGCAAAAGCAGCAAACATCTCGCTGTATGTCCCACATCCAAAGTGCCAAGAGAGAGCTTGCTCTCCCTGTCTTTGAGTACTGTTTGCACTGTCCTGATTACCTCTTTGCTAACATTCTCTTCAGAGCTGCAGTGAAACCAGGAACCACGTGGAGAAGGCACCCACACTGAAAGTGCCTGGAGGGAACATTGGGGCTTCTTCTCAATGTCTCTGACATAGGGTTTCACTGTCCCGGGAAAGTCTCTGCTAACACCCTGCAGAGCGCTGTGCCCAATATACAGAAATGTCTTGCGGTATCCCCTACAGGGAAAGTGCCAGGAGGGAAAAGTGAGGATTATGCTTAGACTTTCTCGGAACTGCTTCAAATCAACTAGATATCTTTGTGCTGTAAATCTCCCAACAGCCAAATGTAAAAGCAGCAAACATCTCGCTGTATGTCCCACATCCAAAGTGCCAAGAGAGTAATGTAGAGCTTGCTCTCCCTGTCTTTGAGTACTGTTTGCACTGTCCCGATTACCTCTTTGCTAACATTCTCTTCAGAGCTGCAGTGAAACCAGGAACCACGTGGAGAAGGCACCCACACTGAAAGTGCCTGGAGGGAACATTGGGGCTTCTTCTCAGTGTCTCTAATATAGGGTTTCACTGTCCCGGGAAACTCTCTGCTAACACCCTGCAGAGCGCTGTGCCCAATATACAGAAATGTCTTGCGGTATCCCCTACAGGGAAAGTGCCAGGAAGGAAAAGTGAGGATTATGTTTAGACTTTCTCGGAACTGCTTCAAATCAACTAGATATCTTTGTGCTGTAAATCTCCCAACAGCCAAATGTAAAAGCAGCAAACATCTCGCTGTATGTCCCACATCCAAAGTGCCAAGAGAGAGCTTGCTCTCCCTGTCTTTGAGTACTGTTTGCGCTGTCCCGATTACCCCTTTGCTAACATTCTCTTCAGAGCTGCAGTGAAACCAGGAACCACGTGGAGAAGGCACCCACACTGAAAGTGCCTGGAGGGAACATTGGGGCTTCTTCTCAATGTCTCTGACATAGGGTTTCACTGTCCCGGGAAAGTCTCTGCTAACACCCTGCACAGCGCTGTGCCCAATATACAGAAATGTCTTGCGGTATCCCCTACAGGGAAAGTGCCAGGAGGGAAAAGTGAGGATTATGCTTAGACTTTCTCGGAACTGCTTCAAATCAACTAGATATCTTTGTGCTGTAAATCTCCCAACAGCCAAACGCAAAAGCAGCAAACATCTCACTGTATGTCCCACATCCAAAGTGCCAAGAGAGTAATGTAGAGCTTGCTCTCCCTTTCTTTGAGTACTGTTTGCACTGTCCCGATTACCTCTTTGCTAACATTCTCTTCAGATCTGCAGTGAAACCAGGAACCACGTGGAGAAGGCACCCACACTGAAAGTGCCTGGAAGGAACGTTGGGGCTTCTTCTCAGTGTCTCTGATATAGGGTTTCACTGTCCTGGGAAAGTCTCTGCTAACACCCTGCACAGCGCTGTGCCCAATATACAGAAATGTCTTGCGGTATCCCCTACAGGGAAAGTGCCAGGAGGGAAAAGTGAGGATTATGCTTAGACTTTCTCGGAACTGCTTCAAATCAACTAGATATCTTTGTGCTGTAAATCTCCCAACAGCCAAATGTAAAAGCAGCAAACATCTCACTGTATGTCCCACATCCAAAGTGCCAAGAGAGAGCTTGCTCTCCCTGTCTTTGAGTACTGTTTGCACTGTCCCGATTACCTCTTTGCTAACATTCTCTTCAGAGCTGCTGTGAAACCAGGAACCACGTGGAGAAGGCACCCACACTGAAAGTGCCTGGAGGGAACATTGGGGCTTCTTCTCAGTGTCTCTGATATAGGGTTTCACTGTCCCGGGAAAGTCTCTGCTAACACCCTGCACAGCGCTGTGCCCAATATACAGAAATGTCTTGCGGTATCCCCTACAGGGAAAGTGCCAGGAGGGAAAAGTGAGGATTATGCTTAGACTTTCTCGGAACTGCTTCAAATCAACTAGATATCTTTGTGCTGTAAATCTCCCAACAGCCAAATGTAAAAGCAGCAAACATCTCACTGTATGTCCCACATCCAAAGTGCCAAGAGAGTAATGTAGAGCTTGCTCTCCCTGTCTTTGAGTACTGTTTGCACTGTCCCGATTACCTCTTTGCTAACATTCTCTTCAGAGCTGCAGTGAAACCAGGAACCACGTGGAGAAGGCACCCACACTGAAAGTGCCTGGAGGGAACATTGGGGCTTCTTCTCAGTGTCTCTAATATAGGGTTTCACTGTCCCGGGAAACTCTCTGCTAACACCCTGCAGAGCGCTGTGCCCAATATACAGAAACGTCTTGCGGTATCTCCTACAGGGAAAGTGCCAGGAGGGAAAAGTGAGGATTATGTTTAGACTTTCTCGGAACTGCTTCAAATCAACTAGATATCTTTGTGCTGTAAATCTCCCAACAGCCAAACGCAAAAGCAGCAAACATCTCGCTGTATGTCCCACATCCAAAGTGCCAAGAGAGAGCTTGCTCTCCCTGTCTTTGAGTACTGTTTGCACTGTCCTGATTACCTCTTTGCTAACATTCTCTTCAGAGCTGCAGTGAAACCAGGAACCACGTGGAGAAGGCACCCACACTGAAAGTGCCTGGAGGGAACATTGGGGCTTCTTCTCAGTGTCTCTGACATAGGGTTTCACTGTCCCGGGAAAGTCTCTGCTAACACCCTGCACAGCGCTGTGCCCAATATACAGAAATGTCTTGCGGTATCCCCTACAGGGAAAGTGCCAGGAGGGAAAAGTGAGGATTATGCTTAGACTTTCTCGGAACTGCTTCAAATCAACTAGATATCTTTGTGCTGTAAATCTCCCAACAGCCAAACGCAAAAGCAGCAAACATCTCACTGTATGTCCCACATCCAAAGTGCCAAGAGAGTAATGCAGAGCTTGCTCTCCCTGTCTTTGAGTACTGTTTGCACTGTCCCGATTACCTCTTTGCTAACATTCTCTTCAGAGCTGCAGTGAAACCAGGAACCACGTGGAGAAGGCACCCACACTGAAAGTGCCTGGAGGGAACATTGGGGCTTCTTCTCAGTGTCTCTGATATAGGGTTTCACTGTCCCGGGAAACTCTCTGCTAACACCCTGCAGAGCGCTGTGCCCAATATACAGAAACGTCTTGCGGTATCTCCTACAGGGAAAGTGCCAGGAGGGAAAAGTGAGGATTATGTTTAGACTTTCTCGGAACTGCTTCAAATCAACTAGATATCTTTGTGCTGTAAATCTCCCAACAGCCAAATGTAAAAGCAGCAAACATCTCGCTGTAGGTCCCACATCCAAAGTGCCAAGAGAGAGCTTGCTCTCCCTGTCTTTGAGTACTGTTTGCGCTGTCCCGATTACCCCTTTGCTAACATTCTCTTCAGAGCTGCAGTGAAACCAGGAACCACGTGGAGAAGGCACCCACACTGAAAGTGCCTGGAGGGAACATTGGGGCTTCTTCTCAATGTCTCTGACATAGGGTTTCACTGTCCCGGGAAAGTCTCTGCTAACACCCTGCACAGCGCTGTGCCCAATATACAGAAATGTCTTGCGGTATCCCATACAGGGAAAGTGCCAGGAGGGAAAAGTGAGGATTATGCTTAGACTTTCTCGGAACTGCTTCAAATCAACTAGATATCTTTGTGCTGTAAATCTCCCAACAGCCAAACGCAAAAGTAGCAAACATCTCACTGTATGTCCCACATCCAAAGTGCCAAGAGAGTAATGTAGAGCTTGCTCTCCCTGTCTTTGAGTACTGTTTGCGCTGTCCCGATTACCTCTTTGCTAACATTCTCTTCAGAGCTGCAGTGAAACCAGGAACCACGTGGAGAAGGCACCCACACTGAAAGTGCCTGGAGGGAACATTGGGGCTTCTTCTCAGTGTCTCTGATATAGGGTTTCACTGTCCTGGGAAACTCTCTGCTAACACCCTGCAGAGCGCTGTGCCCAATATACAGAAACGTCTTGCGGTATCTCCTACAGGGAAAGTGCCAGGAGGGAAAAGTGAGGATTATGCTTAGACTTTCTCGGAACTGCTTCAAATCAACTAGATATCTTTGTGCTGTAAATCTCCCAACAGCCAAACGCAAAAGCAGCAAACATCTCGCTGTATGTCCCACATCCAAAGTGCCAAGAGAGAGCTTGCTCTCCCTGTCTTTGAGTACTGTTTGCACTGTCCCGATTACCTCTTTGCTAACATTCTCTTCAGAGCTGCTGTGAAACCAGGAACCACGTGGAGAAGGCACCCACACTGAAAGTGCCTGGAGGGAACATTGGGGCTTCTTCTCAGTGTCTCTGACATAGGGTTTCACTGTCCCGGGAAAGTCTCTGCTAACACCCTGCAGAGCGCTGTGCCCAATATACAGAAACGTCTTGCGGTATCTCCTACAGGGAAAGTGCCAGGAGGGAAAAGTGAGGATTATGTTTAGACTTTCTCGGAACTGCTTCAAATCAACTAGATATCTTTGTGCTGTAAATCTCCCAACAGCCAAATGTAAAAGCAGCAAACATCTCGCTGTAGGTCCCACATCCAAAGTGCCAAGAGAGAGCTTGCTCTCCCTGTCTTTGAGTACTGTTTGCGCTGTCCCGATTACCCCTTTGCTAACATTCTCTTCAGAGCTGCAGTGAAACCAGGAACCACGTGGAGAAGGCACCCACACTGAAAGTGCCTGGAGGGAACATTGGGGCTTCTTCTCAATGTCTCTGACATAGGGTTTCACTGTCCCGGGAAAGTCTCTGCTAACACCCTGCACAGCGCTGTGCCCAATATACAGAAATGTCTTGCGGTATCCCATACAGGGAAAGTGCCAGGAGGGAAAAGTGAGGATTATGCTTAGACTTTCTCGGAACTGCTTCAAATCAACTAGATATCTTTGTGCTGTAAATCTCCCAACAGCCAAACGCAAAAGTAGCAAACATCTCACTGTATGTCCCACATCCAAAGTGCCAAGAGAGTAATGTAGAGCTTGCTCTCCCTGTCTTTGAGTACTGTTTGCACTGTCCCGATTACCTCTTTGCTAACATTCTCTTCAGAGCTGCAGTGAAACCAGGAACCACGTGGAGAAGGCACCCACACTGAAAGTGCCTGGAAGGAACGTTGGGGCTTCTTCTCAGTGTCTCTGATATAGGGTTTCACTGTCCTGGGAAACTCTCTGCTAACACCCTGCAGAGCGCTGTGCCCAATATACAGAAACGTCTTGCGGTATCTCCTACAGGGAAAGTGCCAGGAGGGAAAAGTGAGGATTATGTTTAGACTTTCTCGGAACTGCTTCAAATCAACTAGATATCTTTGTGCTGTAAATCTCCCAACAGCCAAACGCAAAAGCAGCAAACATCTCGCTGTATGTCCCACATCCAAAGTGCCAAGAGAGAGCTTGCTCTCCCTGTCTTTGAGTACTGTTTGCACTGTCCCGATTACCTCTTTGCTAACATTCTCTTCAGAGCTGCAGTGAAACCAGGAACCACGTGGAGAAGGCACCCACACTGAAAGTGCCTGGAGGGAACATTGGGGCTTCTTCTCAGTGTCTCTGACATAGGGTTTCACTGTCCCGGGAAAGTCTCTGCTAACACCCTGCACAGCGCTGTGCCCAATATACAGAAATGTCTTGCGGTATCCCCTACAGGGAAAGTGCCAGGAGGGAAAAGTGAGGATTATGCTTAGACTTTCTCGGAACTGCTTCAAATCAACTAGATATCTTTGTGCTGTAAATCTCCCAACAGCCAAATGTAAAAGCAGCAAACATCTCGCTGTATGTCCCACATCCAAAGTGCCAAGAGAGTAATGTAGAGCTTGCTCTCCCTGTCTTTGAGTACTGTTTGCACTGTCCCGATTACCTCTTTGCTAACATTCTCTTCAGAGCTGCAGTGAAACCAGGAACCACGTGGAGAAGGCACCCACACTGAAAGTGCCTGGAGGGAATATTGGGGCTTCTTCTCAGTGTCTCTAATATAGGGTTTCACTGTCCCGGGAAACTCTCTGCTAACACCCTGCAGAGCGCTGTGCCCAATATACAGAAATGTCTTGCGGTATCTCCTACAGGGAAAGTGCCAGGAGGGAAAAGTGAGGATTATGTTTAGACTTTCTCGGAACTGCTTCAAATCAACTAGATATCTTTGTGCTGTAAATCTCCCAACAGCCAAATGTAAAAGCAGCAAACATCTCGCTGTATGTCCCACATCCAAAGTGCCAAGAGAGAGCTTGCTCTCCCTGTCTTTGAGTACTGTTTGCACTGTCCTGATTACCTCTTTGCTAACATTCTCTTCAGAGCTGCAGTGAAACCAGGAACCACGTGGAGAAGGCACCCACACTGAAAGTGCCTGGAGGGAACATTGGGGCTTCTTCTCAGTGTCTCTGATATAGGGTTTCACTGTCCCGGGAAAGTCTCTGCTAACACCCTGCAGAGCGCTGTGCCCAATATACAGAAACGTCTTGCGGTATCTCCTACAGGGAAAGTGCCAGGAGGGAAAAGTGAGGATTATGCTTAGACTTTCTCGGAACTGCTTCAAATCAACTAGATATCTTTGTGCTGTAAATCTCCCAACAGCCAAATGTAAAAGCAGCAAACATCTCACTGTATGTCCCACATCCAAAGTGCCAAGAGAGTAATGTAGAGCTTGCTCTCCCTGTCTTTGAGTACTGTTTGCACTGTCCCGATTACCTCTTTGCTAACATTCTCTTCAGAGCTGCAGTGAAACCAGGAACCACGTGGAGAAGGCACCCACACTGAAAGTGCCTGGAAGGAACGTTGGGGCTTCTTCTCAGTGTCTCTGATATAGGGTTTCACTGTCCTGGGAAACTCTCTGCTAACACCCTGCAGAGCGCTGTGCCCAATATACAGAAACGTCTTGCGGTATCTCCTACAGGGAAAGTGCCAGGAGGGAAAAGTGAGGATTATGTTTAGACTTTCTCGGAACTGCTTCAAATCAACTAGATATCTTTGTGCTGTAAATCTCCCAACAGCCAAATGTAAAAGCAGCAAACATCTCGCTGTATGTCCCACATCCAAAGTGCCAAGAGAGAGCTTGCTCTCCCTGTCTTTGAGTACTGTTTGCACTGTCCTGATTACCTCTTTGCTAACATTCTCTTCAGAGCTGCAGTGAAACCAGGAACCACGTGGAGAAGGCACCCACACTGACAGTGCCTGGAGGGAACATTGGGGCTTCTTCTCAGTGTCTCTGATATAGGGTTTCACTGTCCCGGGAAAGTCTCTGCTAACACCCTGCAGAGCGCTGTGCCCAATATACAGAAACGTCTTGCGGTATCTCCTACAGGGAAAGTGCCAGGAGGGAAAAGTGAGGATTATGCTTAGACTTTCTCGGAACTGCTTCAAATCAACTAGATATCTTTGTGCTGTAAATCTCCCAACAGCCAAATGTAAAAGCAGCAAACATCTCACTGTATGTCCCACATCCAAAGTGCCAAGAGAGTAATGTAGAGCTTGCTCTCCCTTTCTTTGAGTACTGTTTGCACTGTCCCGATTACCTCTTTGCTAACATTCTCTTCAGAGCTGCAGTGAAACCAGGAACCACGTGGAGAAGGCACCCACACTGAAAGTGCCTGGAGGGAACATTGGGGCTTCTTCTCAGTGTCTCTAATATAGGGTTTCACTGTCCCGGGAAACTCTCTGCTAACACCCTGCAGAGCGCTGTGCCCAATATACAGAAACGTCTTGCGGTATCTCCTACAGGGAAAGTGCCAGGAGGGAAAAGTGAGGATTATGTTTAGACTTTCTCGGAACTGCTTCAAATCAACTAGATATCTTTGTGCTGTAAATCTCCCAACAGCCAAACGCAAAAGCAGCAAACATCTCGCTGTATGTCCCACATCCAAAGTGCCAAGAGAGAGCTTGCTCTCCCTGTCTTTGAGTACTGTTTGCACTGTCCCGATTACCTCTTTGCTAACATTCTCTTCAGAGCTGCAGTGAAACCAGGAACCACGTGGAGAAGGCACCCACACTGAAAGTGCCTGGAGGGAACATTGGGGCTTCTTCTCAGTGTCTCTGATATAGGGTTTCACTGTCCCGGGAAAGTCTCTGCTAACACCCTGCACAGCGCTGTGCCCAATATACAGAAATGTCTTGCGGTATCCCCTACAGGGAAAGTGCCAGGAGGGAAAAGTGAGGATTATGCTTAGACTTTCTCGGAACTGCTTCAAATCAACTAGATATCTTTGTGCTGTAAATCTCCCAACAGCCAAATGTAAAAGCAGCAAACATCTCGCTGTATGTCCCACATCCAAAGTGCCAAGAGAGTAATGTAGAGCTTGCTCTCCCTGTCTTTGAGTACTGTTTGCACTGTCCCGATTACCTCTTTGCTAACATTCTCTTCAGAGCTGCAGTGAAACCAGGAACCACGTGGAGAAGGCACCCACACTGAAAGTGCCTGGAAGGAACGTTGGGGCTTCTTCTCAGTGTCTCTGATATAGGGTTTCACTGTCCCGGGAAACTCTCTGCTAACACCCTGCAGAGCGCTGTGCCCAATATACAGAAACGTCTTGCGGTATCTCCTACAGGGAAAGTGCCAGGAGGGAAAAGTGAGGATTATGTTTAGACTTTCTCGGAACTGCTTCAAATCAACTAGATATCTTTGTGCTGTAAATCTCCCAACAGCCAAACGCAAAAGCAGCAAACATCTTGCTGTATGTCCCACATCCAAAGTGCCAAGAGAGAGCTTGCTCTCCCTGTCTTTGAGTACTGTTTGCACTGTCCTGATTACCTCTTTGCTAACATTCTCTTCAGAGCTGCAGTGAAACCAGGAACCACGTGGAGAAGGCACCCACACTGAAAGTGCCTGGAGGGAACATTGGGGCTTCTTCTCAGTGTCTCTGATATAGGGTTTCACTGTCCCGGGAAACTCTCTGCTAACACCCTGCAGAGCGCTGTGCCCAATATACAGAAACGTCTTGCGGTATCTCCTACAGGGAAAGTGCCAGGAGGGAAAAGTGAGGATTATGTTTAGACTTTCTCGGAACTGCTTCAAATCAACTAGATATCTTTGTGCTGTAAATCTCCCAACAGCCAAATGTAAAAGCAGCAAACATCTCGCTGTATGTCCCACATCCAAAGTGCCAAGAGAGAGCTTGCTCTCCCTGTCTTTGAGTACTGTTTGCGCTGTCCCGATTACCTCTTTGCTAACATTCTCTTCAGAGCTGCAGTGAAACCAGGAACCACGTGGAGAAGGCACCCACACTGAAAGTGCCTGGAGGGAACATTGGGGCTTCTTCTCAGTGTCTCTGACATAGGGTTTCACTGTCCCGGGAAAGTCTCTGCTAACACCCTGCACAGCGCTGTGCCCAATATACAGAAATGTCTTGCGGTATCCCCTACAGGGAAAGTGCCAGGAGGGAAAAGTGAGGATTATGCTTAGACTTTCTCGGAACTGCTTCAAATCAACTAGATATCTTTGTGCTGTAAATCTCCCAACAGCCAAATGTAAAAGCAGCAAACATCTCACTGTATGTCCCACATCCAAAGTGCCAAGAGAGTAATGTAGAGCTTGCTCTCCCTGTCTTTGAGTACTGTTTGCACTGTCCCGATTACCTCTTTGCTAACATTCTCTTCAGAGCTGCAGTGAAACCAGGAACCACGTGGAGAAGGCACCCACACTGAAAGTGCCTGGAAGGAACGTTGGGGCTTCTTCTCAGTGTCTCTGATATAGGGTTTCACTGTCCCGGGAAACTCTCTGCTAACACCCTGCAGAGCGCTGTGCCCAATATACAGAAACGTCTTGCGGTATCTCCTACAGGGAAAGTGCCAGGAGGGAAAAGTGAGGATTATGTTTAGACTTTCTCGGAACTGCTTCAAATCAACTAGATATCTTTGTGCTGTAAATCTCCCAACAGCCAAATGTAAAAGCAGCAAACATCTCGCTGTATGTCCCACATCCAAAGTGCCAAGAGAGAGCTTGCTCTCCCTGTCTTTGAGTACTGTTTGCACTGTCCCGATTACCTCTTTGCTAACATTCTCTTCAGAGCTGCAGTGAAACCAGGAACCACGTGGAGAAGGCACCCACACTGAAAGTGCCTGGAAGGAACGTTGGGGCTTCTTCTCAGTGTCTCTGATATAGGGTTTCACTGTCCCGGGAAACTCTCTGCTAACACCCTGCAGAGCGCTGTGCCCAATATACAGAAACGTCTTGCGGTATCTCCTACAGGGAAAGTGCCAGGAGGGAAAAGTGAGGATTATGTTTAGACTTTCTCGGAACTGCTTCAAATCAACTAGATATCTTTGTGCTGTAAATCTCCCAACAGCCAAATGTAAAAGCAGCAAACATCTCGCTGTATGTCCCACATCCAAAGTGCCAAGAGAGTAATGTAGAGCTTGCTCTCCCTGTCTTTGAGTACTGTTTGCACTGTCCCAATTACCTCTTTGCTAACATTCTCTTCAGAGCTGCAGTGAAACCAGGAACCACGTGGAGAAGGCACCCACACTGAAAGTGCCTGGAGGGAACATTGGGGCTTCTTCTCAGTGTCTCTGATATAGGGTTTCACTGTCCCGGGAAACTCTCTGCTAACACCCTGCAGAGCGCTGTGCCCAATATACAGAAACGTCTTGCGGTATCCCCTACAGGGAAAGTGCCAGGAGGGAAAAGTGAGGATTATGTTTAGACTTTCTCGGAACTGCTTCAAATCAACTAGATATCTTTGTGCTGTAAATCTCCCAACAGCCAAACGCAAAAGCAGCAAACATCTCGCTGTATGTCCCACATCCAAAGTGCCAAGAGAGAGCTTGCTCTCCCTGTCTTTGAGTACTGTTTGCACTGTCCCGATTACCTCTTTGCTAACATTCTCTTCAGAGCTGCAGTGAAACCAGGAACCACGTGGAGAAGGCACCCACACTGAAAGTGCCTGGAGGGAACATTGGGGCTTCTTCTCAGTGTCTCTGATATAGGGTTTCACTGTCCCGGGAAACTCTCTGCTAACACCCTGCAGAGCGCTGTGCCCAATATACAGAAACGTCTTGCGGTATCCCCTACAGGGAAAGTGCCAGGAGGGAAAAGTGAGGATTATGTTTAGACTTTCTCGGAACTGCTTCAAATCAACTAGATATCTTTGTGCTGTAAATCTCCCAACAGCCAAATGTAAAAGCAGCAAACATCTCGCTGTATGTCCCACATCCAAAGTGCCAAGAGAGTAATGTAGAGCTTGCTCTCCCTGTCTTTGAGTACTGTTTGCACTGTCCCGATTACCTCTTTGCTAACATTCTCTTCAGAGCTGCAGTGAAACCAGGAACCACGTGGAGAAGGCACCCACACTGAAAGTGCCTGGAAGGAACGTTGGGGCTTCTTCTCAGTGTCTCTGATATAGGGTTTCACTGTCCCGGGAAACTCTCTGCTAACACCCTGCAGAGCGCTGTGCCCAATATACAGAAACGTCTTGCGGTATCTCCTACAGGGAAAGTGCCAGGAGGGAAAAGTGAGGATTATGTTTAGACTTTCTCGGAACTGCTTCAAATCAACTAGATATCTTTGTGCTGTAAATCTCCCAACAGCCAAATGTAAAAGCAGCAAACATCTCACTGTATGTCCCACATCCAAAGTGCCAAGAGAGTAATGTAGAGCTTGCTCTCCCTGTCTTTGAGTACTGTTTGCACTGTCCTGATTACCTCTTTGCTAACATTCTCTTCAGAGCTGCAGTGAAACCAGGAACCACGTGGAGAAGGCACCCACACTGAAAGTGCCTGGAGGGAACATTGGGGCTTCTTCTCAGTGTCTCTGATATAGGGTTTCACTGTCCCGGGAAAGTCTCTGCTAACACCCTGCAGAGCGCTGTGCCCAATATACAGAAATGTCTTGCGGTATCCCCTACAGGGAAAGTGCCAGGAGGGAAAAGTGAGGATTATGTTTAGACTTTCTCGGAACTGCTTCAAATCAACTAGATATCTTTGTGCTGTAAATCTCCCAGCAGCCAAATGTAAAAGCAGCAAACATCTCGCTGTATGTCCCACATCCAAAGTGCCAAGAGAGAGCTTGCTCTCCCTGTCTTTGAGTACTGTTTGCACTGTCCCGATTACCTCTTTGCTAACATTCTCTTCAGAGCTGCAGTGAAACCAGGAACCACGTGGAGAAGGCACCCACACTGAAAGTGCCTGGAAGGAACGTTGGGGCTTCTTCTCAGTGTCTCTGATATAGGGTTTCACTGTCCCGGGAAACTCTCTGCTAACACCCTGCACAGCGCTGTGCCCAATATACAGAAACGTCTTGCGGTATCTCCTACAGGGAAAGTGCCAGGAGGGAAAAGTGAGGATTATGTTTAGACTTTCTCGGAACTGCTTCAAATCAACTAGATATCTTTGTGCTGTAAATCTCCCAACAGCCAAATGTAAAAGCAGCAAACATCTCGCTGTATGTCCCACATCCAAAGTGCCAAGAGAGAGCTTGCTCTCCCTGTCTTTGAGTACTGTTTGCACTGTCCTGATTACCTCTTTGCTAACATTCTCTTCAGAGCTGCAGTGAAACCAGGAACCACGTGGAGAAGGCACCCACACTGAAAGTGCCTGGAGGGAACATTGGGGCTTCTTCTCAGTGTCTCTGATATAGGGTTTCACTGTCCCGGGAAACTCTCTGCTAACACCCTGCACAGCGCTGTGCCCAATATACAGAAACGTCTTGCGGTATCTCCTACAGGGAAAGTGCCAGGAGGGAAAAGTGAGGATTATGTTTAGACTTTCTCGGAACTGCTTCAAATCAACTAGATATCTTTGTGCTGTAAATCTCCCAACAGCCAAATGTAAAAGCAGCAAACATCTCGCTGTATGTCCCACATCCAAAGTGCCAAGAGAGAGCTTGCTCTCCCAGTCTTTGAGTACTGTTTGCGCTGTCCTGATTACCCCTTTGCTAACATTCTCTTCAGAGCTGCAGTGAAACCAGGAACCACGTGGAGAAGGCACCCACACTGAAAGTGCCTGGAGGGAACATTGGGGCTTCTTCTCAGTGTCTCTGACATAGGGTTTCACTGTCCCGGGAAAGTCTCTGCTAACACCCTGCACAGCGCTGTGCCCAATATACAGAAATGTCTTGCGGTATCCCCTACAGGGAAAGTGCCAGGAGGGAAAAGTGAGGATTATGCTTAGACTTTCTCGGAACTGCTTCAAATCAACTAGATATCTTTGTGCTGTAAATCTCCCAACAGCCAAATGTAAAAGCAGCAAACATCTCGCTGTATGTCCCACATCCAAAGTGCCAAGAGAGAGCTTGCTCTCCCTGTCTTTGAGTACTGTTTGCGCTGTCCCGATTACCCCTTTGCTAACATTCTCTTCAGAGCTGCAGTGAAACCAGGAACCACGTGGAGAAGGCACCCACACTGAAAGTGCCTGGAGGGAACATTGGGGCTTCTTCTCAGTGTCTCTGACATAGGGTTTCACTGTCCCGGGAAAGTCTCTGCTAACACCCTGCACAGCGCTGTGCCCAATATACAGAAATGTCTTGCGGTATCCCCTACAGGGAAAGTGCCAGGAGGGAAAAGTGAGGATTATGTTTAGACTTTCTCGGAACTGCTTCAAATCAACTAGATATCTTTGTGCTGTAAATCTCCCAACAGCCAAATGTAAAAGCAGCAAACATCTCGCTGTATGTCCCACATCCAAAGTGCCAAGAGAGAGCTTGCTCTCCCTGTCTTTGAGTACTGTTTGCACTGTCCCGATTACCTCTTTGCTAACATTCTCTTCAGAGCTGCAGTGAAACCAGGAACCACGTGGAGAAGGCACCCACACTGAAAGTGCCTGGAAGGAACGTTGGGGCTTCTTCTCAGTGTCTCTGATATAGGGTTTCACTGTCCCGGGAAACTCTCTGCTAACACCCTGCAGAGCGCTGTGCCCAATATACAGAAACGTCTTGCGGTATCTCCTACAGGGAAAGTGCCAGGAGGGAAAAGTGAGGATTATGTTTAGACTTTCTCGGAACTGCTTCAAATCAACTAGATATCTTTGTGCTGTAAATCTCCCAACAGCCAAATGCAAAAGCAGCAAACATCTCACTGTATGTCCCACATCCAAAGTGCCAAGAGAGTAATGTAGAGCTTGCTCTCCCTGTCTTTGAGTACTGTTTGCACTGTGCCGATTACCTCTTTGCTAACATTCTCTTCAGAGCTGCAGTGAAACCAGGAACCACGTGGAGAAGGCACCCACACTGAAAGTGCCTGGAAGGAACGTTGGGGCTTCTTCTCAGTGTCTCTGATATAGGGTTTCACTGTCCCGGGAAACTCTCTGCTAACACCCTGCAGAGCGCTGTGCCCAATATACAGAAACGTCTTGCGGTATCTCCTACAGGGAAAGTGCCAGGAGGGAAAAGTGAGGATTATGTTTAGACTTTCTCGGAACTGCTTCAAATCAACTAGATATCTTTGTGCTGTAAATCTCCTAACAGCCAAATGTAAAAGCAGCAAACATCTCGCTGTATGTCCCACATCCAAAGTGCCAAGAGAGAGCTTGCTCTCCCTGTCTTTGAGTACTGTTTGCACTGTCCCGATTACCTCTTTGCTAACATTCTCTTCAGAGCTGCAGTGAAACCAGGAACCACGTGGAGAAGGCACCCACACTGAAAGTGCCTGGAGGGAACATTGGGGCTTCTTCTCAGTGTCTCTGATATAGGGTTTCACTGTCCCGGGAAACTCTCTGCTAACACCCTGCAGAGCGCTGTGCCCAATATACAGAAACGTCTTGCGGTATCTCCTACAGGGAAAGTGCCAGGAGGGAAAAGTGAGGATTATGTTTAGACTTTCTCGGAACTGCTTCAAATCAACTAGATATCTTTGTGCTGTAAATCTCCCAACAACCAAATGTAAAAGCAGCAAACATCTCGCTGTATGTCCCACATCCAAAGTGCCAAGAGAGAGCTTGCTCTCCCTGTCTTTGAGTACTGTTTGCGCTGTCCCGATTACCCCTTTGCTAACATTCTCTTCAGAGCTGCAGTGAAACCAGGAACCACGTGGAGAAGGCACCCACACTGAAAGTGCCTGGAGGGAACATTGGGGCTTCTTCTCAGTGTCTCTGACATAGGGTTTCACTGTCCCGGGAAACTCTCTGCTAACACCCTGCAGAGCGCTGTGCCCAATATACAGAAATGTCTTGCGGTATCCCCTACAGGGAAAGTGCCAGGAGGGAAAAGTGAGGATTATGCTTAGACTTTCTCGGAACTGCTTCAAATCAACTAGATATCTTTGTGCTGTAAATCTCCCAACAGCCAAATGTAAAAGCAGCAAACATCTCACTGTATGTCCCACATCCAAAGTGCCAAGAGAGTAATGTAGAGCTTGCTCTCCCTGTCTTTGAGTACTGTTTGCACTGTCCCGATTACCTCTTTGCTAACGTTCTCTTCAGAGCTGCAGTGAAACCAGGAACCACGTGGAGAAGGCACCCACACTGAAAGTGCCTGGAGGGAACATTGGGGCTTCTTCTCAGTGTCTCTGATATAGGGTTTCACTGTCCCGGAAAACTCTCTGCTAACATCCTGCAGAGCGCTGTGCCCAATATACAGAAACGTCTTGCGGTATCTCCTACAGGGAAAGTGCCAGGAGGGAAAAGTGAGGATTATGTTTAGACTTTCTCGGAACTGCTTCAAATCAACTAGATATCTTTGTGCTGTAAATCTCCCAACAGCCAAATGTAAAAGCAGCAAACATCTCGCTGTATGTCCCACATCCAAAGTGCCAAGAGAGAGCTTGCTCTCCCTGTCTTTGAGTACTGTTTGCACTGTCCCGATTACCTCTTTGCTAACATTCTCTTCAGAGCTGCAGTGAAACCAGGAACCACGTGGAGAAGGCACCCACACTGAAAGTGCCTGGAAGGAACGTTGGGGCTTCTTCTCAGTGTCTCTGATATAGGGTTTCACTGTCCCGGGAAAGTCTCTGCTAACACCCTGCACAGCGCTGTGCCCAATATACAGAAACGTCTTGCGGTATCTCCTACAGGGAAAGTGCCAGGAGGGAAAAGTGAGGATTATGTTTAGACTTTCTCGGAACTGCTTCAAATCAACTAGATATCTTTGTGCTGTAAATCTCCCAACAGCCAAATGCAAAAGCAGCAAACATCTCACTGTATGTCCCACATCCAAAGCGCCAAGAGAGCAATGTAGAGCTTGCTCTCCCTGTCTTTGAGTACTGTTTGCACTGTCCCGATTACCTCTTTGCTAACATTCTCTTCAGAGCTGCAGTGAAACCAGGAACCACGTGGAGAAGGCACCCACACTGAAAGTGCCTGGAAGGAAAGTTGGGGCTTCTTCTCAGTGTCTCTGATATAGGGTTTCACTGTCCCGGGAAACTCTCTGCTAACACCCTGCAGAGCGCTGTGCCCAATATACAGAAACGTCTTGCGGTATCTCCTACAGGGAAAGTGCCAGGAGGGAAAAGTGAGGATTATGTTTAGACTTTCTCGGAACTGCTTCAAATCAACTAGATATCTTTGTGCTGTAAATCTCCCAACAGCCAAATGTAAAAGCAGCAAACATCTCGCTGTATGTCCCACATCCAAAGTGCCAAGAGAGAGCTTGCTCTCCCTGTCTTTGAGTACTGTTTGCACTGTTCTGATTACCTCTTTGCTAACATTCTCTTCAGAGCTGCAGTGAAACCAGGAACCACGTGGAGAAGGCACCCACACTGAAAGAGCCTGGAGGGAACGTTGGGGCTTCTTCTCAGTGTCTCTGATATAGGGTTTCACTGTCCCGGGAAACTCTCTGCTAACACCCTGCAGAGCGCTGTGCCCAATATACAGAAACGTCTTGCGGTATCTCCTACAGGGAAAGTGCCAGGAGGGAAAAGTGAGGATTATGTTTAGACTTTCTCGGAACTGCTTCAAATCAACTAGATATCTTTGTGCTGTAAATCTCCCAACAGCCAAATGTAAAAGCAGCAAACATCTCGCTGTATGTCCCACATCCAAAGTGCCAAGAGAGAGCTTGCTCTCCCTGTCTTTGAGTACTGTTTGCGCTGTCCCGATTACCCCTTTGCTAACATTCTCTTCAGAGCTGCAGTGAAACCAGGAACCACGTGGAGAAGGCACCCACACTGAAAGTGCCTGGAGGGAACATTGGGGCTTCTTCTCAGTGTCTCTGAGATAGGGTTTCACTGTCCCGGGAAAGTCTCTGCTAACACCCTGCACAGCGCTGTGCCCAATATACAGAAATGTCTTGCGGTATCCCCTACAGGGAAAGTGCCAGGAGGGAAAAGTGAGGATTATGCTTAGACTTTCTCGGAACTGCTTCAAATCAACTAGATATCTTTGTGCTGTAAATCTCCCAACAGCCAAATGTAAAAGCAGCAAACATCTCACTGTATGTCCCACATCCGAAGTGCCAAGAGAGTAATGTAGAGCTTGCTCTCCCTGTCTTTGAGTACTGTTTGCACTGTCCCGATTACCTCTTTGCTAACATTCTCTTCAGAGCTGCAGTGAAACCAGGAACCACGTGGAGAAGGCACCCACACTGAAAGTGCCTGGAGGGAACATTGGGGCTTCTTCTCAGTGTCTCTGATATAGGGTTTCACTGTCCCGGGAAACTCTCTGCTAACACCCTGCAGAGCGCTGTGCCCAATATACAGAAACGTCTTGCGGTATCTCCTACAGGGAAAGTGCCAGGAGGGAAAAGTGAGGATTATGTTTAGACTTTCTCGGAACTGCTTCAAATCAACTAGATATCTTTGTGCTGTAAATCTCCCAACAGCCAAATGTAAAAGCAGCAAACATCTCGCTGTATGTCCCACATCCAAAGTGCCAAGAGAGTAATGTAGAGCTTGCTCTCCCTGTCTTTGAGTACTGTTTGCACTGTCCCAATTACCTCTTTGCTAACATTCTCTTCAGAGCTGCAGTGAAACCAGGAACCACGTGGAGAAGGCACCCACACTGAAAGTGCCTGGAGGGAACATTGGGGCTTCTTCTCAGTGTCTCTGATATAGGGTTTCACTGTCCCGGGAAACTCTCTGCTAACACCCTGCAGAGCGCTGTGCCCAATATACAGAAACGTCTTGCGGTATCCCCTACAGGGAAAGTGCCAGGAGGGAAAAGTGAGGATTATGTTTAGACTTTCTCGGAACTGCTTCAAATCAACTAGATATCTTTGTGCTGTAAATCTCCCAACAGCCAAACGCAAAAGCAGCAAACATCTCACTGTATGTCCCACATCCAAAGTGCCAAGAGAGTAATGTAGAGCTTGCTCTCCCTGTCTTTGAGTACTGTTTGCACTGTGCCGATTACCTCTTTGCTAACATTCTCTTCAGAGCTGCAGTGAAACCAGGAACCACGTGGAGAAGGCACCCACACTGAAAGTGCCTGGAAGGAACGTTGGGGCTTCTTCTCAGTGTCTCTGATATAGGGTTTCACTGTCCCGGGAAACTCTCTGCTAACACCCTGCAGAGCGCTGTGCCCAATATACAGAAACGTCTTGCGGTATCTCCTACAGGGAAAGTGCCAGGAGGGAAAAGTGAGGATTATGTTTAGACTTTCTCGGAACTGCTTCAAATCAACTAGATATCTTTGTGCTGTAAATCTCCCAACAGCCAAATGTAAAAGCAGCAAACATCTCGCTGTATGTCCCACATCCAAAGTGCCAAGAGAGTAATGTAGAGCTTGCTCTCCCTGTCTTTGAGTACTGTTTGCACTGTCCCAATTACCTCTTTGCTAACATTCTCTTCAGAGCTGCAGTGAAACCAGGAACCACGTGGAGAAGGCACCCACACTGAAAGTGCCTGGAGGGAACATTGGGGCTTCTTCTCAGTGTCTCTGATATAGGGTTTCACTGTCCCGGGAAACTCTCTGCTAACACCCTGCACAGCGCTGTGCCCAATATACAGAAATGTCTTGCGGTATCCCCTACAGGGAAAGTGCCAGGAGGGAAAAGTGAGGATTATGTTTAGACTTTCTCGGAACTGCTTCAAATCAACTAGATATCTTTGTGCTGTAAATCTCCCAACAGCCAAATGTAAAAGCAGCAAACATCTCGCTGTATGTCCCACATCCAAAGTGCCAAGAGAGAGCTTGCTCTCCCTGTCTTTGAGTACTGTTTGCACTGTCCCGATTACCTCTTTGCTAACATTCTCTTCAGAGCTGCAGTGAAACCAGGAACCACGTGGAGAAGGCACCCACACTGAAAGTGCCTGGAAGGAACATTGGGGCTTCTTCTCAGTGTCTCTGATATAGGGTTTCACTGTCCCGGGAAACTCTCTGCTAACACCCTGCACAGCGCTGTGCCCAATATACAGAAACGTCTTGCGGTATCTCCTACAGGGAAAGTGCCAGGAGGGAAAAGTGAGGATTATGTTTAGACTTTCTCGGAACTGCTTCAAATCAACTAGATATCTTTGTGCTGTAAATATCCCAACAGCCAAACGCAAAAGCAGCAAACATCTCGCTGTATGTCCCACATCCAAAGTGCCAAGAGAGAGCTTGCTCTCCCTGTCTTTGAGTACTGTTTGCACTGTCCTGATTACCTCTTTGCTAACATTCTCTTCAGAGCTGCAGTGAAACCAGGAACCACGTGGAGAAGGCACCCACACTGAAAGTGCCTGGAGGGAACATTGGGGCTTCTTCTCAGTGTCTCTGATATAGGGTTTCACTGTCCCGGGAAACTCTCTGCTAACACCCTGCAGAGCGCTGTGCCCAATATACAGAAACGTCTTGCGGTATCTCCTACAGGGAAAGTGCCAGGAGGGAAAAGTGAGGATTATGTTTAGACTTTCTCGGAACTGCTTCAAATCAACTAGATATCTTTGTGCTGTAAATCTCCCAACAGCCAAATGTAAAAGCAGCAAACATCTCGCTGTATGTCCCACATCCAAAGTGCCAAGAGAGAGCTTGCTCTCCCTGTCTTTGAGTACTGTTTGCGCTGTCCCGATTACCCCTTTGCTAACATTCTCTTCAGAGCTGCAGTGAAACCAGGAACCACGTGGAGAAGGCACCCACAGTGAAAGTGCCTGGAGGGAACATTGGGGCTTCTTCTCAGTGTCTCTGACATAGGGTTTCACTGTCCCGGGAAACTCTCTGCTAACACCCTGCACAGCGCTGTGCCCAATATACAGAAATGTCTTGCGGTATCCCCTACAGGGAAAGTGCCAGGAGGGAAAAGTGAGGATTATGTTTAGACTTTCTCGGAACTGCTTCAAATCAACTAGATATCTTTGTGCTGTAAATCTCCCAACAGCCAAATGTAAAAGCAGCAAACATCTCACTGTATGTCCCACATCCAAAGTGCCAAGAGAGTAATGTAGAGCTTGCTCTCCCTGTCTTTGAGTACTGTTTGCACTGTCCCGATTACCTCTTTGCTAACATTCTCTTCAGAGCTGCAGTGAAACCAGGAACCACGTGGAGAAGGCACCCACACTGAAAGTGCCTGGAAGGAACGTTGGGGCTTCTTCTCAGTGTCTCTGATATAGGGTTTCACTGTCCCGGGAAACTCTCTGCTAACACCCTGCAGAGCGCTGTGCCCAATATACAGAAACGTCTTGCGGTATCTCCTACAGGGAAAGTGCCAGGAGGGAAAAGTGAGGATTATGTTTAGACTTTCTCGGAACTGCTTCAAATCAACTAGATATCTTTGTGCTGTAAATCTCCCAACAGCCAAATGTAAAAGCAGCAAACATCTCGCTGTATGTCCCACATCCAAAGTGCCAAGAGAGTAATGTAGAGCTTGCTCTCCCTGTCTTTGAGTACTGTTTGCACTGTCCCGATTACCTCTTTGCTAACATTCTCTTCAGAGCTGCAGTGAAACCAGGAACCACGTGGAGAAGGCACCCACACTGAAAGTGCCTGGAGGGAACATTGGGGCTTCTTCTCAGTGTCTCTCATATAGGGTTTCACTGTCCCGGGAAACTCTCTGCTAACACCCTGCAGAGCGCTGTGCCCAATATACAGAAACGTCTTGCGGTATCTCCTACAGGGAAAGTGCCAGGAGGGAAAAGTGAGGATTATGTTTAGACTTTCTCGGAACTGCTTCAAATCAACTAGATATCTTTGTGCTGTAAATCTCCCAACAGCCAAATGTAAAAGCAGCAAACATCTCGCTGTATGTCCCACATCCAAAGTGCCAAGAGAGAGCTTGCTCTCCCTGTCTTTGAGTACTGTTTGCACTGTCCCGATTACCTCTTTGCTAACATTCTCTTCAGAGCTGCAGTGAAACCAGGAACCACGTGGAGAAGGCACCCACAGTGAAAGTGCCTGGAGGGAACATTGGGGCTTCTTCTCAGTGTCTCTGACATAGGGTTTCACTGTCCCGGGAAACTCTCTGCTAACACCCTGCACAGCGCTGTGCCCAATATACAGAAATGTCTTGCGGTATCCCCTACAGGGAAAGTGCCAGGAGGGAAAAGTGAGGATTATGTTTAGACTTTCTCGGAACTGCTTCAAATCAACTAGATATCTTTGTGCTGTAAATCTCCCAACAGCCAAATGTAAAAGCAGCAAACATCTCACTGTATGTCCCACATCCAAAGTGCCAAGAGAGTAATGTAGAGCTTGCTCTCCCTGTCTTTGAGTACTGTTTGCACTGTCCCGATTACCTCTTTGCTAACATTCTCTTCAGAGCTGCAGTGAAACCAGGAACCACGTGGAGAAGGCACCCACACTGAAAGTGCCTGGAAGGAACGTTGGGGCTTCTTCTCAGTGTCTCTGATATAGGGTTTCACTGTCCCGGGAAACTCTCTGCTAACACCCTGCAGAGCGCTGTGCCCAATATACAGAAACGTCTTGCGGTATCTCCTACAGGGAAAGTGCCAGGAGGGAAAAGTGAGGATTATGTTTAGACTTTCTCGGAACTGCTTCAAATCAACTAGATATCTTTGTGCTGTAAATCTCCCAACAGCCAAATGTAAAAGCAGCAAACATCTCGCTGTATGTCCCACATCCAAAGTGCCAAGAGAGTAATGTAGAGCTTGCTCTCCCTGTCTTTGAGTACTGTTTGCACTGTCCCGATTACCTCTTTGCTAACATTCTCTTCAGAGCTGCAGTGAAACCAGGAACCACGTGGAGAAGGCACCCACACTGAAAGTGCCTGGAGGGAACATTGGGGCTTCTTCTCAGTGTCTCTCATATAGGGTTTCACTGTCCCGGGAAACTCTCTGCTAACACCCTGCAGAGCGCTGTGCCCAATATACAGAAACGTCTTGCGGTATCTCCTACAGGGAAAGTGCCAGGAGGGAAAAGTGAGGATTATGTTTAGACTTTCTCGGAACTGCTTCAAATCAACTAGATATCTTTGTGCTGTAAATCTCCCAACAGCCAAATGTAAAAGCAGCAAACATCTCGCTGTATGTCCCACATCCAAAGTGCCAAGAGAGAGCTTGCTCTCCCTGTCTTTGAGTACTGTTTGCACTGTCCCGATTACCTCTTTGCTAACATTCTCTTCAGAGCTGCAGTGAAACCAGGAACCACGTGGAGAAGGCACCCACACTGAAAGTGCCTGGAAGGAACGTTGGGGCTTCTTCTCAGTGTCTCTGATATAGGGTTTCACTGTCCCGGGAAACTCTCTGCTAACACCCTGCAGAGCGCTGTGCCCAATATACAGAAACGTCTTGCGGTATCTCCTACAGGGAAAGTGCCAGGAGGGAAAAGTGAGGATTATGTTTAGACTTTCTCGGAACTGCTTCAAATCAACTAGATATCTTTGTGCTGTAAATCTCCCAACAGCCAAATGCAAAAGCAGCAAACATCTCACTGTATGTCCCACATCCAAAGTGCCAAGAGAGCAATGTAGAGCTTGCTCTCCCTGTCTTTGAGTACTGTTTGCACTGTCCCGATTACCTCTTTGCTAACATTCTCTTCAGAGCTGCAGTGAAACCAGGAACCACGTGGAGAAGGCACCCACACTGAAAGTGCCTGGAGGGAACATTGGGGCTTCTTCTCAGTGTCTCTCATATAGGGTTTCACTGTCCCGGGAAACTCTCTGCTAACACCCTGCAGAGCGCTGTGCCCAATATACAGAAACGTCTTGCGGTATCTCCTACAGGGAAAGTGCCAGGAGGGAAAAGTGAGGATTATGTTTAGACTTTCTCGGAACTGCTTCAAATCAACTAGATATCTTTGTGCTGTAAATCTCCCAACAGCCAAATGTAAAAGCAGCAAACATCTCGCTGTATGTCCCACATCCAAAGTGCCAAGAGAGAGCTTGCTCTCCCTGTCTTTGAGTACTGTTTGCACTGTCCCGATTACCTCTTTGCTAACATTCTCTTCAGAGCTGCAGTGAAACCAGGAACCACGTGGAGAAGGCACCCACACTGAAAGTGCCTGGAAGGAACGTTGGGGCTTCTTCTCAGTGTCTCTGATATAGGGTTTCACTGTCCCGGGAAACTCTCTGCTAACACCCTGCACAGCGCTGTGCCCAATATACAGAAATGTCTTGCGGTATCCCATACAGGGAAAGTGCCAGGAGGGAAAAGTGAGGATTATGCTTAGACTTTCTCGGAACTGCTTCAAATCAACTAGATATCTTTGTGCTGTAAATCTCCCAACAGCCAAATGTAAAAGCAGCAAACATCTCGCTGTATGTCCCACATCCAAAGTGCCAAGAGAGTAATGTAGAGCTTGCTCTCCCTGTCTTTGAGTACTGTTTGCACTGTCCCAATTACCTCTTTGCTAACATTCTCTTCAGAGCTGCAGTGAAACCAGGAACCACGTGGAGAAGGCACCCACACTGAAAGTGCCTGGAGGGAACATTGGGGCTTCTTCTCAGTGTCTCTGATATAGGGTTTCACTGTCCCGGGAAACTCTCTGCTAACACCCTGCAGAGCGCTGTGCCCAATATACAGAAACGTCTTGCGGTATCCCCTACAGGGAAAGTGCCAGGAGGGAAAAGTGAGGATTATGTTTAGACTTTCTCGGAACTGCTTCAAATCAACTAGATATCTTTGTGCTGTAAATCTCCCAACAGCCAAACGCAAAAGCAGCAAACATCTCACTGTATGTCCCACATCCAAAGTGCCAAGAGAGTAATGTAGAGCTTGCTCTCCCTGTCTTTGAGTACTGTTTGCACTGTGCCGATTACCTCTTTGCTAACATTCTCTTCAGAGCTGCAGTGAAACCAGGAACCACGTGGAGAAGGCACCCACACTGAAAGTGCCTGGAAGGAACGTTGGGGCTTCTTCTCAGTGTCTCTGATATAGGGTTTCACTGTCCCGGGAAACTCTCTGCTAACACCCTGCAGAGCGCTGTGCCCAATATACAGAAACGTCTTGCGGTATCTCCTACAGGGAAAGTGCCAGGAGGGAAAAGTGAGGATTATGTTTAGACTTTCTCGGAACTGCTTCAAATCAACTAGATATCTTTGTGCTGTAAATCTCCCAACAGCCAAATGTAAAAGCAGCAAACATCTCGCTGTATGTCCCACATCCAAAGTGCCAAGAGAGAGCTTGCTCTCCCTGTCTTTGAGTACTGTTTGCACTGTCCTGATTACCTCTTTGCTAACATTCTCTTCAGAGCTGCAGTGAAACCAGGAACCACGTGGAGAAGGCACCCACACTGAAAGTGCCTGGAGGGAACATTGGGGCTTCTTCTCAGTGTCTCTGATATAGGGTTTCACTGTCCCGGGAAACTCTCTGCTAACACCCTGCAGAGCGCTGTGCCCAATATACAGAAACGTCTTGCGGTATCTCCTACAGGGAAAGTGCCAGGAGGGAAAAGTGAGGATTATGTTTAGACTTTCTCGGAACTGCTTCAAATCAACTAGATATCTTTGTGCTGTAAATCTCCCAACAGCCAAATGTAAAAGCAGCAAACATCTCGCTGTATGTCCCACATCCAAAGTGCCAAGAGAGAGCTTGCTCTCCCTGTCTTTGAGTACTGTTTGCGCTGTCCCGATTACCCCTTTGCTAACATTCTCTTCAGAGCTGCAGTGAAACCAGGAACCACGTGGAGAAGGCACCCACACTGAAAGTGCCTGGAGGGAACATTGGGGCTTCTTCTCAGTGTCTCTGACATAGGGTTTCACTGTCCCGGGAAACTCTCTGCTAACACCCTGCACAGCGCTGTGCCCAATATACAGAAATGTCTTGCGGTATCCCCTACAGGGAAAGTGCCAGGAGGGAAAAGTGAGGATTATGTTTAGACTTTCTCGGAACTGCTTCAAATCAACTAGATATCTTTGTGCTGTAAATCTCCCAACAGCCAAATGTAAAAGCAGCAAACATCTCACTGTATGTCCCACATCCAAAGTGCCAAGAGAGTAATGTAGAGCTTGCTCTCCCTGTCTTTGAGTACTGTTTGCACTGTCCCGATTACCTCTTTGCTAACATTCTCTTCAGAGCTGCAGTGAAACCAGGAACCACGTGGAGAAGGCACCCACACTGAAAGTGCCTGGAGGGAACATTGGGGCTTCTTCTCAGTGTCTCTGATATAGGGTTTCACTGTCCCGGGAAACTCTCTGCTAACACCCTGCAGAGCGCTGTGCCCAATATACATAAACGTCTTGCGGTATCTCCTACAGGGAAAGTGCCAGGAGGGAAAAGTGAGGATTATGTTTAGACTTTCTCGGAACTGCTTCAAATCAACTAGATATCTTTGTGCTATAAATCTCCCAACAGCCAAAGGCAAAAGCAGCAAACATCTCGCTGTATGTCCCACATCCAAAGTGCCAAGAGAGAGCTTGCTCTCCCTGTCTTTGAGTACTGTTTGCACTGTCCCGATTACCCCTTTGCTAACATTCTCTTCAGAGCTGCAGTGAAACCAGGAACCACGTGGAGAAGGCACCCACACTGAAAGTGCCTGGAAGGAACATTGGGGCTTCTTCTCAGTGTCTCTGATATAGGGTTTCACTGTCCCGGGAAACTCTCTGCTAACACCCTGCAGAGCGCTGTGCCCAATATACAGAAACGTCTTGCGGTATCTCCTACAGGGAAAGTGCCAGGAGGGAAAAGTGAGGATTATGTTTAGACTTTCTCGGAACTGCTTCAAATCAACTAGATATCTTTGTGCTGTAAATCTCCCAACAGCCAAATGTAAAAGCAGCAAACATCTCGCTGTATGTCCCACATCCAAAGTGCCAAGAGAGAGCTTGCTCTCCCTGTCTTTGAGTACTGTTTGCACTGTCCCGATTACCTCTTTGCTAACATTCTCTTCAGAGCTGCAGTGAAACCAGGAACCACGTGGAGAAGGCACCCACACTGAAAGTGCCTGGAAGGAACGTTGGGGCTTCTTCTCAGTGTCTCTGATATAGGGTTTCACTGTCCCGGGAAAGTCTCTGCTAACACCCTGCACAGCGCTGTGCCCAATATACAGAAATGTCTTGCGGTATCCCATACAGGGAAAGTGCCAGGAGGGAAAAGTGAGGATTATGCTTAGACTTTCTCGGAACTGCTTCAAATCAACTAGATATCTTTGTGCTGTAAATCTCCCAACAGCCAAATGTAAAAGCAGCAAACATCTCGCTGTATGTCCCACATCCAAAGTGCCAAGAGAGTAATGTAGAGCTTGCTCTCCCTGTCTTTGAGTACTGTTTGCACTGTCCCAATTACCTCTTTGCTAACATTCTCTTCAGAGCTGCAGTGAAACCAGGAACCACGTGGAGAAGGCACCCACACTGAAAGTGCCTGGAGGGAACATTGGGGCTTCTTCTCAGTGTCTCTGATATAGGGTTTCACTGTCGCGGAAACTCTCTGCTAACACCCTGCAGAGCGCTGTGCCCAATATACAGAAACGTCTTGCGGTATCCCCTACAGGGAAAGTGCCAGGAGGGAAAAGTGAGGATTATGTTTAGACTTTCTCGGAACTGCTTCAAATCAACTAGATATCTTTGTGCTGTAAATCTCCCAACAGCCAAACGCAAAAGCAGCAAACATCTCACTGTATGTCCCACATCCAAAGTGCCAAGAGAGAGCTTGCTCTCCCTGTCTTTGAGTACTGTTTGCACTGTCCCGATTACCTCTTTGCTAACATTCTCTTCAGAGCTGCAGTGAAACCAGGAACCACGTGGAGAAGGCACCCACACTGAAAGTGCCTGGAAGGAACGTTGGGGCTTCTTCTCAGTGTCTCTGATATAGGGTTTCACTGTCCCGGGAAACTCTCTGCTAACACCCTGCAGAGCGCTGTGCCCAATATACAGAAACGTCTTGCGGTATCTCCTACAGGGAAAGTGCCAGGAGGGAAAAGTGAGGATTATGTTTAGACTTTCTCGGAACTGCTTCAAATCAACTAGATATCTTTGTGCTGTAAATCTCCCAACAGCCAAACGCAAAAGCAGCAAACATCTCGCTGTATGTCCCACATCCAAAGTGCCAAGAGAGAGCTTGCTCTCCCTGTCTTTGAGTACTGTTTGCACTGTCCTGATTACCTCTTTGCTAACATTCTCTTCAGAGCTGCAGTGAAACCAGGAACCACGTGGAGAAGGCACCCACACTGAAAGTGCCTGGAGGGAACATTGGGGCTTCTTCTCAGTGTCTCTGATATAGGGTTTCACTGTCCCGGGAAACTCTCTGCTAACACCCTGCAGAGCGCTGTGCCCAATATACAGAAACGTCTTGCGGTATCTCCTACAGGGAAAGTGCCAGGAGGGAAAAGTGAGGATTATGCTTAGACTTTCTCGGAACTGCTTCAAATCAACTAGATATCTTTGTGCTGTAAATCTCCCAACAGCCAAATGTAAAAGCAGCAAACATCTCGCTGTATGTCCCACATCCAAAGTGCCAAGAGAGAGCTTGCTCTCCCTGTCTTTGAGTACTGTTTGCGCTGTCCCGATTACCCCTTTGCTAACATTCTCTTCAGAGCTGCAGTGAAACCAGGAACCACGTGGAGAAGGCACCCACAGTGAAAGTGCCTGGAGGGAACATTGGGGCTTCTTCTCAGTGTCTCTGACATAGGGTTTCACTGTCCCGGGAAACTCTCTGCTAACACCCTGCACAGCGCTGTGCCCAATATACAGAAATGTCTTGCGGTATCCCCTACAGGGAAAGTGCCAGGAGGGAAAAGTGAGGATTATGTTTAGACTTTCTCGGAACTGCTTCAAATCAACTAGATATCTTTGTGCTGTAAATCTCCCAACAGCCAAATGTAAAAGCAGCAAACATCTCACTGTATGTCCCACATCCAAAGTGCCAAGAGAGTAATGTAGAGCTTGCTCTCCCTGTCTTTGAGTACTGTTTGCACTGTCCCGATTACCTCTTTGCTAACATTCTCTTCAGAGCTGCAGTGAAACCAGGAACCACGTGGAGAAGGCACCCACACTGAAAGTGCCTGGAGGGAACGTTGGGGCTTCTTCTCAGTGTCTCTGATATAGGGTTTCACTGTCCCGGGAAACTCTCTGCTAACACCCTGCAGAGCGCTGTGCCCAATATACAGAAACGTCTTGCGGTATCTCCTACAGGGAAAGTGCCAGGAGGGAAAAGTGAGGATTATGTTTAGACTTTCTCGGAACTGCTTCAAATCAACTAGATATCTTTGTGCTGTAAATCTCCCAACAGCCAAACGCAAAAGCAGCAAACATCTCGCTGTATGTCCCACATCCAAAGTGCCAAGAGAGAGCTTGCTCTCCCTGTCTTTGAGTACTGTTTGCACTGTCCCGATTACCTCTTTGCTAACATTCTCTTCAGAGCTGCAGTGAAACCAGGAACCACGTGGAGAAGGCACCCACACTGAAAGTGCCTGGAAGGAACGTTGGGGCTTCTTCTCAGTGTCTCTGATATAGGGTTTCACTGTCCCGGGAAACTCTCTGCTAACACCCTGCAGAGCGCTGTGCCCAATATACAGAAACGTCTTGCGGTATCTCCTACAGGGAAAGTGCCAGGAGGGAAAAGTGAGGATTATGTTTAGACTTTCTCGGAACTGCTTCAAATCAACTAGATATCTTTGTGCTGTAAATCTCCCAACAGCCAAATGTAAAAGCAGCAAACATCTCGCTGTATGTCCCACATCCAAAGTGCCAAGAGAGAGCTTGCTCTCCCTGTCTTTGAGTACTGTTTGCGCTGTCCCGATTACCTCTTTGCTAACATTCTCTTCAGAGCTGCAGTGAAACCAGGAACCACGTGGAGAAGGCACCCACACTGAAAGTGCCTGGAAGGAACGTTGGGGCTTCTTCTCAGTGTCTCTGATATAGGGTTTCACTGTCCCGGGAAACTCTCTGCTAACACCCTGCAGAGCGCTGTGCCCAATATACAGAAACGTCTTGCGGTATCTCCTACAGGGAAAGTGCCAGGAGGGAAAAGTGAGGATTATGTTTAGACTTTCTCGGAACTGCTTCAAATCAACTAGATATCTTTGTGCTGTAAATCTCCCAACAGCCAAATGCAAAAGCAGCAAACATCTCGCTGTATGTCCCACATCCAAAGTGCCAAGAGAGTAATGTAAAGCTTGCTCTCCCTGTCTTTGAGTACTGTTTGCACTGTCCCGATTACCTCTTTGCTAACATTCTCTTCAGAGCTGCAGTGAAACCAGGAACCACGTGGAGAAGGCACCCACACTGAAAGTGCCTGGAAGGAACGTTGGGGCTTCTTCTCAGTGTCTCTGATATAGGGTTTCACTGTCCCGGGAAACTCTCTGCTAACACCCTGCACAGCGCTGTGCCCAATATACAGAAACGTCTTGCGGTATCTCCTACAGGGAAAGTGCCAGGAGGGAAAAGTGAGGATTATGTTTAGACTTTCTCGGAACTGCTTCAAATCAACTAGATATCTTTGTGCTGTAAATCTCCCAACAGCCAAATGTAAAAGCAGCAAACATCTCGCTGTATGTCCCACATCCAAAGTGCCAAGAGAGAGCTTGCTCTCCCTGTCTTTGAGTACTGTTTGCACTGTCCTGATTACCTCTTTGCTAACATTCTCTTCAGAGCTGCAGTGAAACCAGGAACCACGTGGAGAAGGCACCCACACTGAAAGTGCCTGGAGGGAACATTGGGGCTTCTTCTCAGTGTCTCTGATATAGGGTTTCACTGTCCCGGGAAACTCTCTGCTAACACCCTGCACAGCGCTGTGCCCAATATACAGAAACGTCTTGCGGTATCTCCTACAGGGAAAGTGCCAGGAGGGAAAAGTGAGGATTATGTTTAGACTTTCTCGGAACTGCTTCAAATCAACTAGATATCTTTGTGCTGTAAATCTCCCAACAGCCAAATGTAAAAGCAGCAAACATCTCGCTGTATGTCCCACATCCAAAGTGCCAAGAGAGAGCTTGCTCTCCCTGTCTTTGAGTACTGTTTGCGCTGTCCCGATTACCCCTTTGCTAACATTCTCTTCAGAGCTGCAGTGAAACCAGGAACCACGTGGAGAAGGCACCCACACTGAAAGTGCCTGGAGGGAACGTTGGGGCTTCTTCTCAGTGTCTCTGATATAGGGTTTCACTGTCCCGGGAAACTCTCTGCTAACACCCTGCAGAGCGCTGTGCCCAATATACAGAAACGTCTTGCGGTATCTCCTACAGGGAAAGTGCCAGGAGGGAAAAGTGAGGATTATGTTTAGACTTTCTCGGAACTGCTTCAAATCAACTAGATATCTTTGTGCTGTAAATCTCCCAACAGCCAAACGCAAAAGCAGCAAACATCTCGCTGTATGTCCCACATCCAAAGTGCCAAGAGAGAGCTTGCTCTCCCTGTCTTTGAGTACTGTTTGCACTGTCCCGATTACCTCTTTGCTAACATTCTCTTCAGAGCTGCAGTGAAACCAGGAACCACGTGGAGAAGGCACCCACACTGAAAGTGCCTGGAAGGAACGTTGGGGCTTCTTCTCAGTGTCTCTGATATAGGGTTTCACTGTCCCGGGAAACTCTCTGCTAACACCCTGCAGAGCGCTGTGCCCAATATACAGAAACGTCTTGCGGTATCTCCTACAGGGAAAGTGCCAGGAGGGAAAAGTGAGGATTATGTTTAGACTTTCTCGGAACTGCTTCAAATCAACTAGATATCTTTGTGCTGTAAATCTCCCAACAGCCAAATGTAAAAGCAGCAAACATCTCGCTGTATGTCCCACATCCAAAGTGCCAAGAGAGAGCTTGCTCTCCCTGTCTTTGAGTACTGTTTGCGCTGTCCCGATTACCTCTTTGCTAACATTCTCTTCAGAGCTGCAGTGAAACCAGGAACCACGTGGAGAAGGCACCCACACTGAAAGTGCCTGGAAGGAACGTTGGGGCTTCTTCTCAGTGTCTCTGATATAGGGTTTCACTGTCCCGGGAAACTCTCTGCTAACACCCTGCACAGCGCTGTGCCCAATATACAGAAACGTCTTGCGGTATCTCCTACAGGGAAAGTGCCAGGAGGGAAAAGTGAGGATTATGTTTAGACTTTCTCGGAACTGCTTCAAATCAACTAGATATCTTTGTGCTGTAAATCTCCCAACAGCCAAACGCAAAAGCAGCAAACATCTCGCTGTATGTCCCACATCCAAAGTGCCAAGAGAGAGCTTGCTCTCCCTGTCTTTGAGTACTGTTTGCACTGTCCTGATTACCTCTTTGCTAACATTCTCTTCAGAGCTGCAGTGAAACCAGGAACCACGTGGAGAAGGCACCCACACTGAAAGTGCCTGGAGGGAACATTGGGGCTTCTTCTCAGTGTCTCTGATATAGGGTTTCACTGTCCCGGGAAACTCTCTGCTAACACCCTGCAGAGCGCTGTGCCCAATATACAGAAACGTCTTGCGGTATCTCCTACAGGGAAAGTGCCAGGAGGGAAAAGTGAGGATTATGCTTAGACTTTCTCGGAACTGCTTCAAATCAACTAGATATCTTTGTGCTGTAAATCTCCCAACAGCCAAATGTAAAAGCAGCAAACATCTCGCTGTATGTCCCACATCCAAAGTGCCAAGAGAGAGCTTGCTCTCCCTGTCTTTGAGTACTGTTTGCGCTGTCCCGATTACCCCTTTGCTAACATTCTCTTCAGAGCTGCAGTGAAACCAGGAACCACGTGGAGAAGGCACCCACAGTGAAAGTGCCTGGAGGGAACATTGGGGCTTCTTCTCAGTGTCTCTGACATAGGGTTTCACTGTCCCGGGAAACTCTCTGCTAACACCCTGCACAGCGCTGTGCCCAATATACAGAAATGTCTTGCGGTATCCCCTACAGGGAAAGTGCCAGGAGGGAAAAGTGAGGATTATGTTTAGACTTTCTCGGAACTGCTTCAAATCAACTAGATATCTTTGTGCTGTAAATCTCCCAACAGCCAAATGTAAAAGCAGCAAACATCTCACTGTATGTCCCACATCCAAAGTGCCAAGAGAGTAATGTAGAGCTTGCTCTCCCTGTCTTTGAGTACTGTTTGCACTGTCCCGATTACCTCTTTGCTAACATTCTCTTCAGAGCTGCAGTGAAACCAGGAACCACGTGGAGAAGGCACCCACACTGAAAGTGCCTGGAGGGAACATTGGGCCTTCTTCTCAGTGTCTCTGATATAGGGTTTCACTGTCCCGGGAAACTCTCTGCTAACACCCTGCAGAGCGCTGTGCCCAATATACAGAAACGTCTTGCGGTATCTCCTACAGGGAAAGTGCCAGGAGGGAAAAGTGAGGATTATGTTTAGACTTTCTCGGAACTGCTTCAAATCAACTAGATATCTTTGTGCTGTAAATCTCCCAACAGCCAAATGTAAAAGCAGCAAACATCTCGCTGTATGTCCCACATCCAAAGTGCCAAGAGAGAGCTTGCTCTCCCTGTCTTTGAGTACTGTTTGCACTGTCCCGATTACCTCTTTGCTAACATTCTCTTCAGAGCTGCAGTGAAACCAGGAACCACGTGGAGAAGGCACCCACACTGAAAGTGCCTGGAAGGAACGTTGGGGCTTCTTCTCAGTGTCTCTGATATAGGGTTTCACTGTCCCGGGAAACTCTCTGCTAACACCCTGCAGAGCGCTGTGCCCAATATACAGAAACGTCTTGCGGTATCCCATACAGGGAAAGTGCCAGGAGGGAAAAGTGAGGATTATGCTTAGACTTTCTCGGAACTGCTTCAAATCAACTAGATATCTTTGTGCTGTAAATCTCCCAACAGCCAAACGCAAAAGCAGCAAACATCTCACTGTATGTCCCACATCCAAAGTGCCAAGAGAGTAATGTAGAGCTTGCTCTCCCTGTCTTTGAGTACTGTTTGCACTGTCCCGATTACCTCTTTGCTAACATTCTCTTCAGAGCTGCAGTGAAACCAGGAACCACGTGGAGAAGGCACCCACACTGAAAGTGCCTGGAGGGAACGTTGGGGCTTCTTCTCAGTGTCTCTGATATAGGGTTTCACTGTCCCGGGAAACTCTCTGCTAACACCCTGCAGAGCGCTGTGCCCAATATACAGAAACGTCTTGCGGTATCTCCTACAGGGAAAGTGCCAGGAGGGAAAAGTGAGGATTATGTTTAGACTTTCTCGGAACTGCTTCAAATCAACTAGATATCTTTGTGCTGTAAATCTCCCAACAGCCAAACGCAAAAGCAGCAAACATCTCGCTGTATGTCCCACATCCAAAGTGCCAAGAGAGAGCTTGCTCTCCCTGTCTTTGAGTACTGTTTGCACTGTCCCGATTACCTCTTTGCTAACATTCTCTTCAGAGCTGCAGTGAAACCAGGAACCACGTGGAGAAGGCACCCACACTGAAAGTGCCTGGAAGGAACGTTGGGGCTTCTTCTCAGTGTCTCTGATATAGGGTTTCACTGTCCCGGGAAACTCTCTGCTAACACCCTGCAGAGCGCTGTGCCCAATATACAGAAACGTCTTGCGGTATCTCCTACAGGGAAAGTGCCAGGAGGGAAAAGTGAGGATTATGTTTAGACTTTCTCGGAACTGCTTCAAATCAACTAGATATCTTTGTGCTGTAAATCTCCCAACAGCCAAATGTAAAAGCAGCAAACATCTCGCTGTATGTCCCACATCCAAAGTGCCAAGAGAGAGCTTGCTCTCCCTGTCTTTGAGTACTGTTTGCGCTGTCCCGATTACCTCTTTGCTAACATTCTCTTCAGAGCTGCAGTGAAACCAGGAACCACGTGGAGAAGGCACCCACACTGAAAGTGCCTGGAAGGAACGTTGGGGCTTCTTCTCAGTGTCTCTGATATAGGGTTTCACTGTCCCGGGAAACTCTCTGCTAACACCCTGCAGAGCGCTGTGCCCAATATACAGAAACGTCTTGCGGTATCTCCTACAGGGAAAGTGCCAGGAGGGAAAAGTGAGGATTATGTTTAGACTTTCTCGGAACTGCTTCAAATCAACTAGATATCTTTGTGCTGTAAATCTCCCAACAGCCAAATGCAAAAGCAGCAAACATCTCGCTGTATGTCCCACATCCAAAGTGCCAAGAGAGTAATGTAAAGCTTGCTCTCCCTGTCTTTGAGTACTGTTTGCACTGTCCCGATTACCTCTTTGCTAACATTCTCTTCAGAGCTGCAGTGAAACCAGGAACCACGTGGAGAAGGCACCCACACTGAAAGTGCCTGGAAGGAACGTTGGGGCTTCTTCTCAGTGTCTCTGATATAGGGTTTCACTGTCCCGGGAAACTCTCTGCTAACACCCTGCACAGCGCTGTGCCCAATATACAGAAACGTCTTGCGGTATCTCCTACAGGGAAAGTGCCAGGAGGGAAAAGTGAGGATTATGTTTAGACTTTCTCGGAACTGCTTCAAATCAACTAGATATCTTTGTGCTGTAAATCTCCCAACAGCCAAATGTAAAAGCAGCAAACATCTCGCTGTATGTCCCACATCCAAAGTGCCAAGAGAGAGCTTGCTCTCCCTGTCTTTGAGTACTGTTTGCACTGTCCTGATTACCTCTTTGCTAACATTCTCTTCAGAGCTGCAGTGAAACCAGGAACCACGTGGAGAAGGCACCCACACTGAAAGTGCCTGGAGGGAACATTGGGGCTTCTTCTCAGTGTCTCTGATATAGGGTTTCACTGTCCCGGGAAACTCTCTGCTAACACCCTGCAGAGCGCTGTGCCCAATATACAGAAACGTCTTGCGGTATCTCCTACAGGGAAAGTGCCAGGAGGGAAAAGTGAGGATTATGTTTAGACTTTCTCGGAACTGCTTCAAATCAACTAGATATCTTTGTGCTGTAAATCTCCCAACAGCCAAATGGAAAAGCAGCAAACATCTCGCTGTATGTCCCACATCCAAAGTGCCAAGAGAGAGCTTGCTCTCCCTGTCTTTGAGTACTGTTTGCGCTGTCCCGATTACCCCTTTGCTAACATTCTCTTCAGAGCTGCAGTGAAACCAGGAACCACGTGGAGAAGGCACCCACACTGAAAGTGCCTGGAGGGAACATTGGGGCTTCTTCTCAGTGTCTCTGACATAGGGTTTCACTGTCCCGGGAAAGTCTCTGCTAACACCCTGCACAGCGCTGTGCCCAATATACAGAAATGTCTAGCGGTATCCCCTACAGGGAAAGTGCCAGGAGGGAAAAGTGAGGATTATGCTTAGACTTTCTCGGAACTGCTTCAAATCAACGAGATATCTTTGTGCTGTAAATCTCCCAACAGCCAAATGTAAAAGCAGCAAACATCTCACTGTATGTCCCACATCCAAAGTGCCAAGAGAGTAATGTAGAGCTTGCTCTCCCTGTCTTTGAGTACTGTTTGCACTGTCCCGATTACCTCTTTGCTAACATTCTCTTCAGAGCTGCAGTGAAACCAGGAACCACGTGGAGAAGGCACCCACACTGAAAGTGCCTGGAGGGAACGTTGGGGCTTCTTCTCAGTGTCTCTGATATAGGGTTTCACTGTCCCGGGAAACTCTCTGCTAACACCCTGCAGAGCGCTGTGCCCAATATACAGAAACGTCTTGCGGTATCTCCTACAGGGAAAGTGCCAGGAGGGAAAAGTGAGGATTATGTTTAGACTTTCTCGGAACTGCTTCAAATCAACTAGATATCTTTGTGCTGTAAATCTCCCAACAGCCAAACGCAAAAGCAGCAAACATCTCGCTGTATGTCCCACATCCAAAGTGCCAAGAGAGAGCTTGCTCTCCCTGTCTTTGAGTACTGTTTGCACTGTCCCGATTACCTCTTTGCTAACATTCTCTTCAGAGCTGCAGTGAAACCAGGAACCACGTGGAGAAGGCACCCACACTGAAAGTGCCTGGAAGGAACGTTGGGGCTTCTTCTCAGTGTCTCTGATATAGGGTTTCACTGTCCCGGGAAACTCTCTGCTAACACCCTGCAGAGCGCTGTGCCCAATATACAGAAACGTCTTGCGGTATCTCCTACAGGGAAAGTGCCAGGAGGGAAAAGTGAGGATTATGTTTAGACTTTCTCGGAACTGCTTCAAATCAACTAGATATCTTTGTGCTGTAAATCTCCCAACAGCCAAATGTAAAAGCAGCAAACATCTCGCTGTATGTCCCACATCCAAAGTGCCAAGAGAGAGCTTGCTCTCCCTGTCTTTGAGTACTGTTTGCGCTGTCCCGATTACCTCTTTGCTAACATTCTCTTCAGAGCTGCAGTGAAACCAGGAACCACGTGGAGAAGGCACCCACACTGAAAGTGCCTGGAAGGAACGTTGGGGCTTCTTCTCAGTGTCTCTGATATAGGGTTTCACTGTCCCGGGAAACTCTCTGCTAACACCCTGCAGAGCGCTGTGCCCAATATACAGAAACGTCTTGCGGTATCTCCTACAGGGAAAGTGCCAGGAGGGAAAAGTGAGGATTATGTTTAGACTTTCTCGGAACTGCTTCAAATCAACTAGATATCTTTGTGCTGTAAATCTCCCAACAGCCAAATGCAAAAGCAGCAAACATCTCGCTGTATGTCCCACATCCAAAGTGCCAAGAGAGTAATGTAAAGCTTGCTCTCCCTGTCTTTGAGTACTGTTTGCACTGTCCCGATTACCTCTTTGCTAACATTCTCTTCAGAGCTGCAGTGAAACCAGGAACCACGTGGAGAAGGCACCCACACTGAAAGTGCCTGGAAGGAACGTTGGGGCTTCTTCTCAGTGTCTCTGATATAGGGTTTCACTGTCCCGGGAAACTCTCTGCTAACACCCTGCACAGCGCTGTGCCCAATATACAGAAACGTCTTGCGGTATCTCCTACAGGGAAAGTGCCAGGAGGGAAAAGTGAGGATTATGTTTAGACTTTCTCGGAACTGCTTCAAATCAACTAGATATCTTTGTGCTGTAAATCTCCCAACAGCCAAATGTAAAAGCAGCAAACATCTCGCTGTATGTCCCACATCCAAAGTGCCAAGAGAGAGCTTGCTCTCCCTGTCTTTGAGTACTGTTTGCACTGTCCTGATTACCTCTTTGCTAACATTCTCTTCAGAGCTGCAGTGAAACCAGGAACCACGTGGAGAAGGCACCCACACTGAAAGTGCCTGGAGGGAACATTGGGGCTTCTTCTCAGTGTCTCTGATATAGGGTTTCACTGTCCCGGGAAACTCTCTGCTAACACCCTGCACAGCGCTGTGCCCAATATACAGAAACGTCTTGCGGTATCTCCTACAGGGAAAGTGCCAGGAGGGAAAAGTGAGGATTATGTTTAGACTTTCTCGGAACTGCTTCAAATCAACTAGATATCTTTGTGCTGTAAATCTCCCAACAGCCAAATGTAAAAGCAGCAAACATCTCGCTGTATGTCCCACATCCAAAGTGCCAAGAGAGAGCTTGCTCTCCCTGTCTTTGAGTACTGTTTGCGCTGTCCCGATTACCCCTTTGCTAACATTCTCTTCAGAGCTGCAGTGAAACCAGGAACCACGTGGAGAAGGCACCCACACTGAAAGTGCCTGGAGGGAACATTGGGGCTTCTTCTCAGTGTCTCTGACATAGGGTTTCACTGTCCCGGGAAAGTCTCTGCTAACACCCTGCAGAGCGCTGTGCCCAATATACAGAAATGTCTTGCGGTATCCCCTACAGGGAAAGTGCCAGGAGGGAAAAGTGAGGATTATGCTTAGACTTTCTCGGAACTGCTTCAAATCAACGAGATATCTTTGTGCTGTAAATCTCCCAACAGCCAAATGTAAAAGCAGCAAACATCTCACTGTATGTCCCACATCCAAAGTGCCAAGAGAGTAATGTAGAGCTTGCTCTCCCTGTCTTTGAGTACTGTTTGCACTGTCCCGATTACCTCTTTGCTAACATTCTCTTCAGAGCTGCAGTGAAACCAGGAACCACGTGGAGAAGGCACCCACACTGAAAGTGCCTGGAGGGAACACTGGGGCTTCTTCTCAGTGTCTCTGACATAGGGTTTCACTGTCCCGGGAAACTCTCTGCTAACACCCTGCAGAGCGCTGTGCCCAATATACAGAAACGTCTTGCGGTATCTCCTACAGGGAAAGTGCCAGGAGGGAAAAGTGAGGATTATGTTTAGACTTTCTCGGAACTGCTTCAAATCAACTAGATATCTTTGTGCTGTAAATCTCCCAACAGCCAAATGTAAAAGCAGCAAACATCTCGCTGTATGTCCCACATCCAAAGTGCCAAGGGAGAGCTTGCTCTCCCTGTCTTTGAGTACTGTTTGCACTGTCCCGATTACCTCTTTGCTAACATTCTCTTCAGAGCTGCAGTGAAACCAGGAACCACGTGGAGAAGGCACCCACACTGAAAGTGCCTGGAAGGAACGTTGGGGCTTCTTCTCAGTGTCTCTGATATAGGGTTTCACTGTCCCGGGAAACTCTCTGCTAACACCCTGCAGAGCGCTGTGCCCAATATACAGAAACGTCTTGCGGTATCTCCTACAGGGAAAGTGCCAGGAGGGAAAAGTGAGGATTATGTTTAGACTTTCTCGGAACTGCTTCAAATCAACTAGATATCTTTGTGCTGTAAATCTCCCAACAGCCAAACGCAAAAGCAGCAAACATCTCGCTGTATGTCCCACATCCAAAGTGCCAAGAGAGAGCTTGCTCTCCCTGTCTTTGAGTACTGTTTGCACTGTCCTGATTACCTCTTTGCTAACATTCTCTTCAGAGCTGCAGTGAAACCAGGAACCACGTGCAGAAGGCACCCACACTGAAAGTGCCTGGAGGGAACACTGGGGCTTCTTCTCAGTGTCTCTGATATAGGGTTTCACTGTCCCGGGAAACTCTCTGCTAACACCCTGCAGAGCGCTGTGCCCAATATACAGAAACGTCTTGCGGTATCTCCTACAGGGAAAGTGCCAGGAGGGAAAAGTGAGGATTATGTTTAGACTTTCTCGGAACTGCTTCAAATCAACTAGATATCTTTGTGCTGTAAATCTCCCAATAGCCAAATGTAAAAGCAGCAAACATCTCGCTGTATGTCCCACATCCAAAGTGCCAAGAGAGAGCTTGCTCTCCCTGTCTTTGAGTACTGTTTGCGCTGTCCCGATTACCCCTTTGCTAACATTCTCTTCAGAGCTGCAGTGAAACCAGGAACCACGTGGAGAAGGCACCCACACTGAAAGTGCCTGGAGGGAACATTGGGGCTTCTTCTCAGTGTCTCTGACATAGGGTTTCACTGTCCCGGGAAAGTCTCTGCTAACACCCTGCACAGCGCTGTGCCCAATATACAGAAATGTCTTGCGGTATCCCATACAGGGAAAGTGCCAGGAGGGAAAAGTGAGGATTATGCTTAGACTTTCTCGGAACTGCTTCAAATCAACTAGATATCTTTGTGCTGTAAATCTCCCAACAGCCAAACGCAAAAGCAGCAAACATCTCGCTGTATGTCCCACATCCAAAGTGCCAAGAGAGTAATGTAGAGCTTGCTCTCCCTGTCTTTGAGTACTGTTTGCACTGTCCCGATTACCTCTTTGCTAACATTCTCTTCAGAGCTGCAGTGAAACCAGGAACCACGTGGAGAAGGCACCCACACTGAAAGTGCCTGGAGGGAACGTTGGGGCTTCTTCTCAGTGTCTCTGATATAGGGTTTCACTGTCCCGGGAAACTCTCTGCTAACACCCTGCAGAGCGCTGTGCCCAATATACAGAAACGTCTTGCGGTATCTCCTACAGGGAAAGTGCCAGGAGGGAAAAGTGAGGATTATGTTTAGACTTTCTCGGAACTGCTTCAAATCAACTAGATATCTTTGTGCTGTAAATCTCCCAACAGCCAAATGTAAAAGCAGCAAACATCTCGCTGTATGTCCCACATCCAAAGTGCCAAGAGAGAGCTTGCTCTCCCTGTCTTTGAGTACTGTTTGCACTGTCCCGATTACCTCTTTGCTAACATTCTCTTCAGAGCTGCAGTGAAACCAGGAACCACGTGGAGAAGGCACCCACACTGAAAGTGCCTGGAGGGAACGTTGGGGCTTCTTCTCAGTGTCTCTGATATAGGGTTTCACTGTCCCGGGAAACTCTCTGCTAACACCCTGCAGAGCGCTGTGCCCAATATACAGAAACGTCTTGCGGTATCTCCTACAGGGAAAGTGCCAGGAGGGAAAAGTGAGGATTATGTTTAGACTTTCTCGGAACTGCTTCAAATCAACTAGATATCTTTGTGCTGTAAATCTCCCAACAGCCAAATGCAAAAGCAGCAAACATCTCGCTGTATGTCCCACATCCAAAGTGCCAAGAGAGTAATGTAAAGCTTGCTCTCCCTGTCTTTGAGTACTGTTTGCACTGTCCCGATTACCTCTTTGCTAACATTCTCTTCAGAGCTGCAGTGAAACCAGGAACCACGTGGAGAAGGCACCCACACTGAAAGTGCCTGGAAGGAACGTTGGGGCTTCTTCTCAGTGTCTCTGATATAGGGTTTCACTGTCCCGGGAAACTCTCTGCTAACACCCTGCACAGCGCTGTGCCCAATATACAGAAACGTCTTGCGGTATCTCCTACAGGGAAAGTGCCAGGAGGGAAAAGTGAGGATTATGTTTAGACTTTCTCGGAACTGCTTCAAATCAACTAGATATCTTTGTGCTGTAAATCTCCCAACAGCCAAATGTAAAAGCAGCAAACATCTCGCTGTATGTCCCACATCCAAAGTGCCAAGAGAGAGCTTGCTCTCCCTGTCTTTGAGTACTGTTTCCACTGTCCTGATTACCTCTTTGCTAACATTCTCTTCAGAGCTGCAGTGAAACCAGGAACCACGTGGAGAAGGCACCCACACTGAAAGTGCCTGGAGGGAACATTGGGGCTTCTTCTCAGTGTCTCTGATATAGGGTTTCACTGTCCCGGGAAACTCTCTGCTAACACCCTGCAGAGCGCTGTGCCCAATATACAGAAACGTCTTGCGGTATCTCCTACAGGGAAAGTGCCAGGAGGGAAAAGTGAGGATTATGTTTAGACTTTCTCGGAACTGCTTCAAATCAACTAGATATCTTTGTGCTGTAAATCTCCCAACAGCCAAATGTAAAAGCAGCAAACATCTCGCTGTATGTCCCACATCCAAAGTGCCAAGAGAGAGCTTGCTCTCCCTGTCTTTGAGTACTGTTTGCGCTGTCCCGATTACCCCTTTGCTAACATTCTCTTCAGAGCTGCAGTGAAACCAGGAACCACGTGGAGAAGGCACCCACACTGAAAGTGCCTGGAGGGAACATTGGGGCTTCTTCTCAGTGTCTCTGACATAGGGTTTCACTGTCCCGGGAAAGTCTCTGCTAACACCCTGCACAGCGCTGTGCCCAATATACAGAAATGTCTTGCAGTATCCCCTACAGGGAAAGTGCCAGGAGGGAAAAGTGAGGATTATGCTTAGACTTTCTCGGAACTGCTTCAAATCAACGAGATATCTTTGTGCTGTAAATCTCCCAACAGCCAAATGTAAAAGCAGCAAACATCTCACTGTATGTCCCACATCCAAAGTGCCAAGAGAGTAATGTAGAGCTTGCTCTCCCTGTCTTTGAGTACTGTTTGCACTGTCCCGATTACCTCTTTGCTAACATTCTCTTCAGAGCTGCAGTGAAACCAGGAACCACGTGGAGAAGGCACCCACACTGAAAGTGCCTGGAGGGACACTGGGGCTTCTTCTCAGTGTCTCTGATATAGGGTTTCACTGTCCCGGGAAACTCTCTGCTAACACCCTGCAGAGCGCTGTGCCCAATATACAGAAACGTCTTGCGGTATCTCCTACAGGGAAAGTGCCAGGAGGGAAAAGTGAGGATTATGTTTAGACTTTCTCGGAACTGCTTCAAATCAACTAGATATCTTTGTGCTGTAAATCTCCCAACAGCCAAACGCAAAAGCAGCAAACATCTCGCTGTATGTCCCACATCCAAAGTGCCAAGAGAGAGCTTGCTCTCCCTGTCTTTGAGTACTGTTTGCACTGTCCCGATTACCTCTTTGCTAACATTCTCTTCAGAGCTGCAGTGAAACCAGGAACCACGTGGAGAAGGCACCCACACTGAAAGTGCCTGGAAGGAACGTTGGGGCTTCTTCTCAGTGTCTCTGATATAGGGTTTCACTGTCCCGGGAAACTCTCTGCTAACACCCTGCAGAGCGCTGTGCCCAATATACAGAAACGTCTTGCGGTATCTCCTACAGGGAAAGTGCCAGGAGGGAAAAGTGAGGATTATGTTTAGACTTTCTCGGAACTGCTTCAAATCAACTAGATATCTTTGTGCTGTAAATCTCCCAACAGCCAAACGCAAAAGCAGCAAACATCTCGCTGTATGTCCCACATCCAAAGTGCCAAGAGAGAGCTTGCTCTCCCTGTCTTTGAGTACTGTTTGCACTGTCCTGATTACCTCTTTGCTAACATTCTCTTCAGAGCTGCAGTGAAACCAGGAACCACGTGGAGAAGGCACCCACACTGAAAGTGCCTGGAGGGAACACTGGGGCTTCTTCTCAGTGTCTCTGATATAGGGTTTCACTGTCCCGGGAAACTCTCTGCTAACACCCTGCAGAGCGCTGTGCCCAATATACAGAAACGTCTTGCGGTATCTCCTACAGGGAAAGTGCCAGGAGGGAAAAGTGAGGATTATGTTTAGACTTTCTCGGAACTGCTTCAAATCAACTAGATATCTTTGTGCTGTAAATCTCCCAACAGCCAAATGTAAAAGCAGCAAACATCTCGCTGTATGTCCCACATCCAAAGTGCCAAGAGAGAGCTTGCTCTCCCTGTCTTTGAGTACTGTTTGCGCTGTCCCGATTACCCCTTTGCTAACATTCTCTTCAGAGCTGCAGTGAAACCAGGAACCACGTGGAGACGGCACCCACACTGAAAGTGCCTGGAGGGAACATTGGGGCTTCTTCTCAGTGTCTCTGACATAGGGTTTCACTGTCCCGGGAAAGTCTCTGCTAACACCCTGCACAGCGCTGTGCCCAATATACAGAAATGTCTTGCGGTATCCCATACAGGGAAAGTGCCAGGAGGGAAAAGTGAGGATTATGCTTAGACTTTCTCGGAACTGCTTCAAATCAACTAGATATCTTTGTGCTGTAAATCTCCCAACAGCCAAACGCAAAAGCAGCAAACATCTCGCTGTATGTCCCACATCCAAAGTGCCAAGAGAGTAATGTAGAGCTTGCTCTCCCTGTCTTTGAGTACTGTTTGCACTGTCCCGATTACCTCTTTGCTAACATTCTCTTCAGAGCTGCAGTGAAACCAGGAACCACGTGGAGAAGGCACCCACACTGAAAGTGCCTGGAGGGAACGTTGGGGCTTCTTCTCAGTGTCTCTGATATAGGGTTTCACTGTCCCGGGAAACTCTCTGCTAACACCCTGCAGAGCGCTGTGCCCAATATACAGAAACGTCTTGCGGTATCTCCTACAGGGAAAGTGCCAGGAGGGAAAAGTGAGGATTATGTTTAGACTTTCTCGGAACTGCTTCAAATCAACTAGATATCTTTGTGCTGTAAATCTCCCAACAGCCAAACGCAAAAGCAGCAAACATCTCGCTGTATGTCCCACATCCAAAGTGCCAAGAGAGAGCTTGCTCTCCCTGTCTTTGAGTACTGTTTGCACTGTCCCGATTACCTCTTTGCTAACATTCTCTTCAGAGCTGCAGTGAAACCAGGAACCACGTGGAGAAGGCACCCACACTGAAAGTGCCTGGAGGGAACATTGGGGCTTCTTCTCAGTGTCTCTGATATAGGGTTTCACTGTCCCGGGAAACTCTCTGCTAACACCCTGCAGAGCGCTGTGCCCAATATACAGAAACGTCTTGCGGTATCTCCTACAGGGAAAGTGCCAGGAGGGAAAAGTGAGGATTATGTTTAGACTTTCTCGGAACTGCTTCAAATCAACTAGATATCTTTGTGCTGTAAATCTCCCAACAGCCAAATGTAAAAGCAGCAAACATCTCGCTGTATGTCCCACATCCAAAGTGCCAAGAGAGAGCTTGCTCTCCCTGTCTTTGAGTACTGTTTGCACTGTCCCGATTACCTCTTTGCTAACATTCTCTTCAGAGCTGCAGTGAAACCAGGAACCACGTGGAGAAGGCACCCACACTGAAAGTGCCTGGAGGGAACGTTGGGGCTTCTTCTCAGTGTCTCTGATATAGGGTTTCACTGTCCCGGGAAACTCTCTGCTAACACCCTGCAGAGCGCTGTGCCCAATATACAGAAACGTCTTGCGGTATCTCCTACAGGGAAAGTGCCAGGAGGGAAAAGTGAGGATTATGTTTAGACTTTCTCGGAACTGCTTCAAATCAACTAGATATCTTTGTGCTGTAAATCTCCCAACAGCCAAATGTAAAAGCAGCAAACATCTCGCTGTATGTCCCACATCCAAAGTGCCAAGAGAGAGCTTGCTCTCCCTGTCTTTGAGTACTGTTTGCACTGTCCCGATTACCTCTTTGCTAACATTCTCTTCAGAGCTGCAGTGAAACCAGGAACCACGTGGAGAAGGCACCCACACTGAAAGTGCCTGGAAGGAACGTTGGGGCTTCTTCTCAGTGTCTCTGATATAGGGTTTCACTGTCCCGGGAAACTCTCTGCTAACACCCTGCACAGCGCTGTGCCCAATATACAGAAACGTCTTGCGGTATCTCCTACAGGGAAAGTGCCAGGAGGGAAAAGTGAGGATTATGTTTAGACTTTCTCGGAACTGCTTCAAATCAACTAGATATCTTTGTGCTGTAAATCTCCCAACAGCCAAACGCAAAAGCAGCAAACATCTCGCTGTATGTCCCACATCCAAAGTGCCAAGAGAGAGCTTGCTCTCCCTGTCTTTGAGTACTGTTTGCGCTGTCCCGATTACCCCTTTGCTAACATTCTCTTCAGAGCTGCAGTGAAACCAGGAACCACGTGGAGAAGGCACCCACAGTGAAAGTGCCTGGAGGGAACATTGGGGCTTCTTCTCAGTGTCTCTGACATAGGGTTTCACTGTCCCGGGAAAGTCTCTGCTAACACCCTGCACAGCGCTGTGCCCAATATACAGAAATGTCTTGCGGTATCCCCTACAGGGAAAGTGCCAGGAGGGAAAAGTGAGGATTATGCTTAGACTTTCTCGGAACTGCTTCAAATCAACTAGATATCTTTGTGCTGTAAATCTCCCAACAGCCAAACGCAAAAGCAGCAAACATCTCGCTGTATGTCCCACATCCAAAGTGCCAAGAGAGTAATGTAGAGCTTGCTCTCCCTGTCTTTGAGTACTGTTTGCACTGTCCCGATTACCTCTTTGCTAACATTCTCTTCAGAGCTGCAGTGAAACCAGGAACCACGTGGAGAAGGCACCCACACTGAAAGAGCCTGGAGGGAACGTTGGGGCTTCTTCTCAGTGTCTCTGATATAGGGTTTCACTGTCCCGGGAAACTCTCTGCTAACACCCTGCAGAGCGCTGTGCCCAATATACAGAAACGTCTTGCGGTATCTCCTACAGGGAAAGTGCCAGGAGGGAAAAGTGAGGATTATGTTTAGACTTTCTCGGAACTGCTTCAAATCAACTAGATATCTTTGTGCTGTAAATCTCCCAACAGCCAAATGTAAAAGCAGCAAACATCTCGCTGTATGTCCCACATCCAAAGTGCCAAGAGAGAGCTTGCTCTCCCTGTCTTTGAGTACTGTTTGCACTGTCCCGATTACCTCTTTGCTAACATTCTCTTCAGAGCTGCAGTGAAACCAGGAACCACGTGGAGAAGGCACCCACACTGAAAGTGCCTGGAAGGAACGTTGGGGCTTCTTCTCAGTGTCTCTGATATAGGGTTTCACTGTCCCGGGAAACTCTCTGCTAACACCCTGCAGAGCGCTGTGCCCAATATACAGAAACGTCTTGCGGTATCTCCTACAGGGAAAGTGCCAGGAGGGAAAAGTGAGGATTATGTTTAGACTTTCTCGGAACTGCTTCAAATCAACTAGATATCTTTGTGCTGTAAATCTCCCAACAGCCAAATGTAAAAGCAGCAAACATCTCGCTGTATGTCCCACATCCAAAGTGCCAAGAGAGAGCTTGCTCTCCCTGTCTTTGAGTACTGTTTGCACTGTCCTGATTACCTCTTTGCTAACATTCTCTTCAGAGCTGCAGTGAAACCAGGAACCATGTGGAGAAGGCACCCACACTGAAAGTGCCTGGAGGGAACATTGGGGCTTCTTCTCAGTGTCTCTGATATAGGGTTTCACTGTCCCGGGAAACTCTCTGCTAACACCCTGCACAGCGCTGTGCCCAATATACAGAAACGTCTTGCGGTATCTCCTACAGGGAAAGTGCCAGGAGGGAAAAGTGAGGATTATGTTTAGACTTTCTCGGAACTGCTTCAAATCAACTAGATATCTTTGTGCTGTAAATCTCCCAACAGCCAAATGTAAAAGCAGCAAACATCTCGCTGTATGTCCCACATCCAAAGTGCCAAGAGAGAGCTTGCTCTCCCTGTCTTTGAGTACTGTTTGCGCTGTCCCGATTACCCCTTTGCTAACATTCTCTTCAGAGCTGCAGTGAAACCAGGAACCACGTGGAGAAGGCACCCACACTGAAAGTGCCTGGAGGGAACATTGGGGCTTCTTCTCAGTGTCTCTGACATAGGGTTTCACTGTCCCGGGAAAGTCTCTGCTAACACCCTGCACAGCGCTGTGCCCAATATACAGAAACGTCTTGCGGTATCTCCTACAGGGAAAGTGCCAGGAGGGAAAAGTGAGGATTATGTTTAGACTTTCTCGGAACTGCTTCAAATCAACTAGATATCTTTGTGCTGTAAATCTCCCAACAGCCAAACGCAAAAGCAGCAAACATCTCGCTGTATGTCCCACATCCAAAGTGCCAAGAGAGTAATGTAGAGCTTGCTCTCCCTGTCTTTGAGTACTGTTTGCACTGTCCCGATTACCTCTTTGCTAACATTCTCTTCAGAGCTGCAGTGAAACCAGGAACCACGTGGAGAAGGCACCCACACTGAAAGTGCCTGGAGGGAACATTGGGGCTTCTTCTCAGTGTCTCTGATATAGGGTTTCACTGTCCCGGGAAACTCTCTGCTAACACCCTGCAGAGCGCTGTGCCCAATATACAGAAACGTCTTGCGGTATCTCCTACAGGGAAAGTGCCAGGAGGGAAAAGTGAGGATTATGTTTAGACTTTCTCGGAACTGCTTCAAATCAACTAGATATCTTTGTGCTGTAAATCTCCCAACAGCCAAATGTAAAAGCAGCAAACATCTCGCTGTATGTCCCACATCCAAAGTGCCAAGAGAGAGCTTGCTCTCCCTGTCTTTGAGTACTGTTTGCACTGTCCCGATTACCTCTTTGCTAACATTCTCTTCAGAGCTGCAGTGAAACCAGGAACCACGTGGAGAAGGCACCCACACTGAAAGTGCCTGGAAGGAACGTTGGGGCTTCTTCTCAGTGTCTCTGATATAGGGTTTCACTGTCCCGGGAAACTCTCTGCTAACACCCTGCAGAGCGCTGTGCCCAATATACAGAAACGTCTTGCGGTATCTCCTACAGGGAAAGTGCCAGGAGGGAAAAGTGAGGATTATGTTTAGACTTTCTCGGAACTGCTTCAAATCAACTAGATATCTTTGTGCTGTAAATCTCCCAACAGCCAAATGTAAAAGCAGCAAACATCTCGCTGTATGTCCCACATCCAAAGTGCCAAGAGAGAGCTTGCTCTCCCTGTCTTTGAGTACTGTTTGCACTGTCCTGATTACCTCTTTGCTAACATTCTCTTCAGAGCTGCAGTGAAACCAGGAACCACGTGGAGAAGGCACCCACACTGAAAGTGCCTGGAGGGAACATTGGGGCTTCTTCTCAGTGGCTCTGATATAGGGTTTCACTGTCCCGGGAAACTCTCTGCTAACACCCTGCAGAGCGCTGTGCCCAATATACAGAAACGTCTTGCGGTATCTCCTACAGGGAAAGTGCCAGGAGGGAAAAGTGAGGATTATGTTTAGACTTTCTCGGAACTGCTTCAAATCAACTAGATATCTTTGTGCTGTAAATCTCCCAACAGCCAAACGCAAAAGCAGCAAACATCTCGCTGTATGTCCCACATCCAAAGTGCCAAGAGAGAGCTTGCTCTCCCTGTCTTTGAGTACTGTTTGCACTGTCCCGATTACCTCTTTGCTAACATTCTCTTCAGAGCTGCAGTGAAACCAGGAACCACGTGGAGAAGGCACCCACACTGAAAGAGCCTGGAGGGAACGTTGGGGCTTCTTCTCAGTGTCTCTGATATAGGGTTTCACTGTCCCGGGAAACTCTCTGCTAACACCCTGCAGAGCGCTGTGCCCAATATACAGAAACGTCTTGCGGTATCTCCTACAGGGAAAGTGCCAGGAGGGAAAAGTGAGGATTATGTTTAGACTTTCTCGGAACTGCTTCAAATCAACTAGATATCTTTGTGCTGTAAATCTCCCAACAGCCAAATGTAAAAGCAGCAAACATCTCGCTGTATGTCCCACATCCAAAGTGCCAAGAGAGAGCTTGCTCTCCCTGTCTTTGAGTACTGTTTGCACTGTCCTGATTACCTCTTTGCTAACATTCTCTTCAGAGCTGCAGTGAAACCAGGAACCACGTGGAGAAGGCACCCACACTGAAAGTGCCTGGAGGGAACACTGGGGCTTCTTCTCAGTGTCTCTGATATAGGGTTTCACTGTCCCGGGAAACTCTCTGCTAACACCCTGCACAGCGCTGTGCCCAATATACAGAAACGTCTTGCGGTATCTCCTACAGGGAAAGTGCCAGGAGGGAAAAGTGAGGATTATGTTTAGACTTTCTCGGAACTGCTTCAAATCAACTAGATATCTTTGTGCTGTAAATCTCCCAACAGCCAAACGCAAAAGCAGCAAACATCTCGCTGTATGTCCCACATCCAAAGTGCCAAGAGAGAGCTTGCTCTCCCTGTCTTTGAGTACTGTTTGCACTGTCCCGATTACCTCTTTGCTAACATTCTCTTCAGAGCTGCAGTGAAACCAGGAACCACGTGGAGAAAGCACCCACACTGAAAGTGCCTGGAAGGAACGTTGGGGCTTCTTCTCAGTGTCTCTGATATAGGGTTTCACTGTCCCGGGAAAGTCTCTGCTAACACCCTGCACAGCGCTGTGCCCAATATACAGAAACGTCTTGCGGTATCTCCTACAGGGAAAGTGCCAGGAGGGAAAAGTGAGGATTATGTTTAGACTTTCTCGGAACTGCTTCAAATCAACTAGATATCTTTGTGCTGTAAATCTCCCAACAGCCAAATGTAAAAGCAGCAAACATCTCGCTGTATGTCCCACATCCAAAGTGCCAAGAGAGAGCTTGCTCTCCCTGTCTTTGAGTACTGTTTGCGCTGTCCCGATTACCCCTTTGCTAACATTCTCTTCAGAGCTGCAGTGAAACCAGGAACCACGTGGAGAAGGCACCCACACTGAAAGTGCCTGGAGGGAACATTGGGGCTTCTTCTCAGTGTCTCTGACATAGGGTTTCACTGTCCCGGGAAACTCTCTGCTAACACCCTGCACAGCGCTGTGCCCAATATACAGAAACGTCTTGCGGTATCCCCTACAGGGAAAGTGCCAGGAGGGAAAAGTGAGGATTATGCTTAGACTTTCTCGGAACTGCTTCAAATCAACTAGATATCTTTGAGCTGTAAATCTCCCAACAGCCAAACGCAAAAGCAGCAAACATCTCGCTATATGTCCCACATCCAAAGTGCCAAGAGAGAGCTTGCTCTCCCTGTCTTTGAGTACTGTTTGCACTGTCCCGATTACCTCTTTGCTAACATTCTCTTCAGAGCTGCAGTGAAACCAGGAACCACGTGGAGAAGGCACCCACACTGAAAGTGCCTGGAGGGAACATTGGGGCTTCTTCTCAGTGTCTCTGACATAGGGTTTCACTGTCCCGGGAAACTCTCTGCTAACACCCTGCAGAGCGCTGTGCCCAATATACAGAAACGTCTTGCGGTATCTCCTACAGGGAAAGTGCCAGGAGGGAAAAGTGAGGATTATGTTTAGACTTTCTCGGAACTGCTTCAAATCAACTAGATATCTTTGTGCTGTAAATCTCCCAACAGCCAAATGTAAAAGCAGCAAACATCTCGCTGTATGTCCCACATCCAAAGTGCCAAGAGAGAGCTTGCTCTCCCTGTCTTTGAGTACTGTTTGCGCTGTCCCGATTACCCCTTTGCTAACATTCTCTTCAGAGCTGCAGTGAAACCAGGAACCACGTGGAGAAGGCACCCACACTGAAAGTGCCTGGAGGGAACATTGGGGCTTCTTCTCAGTGTCTCTGACATAGGGTTTCACTGTCCCGGGAAACTCTCTGCTAACACCCTGCAGAGCGCTGTGCCCAATATACAGAAACGTCTTGCGGTATCCCCTACAGGGAAAGTGCCAGGAGGGAAAAGTGAGGATTATGCTTAGACTTTCTCGGAACTGCTTCAAATCAACTAGATATCTTTGTGCTGTAAATCTCCCAACAGCCAAACGCAAAAGCAGCAAACATCTCGCTGTATGTCCCACATCCAAAGTGCCAAGAGAGAGCTTGCTCTCCCTGTCTTTGAGTACTGTTTGCACTGTCCCGATTACCTCTTTGCTAACATTCTCTTCAGAGCTGCAGTGAAACCAGGAACCACGTGGAGAAGGCACCCACACTGAAAGTGCCTGGAGGGAACATTGGGGCTTCTTCTCAGTGTCTCTGATATAGGGTTTCACTGTCCCGGGAAACTCTCTGCTAACACCCTGCACAGCGCTGTGCCCAATATACAGAAACGTCTTGCGGTATCTCCTACAGGGAAAGTGCCAGGAGGGAAAAGTGAGGATTATGTTTAGACTTTCTCGGAACTGCTTCAAATCAACTAGATATCTTTGTGCTGTAAATCTCCCAACAGCCAAATGTAAAAGCAGCAAACATCTCGCTGTATGTCCCACATCCAAAGTGCCAAGAGAGAGCTTGCTCTCCCTGTCTTTGAGTACTGTTTGCACTGTCCGGATTACCTCTTTGCTAACATTCTCTTCAGAGCTGCAGTGAAACCAGGAACCACGTGGAGAAGGCACCCACACTGAAAGTGCCTGGAGGGAACGTTGGGGCTTCTTCTCAGTGTCTCTGATATAGGGTTTCACTGTCCCGGGAAACTCTCTGCTAACACCCTGCAAAGCGCTGTGCCCAATATACAGAAACGTCTTGCGGTATCTCCTACAGGGAAAGTGCCAGGAGGGAAAAGTGAGGATTATGTTTAGACTTTCTCGGAACTGCTTCAAATCAACTAGATATCTTTGTGCTGTAAATCTCCCAACAGCCAAATGCAAAAGCAGCAAACATCTCGCTGTATGTCCCACATCCAAAGTGCCAAGAGAGTAATGTAGAGCTTGCTCTCCCTGTCTTTGAGTACTGTTTGCACTGTCCCGATTACCTCTTTGCTAACATTCTCTTCAGAGCTGCAGTGAAACCAGGAACCACGTGGAGAAGGCACCCACACTGAAAGTGCCTGGAGGGAACATTGGGGCTTCTTCTCAGTGTCTCTGATATAGGGTTTCACTGTCCCGGGAAACTCTCTGCTAACACCCTGCAGAGCGCTGTGCCCAATATACAGAAACGTCTTGCGGTATCTCCTACAGGGAAAGTGCCAGGAGGGAAAAGTGAGGATTATGTTTAGACTTTCTCGGAACTGCTTCAAATCAACTAGATATCTTTGTGCTGTAAATCTCCCAACAGCCAAATGTAAAAGCAGCAAACATCTCGCTGTATGTCCCACATCCAAAGTGCCAAGAGAGAGCTTGCTCTCCCTGTCTTTGAGTACTGTTTGCGCTGTCCCGATTACCCCTTTGCTAACATTCTCTTCAGAGCTGCAGTGAAACCAGGAACCACGTGGAGAAGGCACCCACACTGAAAGTGCCTGGAGGGAACATTGGGGCTTCTTCTCAGTGTCTCTGACATAGGGTTTCACTGTCCCGGGAAACTCTCTGCTAACACCCTGCAGAGCGCTGTGCCCAATATACAGAAACGTCTTGCGGTATCCCCTACAGGGAAAGTGCCAGGAGGGAAAAGTGAGGATTATGCTTAGACTTTCTCGGAACTGCTTCAAATCAACTAGATATCTTTGAGCTGTAAATCTCCCAACAGCCAAACGCAAAAGCAGCAAACATCTCGCTGTATGTCCCACATCCAAAGTGCCAAGAGAGAGCTTGCTCTCCCTGTCTTTGAGTACTGTTTGCACTGTCCCGATTACCTCTTTGCTAACATTCTCTTCAGAGCTGCAGTGAAACCAGGAACCACGTGGAGAAGGCACCCACACTGAAAGTGCCTGGAGGGAACATTGGGGCTTCTTCTCAGTGTCTCTGACATAGGGTTTCACTGTCCCGGGAAACTCTCTGCTAACACCCTGCAGAGCGCTGTGCCCAATATACAGAAACGTCTTGCGGTATCTCCTACAGGGAAAGTGCCAGGAGGGAAAAGTGAGGATTATGTTTAGACTTTCTCGGAACTGCTTCAAATCAACTAGATATCTTTGTGCTGTAAATCTCCCAACAGCCAAATGTAAAAGCAGCAAACATCTCGCTGTATGTCCCACATCCAAAGTGCCAAGAGAGAGCTTGCTCTCCCTGTCTTTGAGTACTGTTTGCACTGTCCCGATTACCTCTTTGCTAACATTCTCTTCAGAGCTGCAGTGAAACCAGGAACCACGTGGAGAAGGCACCCACACTGAAAGTGCCTGGAGGGAACATTGGGGCTTCTTCTCAGTGTCTCTGACATAGGGTTTCACTGTCCCGGGAAAGTCTCTGCTAACACCCTACAGAGCGCTGTGCCCAATATACAGAAATGTCTTGCGGTATCCCCTACAGGGAAAGTGCCAGGAGGGAAAAGTGAGGATTATGCTTAGACTTTCTCGGAACTGCTTCAAATCAACTAGATATCTTTGTGCTGTAAATCTCCCAACAGCCAAACGCAAAAGCAGCAAACATCTCACTGTATGTCCCACATCCAAAGTGCCAAGAGAGTAATGTAGAGCTTGCTCTCCCTGTCTTTGAGTACTGTTTGCACTGTCACAATTACCTCTTTGCTAACATTCTCTTCAGAGCTGCAGTGAAACCAGGAACCACGTGGAGAAGGCACCCACACTGAAAGTGCCTGGAGGGAACATTGGGGCTTCTTCTCAGTGTCTCTGATATAGGGTTTCACTGTCCCGGGAAACTCTCTGCTAACACCCTGCACAGCGCTGTGCCCAATATACAGAAACGTCTTGCGGTATCTCCTACAGGGAAAGTGCCAGGAGGGAAAAGTGAGGATTATGTTTAGACTTTCTCGGAACTGCTTCAAATCAACTAGATATCTTTGTGCTGTAAATCTCCCAACAGCCAAACGCAAAAGCAGCAAACATCTCGCTGTATGTCCCACATCCAAAGTGCCAAGAGAGTAATGTAGAGCTTGCTCTCCCTGTCTTTGAGTACTGTTTGCACTGTCCCGATTACCTCTTTGCTAACATTCTCTTCAGAGCTGCAGTGAAACCAGGAACCACGTGGAGAAGGCACCCACACTGAAAGTGCCTGGAGGGAACATTGGGGCTTCTTCTCAGTGTCTCTGATATAGGGTTTCACTGTCCCGGGAAACTCTCTGCTAACACCCTGCAGAGCGCTGTGCCCAATATACAGAAACGTCTTGCGGTATCTCCTACAGGGAAAGTGCCAGGAGGGAAAAGTGAGGATTATGTTTAGACTTTCTCGGAACTGCTTCAAATCAACTAGATATCTTTGTGCTGTAAATCTCCCAACAGCCAAATGTAAAAGCAGCAAACATCTCGCTGTATGTCCCACATCCAAAGTGCCAAGAGAGAGCTTGCTCTCCCTGTCTTTGAGTACTGTTTGCGCTGTCCCGATTACCCCTTTGCTAACATTCTCTTCAGAGCTGCAGTGAAACCAGGAACCACGTGGAGAAGGCACCCACACTGAAAGTGCCTGGAGGGAACATTGGGGCTTCTTCTCAGTGTCTCTGACATAGGGTTTCACTGTCCCGGGAAACTCTCTGCTAACACCCTGCAGAGCGCTGTGCCCAATATACAGAAACGTCTTGCGGTATCCCCTACAGGGAAAGTGCCAGGAGGGAAAAGTGAGGATTATGCTTAGACTTTCTCGGAACTGCTTCAAATCAACTAGATATCTTTGAGCTGTAAATCTCCCAACAGCCAAACGCAAAAGCAGCAAACATCTCGCTGTATGTCCCACATCCAAAGTGCCAAGAGAGAGCTTGCTCTCCCTGTCTTTGAGTACTGTTTGCACTGTCCCGATTACCTCTTTGCTAACATTCTCTTCAGAGCTGCAGTGAAACCAGGAACCACGTGGAGAAGGCACCCACACTGAAAGTGCCTGGAGGGAACATTGGGGCTTCTTCTCAGTGTCTCTGACATAGGGTTTCACTGTCCCGGGAAACTCTCTGCTAACACCCTGCAGAGCGCTGTGCCCAATATACAGAAACGTCTTGCGGTATCTCCTACAGGGAAAGTGCCAGGAGGGAAAAGTGAGGATTATGCTTAGACTTTCTCGGAACTGCTTCAAATCAACTAGATATCTTTGTGCTGTAAATCTCCCAACAGCCAAACGCAAAAGCAGCAAACATCTCACTGTATGTCCCACATCCAAAGTGCCAAGAGAGTAATGTAGAGCTTGCTCTCCCTGTCTTTGAGTACTGTTTGCACTGTCACAATTACCTCTTTGCTAACATTCTCTTCAGAGCTGCAGTGAAACCAGGAACCACGTGGAGAAGGCACCCACACTGAAAGTGCCTGGAGGGAACATTGGGGCTTCTTCTCAGTGTCTCTGATATAGGGTTTCACTGTCCCGGGAAACTCTCTGCTAACACCCTGCACAGCGCTGTGCCCAATATACAGAAACGTCTTGCGGTATCTCCTACAGGGAAAGTGCCAGGAGGGAAAAGTGAGGATTATGTTTAGACTTTCTCGGAACTGCTTCAAATCAACTAGATATCTTTGTGCTGTAAATCTCCCAACAGCCAAACGCAAAAGCAGCAAACATCTCGCTGTATGTCCCACATCCAAAGTGCCAAGAGAGTAATGTAGAGCTTGCTCTCCCTGTCTTTGAGTACTGTTTGCACTGTCCCGATTACCTCTTTGCTAACATTCTCTTCAGAGCTGCAGTGAAACCAGGAACCACGTGGAGAAGGCACCCACACTGAAAGTGCCTGGAGGGAACATTGGGGCTTCTTCTCAGTGTCTCTGATATAGGGTTTCACTGTCCCGGGAAACTCTCTGCTAACACCCTGCAGAGCGCTGTGCCCAATATACAGAAACGTCTTGCGGTATCTCCTACAGGGAAAGTGCCAGGAGGGAAAAGTGAGGATTATGTTTAGACTTTCTCGGAACTGCTTCAAATCAACTAGATATCTTTGTGCTGTAAATCTCCCAACAGCCAAATGTAAAAGCAGCAAACATCTCGCTGTATGTCCCACATCCAAAGTGCCAAGAGAGAGCTTGCTCTCCCTGTCTTTGAGTACTGTTTGCGCTGTCCCGATTACCCCTTTGCTAACATTCTCTTCAGAGCTGCAGTGAAACCAGGAACCACGTGGAGAAGGCACCCACACTGAAAGTGCCTGGAGGGAACATTGGGGCTTCTTCTCAGTGTCTCTGATATAGGGTTTCACTGTCCCGGGAAACTCTCTGCTAACACCCTGCAGAGCGCTGTGCCCAATATACAGAAACGTCTTGCGGTATCTCCTACAGGGAAAGTGCCAGGAGGGAAAAGTGAGGATTATGCTTAGACTTTCTCGGAACTGCTTCAAATCAACTAGATATCTTTGAGCTGTAAATCTCCCAACAGCCAAACGCAAAAGCAGCAAACATCTCGCTGTATGTCCCACATCCAAAGTGCCAAGAGAGAGCTTGCTCTCCCTGTCTTTGAGTACTGTTTGCACTGTCCCGATTACCTCTTTGCTAACATTCTCTTCAGAGCTGCAGTGAAACCAGGAACCACGTGGAGAAGGCACCCACACTGAAAGTGCCTGGAGGGAACATTGGGGCTTCTTCTCAGTGTCTCTGACATAGGGTTTCACTGTCCCGGGAAACTCTCTGCTAACACCCTGCAGAGCGCTGTGCCCAATATACAGAAACGTCTTGCGGTATCTCCTACAGGGAAAGTGCCAGGAGGGAAAAGTGAGGATTATGTTTAGACTTTCTCGGAACTGCTTCAAATCAACTAGATATCTTTGTGCTGTAAATCTCCCAACAGCCAAATGTAAAAGCAGCAAACATCTCGCTGTATGTCCCACATCCAAAGTGCCAAGAGAGAGCTTGCTCTCCCTGTCTTTGAGTACTGTTTGCACTGTCCCGATTACCTCTTTGCTAACATTCTCTTCAGAGCTGCAGTGAAACCAGGAACCACGTGGAGAAGGCACCCACACTGAAAGTGCCTGGAGGGAACATTGGGGCTTCTTCTCAGTGTCTCTGACATAGGGTTTCACTGTCCCGGGAAAGTCTCTGCTAACACCCTGCAGAGCGCTGTGCCCAATATACAGAAATGTCTTGCGGTATCCCCTACAGGGAAAGTGCCAGGAGGGAAAAGTGAGGATTATGCTTAGACTTTCTCGGAACTGCTTCAAATCAACTAGATATCTTTGTGCTGTAAATCTCCCAACAGCCAAACGCAAAAGCAGCAAACATCTCACTGTATGTCCCACATCCAAAGTGCCAAGAGAGTAATGTAGAGCTTGCTCTCCCTGTCTTTGAGTACTGTTTGCACTGTCCCAATTACCTCTTTGCTAACATTCTCTTCAGAGCTGCAGTGAAACCAGGAACCACGTGGAGAAGGCACCCACACTGAAAGTGCCTGGAGGGAACATTGGGGCTTCTTCTCAGTGTCTCTGATATAGGGTTTCACTGTCCCGGGAAACTCTCTGCTAACACCCTGCAGAGCGCTGTGCCCAATATACAGAAACGTCTTGCGGTATCTCCTACAGGGAAAGTGCCAGGAGGGAAAAGTGAGGATTATGTTTAGACTTTCTCGGAACTGCTTCAAATCAACTAGATATCTTTGTGCTGTAAATCTCCCAACAGCCAAATGTAAAAGCAGCAAACATCTCGCTGTATGTCCCACATCCAAAGTGCCAAGAGAGAGCTTGCTCTCCCTGTCTTTGAGTACTGTTTGCGCTGTCCCGATTACCCCTTTGCTAACATTCTCTTCAGAGCTGCAGTGAAACCAGGAACCACGTGGAGAAGGCACCCACACTGAAAGTGCCTGGAGGGAACATTGGGGCTTCTTCTCAGTGTCTCTGACATAGGGTTTCACTGTCCTGGGAAACTCTCTGCTAACACCCTGCAGAGCGCTGTGCCCAATATACAGAAACGTCTTGCGGTATCCCCTACAGGGAAAGTGCCAGGAGGGAAAAGTGAGGATTATGCTTAGACTTTCTCGGAACTGCTTCAAATCAACTAGATATCTTTGAGCTGTAAATCTCCCAACAGCCAAACGCAAAAGCAGCAAACATCTCGCTGTATGTCCCACATCCAAAGTGCCAAGAGAGAGCTTGCTCTCCCTGTCTTTGAGTACTGTTTGCACTGTCCCGATTACCTCTTTGCTAACATTCTCTTCAGAGCTGCAGTGAAACCAGGAACCACGTGGAGAAGGCACCCACACTGAAAGTGCCTGGAGGGAACATTGGGGCTTCTTCTCAGTGTCTCTGACATAGGGTTTCACTGTCCCGGGAAACTCTCTGCTAACACCCTGCAGAGCGCTGTGCCCAATATACAGAAACGTCTTGCGGTATCTCCTACAGGGAAAGTGCCAGGAGGGAAAAGTGAGGATTATGTTTAGACTTTCTCGGAACTGCTTCAAATCAACTAGATATCTTTGTGCTGTAAATCTCCCAACAGCCAAATGTAAAAGCAGCAAACATCTCGCTGTATGTCCCACATCCAAAGTGCCAAGAGAGAGCTTGCTCTCCCTGTCTTTGAGTACTGTTTGCACTGTCCCGATTACCTCTTTGCTAACATTCTCTTCAGAGCTGCAGTGAAACCAGGAACCACGTGGAGAAGGCACCCACACTGAAAGTGCCTGGAGGGAACATTGGGGCTTCTTCTCAGTGTCTCTGACATAGGGTTTCACTGTCCCGGGAAAGTCTCTGCTAACACCCTGCACAGCGCTGTGGCCAATATACAGAAATGTCTTGCGGTATCCCCTACAGGGAAAGTGCCAGGAGGGAAAAGTGAGGATTATGCTTAGACTTTCTCGGAACTGCTTCAAATCAACTAGATATCTTTGTGCTGTAAATCTCCCAACAGCCAAACGCAAAAGCAGCAAACATCTCACTGTATGTCCCACATCCAAAGTGCCAAGAGAGTAATGTAGAGCTTGCTCTCCCTGTCTTTGAGTACTGTTTGCACTGTCCCAATTACCTCTTTGCTAACATTCTCTTCAGAGCTGCAGTGAAACCAGGAACCACGTGGAGAAGGCACCCACACTGAAAGTGCCTTGAGGGAACATTAGGGCTTCTTCTCAGTGTCTCTGATATAGGGTTTCACTGTCCCGGGAAACTCTCTGCTAACACCCTGCAGAGCGCTGTGCCCAATATACAGAAACGTCTTGCGGTATCTCCTACAGGGAAAGTGCCAGGAGGGAAAAGTGAGGATTATGTTTAGACTTTCTCGGAACTGCTTCAAATCAACTAGATATCTTTGTGCTGTAAATCTCCCAACAGCCAAATGTAAAAGCAGCAAACATCTCGCTGTATGTCCCACATCCAAAGTGCCAAGAGAGAGCTTGCTCTCCCTGTCTTTGAGTACTGTTTGCACTGTCCCGATTACCTCTTTGCTAACATTCTCTTCAGAGCTGCAGTGAAACCAGGAACCACGTGGAGAAGGCACCCACACTGAAAGTGCCTGGAGGGAACGTTGGGGCTTCTTCTCAGTGTCTCTGATATAGGGTTTCACTGTCCCGGGAAACTCTCTGCTAACACCCTGCACAGCGCTGTGCCCAATATACAGAAACGTCTTGCGGTATCTCCTACAGGGAAAGTGCCAGGAGGGAAAAGTGAGGATTATGCTTAGACTTTCTCGGAACTGCTTCAAATCAACTAGATATCTTTGTGCTGTAAATCTCCCAACAGCCAAATGTAAAAGCAGCAAACATCTCGCTGTATGTCCCACATCCAAAGTGCCAAGAGAGAGCTTGCTCTCCCTGTCTTTGAGTACTGTTTGCACTGTCCCGATTACCTCTTTGCTAACATTCTCTTCAGAGCTGCAGTGAAACCAGGAACCACGTGGAGAAGGCACCCACACTGAAAGTGCCTGGAGGGAACATTGGGGCTTCTTCTCAGTGTCTCTGATATAGGGTTTCACTGTCCCGGGAAACTCTCTGCTAACACCCTGCAGAGCGCTGTGCCCAATATACAGAAACGTCTTGCGGTATCTCCTACAGGGAAAGTGCCAGGAGGGAAAAGTGAGGATTATGTTTAGACTTTCTCGGAACTGCTTCAAATCAACTAGATATCTTTGTGCTGTAAATCTCCCAACAGCCAAATGTAAAAGCAGCAAACATCTCGCTGTATGTCCCACATCCAAAGTGCCAAGAGAGAGCTTGCTCTCCCTGTCTTTGAGTACTGTTTGCACTGTCCCGATTACCTCTTTGCTAACATTCTCTTCAGAGCTGCAGTGAAACCAGGAACCACGTGGAGAAGGCACCCACACTGAAAGTGCCTGGAGGGAACATTGGGGCTTCTTCTCAGTGTCTCTGATATAGGGTTTCACTGTCCCGGGAAACTCTCTGCTAACACCCTGCAGAGCGCTGTGCCCAATATACAGAAACGTCTTGCGGTATCTCCTACAGGGAAAGTGCCAGGAGGGAAAAGTGAGGATTATGTTTAGACTTTCTCGGAACTGCTTCAAATCAACTAGATATCTTTGTGCTGTAAATCTCCCAACAGCCAAACGCAAAAGCAGCAAACATCTCGCTGTATGTCCCACATCCAAAGTGCCAAGAGAGTAATGTAGACCTTGCTCTCCCTGTCTTTGAGTACTGTTTGCACTGTCCCGATTACCTCTTTGCTAACATTCTCTTCAGAGCTGCAGTGAAACCAGGAACCACGTGGAGAAGGCACCCACACTGAAAGTGCCTGGAGGGAACATTGGGGCTTCTTCTCAGTGTCTCTGATATAGGGTTTCACTGTCCCGGGAAACTCTCTGCTAACACCCTGCAGAGCGCTGTGCCCAATATACAGAAACGTCTTGCGGTATCTCCTACAGGGAAAGTGCCAGGAGGGAAAAGTGAGGATTATGTTTAGACTTTCTCGGAACTGCTTCAAATCAACTAGATATCTTTGTGCTGTAAATCTCCCAACAGCCAAATGTAAAAGCAGCAAACATCTCGCTGTATGTCCCACATCCAAAGTGCCAAGAGAGAGCTTGCTCTCCCTGTCTTTGAGTACTGTTTGCGCTGTCCCGATTACCCCTTTGCTAACATTCTCTTCAGAGCTGCAGTGAAACCAGGAACCACGTGGAGAAGGCACCCACACTGAAAGTGCCTGGAGGGAACATTGGGGCTTCTTCTCAGTGTCTCTGACATAGGGTTTCACTGTCCCGGGAAACTCTCTGCTAACACCCTGCAGAGCGCTGTGCCCAATATACAGAAACGTCTTGCGGTATCCCCTACAGGGAAAGTGCCAGGAGGGAAAAGTGAGGATTATGCTTAGACTTTCTCGGAACTGCTTCAAATCAACTAGATATCTTTGAGCTGTAAATCTCCCAACAGCCAAACGCAAAAGCAGCAAACATCTCGCTGTATGTCCCACATCCAAAGTGCCAAGAGAGAGCTTGCTCTCCCTGTCTTTGAGTACTGTTTGCACTGTCCCGATTACCTCTTTGCTAACATTCTCTTCAGAGCTGCAGTGAAACCAGGAACCACGTGGAGAAGGCACCCACACTGAAAGTGCCTGGAGGGAACATTGGGGCTTCTTCTCAGTGTCTCTGACATAGGGTTTCACTGTCCCGGGAAACTCTCTGCTAACACCCTGCAGAGCGCTGTGCCCAATATACAGAAACGTCTTGCGGTATCTCCTACAGGGAAAGTGCCAGGAGGGAAAAGTGAGGATTATGTTTAGACTTTCTCGGAACTGCTTCAAATCAACTAGATATCTTTGTGCTGTAAATCTCCCAACAGCCAAATGTAAAAGCAGCAAACATCTCGCTGTATGTCCCACATCCAAAGTGCCAAGAGAGAGCTTGCTCTCCCTGTCTTGAGTACTGTTTGCACTGTCCCGATTACCTCTTTGCTAACATTCTCTTCAGAGCTGCAGTGAAACCAGGAACCACGTGGAGAAGGCACCCACACTGAAAGTGCCTGGAGGGAACATTGGGGCTTCTTCTCAGTGTCTCTGACATAGGGTTTCACTGTCCCGGGAAAGTCTCTGCTAACACCCTGCAGAGCGCTGTGCCCAATATATAGAAATGTCTTGCGGTATCCCCTACAGGGAAAGTGCCAGGAGGGAAAAGTGAGGATTATGCTTAGACTTTCTCGGAACTGCTTCAAATCAACTAGATATCTTTGTGCTGTAAATCTCCCAACAGCCAAACGCAAAAGCAGCAAACATCTCACTGTATGTCCCACATCCAAAGTGCCAAGAGAGTAATGTAGAGCTTGCTCTCCCTGTCTTTGAGTACTGTTTGCACTGTCCCAATTACCTCTTTGCTAACATTCTCTTCAGAGCTGCAGTGAAACCAGGAACCACGTGGAGAAGGCACCCACACTGAAAGTGCCTGGAGGGAACATTGGGGCTTCTTCTCAGTGTCTCTGATATAGGGTTTCACTGTCCCGGGAAACTCTCTGCTAACACCCTGCAGAGCGCTGTGCCCAATATACAGAAACGTCTTGCGGTATCTCCTACAGGGAAAGTGCCAGGAGGGAAAAGTGAGGATTATGTTTAGACTTTCTCGGAACTGCTTCAAATCAACTAGATATCTTTGTGCTGTAAATCTCCCAACAGCCAAATGTAAAAGCAGCAAACATCTCGCTGTATGTCCCACATCCAAAGTGCCAAGAGAGAGCTTGCTCTCCCTGTCTTTGAGTACTGTTTGCGCTGTCCCGATTACCCCTTTGCTAACATTCTCTTCAGAGCTGCAGTGAAACCAGGAACCACGTGGAGAAGGCACCCACACTGAAAGTGCCTGGAGGGAACATTGGGGCTTCTTCTCAGTGTCTCTGACATAGGGTTTCACTGTCCCGGGAAACTCTCTGCTAACACCCTGCAGAGCGCTGTGCCCAATATACAGAAACGTCTTGCGGTATCCCCTACAGGGAAAGTGCCAGGAGGGAAAAGTGAGGATTATGCTTAGACTTTCTCGGAACTGCTTCAAATCAACTAGATATCTTTGAGCTGTAAATCTCCCAACAGCCAAACGCAAAAGCAGCAAACATCTCGCTGTATGTCCCACATCCAAAGTGCCAAGAGAGAGCTTGCTCTCCCTGTCTTTGAGTACTGTTTGCACTGTCCCGATTACCTCTTTGCTAACATTCTCTTCAGAGCTGCAGTGAAACCAGGAACCACGTGGAGAAGGCACCCACACTGAAAGTGCCTGGAGGGAACATTGGGGCTTCTTCTCAGTGTCTCTGACATAGGGTTTCACTGTCCCGGGAAACTCTCTGCTAACACCCTGCAGAGCGCTGTGCCCAATATACAGAAACGTCTTGCGGTATCTCCTACAGGGAAAGTGCCAGGAGGGAAAAGTGAGGATTATGTTTAGACTTTCTCGGAACTGCTTCAAATCAACTAGATATCTTTGTGCTGTAAATCTCCCAACAGCCAAATGTAAAAGCAGCAAACATCTCGCTGTATGTCCCACATCCAAAGTGCCAAGAGAGAGCTTGCTCTCCCTGTCTTTGAGTACTGTTTGCACTGTCCCGATTACCTCTTTGCTAACATTCTCTTCAGAGCTGCAGTGAAACCAGGAACCACGTGGAGAAGGCACCCACACTGAAAGTGCCTGGAGGGAACATTGGGGCTTCTTCTCAGTGTCTCTGACATAGGGTTTCACTGTCCCGGGAAAGTCTCTGCTAACACCCTGCAGAGCGCTGTGCCCAATATACAGAAATGTCTTGCGGTATCCCCTACAGGGAAAGTGCCAGGAGGGAAAAGTGAGGATTATGCTTAGACTTTCTCGGAACTGCTTCAAATCAACTAGATACCTTTGTGCTGTAAATCTCCCAACAGCCAAACGCAAAAGCAGCAAACATCTCACTGTATGTCCCACATCCAAAGTGCCAAGAGAGTAATGTAGAGCTTGCTCTCCCTGTCTTTGAGTACTGTTTGCACTGTCCCAATTACCTCTTTGCTAACATTCTCTTCAGAGCTGCAGTGAAACCAGGAACCACGTGGAGAAGGCACCCACACTGAAAGTGCCTTGAGGGAACATTAGGGCTTCTTCTCAGTGTCTCTGATATAGGGTTTCACTGTCCCGGGAAACTCTCTGCTAACACCCTGCACAGCGCTGTGCCCAATATACAGAAACGTCTTGCGGTATCTCCTACAGGGAAAGTGCCAGGAGGGAAAAGTGAGGATTATGTTTAGACTTTCTCGGAACTGCTTCAAATCAACTAGATATCTTTGTGCTGTAAATCTCCCAACAGCCAAATGTAAAAGCAGCAAACATCTCGCTGTATGTCCCACATCCAAAGTGCCAAGAGAGAGCTTGCTCTCCCTGTCTTTGAGTACTGTTTGCACTGTCCCGATTACCTCTTTGCTAACATTCTCTTCAGAGCTGCAGTGAAACCAGGAACCACGTGGAGAAGGCACCCACACTGAAAGTGCCTGGAGGGAACGTTGGGGCTTCTTCTCAGTGTCTCTGATATAGGGTTTCACTGTCCCGGGAAACTCTCTGCTAACACCCTGCACAGCGCTGTGCCCAATATACAGAAACGTCTTGCGGTATCTCCTACAGGGAAAGTGCCAGGAGGGAAAAGTGAGGATTATGTTTAGACTTTCTCGGAACTGCTTCAAATCAACTAGATATCTTTGTGCTGTAAATCTCCCAACAGCCAAATGTAAAAGCAGCAAACATCTCGCTGTATGTCCCACATCCAAAGTGCCAAGAGAGAGCTTGCTCTCCCTGTCTTTGAGTACTGTTTGCACTGTCCCGATTACCTCTTTGCTAACATTCTCTTCAGAGCTGCAGTGAAACCAGGAACCACGTGGAGAAGGCACCCACACTGAAAGTGCCTGGAAGGAACGTTGGGGCTTCTTCTCAGTGTCTCTGATATAGGGTTTCACTGTCCCGGGAAACTCTCTGCTAACACCCTGCAGAGCGCTGTGCCCAATATACAGAAACGTCTTGCGGTATCTCCTACAGGGAAAGTGCCAGGAGGGAAAAGTGAGGATTATGTTTAGACTTTCTCGGAACTGCTTCAAATCAACTAGATATCTTTGTGCTGTAAATCTCCCAACAGCCAAACGCAAAAGCAGCAAACATCTCGCTGTATGTCCCACATCCAAAGTGCCAAGAGAGTAATGTAGAGCTTGCTCTCCCTGTCTTTGAGTACTGTTTGCACTGTCCCGATTACCTCTTTGCTAACATTCTCTTCAGAGCTGCAGTGAAACCAGGAACCACGTGGAGAAGGCACCCACACTGAAAGTGCCTGGAGGGAACATTGGGGCTTCTTCTCAGTGTCTCTGATATAGGGTTTCACTGTCCCGGGAAACTCTCTGCTAACACCCTGCAGAGCGCTGTGCCCAATATACAGAAACGTCTTGCGGTATCTCCTACAGGGAAAGTGCCAGGAGGGAAAAGTGAGGATTATGTTTAGACTTTCTCGGAACTGCTTCAAATCAACTAGATATCTTTGTGCTGTAAATCTCCCAACAGCCAAATGTAAAAGCAGCAAACATCTCGCTGTATGTCCCACATCCAAAGTGCCAAGAGAGAGCTTGCTCTCCCTGTCTTTGAGTACTGTTTGCACTGTCCCGATTACCTCTTTGCTAACATTCTCTTCAGAGCTGCAGTGAAACCAGGAACCACGTGGAGAAGGCACCCACACTGAAAGTGCCTGGAAGGAACGTTGGGGCTTCTTCTCAGTGTCTCTGATATAGGGTTTCACTGTCCCGGGAAACTCTCTGCTAACACCCTGCACAGCGCTGTGCCCAATATACAGAAACGTCTTGCGGTATCTCCTACAGGGAAAGTGCCAGGAGGGAAAAGTGAGGATTATGTTTAGACTTTCTCGGAACTGCTTCAAATCAACTAGATATCTTTGTGCTGTAAATCTCCCAACAGCCAAATGTAAAAGCAGCAAACATCTCGCTGTATGTCCCACATCCAAAGTGCCAAGAGAGAGCTTGCTCTCCCTGTCTTTGAGCACTGTTTGCACTGTCCTGATTACCTCTTTGCTAACATTCTCTTCAGAGCTGCAGTGAAACCAGGAACCACGTGGAGAAGGCACCCACACTGAAAGTGCCTGGAGGGAACGTTGGGGCTTCTTCTCAGTGTCTCTGATATAGGGTTTCACTGTCCCGGGAAACTCTCTGCTAACACCCTGCAGAGCGCTGTGCCCAATATACAGAAACGTCTTGCGGTATCTCCTACAGGGAAAGTGCCAGGAGGGAAAAGTGAGGATTATGTTTAGACTTTCTCGGAACTGCTTCAAATCAACTAGATATCTTTGTGCTGTAAATCTCCCAACAGCCAAACGCAAAAGCAGCAAACATCTCGCTGTATGTCCCACATCCAAAGTGCCAAGAGAGAGCTTGCTCTCCCTGTCTTTGAGTACTGTTTGCACTGTCCCGATTACCTCTTTGCTAACATTCTCTTCAGAGCTGCAGTGAAACCAGGAACCACGTGGAGAAGGCACCCACACTGAAAGAGCCTGGAGGGAACGTTGGGGCTTCTTCTCAGTGTCTCTGATATAGGGTTTCACTGTCCCGGGAAACTCTCTGCTAACACCCTGCAGAGCGCTGTGCCCAATATACAGAAACGTCTTGCGGTATCTCCTACAGGGAAAGTGCCAGGAGGGAAAAGTGAGGATTATGTTTAGACTTTCTCGGAACTGCTTCAAATCAACTAGATATCTTTGTGCTGTAAATCTCCCAACAGCCAAATGTAAAAGCAGCAAACATCTCGCTGTATGTCCCACATCCAAAGTGCCAAGAGAGAGCTTGCTCTCCCTGTCTTTGAGTACTGTTTGCACTGTCCTGATTACCTCTTTGCTAACATTCTCTTCAGAGCTGCAGTGAAACCAGGAACCACGTGGAGAAGGCACCCACACTGAAAGTGCCTGGAGGGAACACTGGGGCTTCTTCTCAGTGTCTCTGATATAGGGTTTCACTGTCCCGGGAAACTCTCTGCTAACACCCTGCAGAGCGCTGTGCCCAATATACAGAAACGTCTTGCGGTATCTCCTACAGGGAAAGTGCCAGGAGGGAAAAGTGAGGATTATGTTTAGACTTTCTCGGAACTGCTTCAAATCAACTAGATATCTTTGTGCTGTAAATCTCCCAACAGCCAAATGTAAAAGCAGCAAACATCTCGCTGTATGTCCCACATCCAAAGTGCCAAGAGAGAGCTTGCTCTCCCTGTCTTTGAGTACTGTTTGCGCTGTCCCGATTACCCCTTTGCTAACATTCTCTTCAGAGCTGCAGTGAAACCAGGAACCACGTGGAGAAGGCACCCACACTGAAAGTGCCTGGAGGGAACATTGGGGCTTCTTCTCAGTGTCTCTGACATAGGGTTTCACTGTCCCGGGAAAGTCTCTGCTAACACCCTGCACAGCGCTGTGCCCAATATACAGAAACGTCTTGCGGTATCCCCTACAGGGAAAGTGCCAGGAGGGAAAAGTGAGGATTATGTTTAGACTTTCTCGGAACTGCTTCAAATCAACTAGATATCTTTGTGCTGTAAATCTCCCAACAGCCAAACGCAAAAGCAGCAAACATCTCGCTGTATGTCCCACATCCAAAGTGCCAAGAGAGTAATGTAGAGCTTGCTCTCCCTGTCTTTGAGTACTGTTTGCACTGTCCCGATTACCTCTTTGCTAACATTCTCTTCAGAGCTGCAGTGAAACCAGGAACCACGTGGAGAAGGCACCCACACTGAAAGTGCCTGGAGGGAACATTGGGGCTTCTTCTCAGTGTCTCTGATATAGGGTTTCACTGTCCCGGGAAACTCTCTGCTAACACCCTGCAGAGCGCTGTGCCCAATATACAGAAACGTCTTGCGGTATCTCCTACAGGGAAAGTGCCAGGAGGGAAAAGTGAGGATTATGTTTAGACTTTCTCGGAACTGCTTCAAATCAACTAGATATCTTTGTGCTGTAAATCTCCCAACAGCCAAATGTAAAAGCAGCAAACATCTCGCTGTATGTCCCACATCCAAAGTGCCAAGAGAGAGCTTGCTCTCCCTGTCTTTGAGTACTGTTTGCGCTGTCCCGATTACCCCTTTGCTAACATTCTCTTCAGAGCTGCAGTGAAACCAGGAACCACGTGGAGAAGGCACCCACACTGAAAGTGCCTGGAGGGAACATTGGGGCTTCTTCTCAGTGTCTCTGACATAGGGTTTCACTGTCCCGGGAAACTCTCTGCTAACACCCTGCAGAGCGCTGTGCCCAATATACAGAAACGTCTTGCGGTATCCCCTACAGGGAAAGTGCCAGGAGGGAAAAGTGAGGATTATGCTTAGACTTTCTCGGAACTGCTTCAAATCAACTAGATATCTTTGAGCTGTAAATCTCCCAACAGCCAAACGCAAAAGCAGCAAACATCTCGCTGTATGTCCCACATCCAAAGTGCCAAGAGAGAGCTTGCTCTCCCTGTCTTTGAGTACTGTTTGCACTGTCCCGATTACCTCTTTGCTAACATTCTCTTCAGAGCTGCAGTGAAACCAGGAACCACGTGGAGAAGGCACCCACACTGAAAGTGCCTGGAGGGAACATTGGGGCTTCTTCTCAGTGTCTCTGACATAGGGTTTCACTGTCCCGGGAAACTCTCTGCTAACACCCTGCAGAGCGCTGTGCCCAATATACAGAAACGTCTTGCGGTATCTCCTACAGGGAAAGTGCCAGGAGGGAAAAGTGAGGATTATGTTTAGACTTTCTCGGAACTGCTTCAAATCAACTAGATATCTTTGTGCTGTAAATCTCCCAACAGCCAAATGTAAAAGCAGCAAACATCTCGCTGTATGTCCCACATCCAAAGTGCCAAGAGAGAGCTTGCTCTCCCTGTCTTTGAGTACTGTTTGCACTGTCCCGATTACCTCTTTGCTAACATTCTCTTCAGAGCTGCAGTGAAACCAGGAACCACGTGGAGAAGGCACCCACACTGAAAGTGCCTGGAGGGAACATTGGGGCTTCTTCTCAGTGTCTCTGACATAGGGTTTCACTGTCCCGGGAAAGTCTCTGCTAACACCCTGCAGAGCGCTGTGCCCAATATACAGAAATGTCTTGCGGTATCCCCTACAGGGAAAGTGCCAGGAGGGAAAAGTGAGGATTATGCTTAGACTTTCTCGGAACTGCTTCAAATCAACTAGATATCTTTGTGCTGTAAATCTCCCAACAGCCAAACGCAAAAGCAGCAAACATCTCACTGTATGTCCCACATCCAAAGTGCCAAGAGAGTAATGTAGAGCTTGCTCTCCCTGTCTTTGAGTACTGTTTGCACTGTCCCAATTACCTCTTTGCTAACATTCTCTTCAGAGCTGCAGTGAAACCAGGAACCACGTGGAGAAGGCACCCACACTGAAAGTGCCTAGAGGGAACATTGGGGCTTCTTCTCAGTGTCTCTGATATAGGGTTTCACTGTCCCGGGAAACTCTCTGCTAACACCCTGCACAGCGCTGTGCCCAATATACAGAAACGTCTTGCGGTATCTCCTACAGGGAAAGTGCCAGGAGGGAAAAGTGAGGATTATGTTTAGACTTTCTCGGAACTGCTTCAAATCAACTAGATATCTTTGTGCTGTAAATCTCCCAACAGCCAAACGCAAAAGCAGCAAACATCTCGCTGTATGTCCCACATCCAAAGTGCCAAGAGAGTAATGTAGAGCTTGCTCTCCCTGTCTTTGAGTACTGTTTGCACTGTCCCGATTACCTCTTTGCTAACATTCTCTTCAGAGCTGCAGTGAAACCAGGAACCACGTGGAGAAGGCACCCACACTGAAAGTGCCTGGAGGGAACATTGGGGCTTCTTCTCAGTGTCTCTGATATAGGGTTTCACTGTCCCGGGAAACTCTCTGCTAACACCCTGCAGAGCGCTGTGCCCAATATACAGAAACGTCTTGCGGTATCTCCTACAGGGAAAGTGCCAGGAGGGAAAAGTGAGGATTATGTTTAGACTTTCTCGGAACTGCTTCAAATCAACTAGATATCTTTGTGCTGTAAATCTCCCAACAGCCAAATGTAAAAGCAGCAAACATCTCGCTGTATGTCCCACATCCAAAGTGCCAAGAGAGAGCTTGCTCTCCCTGTCTTTGAGTACTGTTTGCGCTGTCCCGATTACCCCTTTGCTAACATTCTCTTCAGAGCTGCAGTGAAACCAGGAACCACGTGGAGAAGGCACCCACACTGAAAGTGCCTGGAGGGAACATTGGGGCTTCTTCTCAGTGTCTCTGACATAGGGTTTCACTGTCCCGGGAAACTCTCTGCTAACACCCTGCAGAGCGCTGTGCCCAATATACAGAAACGTCTTGCGGTATCTCCTACAGGGAAAGTGCCAGGAGGGAAAAGTGAGGATTATGTTTAGACTTTCTCGGAACTGCTTCAAATCAACTAGATATCTTTGTGCTGTAAATCTCCCAACAGCCAAATGTAAAAGCAGCAAACATCTCGCTGTATGTCCCACATCCAAAGTGCCAAGAGAGAGCTTGCTCTCCCTGTCTTTGAGTACTGTTTGCACTGTCCCGATTACCTCTTTGCTAACATTCTCTTCAGAGCTGCAGTGAAACCAGGAACCACGTGGAGAAGGCACCCACACTGAAAGTGCCTGGAGGGAACATTGGGGCTTCTTCTCAGTGTCTCTGACATAGGGTTTCACTGTCCCGGGAAAGTCTCTGCTAACACCCTGCAGAGCGCTGTGCCCAATATACAGAAATGTCTTGCGGTATCCCCTACAGGGAAAGTGCCAGGAGGGAAAAGTGAGGATTATGCTTAGACTTTCTCGGAACTGCTTCAAATCAACTAGATATCTTTGTGCTGTAAATCTCCCAACAGCCAAACGCAAAAGCAGCAAACATCTCACTGTATGTCCAACATCCAAAGTGCCAAGAGAGTAATGTAGAGCTTGCTCTCCCTGTCTTTGAGTACTGTTTGCACTGTCCCAATTACCTCTTTGCTAACATTCTCTTCAGAGCTGCAGTGAAACCAGGAACCACGTGGAGAAGGCACCCACACTGAAAGTGCCTTGAGGGAACATTGGGGCTTCTTCTCAGTGTCTCTGATATAGGGTTTCACTGTCCCGGGAAACTCTCTGCTAACACCCTGCACAGAGCTGTGCCCAATATACAGAAACGTCTTGCGGTATCTCCTACAGGGAAAGTGCCAGGAGGGAAAAGTGAGGATTATGTTTAGACTTTCTCGGAACTGCTTCAAATCAACTAGATATCTTTGTGCTGTAAATCTCCCAACAGCCAAACGCAAAAGCAGCAAACATCTCGCTGTATGTCCCACATCCAAAGTGCCAAGAGAGTAATGTAGAGCTTGCTCTCCCTGTCTTTGAGTACTGTTTGCACTGTCCCGATTACCTCTTTGCTAACATTCTCTTCAGAGCTGCAGTGAAACCAGGAACCACGTGGAGAAGGCACCCACACTGAAAGTGCCTGGAGGGAACATTGGGGCTTCTTCTCAGTGTCTCTGATATAGGGTTTCACTGTCCCGGGAAACTCTCTGCTAACACCCTGCAGAGCGCTGTGCCCAATATACAGAAACGTCTTGCGGTATCTCCTACAGGGAAAGTGCCAGGAGGGAAAAGTGAGGATTATGTTTAGACTTTCTCGGAACTGCTTCAAATCAACTAGATATCTTTGTGCTGTAAATCTCCCAACAGCCAAATGTAAAAGCAGCAAACATCTCGCTGTATGTCCCACATCCAAAGTGCCAAGAGAGAGCTTGCTCTCCCTGTCTTTGAGTACTGTTTGCGCTGTCCCGATTACCCCTTTGCTAACATTCTCTTCAGAGCTGCAGTGAAACCAGGAACCACGTGGAGAAGGCACCCACACTGAAAGTGCCTGGAGGGAACATTGGGGCTTCTTCTCAGTGTCTCTGACATAGGGTTTCACTGTCCCGGGAAACTCTCTGCTAACACCCTGCAGAGCGCTGTGCCCAATATACAGAAACGTCTTGCGGTATCCCCTACAGGGAAAGTGCCAGGAGGGAAAAGTGAGGATTATGCTTAGACTTTCTCGGAACTGCTTCAAATCAACTAGATATCTTTGAGCTGTAAATCTCCCAACAGCCAAACGCAAAAGCAGCAAACATCTCGCTGTATGTCCCACATCCAAAGTGCCAAGAGAGAGCTTGCTCTCCCTGTCTTTGAGTACTGTTTGCACTGTCCCGATTACCTCTTTGCTAACATTCTCTTCAGAGCTGCAGTGAAACCAGGAACCACGTGGAGAAGGCACCCACACTGAAAGTGCCTGGAGGGAACATTGGGGCTTCTTCTCAGTGTCTCTGACATAGGGTTTCACTGTCCCGGGAAACTCTCTGCTAACACCCTGCAGAGCGCTGTGCCCAATATACAGAAACGTCTTGCGGTATCTCCTACAGGGAAAGTGCCAGGAGGGAAAAGTGAGGATTATGTTTAGACTTTCTCGGAACTGCTTCAAATCAACTAGATATCTTTGTGCTGTAAATCTCCCAACAGCCAAATGTAAAAGCAGCAAACATCTCGCTGTATGTCCCACATCCAAAGTGCCAAGAGAGAGCTTGCTCTCCCTGTCTTTGAGTACTGTTTGCACTGTCCCGATTACCTCTTTGCTAACATTCTCTTCAGAGCTGCAGTGAAACCAGGAACCACGTGGAGAAGGCACCCACACTGAAAGTGCCTGGAGGGAACATTGGGGCTTCTTCTCAGTGTCTCTGACATAGGGTTTCACTGTCCCGGGAAAGTCTCTGCTAACACCCTGCAGAGCGCTGTGCCCAATATACAGAAATGTCTTGCGGTATCCCCTACAGGGAAAGTGCCAGGAGGGAAAAGTGAGGATTATGCTTAGACTTTCTCGGAACTGCTTCAAATCAACTAGATATCTTTGTGCTGTAAATCTCCCAACAGCCAAACGCAAAAGCAGCAAACATCTCACTGTATGTCCCACCTCCAAAGTGCCAAGAGAGTAATGTAGAGCTTGCTCTCCCTGTCTTTGAGTACTGTTTGCACTGTCCCAATTACCTCTTTGCTAACATTCTCTTCAGAGCTGCAGTGAAACCAGGAACCACGTGGAGAAGGCACCCACACTGAAAGTGCCTTGAGGGAACATTAGGGCTTCTTCTCAGTGTCTCTGATATAGGGTTTCACTGTCCCGGGAAACTCTCTGCTAACACCCTGCACAGCGCTGTGCCCAATATACAGAAACGTCTTGCGGTATCTCCTACAGGGAAAGTGCCAGGAGGGAAAAGTGAGGATTATGTTTAGACTTTCTCGGAACTGCTTCAAATCAACTAGATATCTTTGTGCTGTAAATCTCCCAACAGCCAAATGTAAAAGCAGCAAACATCTCGCTGTATGTCCCACATCCAAAGTGCCAAGAGAGAGCTTGCTCTCCCTGTCTTTGAGTACTGTTTGCACTGTCCCGATTACCTCTTTGCTAACATTCTCTTCAGAGCTGCAGTGAAACCAGGAACCACGTGGAGAAGGCACCCACACTGAAAGTGCCTGGAGGGAACGTTGGGGCTTCTTCTCAGTGTCTCTGATATAGGGTTTCACTGTCCCGGGAAACTCTCTGCTAACACCCTGCACAGCGCTGTGCCCAATATACAGAAACGTCTTGCGGTATCTCCTACAGGGAAAGTGCCAGGAGGGAAAAGTGAGGATTATGTTTAGACTTTCTCGGAACTGCTTCAAATCAACTAGATATCTTTGTGCTGTAAATCTCCCAACAGCCAAATGTAAAAGCAGCAAACATCTCGCTGTATGTCCCACATCCAAAGTGCCAAGAGAGAGCTTGCTCTCCCTGTCTTTGAGTACTGTTTGCACTGTCCCGATTACCTCTTTGCTAACATTCTCTTCAGAGCTGCAGTGAAACCAGGAACCACGTGGAGAAGGCACCCACACTGAAAGTGCCTGGAGGGAACATTGGGGCTTCTTCTCAGTGTCTCTGATATAGGGTTTCACTGTCCTGGGAAACTCTCTGCTAACACCCTGCAGAGCGCTGTGCCCAATATACAGAAACGTCTTGCGGTATCTCCTACAGGGAAAGTGCCAGGAGGGAAAAGTGAGGATTATGTTTAGACTTTCTCGGAACTGCTTCAAATCAACTAGATATCTTTGTGCTGTAAATCTCCCAACAGCCAAACGCAAAAGCAGCAAACATCTCGCTGTATGTCCCACATCCAAAGTGCCAAGAGAGAGCTTGCTCTCCCTGTCTTTGAGTACTGTTTGCACTGTCCTGATTACCTCTTTGATAACATTCTCTTCAGAGCTGCAGTGAAACCAGGAACCACGTGGAGAAGGCACCCACACTGAAAGTGCCTGGAGGGAACACTGGGGCTTCTTCTCAGTGTCTCTGATATAGGGTTTCACTGTCCCGGGAAACTCTCTGCTAACACCCTGCAGAGCGCTGTGCCCAATATACAGAAACGTCTTGCGGTATCTCCTACAGGGAAAGTGCCAGGAGGGAAAAGTGAGGATTATGTTTAGACTTTCTCGGAACTGCTTCAAATCAACTAGATATCTTTGTGCTGTAAATCTCCCAACAGCCAAATGTAAAAGCAGCAAACATCTCGCTGTATGTCCCACATCCAAAGTGCCAAGAGAGAGCTTGCTCTCCCTGTCTTTGAGTACTGTTTGCGCTGTCCCGATTACCCCTTTGCTAACATTCTCTTCAGAGCTGCAGTGAAACCAGGAACCACGTGGAGAAGGCACCCACACTGAAAGTGCCTGGAGGGAACATTGGGGCTTCTTCTCAGTGTCTCTGACATAGGGTTTCACTGTCCCGGGAAAGTCTCTGCTAACACCCTGCACAGCGCTGTGCCCAATATACAGAAATGTCTTGCGGTATCCCCTACAGGGAAAGTGCCAGGAGGGAAAAGTGAGGATTATGCTTAGACTTTCTCGGAACTGCTTCAAATCAACTAGATATCTTTGTGCTGTAAATCTCCCAACAGCCAAACGCAAAAGCAGCAAACATCTCGCTGTATGTCCCACATCCAAAGTGCCAAGAGAGTAATGTAGAGCTTGCTCTCCCTGTCTTTGAGTACTGTTTGCACTGTCCCGATTACCTCTTTGCTAACATTCTCTTCAGAGCTGCAGTGAAACCAGGAACCACGTGGAGAAGGCACCCACACTGAAAGTGCCTGGAGGGAACATTGGGGCTTCTTCTCAGTGTCTCTGATATAGGGTTTCACTGTCCCGGGAAACTCTCTGCTAACACCCTGCAGAGCGCTGTGCCCAATATACAGAAATGTCTTGCGGTATCTCCTACAGGGAAAGTGCCAGGAGGGAAAAGTGAGGATTATGCTTAGACTTTCTCGGAACTGCTTCAAATCAACTAGATATCTTTGTGCTGTAAATCTCCCAACAGCCAAACGCAAAAGCAGCAAACATCTCACTGTATGTCCAACATCCAAAGTGCCAAGAGAGTAATGTAGAGCTTGCTCTCCCTGTCTTTGAGTACTGTTTGCACTGTCCCAATTACCTCTTTGCTAACATTCTCTTCAGAGCTGCAGTGAAACCAGGAACCACGTGGAGAAGGCACCCACACTGAAAGTGCCTTGAGGGAACATTGGGGCTTCTTCTCAGTGTCTCTGATATAGGGTTTCACTGTCCCGGGAAACTCTCTGCTAACACCCTGCACAGCGCTGTGCCCAATATACAGAAACGTCTTGCGGTATCTCCTACAGGGAAAGTGCCAGGAGGGAAAAGTGAGGATTATGTTTAGACTTTCTCGGAACTGCTTCAAATCAACTAGATATCTTTGTGCTGTAAATCTCCCAACAGCCAAACGCAAAAGCAGCAAACATCTCGCTGTATGTCCCACATCCAAAGTGCCAAGAGAGTAATGTAGAGCTTGCTCTCCCTGTCTTTGAGTACTGTTTGCACTGTCCCGATTACCTCTTTGCTAACATTCTCTTCAGAGCTGCAGTGAAACCAGGAACCACGTGGAGAAGGCACCCACACTGAAAGTGCCTGGAGGGAACATTGGGGCTTCTTCTCAGTGTCTCTGATATAGGGTTTCACTGTCCCGGGAAACTCTCTGCTAACACCCTGCAGAGCGCTGTGCCCAATATACAGAAACGTCTTGCGGTATCTCCTACAGGGAAAGTGCCAGGAGGGAAAAGTGAGGATTATGTTTAGACTTTCTCGGAACTGCTTCAAATCAACTAGATATCTTTGTGCTGTAAATCTCCCAACAGCCAAATGTAAAAGCAGCAAACATCTCGCTGTATGTCCCACATCCAAAGTGCCAAGAGAGAGCTTGCTCTCCCTGTCTTTGAGTACTGTTTGCGCTGTCCCGATTACCCCTTTGCTAACATTCTCTTCAGAGCTGCAGTGAAACCAGGAACCACGTGGAGAAGGCACCCACACTGAAAGTGCCTGGAGGGAACATTGGGGCTTCTTCTCAGTGTCTCTGACATAGGGTTTCACTGTCCCGGGAAACTCTCTGCTAACACCCTGCAGAGCGCTGTGCCCAATATACAGAAACGTCTTGCGGTATCCCCTACAGGGAAAGTGCCAGGAGGGAAAAGTGAGGATTATGCTTAGACTTTCTCGGAACTGCTTCAAATCAACTAGATATCTTTGAGCTGTAAATCTCCCAACAGCCAAACGCAAAAGCAGCAAACATCTCGCTGTATGTCCCACATCCAAAGTGCCAAGAGAGAGCTTGCTCTCCCTGTCTTTGAGTACTGTTTGCACTGTCCCGATTACCTCTTTGCTAACATTCTCTTCAGAGCTGCAGTGAAACCAGGAACCACGTGGAGAAGGCACCCACACTGAAAGTGCCTGGAGGGAACATTGGGGCTTCTTCTCAGTGTCTCTGACATAGGGTTTCACTGTCCCGGGAAACTCTCTGCTAACACCCTGCAGAGCGCTGTGCCCAATATACAGAAACGTCTTGCGGTATCTCCTACAGGGAAAGTGCCAGGAGGGAAAAGTGAGGATTATGTTTAGACTTTCTCGGAACTGCTTCAAATCAACTAGATATCTTTGTGCTGTAAATCTCCCAACAGCCAAATGTAAAAGCAGCAAACATCTCGCTGTATGTCCCACATCCAAAGTGCCAAGAGAGAGCTTGCTCTCCCTGTCTTTGAGTACTGTTTGCACTGTCCCGATTACCTCTTTGCTAACATTCTCTTCAGAGCTGCAGTGAAACCAGGAACCACGTGGAGAAGGCACCCACACTGAAAGTGCCTGGAGGGAACATTGGGGCTTCTTCTCAGTGTCTCTGACATAGGGTTTCACTGTCCCGGGAAAGTCTCTGCTAACACCCTGCAGAGCGCTGTGCCCAATATACAGAAATGTCTTGCGGTATCCCCTACAGGGAAAGTGCCAGGAGGGAAAAGTGAGGATTATGCTTAGACTTTCTCGGAACTGCTTCAAATCAACTAGATATCTTTGTGCTGTAAATCTCCCAACAGCCAAACGCAAAAGCAGCAAACATCTCACTGTATGTCCCACCTCCAAAGTGCCAAGAGAGTAATGTAGAGCTTGCTCTCCCTGTCTTTGAGTACTGTTTGCACTGTCCCAATTACCTCTTTGCTAACATTCTCTTCAGAGCTGCAGTGAAACCAGGAACCACGTGGAGAAGGCACCCACACTGAAAGTGCCTTGAGGGAACATTAGGGCTTCTTCTCAGTGTCTCTGATATAGGGTTTCACTGTCCCGGGAAACTCTCTGCTAACACCCTGCACAGCGCTGTGCCCAATATACAGAAACGTCTTGCGGTATCTCCTACAGGGAAAGTGCCAGGAGGGAAAAGTGAGGATTATGTTTAGACTTTCTCGGAACTGCTTCAAATCAACTAGATATCTTTGTGCTGTAAATCTCCCAACAGCCAAATGTAAAAGCAGCAAACATCTCGCTGTATGTCCCACATCCAAAGTGCCAAGAGAGAGCTTGCTCTCCCTGTCTTTGAGTACTGTTTGCACTGTCCCGATTACCTCTTTGCTAACATTCTCTTCAGAGCTGCAGTGAAACCAGGAACCACGTGGAGAAGGCACCCACACTGAAAGTGCCTGGAGGGAACGTTGGGGCTTCTTCTCAGTGTCTCTGATATAGGGTTTCACTGTCCCGGGAAACTCTCTGCTAACACCCTGCAGAGCGCTGTGCCCAATATACAGAAACGTCTTGCGGTATCTCCTACAGGGAAAGTGCCAGGAGGGAAAAGTGAGGATTATGTTTAGACTTTCTCGGAACTGCTTCAAATCAACTAGATATCTTTGTGCTGTAAATCTCCCAACAGCCAAATGTAAAAGCAGCAAACATCTCGCTGTATGTCCCACATCCAAAGTGCCAAGAGAGAGCTTGCTCTCCCTGTCTTTGAGTACTGTTTGCACTGTCCCGATTACCTCTTTGCTAACATTCTCTTCAGAGCTGCAGTGAAACCAGGAACCACGTGGAGAAGGCACCCACACTGAAAGTGCCTGGAGGGAACATTGGGGCTTCTTCTCAGTGTCTCTGATATAGGGTTTCACTGTCCCGGGAAACTCTCTGCTAACACCCTGCAGAGCGCTGTGCCCAATATACAGAAACGTCTTGCGGTATCTCCTACAGGGAAAGTGCCAGGAGGGAAAAGTGAGGATTATGTTTAGACTTTCTCGGAACTGCTTCAAATCAACTAGATATCTTTGTGCTGTAAATCTCCCAACAGCCAAACGCAAAAGCAGCAAACATCTCGCTGTATGTCCCACATCCAAAGTGCCAAGAGAGAGCTTGCTCTCCCTGTCTTTGAGTACTGTTTGCACTGTCCTGATTACCTCTTTGATAACATTCTCTTCAGAGCTGCAGTGAAACCAGGAACCACGCGGAGAAGGCACCCACACTGAAAGTGCCTGGAGGGAACACTGGGGCTTCTTCTCAGTGTCTCTGATATAGGGTTTCACTGTCCCGGGAAACTCTCTGCTAACACCCTGCAGAGCGCTGTGCCCAATATACAGAAACGTCTTGCGGTATCTCCTACAGGGAAAGTGCCAGGAGGGAAAAGTGAGGATTATGTTTAGACTTTCTCGGAACTGCTTCAAATCAACTAGATATCTTTGTGCTGTAAATCTCCCAACAGCCAAATGTAAAAGCAGCAAACATCTCGCTGTATGTCCCACATCCAAAGTGCCAAGAGAGAGCTTGCTCTCCCTGTCTTTGAGTACTGTTTGCGCTGTCCCGATTACCCCTTTGCTAACATTCTCTTCAGAGCTGCAGTGAAACCAGGAACCACGTGGAGAAGGCACCCACACTGAAAGTGCCTGGAGGGAACATTGGGGCTTCTTCTCAGTGTCTCTGACATAGGGTTTCACTGTCCCGGGAAAGTCTCTGCTAACACCCTGCACAGCGCTGTGCCCAATATACAGAAATGTCTTGCGGTATCCCCTACAGGGAAAGTGCCAGGAGGGAAAAGTGAGGATTATGCTTAGACTTTCTCGGAACTGCTTCAAATCAACTAGATATCTTTGTGCTGTAAATCTCCCAACAGCCAAACGCAAAAGCAGCAAACATCTCGCTGTATGTCCCACATCCAAAGTGCCAAGAGAGAGCTTGCTCTCCCTGTCTTTGAGTACTGTTTGCACTGTCCCGATTACCTCTTTGCTAACATTCTCTTCAGAGCTGCAGTGAAACCAGGAACCACGTGGAGAAGGCACCCACACTGAAAGTGCCTGGAGGGAACATTGGGGCTTCTTCTCAGTGTCTCTGATATAGGGTTTCACTGTCCCGGGAAACTCTCTGCTAACACCCTGCAGAGCGCTGTGCCCAATATACAGAAACGTCTTGCGGTATCTCCTACAGGGAAAGTGCCAGGAGGGAAAAGTGAGGATTATGTTTAGACTTTCTCGGAACTGCTTCAAATCAACTAGATATCTTTGTGCTGTAAATCTCCCAACAGCCAAATGTAAAAGCAGCAAACATCTCGCTGTATGTCCCACATCCAAAGTGCCAAGAGAGAGCTTGCTCTCCCTGTCTTTGAGTACTGTTTGCACTGTCCCGATTACCTCTTTGCTAACATTCTCTTCAGAGCTGCAGTGAAACCAGGAACCACGTGGAGAAGGCACCCACACTGAAAGTGCCTGGAGGGAACATTGGGGCTTCTTCTCAGTGTCTCTGATATAGGGTTTCACTGTCCCGGGAAACTCTCTGCTAACACCCTGCAGAGCGCTGTGCCCAATATACAGAAACGTCTTGCGGTATCTCCTACAGGGAAAGTGCCAGGAGGGAAAAGTGAGGATTATGTTTAGACTTTCTCGGAACTGCTTCAAATCAACTAGATATCTTTGTGCTGTAAATCTCCCAACAGCCAAACGCAAAAGCAGCAAACATCTCGCTGTATGTCCCACATCCAAAGTGCCAAGAGAGAGCTTGCTCTCCCTGTCTTTGAGTACTGTTTGCACTGTCCCGATTACCTCTTTGCTAACATTCTCTTCAGAGCTGCAGTGAAACCAGGAACCACGTGGAGAAGGCACCCACACTGAAAGTGCCTGGAGGGAACATTGGGGCTTCTTCTCAGTGTCTCTGACATAGGGTTTCACTGTCCCGGGAAACTCTCTGCTAACACCCTGCAGAGCGCTGTGCCAAATATACAGAAACGTCTTGCGGTATCTCCTACAGGGAAAGTGCCAGGAGGGAAAAGTGAGGATTATGTTTAGACTTTCTCGGAACTGCTTCAAATCAACTAGATATCTTTGTGCTGTAAATCTCCCAACAGCCAAATGTAAAAGCAGCAAACATCTCGCTGTATGTCCCACATCCAAAGTGCCAAGAGAGAGCTTGCTCTCCCTGTCTTTGAGTACTGTTTGCACTGTCCCGATTACCTCTTTGCTAACATTCTCTTCAGAGCTGCAGTGAAACCAGGAACCACGTGGAGAAGGCACCCACACTGAAAGTGCCTGGAGGGAACATTGGGGCTTCTTCTCAGTGTCTCTGACATAGGGTTTCACTGTCCCGGGAAAGTCTCTGCTAACACCCTGCAGAGCGCTGTGCCCAATATACAGAAATGTCTTGCGGTATCCCCTACAGGGAAAGTGCCAGGAGGGAAAAGTGAGGATTATGCTTAGACTTTCTCGGAACTGCTTCAAATCAACTAGATATCTTTGTGCTGTAAATCTCCCAACAGCCAAACGCAAAAGCAGCAAACATCTCACTGTATGTCCCACATCCAAAGTGCCAAGAGAGTAATGTAGAGCTTGCTCTCCCTGTCTTTGAGTACTGTTTGCACTGTCCCAATTACCTCTTTGCTAACATTCTCTTCAGAGCTGCAGTGAAACCAGGAACCACGTGGAGAAGGCACCCACACTGAAAGTGCCTTGAGGGAACATTAGGGCTTCTTCTCAGTGTCTCTGATATAGGGTTTCACTGTCCCGGGAAACTCTCTGCTAACACCCTGCACAGCGCTGTGCCCAATATACAGAAACGTCTTGCGGTATCTCCTACAGGGAAAGTGCCAGGAGGGAAAAGTGAGGATTATGTTTAGACTTTCTCGGAACTGCTTCAAATCAACTAGATATCTTTGTGCTGTAAATCTCCCAACAGCCAAATGTAAAAGCAGCAAACATCTCGCTGTATGTCCCACATCCAAAGTGCCAAGAGAGAGCTTGCTCTCCCTGTCTTTGAGTACTGTTTGCACTGTCCCGATTACCTCTTTGCTAACATTCTCTTCAGAGCTGCAGTGAAACCAGGAACCACGTGGAGAAGGCACCCACACTGAAAGTGCCTGGAGGGAACGTTGGGGCTTCTTCTCAGTGTCTCTGATATAGGGTTTCACTGTCCCGGGAAACTCTCTGCTAACACCCTGCACAGCGCTGTGCCCAATATACAGAAACGTCTTGCGGTATCTCCTACAGGGAAAGTGCCAGGAGGGAAAAGTGAGGATTATGTTTAGACTTTCTCGGAACTGCTTCAAATCAACTAGATATCTTTGTGCTGTAAATCTCCCAACAGCCAAATGTAAAAGCAGCAAACATCTCGCTGTATGTCCCACATCCAAAGTGCCAAGAGAGAGCTTGCTCTCCCTGTCTTTGAGTACTGTTTGCACTGTCCCGATTACCTCTTTGCTAACATTCTCTTCAGAGCTGCAGTGAAACCAGGAACCACGTGGAGAAGGCACCCACACTGAAAGTGCCTGGAGGGAACATTGGGGCTTCTTCTCAGTGTCTCTGATATAGGGTTTCACTGTCCCGGGAAACTCTCTGCTAACACCCTGCAGAGCGCTGTGCCCAATATACAGAAACGTCTTGCGGTATCTCCTACAGGGAAAGTGCCAGGAGGGAAAAGTGAGGATTATGTTTAGACTTTCTCGGAACTGCTTCAAATCAACTAGATATCTTTGTGCTGTAAATCTCCCAACAGCCAAACGCAAAAGCAGCAAACATCTCGCTGTATGTCCCACATCCAAAGTGCCAAGAGAGAGCTTGCTCTCCCTGTCTTTGAGTACTGTTTGCACTGTCCTGATTACCTCTTTGATAACATTCTCTTCAGAGCTGCAGTGAAACCAGGAACCACGTGGAGAAGGCACCCACACTGAAAGTGCCTGGAGGGAACACTGGGGCTTCTTCTCAGTGTCTCTGATATAGGGTTTCACTGTCCCGGGAAACTCTCTGCTAACACCCTGCAGAGCGCTGTGCCCAATATACAGAAACGTCTTGCGGTATCTCCTACAGGGAAAGTGCCAGGAGGGAAAAGTGAGGATTATGTTTAGACTTTCTCGGAACTGCTTCAAATCAACTAGATATCTTTGTGCTGTAAATCTCCCAACAGCCAAATGTAAAAGCAGCAAACATCTCGCTGTATGTCCCACATCCAAAGTGCCAAGAGAGAGCTTGCTCTCCCTGTCTTTGAGTACTGTTTGCGCTGTCCCGATTACCCCTTTGCTAACATTCTCTTCAGAGCTGCAGTGAAACCAGGAACCACGTGGAGAAGGCACCCACACTGAAAGTGCCTGGAGGGAACATTGGGGCTTCTTCTCAGTGTCTCTGACATAGGGTTTCACTGTCCCGGGAAAGTCTCTGCTAACACCCTGCACAGCGCTGTGCCCAATATACAGAAATGTCTTGCGGTATCCCCTACAGGGAAAGTGCCAGGAGGGAAAAGTGAGGATTATGCTTAGACTTTCTCGGAACTGCTTCAAATCAACTAGATATCTTTGTGCTGTAAATCTCCCAACAGCCAAACGCAAAAGCAGCAAACATCTCGCTGTATGTCCCACATCCAAAGTGCCAAGAGAGTAATGTAGAGCTTGCTCTCCCTGTCTTTGAGTACTGTTTGCACTGTCCCGATTACCTCTTTGCTAACATTCTCTTCAGAGCTGCAGTGAAACCAGGAACCACGTGGAGAAGGCACCCACACTGAAAGTGCCTGGAGGGAACATTGGGGCTTCTTCTCAGTGTCTCTGATATAGGGTTTCACTGTCCCGGGAAACTCTCTGCTAACACCCTGCAGAGCGCTGTGCCCAATATACAGAAACGTCTTGCGGTATCTCCTACAGGGAAAGTGCCAGGAGGGAAAAGTGAGGATTATGTTTAGACTTTCTCGGAACTGCTTCAAATCAACTAGATATCTTTGTGCTGTAAATCTCCCAACAGCCAAACGCAAAAGCAGCAAACATCTCGCTGTATGTCCCACATCCAAAGTGCCAAGAGAGAGCTTGCTCTCCCTGTCTTTGAGTACTGTTTGCACTGTCCCGATTACCTCTTTGCTAACATTCTCTTCAGAGCTGCAGTGAAACCAGGAACCACGTGGAGAAGGCACCCACACTGAAAGTGCCTGGAAGGAACGTTGGGGCTTCTTCTCAGTGTCTCTGATATAGGGTTTCACTGTCCCGGGAAACTCTCTGCTAACACCCTGCAGAGCGCTGTGCCCAATATACAGAAACGTCTTGCGGTATCTCCTACAGGGAAAGTGCCAGGAGGGAAAAGTGAGGATTATGTTTAGACTTTCTCGGAACTGCTTCAAATCAACTAGATATCTTTGTGCTGTAAATCTCCCAACAGCCAAACGCAAAAGCAACAAACATCTCGCTGTATGTCCCACATCCAAAGTGCCAAGAGAGAGCTTGCTCTCCCTGTCTTTGAGTACTGTTTGCACTGTCCCGATTACCTCTTTGCTAACATTCTCTTCAGAGCTGCAGTGAAACCAGGAACCACGTGGAGAAGGCACCCACACTGAAAGTGCCTGGAGGGAACATTGGGGCTTCTTCTCAGTGTCTCTGATATAGGGTTTCACTGTCCCGGGAAACTCTCTGCTAACACCCTGCAGAGCGCTGTGCCCAATATACAGAAACGTCTTGCGGTATCTCCTACAGGGAAAGTGCCAGGAGGGAAAAGTGAGGATTATGTTTAGACTTTCTCGGAACTGCTTCAAATCAACTAGATATCTTTGTGCTGTAAATCTCCCAACAGCCAAATGTAAAAGCAGCAAACATCTCGCTGTATGTCCCACATCCAAAGTGCCAAGAGAGAGCTTGCTCTCCCTGTCTTTGAGTACTGTTTGCACTGTCCCGATTACCTCTTTGCTAACATTCTCTTCAGAGCTGCAGTGAAACCAGGAACCACGTGGAGAAGGCACCCACACTGAAAGTGCCTGGAGGGAACATTGGGGCTTCTTCTCAGTGTCTCTGACATAGGGTTCCACTGTCCCGGGAAAGTCTCTGCTAACACCATGCAGAGCGCTGTGCCCAATATACAGAAATGTCTTGCGGTATCCCCTACAGGGAAAGTGCCAGGAGGGAAAAGTGAGGATTATGCTTAGACTTTCTCGGAACTGCTTCAAATCAACTAGATATCTTTGTGCTGTAAATCTCCCAACAGCCAAACGCAAAAGCAGCAAACATCTCACTGTATGTCCCACATCCAAAGTGCCAAGAGAGTAATGTAGAGCTTGCTCTCCCTGTCTTTGAGTACTGTTTGCACTGTCCCAATTACCTCTTTGCTAACATTCTCTTCAGAGCTGCAGTGAAACCAGGAACCACGTGGAGAAGGCACCCACACTGAAAGTGCCTTGAGGGAACATTAGGGCTTCTTCTCAGTGTCTCTGATATAGGGTTTCACTGTCCCGGGAAAGTCTCTGCTAACACCCTGCAGAGCGCTGTGCCCAATATACAGAAACGTCTTGCGGTATCTCCTACAGGGAAAGTGCCAGGAGGGAAAAGTGAGGATTATGTTTAGACTTTCTCGGAACTGCTTCAAATCAACTAGATATCTTTGTGCTGTAAATCTCCCAACAGCCAAATGTAAAAGCAGCAAACATCTCGCTGTATGTCCCACATCCAAAGTGCCAAGAGAGAGCTTGCTCTCCCTGTCTTTGAGTACTGTTTGCACTGTCCCGATTACCTCTTTGCTAACATTCTCTTCAGAGCTGCAGTGAAACCAGGAACCACGTGGAGAAGGCACCCACACTGAAAGTGCCTGGAGGGAACGTTGGGGCTTCTTCTCAGTGTCTCTGATATAGGGTTTCACTGTCCCGGGAAACTCTCTGCTAACACCCTGCAGAGCGCTGTGCCCAATATACAGAAACGTCTTGCGGTATCTCCTACAGGGAAAGTGCCAGGAGGGAAAAGTGAGGATTATGTTTAGACTTTCTCGGAACTGCTTCAAATCAACTAGATATCTTTGTGCTGTAAATCTCCCAACAGCCAAACGCAAAAGCAGCAAACATCTCGCTGTATGTCCCACATCCAAAGTGCCAAGAGAGAGCTTGCTCTCCCTGTCTTTGAGTACTGTTTGCGCTGTCCCGATTACCCCTTTGCTAACATTCTCTTCAGAGCTGCAGTGAAACCAGGAACCACGTGGAGAAGGCACCCACACTGAAAGTGCCTGGAGGGAACGTTGGGGCTTCTTCTCAGTGTCTCTGATATAGGGTTTCACTGTCCCGGGAAACTCTCTGCTAACACCCTGCAGAGCGCTGTGCCCAATATACAGAAACGTCTTGCGGTATCTCCTACAGGGAAAGTGCCAGGAGGGAAAAGTGAGGATTATGTTTAGACTTTCTCGGAACTGCTTCAAATCAACTAGATATCTTTGTGCTGTAAATCTCCCAACAGCCAAACGCAAAAGCAGCAAACATCTCGCTGTATGTCCCACATCCAAAGTGCCAAGAGAGAGCTTGCTCTCCCTGTCTTTGAGTACTGTTTGCACTGTCCTGATTTCCTCTTTGATAACATTCTCTTCAGAGCTGCAGTGAAACCAGGAACCACGTGGAGAAGGCACCCACACTGAAAGTGCCTGGAGGGAACACTGGGGCTTCTTCTCAGTGTCTCTGATATAGGGTTTCACTGTCCCGGGAAACTCTCTGCTAACACCCTGCAGAGCGCTGTGCCCAATATACAGAAACGTCTTGCGGTATCTCCTACAGGGAAAGTGCCAGGAGGGAAAAGTGAGGATTATGTTTAGACTTTCTCGGAACTGCTTCAAATCAACTAGATATCTTTGTGCTGTAAATCTCCCAACAGCCAAATGTAAAAGCAGCAAACATCTCGCTGTATGTCCCACATCCAAAGTGCCAAGAGAGAGCTTGCTCTCCCTGTCTTTGAGTACTGTTTGCGCTGTCCCGATTACCCCTTTGCTAACATTCTCTTCAGAGCTGCAGTGAAACCAGGAACCACGTGGAGAAGGCACCCACACTGAAAGTGCCTGGAGGGAACATTGGGGCTTCTTCTCAGTGTCTCTGACATAGGGTTTCACTGTCCCGGGAAAGTCTCTGCTAACACCCTGCACAGCGCTGTGCCCAATATACAGAAATGTCTTGCGGTATCCCCTACAGGGAAAGTGCCAGGAGGGAAAAGTGAGGATTATGCTTAGACTTTCTCGGAACTGCTTCAAATCAACTAGATATCTTTGTGCTGTAAATCTCCCAACAGCCAAACGCAAAAGCAGCAAACATCTCGCTGTATGTCCCACATCCAAAGTGCCAAGAGAGTAATGTAGAGCTTGCTCTCCCTGTCTTTGAGTACTGTTTGCACTGTCCCGATTACCTCTTTGCTAACATTCTCTTCAGAGCTGCTGTGAAACCAGGAACCACGTGGAGAAGGCACCCACACTGAAAGTGCCTGGAGGGAACATTGGGGCTTCTTCTCAGTGTCTCTGATATAGGGTTTCACTGTCCCGGGAAACTCTCTGCTAACACCCTGCAGAGCGCTGTGCCCAATATACAGAAACGTCTTGCGGTATCTCCTACAGGGAAAGTGCCAGGAGGGAAAAGTGAGGATTATGTTTAGACTTTCTCGGAACTGCTTCAAATCAACTAGATATCTTTGTGCTGTAAATCTCCCAACAGCCAAACGCAAAAGCAGCAAACATCTCGCTGTATGTCCCACATCCAAAGTGCCAAGAGAGAGCTTGCTCTCCCTGTCTTTGAGTACTGTTTGCACTGTCCCGATTACCTCTTTGCTAACATTCTCTTCAGAGCTGCAGTGAAACCAGGAACCACGTGGAGAAGGCACCCACACTGAAAGTGCCTGGAAGGAACGTTGGGGCTTCTTCTCAGTGTCTCTGATATAGGGTTTCACTGTCCCGGGAAACTCTCTGCTAACACCCTGCAGAGCGCTGTGCCCAATATACAGAAACGTCTTGCGGTATCTCCTACAGGGAAAGTGCCAGGAGGGAAAAGTGAGGATTATGTTTAGACTTTCTCGGAACTGCTTCAAATCAACTAGATATCTTTGTGCTGTAAATCTCCCAACAGCCAAACGCTAAAGCAACAAACATCTCGCTGTATGTCCCACATCCAAAGTGCCAAGAGAGAGCTTGCTCTCCCTGTCTTTGAGTACTGTTTGCACTGTCCCGATTACCTCTTTGCTAACATTCTCTTCAGAGCTGCAGTGAAACCAGGAACCACGTGGAGAAGGCACCCACACTGAAAGTGCCTGGAGGGAACATTGGGGCTTCTTCTCAGTGTCTCTGATATAGGGTTTCACTGTCCCGGGAAAGTCTCTGCTAACACCCTGCAGAGCGCTGTGCCCAATATACAGAAACGTCTTGCGGTATCTCCTACAGGGAAAGTGCCAGGAGGGAAAAGTGAGGATTATGTTTAGACTTTCTCGGAACTGCTTCAAATCAACTAGATATCTTTGTGCTGTAAATCTCCCAACAGCCAAATGTAAAAGCAGCAAACATCTCGCTGTATGTCCCACATCCAAAGTGCCAAGAGAGAGCTTGCTCTCCCTGTCTTTGAGTACTGTTTGCACTGTCCCGATTACCTCTTTGCTAACATTCTCTTCAGAGCTGCAGTGAAACCAGGAACCACGTGGAGAAGGCACCCACACTGAAAGTGCCTGGAGGGAACGTTGGGGCTTCTTCTCAGTGTCTCTGATATAGGGTTTCACTGTCCCGGGAAACTCTCTGCTAACACCCTGCAGAGCGCTGTGCCCAATATACAGAAACGTCTTGCGGTATCTCCTACAGGGAAAGTGCCAGGAGGGAAAAGTGAGGATTATGTTTAGACTTTCTCGGAACTGCTTCAAATCAACTAGATATCTTTGTGCTGTAAATCTCCCAACAGCCAAACGCAAAAGCAGCAAACATCTCGCTGTATGTCCCACATCCAAAGTGCCAAGAGAGAGCTTGCTCTCCCTGTCTTTGAGTACTGTTTGCACTGTCCCGATTACCTCTTTGCTAACATTCTCTTCAGAGCTGCAGTGAAACCAGGAACCACGTGGAGAAGGCACCCACACTGAAAGTGCCTGGAAGGAACGTTGGGGCTTCTTCTCAGTGTCTCTGATATAGGGTTTCACTGTCCCGGGAAACTCTCTGCTAACACCCTGCAGAGCGCTGTGCCCAATATACAGAAACGTCTTGCGGTATCTCCTACAGGGAAAGTGCCAGGAGGGAAAAGTGAGGATTATGTTTAGACTTTCTCGGAACTGCTTCAAATCAACTAGATATCTTTGTGCTGTAAATCTCCCAACAGCCAAAGGCAAAAGCAGCAAACATCTCGCTGTATGTCCCACATCCAAAGTGCCAAGAGAGAGCTTGCTCTCCCTGTCTTTGAGTACTGTTTGCACTGTCCCGATTACCTCTTTGCTAACATTCTCTTCAGAGCTGCAGTGAAACCAGGAACCACGTGGAGAAGGCACCCACACTGAAAGTGCCTGGAAGGAACGTTGGGGCTTCTTCTCAGTGTCTCTGATATAGGGTTTCACTGTCCCGGGAAAGTCTCTGCTAACACCCTGCAGAGCGCTGTGCCCAATATACAGAAACGTCTTGCGGTATCCCCTACAGGGAAAGTGCCAGGAGGGAAAAGTGAGGATTATGCTTAGACTTTCTCGGAACTGCTTCAAATCAACTAGATATCTTTGTGCTGTAAATCTCCCAACAGCCAAACGCAAAAGCAGCAAACATCTCGCTGTATGTCCCACATCCAAAGTGCCAAGAGAGAGCTTGCTCTCCCTGTCTTTGAGTACTGTTTGCACTGTCCCGATTACCTCTTTGCTAACATTCTCTTCAGAGCTGCAGTGAAACCAGGAACCACGTGGAGAAGGCACCCACACTGAAAGTGCCTGGAGGGAACATTGGGGCTTCTTCTCAGTGTCTCTGACATAGGGTTTCACTGTCCCGGGAAACTCTCTGCTAACACCCTGCAGAGCGCTGTGCCCAATATAGAGAAACGTCTTGCGGTATCTCCTACAGGGAAAGTGCCAGGAGGGAAAAGTGAGGATTATGTTTAGACTTTCTCGGAACTGCTTCAAATCAACTAGATATCTTTGTGCTGTAAATCTCCCAACAGCCAAACGCAAAAGCAGCAAACATCTCGCTGTATGTCCCACATCCAAAGTGCCAAGAGAGAGCTTGCTCTCCCTGTCTTTGAGTACTGTTTGCACTGTCCTGATTACCTCTTTGATAACATTCTCTTCAGAGCTGCAGTGAAACCAGGAACCACGTGGAGAAGGCACCCACACTGAAAGTGCCTGGAGGGAACACTGGGGGTTCTTCTCAGTGTCTCTGATATAGGGTTTCACTGTCCCGGGAAACTCTCTGCTAACACCCTGCACAGCGCTGTGCCCAATATACAGAAACGTCTTGCGGTATCTCCTACAGGGAAAGTGCCAGGAGGGAAAAGTGAGGATTATGTTTAGACTTTCTCGGAACTGCTTCAAATCAACTAGATATCTTTGTGCTGTAAATCTCCCAACAGCCAAACGTAAAAGCAGCAAACATCTCGCTGTATGTCCCACATCCAAAGTGCCAAGAGAGAGCTTGCTCTCCCTGTCTTTGAGTACTGTTTGCGCTGTCCCGATTACCCCTTTGCTAACATTCTCTTCAGAGCTGCAGTGAAACCAGGAACCACGTGGAGAAGGCACCCACACTGAAAGTGCCTGGAGGGAACACTGGGGCTTCTTCTCAGTGTCTCTGACATAGGGTTTCACTGTCCCGGGAAAGTCTCTGCTAACACCCTGCACAGCGCTGTGCCCAATATACAGAAATGTCTTGCGGTATCCCCTACAGGGAAAGTGCCAGGAGGGAAAAGTGAGGATTATGCTTAGACTTTCTCGGAACTGCTTCAAATCAACTAGATATCTTTGTGCTGTAAATGTCCCAACAGCCAAACGCAAAAGCAGCAAACATCTCGCTGTATGTCCCACATCCAAAGTGCCAAGAGAGTAATGTAGAGCTTGCTCTCCCTGTCTTTGAGTACTGTTTGCACTGTCCCGATTACCTCTTTGCTAACATTCTCTTCAGAGCTGCAGTGAAACCAGGAACCACGTGGAGAAGGCACCCACACTGAAAGTGCCTGGAGGGAACATTGGGGCTTCTTCTCAGTGTCTCTGATATAGGGTTTCACTGTCCCGGGAAACTCTCTGCTAACACCCTGCAGAGCGCTGTGCCCAATATACAGAAACGTCTTGCGGTATCTCCTACAGGGAAAGTGCCAGGAGGGAAAAGTGAGGATTATGTTTAGACTTTCTCGGAACTGCTTCAAATCAACTAGATATCTTTGTGCTGTAAATCTCCCAACAGCCAAATGTAAAAGCAGCAAACATCTCGCTGTATGTCCCACATCCAAAGTGCCAAGAGAGAGCTTGCTCTCCCTGTCTTTGAGTACTGTTTGCACTGTCCCGATTACCTCTTTGCTAACATTCTCTTCAGAGCTGCAGTGAAACCAGGAACCACGTGGAGAAGGCACCCACACTGAAAGTGCCTGGAAGGAACGTTGGGGCTTCTTCTCAGTGTCTCTGATATAGGGTTTCACTGTCCCGGGAAACTCTCTGCTAACACCCTGCAGAGCGCTGTGCCCAATATACAGAAACGTCTTGCGGTATCTCCTACAGGGAAAGTGCCAGGAGGGAAAAGTGAGGATTATGTTTAGACTTTCTCGGAACTGCTTCAAATCAACTAGATATCTTTGTGCTGTAAATCTCCCAACAGCCAAACGCAAAAGCAGCAAACATCTCGCTGTATGTCCCACATCCAAAGTGCCAAGAGAGAGCTTGCTCTCCCTGTCTTTGAGTACTGTTTGCGCTGTCCCGATTACCCCTTTGCTAACATTCTCTTCAGAGCTGCAGTGAAACCAGGAACCACGTGGAGAAGGCACCCACACTGAAAGTGCCTGGAGGGAACGTTGGGGCTTCTTCTCAGTGTCTCTGATATAGGGTTTCACTGTCCCGGGAAACTCTCTGCTAACACCCTGCAGAGCGCTGTGCCCAATATACAGAAACGTCTTGCGGTATCTCCTACAGGGAAAGTGCCAGGAGGGAAAAGTGAGGATTATGTTTAGACTTTCTCGGAACTGCTTCAAATCAACTAGATATCTTTGTGCTGTAAATCTCCCAACAGCCAAACGCAAAAGCAGCAAACATCTCGCTGTATGTCCCACATCCAAAGTGCCAAGAGAGAGCTTGCTCTCCCTGTCTTTGAGTACTGTTTGCACTGTCCTGATTACCTCTTTGATAACATTCTCTTCAGAGCTGCAGTGAAACCAGGAACCACGTGGAGAAGGCACCCACACTGAAAGTGCCTGGAGGGAACACTGGGGGTTCTTCTCAGTGTCTCTGATATAGGGTTTCACTGTCCCGGGAAACTCTCTGCTAACACCCTGCAGAGCGCTGTGCCCAATATACAGAAACGTCTTGCGGTATCTCCTACAGGGAAAGTGCCAGGAGGGAAAAGTGAGGATTATGTTTAGACTTTCTCGGAACTGCTTCAAATCAACTAGATATCTTTGTGCTGTAAATCTCCCAACAGCCAAATGTAAAAGCAGCAAACATCTCGCTGTATGTCCCACATCCAAAGTGCCAAGAGAGAGCTTGCTCTCCCTGTCTTTGAGTACTGTTTGCGCTGTCCCGATTACCCCTTTGCTAACATTCTCTTCAGAGCTGCAGTGAAACCAGGAACCACGTGGAGAAGGCACCCACACTGAAAGTGCCTGGAGGGAACACTGGGGCTTCTTCTCAGTGTCTCTGACATAGGGTTTCACTGTCCCGGGAAAGTCTCTGCTAACACCCTGCACAGCGCTGTGCCCAATATACAGAAATGTCTTGCGGTATCCCATACAGGGAAAGTGCCAGGAGGGAAAAGTGAGGATTATGCTTAGACTTTCTCGGAACTGCTTCAAATCAACTAGATATCTTTGTGCTGTAAATCTCCCAACAGCCAAACGCAAAAGCAGCAAACATCTCGCTGTATGTCCCACATCCAAAGTGCCAAGAGAGTAATGTAGAGCTTGCTCTCCCTGTCTTTGAGTACTGTTTGCACTGTCCCGATTACCTCTTTGCTAACATTCTCTTCAGAGCTGCAGTGAAACCAGGAACCACGTGGAGAAGGCACCCACACTGAAAGTGCCTGGAGGGAACACTGGGGGTTCTTCTCAGTGTCTCTGATATAGGGTTTCACTGTCCCGGGAAACTCTCTGCTAACACCCTGCACAGCGCTGTGCCCAATATACAGAAACGTCTTGCGGTATCTCCTACAGGGAAAGTGCCAGGAGGGAAAAGTGAGGATTATGTTTAGACTTTCTCGGAACTGCTTCAAATCAACTAGATATCTTTGTGCTGTAAATCTCCCAACAGCCAAATGTAAAAGCAGCAAACATCTCGCTGTATGTCCCACATCCAAAGTGCCAAGAGAGAGCTTGCTCTCCCTGTCTTTGAGTACTGTTTGCGCTGTCCCGATTACCCCTTTGCTAACATTCTCTTCAGAGCTGCAGTGAAACCAGGAACCACGTGGAGAAGGCACCCACACTGAAAGTGCCTGGAGGGAACACTGGGGCTTCTTCTCAGTGTCTCTGACATAGGGTTTCACTGTCCCGGGAAAGTCTCTGCTAACACCCTGCAGAGCGCTGTGCCCAATATACAGAAATGTCTTGCGGTATCCCATACAGGGAAAGTGCCAGGAGGGAAAAGTGAGGATTATGCTTAGACTTTCTCGGAACTGCTTCAAATCAACTAGATATCTTTGTGCTGTAAATCTCCCAACAGCCAAACGCAAAAGCAGCAAACATCTCGCTGTATGTCCCACATCCAAAGTGCCAAGAGAGTAATGTAGAGCTTGCTCTCCCTGTCTTTGAGTACTGTTTGCACTGTCCCGATTACCTCTTTGCTAACATTCTCTTCAGAGCTGCAGTGAAACCAGGAACCACGTGGAGAAGGCACCCACACTGAAAGTGCCTGGAGGGAACATTGGGGCTTCTTCTCAGTGTCTCTGATATAGGGTTTCACTGTCCCGGGAAACTGTCTGCTAACACCCTGCAGAGCGCTGTGCCCAATATACAGAAACGTCTTGCGGTATCTCCTACAGGGAAAGTGCCAGGAGGGAAAAGTGAGGATTATGCTTAGACTTTCTCGGAACTGCTTCAAATCAACTAGATATCTTTGTGCTGTAAATCTCCCAACAGCCAAATGTAAAAGCAGCAAACATCTCGCTGTATGTCCCACATCCAAAGTGCCAAGAGAGAGCTTGCTCTCCCTGTCTTTGAGTACTGTTTGCACTGTCCCGATTACCTCTTTGCTAACATTCTCTTCAGAGCTGCAGTGAAACCAGGAACCACGTGGAGAAGGCACCCACACTGAAAGTGCCTGGAAGGAACGTTGGGGCTTCTTCTCAGTGTCTCTGATATAGGGTTTCACTGTCCCGGGAAACTCTCTGCTAACACCCTGCACAGCGCTGTGCCCAATGTACAGAAACGTCTTGCGGTATCTCCTACAGGGAAAGTGCCAGGAGGGAAAAGTGAGGATTATGTTTAGACTTTCTCGGAACTGCTTCAAATCAACTAGATATCTTTGTGCTGTAAATCTCCCAACAGCCAAACGCAAAAGCAGCAAACATCTCGCTGTATGTCCCACATCCAAAGTGCCAAGAGAGAGCTTGCTCTCCCTGTCTTTGAGTACTGTTTGCGCTGTCCCGATTACCCCTTTGCTAACATTCTCTTCAGAGCTGCAGTGAAACCAGGAACCACGTGGAGAAGGCACCCACACTGAAAGTGCCTGGAGGGAACGTTGGGGCTTCTTCTCAGTGTCTCTGACATAGGGTTTCACTGTCCCGGGAAAGTCTCTGCTAACACCCTGCACAGCGCTGTGCCCAATATACAGAAATGTCTTGCGGTATCCCCTACAGGGAAAGTGCCAGGAGGGAAAAGTGAGGATTATGTTTAGACTTTCTCGGAACTGCTTCAAATCAACTAGATATCTTTGTGCTGTAAATCTCCCAACAGCCAAACGCAAAAGCAGCAAACATCTCACTGTATGTCCCACATCCAAAGTGCCAAGAGAGTAATGTAGAGCTTGCTCTCCCTGTCTTTGAGTACTGTTTGCACTGTCCCGATTACCTCTTTGCTAACATTCTCTTCAGAGCTGCAGTGAAACCAGGAACCACGTGGAGAAGGCACCCACACTGAAAGTGCCTGGAGGGAACACTGGGGGTTCTTCTCAGTGTCTCTGATATAGGGTTTCACTGTCCCGGGAAACTCTCTGCTAACACCCTGCACAGCGCTGTGCCCAATATACAGAAACGTCTTGCGGTATCTCCTACAGGGAAAGTGCCAGGAGGGAAAAGTGAGGATTATGTTTAGACTTTCTCGGAACTGCTTCAAATCAACTAGATATCTTTGTGCTGTAAATCTCCCAACAGCCAAATGTAAAAGCAGCAAACATCTCGCTGTATGTCCCACATCCAAAGTGCCAAGAGAGAGCTTGCTCTCCCTGTCTTTGAGTACTGTTTGCGCTGTCCCGATTACCCCTTTGCTAACATTCTCTTCAGAGCTGCAGTGAAACCAGGAACCACGTGGAGAAGGCACCCACACTGAAAGTGCCTGGAGGGAACATTGGGGCTTCTTCTCAGTGTCTCTGATATAGGGTTTCACTGTCCCGGGAAAGTCTCTGCTAACACCCTGCACAGCGCTGTGCCCAATATACAGAAATGTCTTGCGGTATCCCATACAGGGAAAGTGCCAGGAGGGAAAAGTGAGGATTATGCTTAGACTTTCTCGGAACTGCTTCAAATCAACTAGATATCTTTGTGCTGTAAATCTCCCAACAGCCAAACGCAAAAGCAGCAAACATCTCGCTGTATGTCCCACATCCAAAGTGCCAAGAGAGTAATGTAGAGCTTGCTCTCCCTGTCTTTGAGTACTGTTTGCACTGTCCCGATTACCTCTTTGCTAACATTCTCTTCAGAGCTGCAGTGAAACCAGGAACCACGTGGAGAAGGCACCCACACTGAAAGTGCCTGGAGGGAACATTGGGGCTTCTTCTCAGTGTCTCTGATATAGGGTTTCACTGTCCCGGGAAACTCTCTGCTAACACCCTGCAGAGCGCTGTGCCCAATATACAGAAACGTCTTGCGGTATCTCCTACAGGGAAAGTGCCAGGAGGGAAAAGTGAGGATTATGCTTAGACTTTCTCGGAACTGCTTCAAATCAACTAGATATCTTTGTGCTGTAAATCTCCCAACAGCCAAATGTAAAAGCAGCAAACATCTCGCTGTATGTCCCACATCCAAAGTGCCAAGAGAGAGCTTGCTCTCCCTGTCTTTGAGTACTGTTTGCACTGTCCCGATTACCTCTTTGCTAACATTCTCTTCAGAGCTGCAGTGAAACCAGGAACCACGTGGAGAAGGCACCCACACTGAAAGTGCCTGGAAGGAACGTTGGGGCTTCTTCTCAGTGTCTCTGATATAGGGTTTCACTGTCCCGGGAAACTCTCTGCTAACACCCTGCAGAGCGCTGTGCCCAATGTACAGAAACGTCTTGCGGTATCTCCTACAGGGAAAGTGCCAGGAGGGAAAAGTGAGGATTATGTTTAGACTTTCTCGGAACTGCTTCAAATCAACTAGATATCTTTGTGCTGTAAATCTCCCAACAGCCAAACGCAAAAGCAGCAAACATCTCGCTGTATGTCCCACATCCAAAGTGCCAAGAGAGAGCTTGCTCTCCCTGTCTTTGAGTACTGTTTGCGCTGTCCCGATTACCCCTTTGCTAACATTCTCTTCAGAGCTGCAGTGAAACCAGGAACCACGTGGAGAAGGCACCCACACTGAAAGTGCCTGGAGGGAACGTTGGGGCTTCTTCTCAGTGTCTCTGACATAGGGTTTCACTGTCCCGGGAAAGTCTCTGCTAACACCCTGCACAGCGCTGTGCCCAATATACAGAAATGTCTTGCGGTATCCCCTACAGGGAAAGTGCCAGGAGGGAAAAGTGAGGATTATGTTTAGACTTTCTCGGAACTGCTTCAAATCAACTAGATATCTTTGTGCTGTAAATCTCCCAACAGCCAAACGCAAAAGCAGCAAACATCTCACTGTATGTCCCACATCCAAAGTGCCAAGAGAGTAATGTAGAGCTTGCTCTCCCTGTCTTTGAGTACTGTTTGCACTGTCCCGATTACCTCTTTGCTAACATTCTCTTCAGAGCTGCAGTGAAACCAGGAACCACGTGGAGAAGGCACCCACACTGAAAGAGCCTGGAGGGAACGTTGGGGCTTCTTCTCAGTGTCTCTGATATAGGGTTTCACTGTCCCGGGAAACTCTCTGCTAACACCCTGCAGAGCGCTGTGCCCAATATACAGAAACGTCTTGCGGTATCTCCTACAGGGAAAGTGCCAGGAGGGAAAAGTGAGGATTATGTTTAGACTTTCTCGGAACTGCTTCAAATCAACTAGATATCTTTGTGCTGTAAATCTCCCAACAGCCAAATGTAAAAGCAGCAAACATCTCGCTGTATGTCCCACATCCAAAGTGCCAAGAGAGAGCTTGCTCTCCCTGTCTTTGAGTACTGTTTGCACTGTCCTGATTACCTCTTTGCTAACATTCTCTTCAGAGCTGCAGTGAAACCAGGAACCACGTGGAGAAGGCACCCACACTGAAAGTGCCTGGAGGGAACACTGGGGCTTCTTCTCAGTGTCTCTGACATAGGGTTTCACTGTCCCGGGAAACTCTCTGCTAACGCCCTGCACAGCGCTGTGCCCAATATACAGAAACGTCTTGCGGTATCTCCTACAGGGAAAGTGCCAGGAGGGAAAAGTGAGGATTATGTTTAGACTTTCTCGGAACTGCTTCAAATCAACTAGATATCTTTGTGCTGTAAATCTCCCAACAGCCAAATGTAAAAGCAGCAAACATCTCGCTGTATGTCCCACATCCAAAGTGCCAAGAGAGTAATGTAGAGCTTGCTCTCCCTGTCTTTGAGTACTGTTTGCGCTGTCCCGATTACCTCTTTGCTAACATTCTCTTCAGAGCTGCAGTGAAACCAGGAACCACGTGGAGAAGGCACCCACACTGAAAGTGCCTGGAGGGAACATTGGGGCTCTTCTCAGTGTCTCTGATATAGGGTTTCACTGTCCCGGGAAACTCTCTGCTAACACCCTGCAGAGCGCTGTGCCCAATATACAGAAACGTCTTGCGGTATCTCCTACAGGGAAAGTGCCAGGAGGGAAAAGTGAGGATTATGTTTAGACTTTCTCGGAACTGCTTCAAATCAACTAGATATCTTTGTGCTGTAAATCTCCCAACAGCCAAATGTAAAAGCAGCAAACATCTCGCTGTATGTCCCACATCCAAAGTGCCAAGAGAGTAATGTAGAGCTTGCTCTCCCTGTCTTTGAGTACTGTTTGCGCTGTCCCGATTACCTCTTTGCTAACATTCTCTTCAGAGCTGCAGTGAAACCAGGAACCACGTGGAGAAGGCACCCACACTGAAAGTGCCTGGAGGGAACATTGGGGCTCTTCTCAGTGTCTCTGATATAGGGTTTCACTGTCCCGGGAAACTCTCTGCTAACACCCTGCAGAGCGCTGTGCCCAATATACAGAAACGTCTTGCGGTATCTCCTACAGGGAAAGTGCCAGGAGGGAAAAGTGAGGATTATGTTTAGACTTTCTCGGAACTGCTTCAAATCAACTAGATATCTTTGTGCTGTAAATCTCCCAACAGCCAAATGTAAAAGCAGCAAACATCTCGCTGTATGTCCCACATCCAAAGTGCCAAGAGAGAGCTTGCTCTCCCTGTCTTTGAGTACTGTTTGCACTGTCCCGATTACCTCTTTGCTAACATTCTCTTCAGAGCTGCAGTGAAACCAGGAACCACGTGGAGAAGGCACCCACACTGAAAGTGCCTGGAGGGAACGTTGGGGCTTCTTCTCAGTGTCTCTGATATAGGGTTTCACTGTCCCGGGAAACTCTCTGCTAACACCCTGCAGAGCGCTGTGCCCAATATACAGAAACGTCTTGCGGTATCTCCTACAGGGAAAGTGCCAGGAGGGAAAAGTGAGGATTATGCTTAGACTTTCTCGGAACTGCTTCAAATCAACTAGATATCTTTGTGCTGTAAATCTCCCAACAGCCAAATGTAAAAGCAGCAAACATCTCGCTGTATGTCCCACATCCAAAGTGCCAAGAGAGAGCTTGCTCTCCCTGTCTTTGAGTACTGTTTGCACTGTCCCGATTACCTCTTTGCTAACATTCTCTTCAGAGCTGCAGTGAAACCAGGAACCACGTGGAGAAGGCACCCACACTGAAAGAGCCTGGAGGGAACGTTGGGGCTTCTTCTCAGTGTCTCTGATATAGGGTTTCACTGTCCCGGGAAACTCTCTGCTAACACCCTGCACAGCGCTGTGCCCAATATACAGAAACGTCTTGCGGTATCTCCTACAGGGAAAGTGCCAGGAGGGAAAAGTGAGGATTATGTTTAGACTTTCTCGGAACTGCTTCAAATCAACTAGATATCTTTGTGCTGTAAATCTCCCAACAGCCAAATGTAAAAGCAGCAAACATCTCGCTGTATGTCCCACATCCAAAGTGCCAAGAGAGAGCTTGCTCTCCCTGTCTTTGAGTACTGTTTGCACTGTCCTGATTACCTCTTTGATAACATTCTCTTCAGAGCTGCAGTGAAACCAGGAACCACGTGGAGAAGGCACCCACACTGAAAGTGCCTGGAGGGAACATTGGGGTTCTTCTCAGTGTCTCTGATATAGGGTTTCACTGTCCCGGGAAACTCTCTGCTAACACCCTGCAGAGCGCTGTGCCCAATATACAGAAACGTCTTGCGGTATCTCCTACAGGGAAAGTGCCAGGAGGGAAAAGTGAGGATTATGTTTAGACTTTCTCGGAACTGCTTCAAATCAACTAGATATCTTTGTGCTGTAAATCTCCCAACAGCCAAATGTAAAAGCAGCAAACATCTCGCTGTATGTCCCACATCCAAAGTGCCAAGAGAGAGCTTGCTCTCCCTGTCTTTGAGTACTGTTTGCGCTGTCCCGATTACCCCTTTGCTAACATTCTCTTCAGAGCTGCAGTGAAACCAGGAACCACGTGGAGAAGGCACCCACACTGAAAGTGCCTGGAGGGAACACTGGGGCTTCTTCTCAGTGTCTCTGACATAGGGTTTCACTGTCCCGGGAAAGTCTCTGCTAACACCCTGCAGAGCGCTGTGCCCAATATACAGAAATGTCTTGCGGTATCCCCTACAGGGAAAGTGCCAGGAGGGAAAAGTGAGGATTATGCTTAGACTTTCTCGGAACTGCTTCAAATCAACTAGATATCTTTGTGCTGTAAATCTCCCAACAGCCAAACGCAAAAGCAGCAAACATCTCGCTGTATGTCCCACATCCAAAGTGCCAAGAGAGTAATGTAGAGCTTGCTCTCCCTGTCTTTGAGTACTGTTTGCACTGTCCCGATTACCTCTTTGCTAACATTCTCTTCAGAGCTGCAGTGAAACCAGGAACCACGTGGAGAAGGCACCCACACTGAAAGTGCCTGGAGGGAACATTGGGGCTTCTTCTCAGTGTCTCTGATATAGGGTTTCACTGTCCCGGGAAACTCTCTGCTAACACCCTGCAGAGCGCTGTGCCCAATATACAGAAACGTCTTGCGGTATCTCCTACAGGGAAAGTGCCAGGAGGGAAAAGTGAGGATTATGTTTAGACTTTCTCGGAACTGCTTCAAATCAACTAGATATCTTTGTGCTGTAAATCTCCCAACAGCCAAATGTAAAAGCAGCAAACATCTCGCTGTATGTCCCACATCCAAAGTGCCAAGAGAGAGCTTGCTCTCCCTGTATTTGAGTACTGTTTGCACTGTCCCGATTACCTCTTTGCTAACATTCTCTTCAGAGCTGCAGTGAAACCAGGAACCACGTGGAGAAGGCACCCACACTGAAAGTGCCTGGAAGGAACGTTGGGGCTTCTTCTCAGTGTCTCTGATATAGGGTTTCACTGTCCCGGGAAACTCTCTGCTAACACCCTGCAGAGCGCTGTGCCCAATATACAGAAACGTCTTGCGGTATCTCCTACAGGGAAAGTGCCAGGAGGGAAAAGTGAGGATTATGTTTAGACTTTCTCGGAACTGCTTCAAATCAACTAGATATCTTTGTGCTGTAAATCTCCCAACAGCCAAACGCAAAAGCAGCAAACATCTCGCTGTATGTCCCACATCCAAAGTGCCAAGAGAGAGCTTGCTCTCCCTGTCTTTGAGTACTGTTTGCGCTGTCCCGATTACCCCTTTGCTAACATTCTCTTCAGAGCTGCAGTGAAACCAGGAACCACGTGGAGAAGGCACCCACACTGAAAGTGCCTGGAGGGAACATTGGGGCTTCTTCTCAGTGTCTCTGACATAGGGTTTCACTGTCCCGGGAAAGTCTCTGCTAACACCCTGCACAGCGCTGTGCCCAATATACAGAAATGTCTTGCGGTATCCCCTACAGGGAAAGTGCCAGGAGGGAAAAGTGAGGATTATGCTTAGACTTTCTCGGAACTGCTTCAAATCAACTAGATATCTTTGTGCTGTAAATCTCCCAACAGCCAAACGCAAAAGCAGCAAACATCTCACTGTATGTCCCACATCCAAAGTGCCAAGAGAGTAATGTAGAGCTTGCTCTCCCTGTCTTTGAGTACTGTTTGCACTGTCCCGATTACCTCTTTGCTAACATTCTCTTCAGAGCTGCAGTGAAACCAGGAACCACGTGGAGAAGGCACCCACACTGAAAGAGCCTGGAGGGAACGTTGGGGCTTCTTCTCAGTGTCTCTGATATAGGGTTTCACTGTCCCGGGAAACTCTCTGCTAACACCCTGCAGAGCGCTGTGCCCAATATACAGAAACGTCTTGCGGTATCTCCTACAGGGAAAGTGCCAGGAGGGAAAAGTGAGGATTATGTTTAGACTTTCTCGGAACTGCTTCAAATCAACTAGATATCTTTGTGCTGTAAATCTCCCAACAGCCAAATGTAAAAGCAGCAAACATCTCGCTGTATGTCCCACATCCAAAGTGCCAAGAGAGAGCTTGCTCTCCCTGTCTTTGAGTACTGTTTGCGCTGTCCCGATTACCTCTTTGCTAACATTCTCTTCAGAGCTGCAGTGAAACCAGGAACCACGTGGAGAAGGCACCCACACTGAAAGTGCCTGGAGGGAACACTGGGGGTTCTTCTCAGTGTCTCTGACATAGGGTTTCACTGTCCCGGGAAAGTCTCTGCTAACACCCTGCACAGCGCTGTGTCCAATATACAGAAATGTCTTGCGGTATCCCCTACAGGGAAAGTGCCAGGAGGGAAAAGTGAGGATTATGCTTAGACTTTCTCGGAACTGCTTCAAATCAACTAGATATCTTTGTGCTGTAAATCTCCCAACAGCCAAACGCAAAAGCAGCAAACATCTCGCTGTATGTCCCACATCCAAAGTGCCAAGAGAGTAATGTAGAGCTTGCTCTCCCTGTCTTTGAGTACTGTTTGCACTGTCCCGATTACCTCTTTGCTAACATTCTCTTCAGAGCTGCAGTGAAACCAGGAACCACGTGGAGAAGGCACCCACACTGAAAGTGCCTGGAGGGAACATTGGGGCTCTTCTCAGTGTCTCTGATATAGGGTTTCACTGTCCCGGGAAACTCTCTGCTAACACCCTGCAGAGCGCTGTGCCCAATATACAGAAACGTCTTGCGGTATCTCCTACAGGGAAAGTGCCAGGAGGGAAAAGTGAGGATTATGTTTAGACTTTCTCGGAACTGCTTCAAATCAACTAGATATCTTTGTGCTGTAAATCTCCCAACAGCCAAATGTAAAAGCAGCAAACATCTCGCTGTATGTCCCACATCCAAAGTGCCAAGAGAGAGCTTGCTCTCCCTGTCTTTGAGTACTGTTTGCACTGTCCCGATTACCTCTTTGCTAACATTCTCTTCAGAGCTGCAGTGAAACCAGGAACCACGTGGAGAAGGCACCCACACTGAAAGTGCCCGGAAGGAACGTTGGGGCTTCTTCTCAGTGTCTCTGATATAGGGTTTCACTGTCCCGGGAAACTCTCTGCTAACACCCTGCAGAGCGCTGTGCCCAATATACAGAAACGTCTTGCGGTATCTCCTACAGGGAAAGTGCCAGGAGGGAAAAGTGAGGATTATGTTTAGACTTTCTCGGAACTGCTTCAAATCAACTAGATATCTTTGTGCTGTAAATCTCCCAACAGCCAAATGTAAAAGCAGCAAACATCTCGCTGTATGTCCCACATCCAAAGTGCCAAGAGAGAGCTTGCTCTCCCTGTCTTTGAGTACTGTTTGCACTGTCCCGATTACCTCTTTGCTAACATTCTCTTCAGAGCTGCAGTGAAACCAGGAACCACGTGGAGAAGGCACCCACACTGAAAGAGCCTGGAGGGAACGTTGGGGCTTCTTCTCAGTGTCTCTGATATAGGGTTTCACTGTCCCGGGAAACTCTCTGCTAACACCCTGCAGAGCGCTGTGCCCAATATACAGAAACGTCTTGCGGTATCTCCTACAGGGAAAGTGCCAGGAGGGAAAAGTGAGGATTATGTTTAGACTTTCTCGGAACTGCTTCAAATCAACTAGATATCTTTGTGCTGTAAATCTCCCAACAGCCAAATGTAAAAGCAGCAAACATCTCGCTGTATGTCCCACATCCAAAGTGCCAAGAGAGAGCTTGCTCTCCCTGTCTTTGAGTACTGTTTGCACTGTCCCGATTACCTCTTTGCTAACATTCTCTTCAGAGCTGCAGTGAAACCAGGAACCACGTGGAGAAGGCACCCACACTGAAAGTGCCTGGAAGGAACGTTGGGGCTTCTTCTCAGTGTCTCTGATATAGGGTTTCACTGTCCCGGGAAACTCTCTGCTAACACCCTGCAGAGCGCTGTGCCCAATATACAGAAACGTCTTGCGGTATCTCCTACAGGGAAAGTGCCAGGAGGGAAAAGTGAGGATTATGTTTAGACTTTCTCGGAACTGCTTCAAATCAACTAGATATCTTTGTGCTGTAAATCTCCCAACAGCCAAATGTAAAAGCAGCAAACATCTCGCTGTATGTCCCACATCCAAAGTGCCAAGAGAGAGCTTGCTCTCCCTGTCTTTGAGTACTGTTTGCACTGTCCCGATTACCTCTTTGCTAACATTCTCTTCAGAGCTGCAGTGAAACCAGGAACCACGTGGAGAAGGCACCCACACTGAAAGTGCCTGGAAGGAACGTTGGGGCTTCTTCTCAGTGTCTCTGATATAGGGTTTCACTGTCCAGGGAAACTCTCTGCTAACACCCTGCAGAGCGCTGTGCCCAATATACAGAAACGTCTTGCGGTATCTCCTACAGGGAAAGTGCCAGGAGGGAAAAGTGAGGATTATGTTTAGACTTTCTCGGAACTGCTTCAAATCAACTAGATATCTTTGTGCTGTAAATCTCCCAACAGCCAAATGTAAAAGCAGCAAACATCTCGCTGTATGTCCCACATCCAAAGTGCCAAGAGAGAGCTTGCTCTCCCTGTCTTTGAGTACTGTTTGCACTGTCCCGATTACCTCTTTGCTAACATTCTCTTCAGAGCTGCAGTGAAACAAGGAACCACGTGGAGAAGGCACCCACACTGAAAGAGCCTGGAGGGAACGTTGGGGCTTCTTCTCAGTGTCTCTGATATAGGGTTTCACTGTCCCGGGAAACTCTCTGCTAACACCCTGCAGAGCGCTGTGCCCAATATACAGAAACGTCTTGCGGTATCTCCTACAGGGAAAGTGCCAGGAGGGAAAAGTGAGGATTATGTTTAGACTTTCTCGGAACTGCTTCAAATCAACTAGATATCTTTGTGCTGTAAATCTCCCAACAGCCAAATGTAAAAGCAGCAAACATCTCGCTGTATGTCCCACATCCAAAGTGCCAAGAGAGAGCTTGCTCTCCCTGTCTTTGAGTACTGTTTGCACTGTCCCGATTACCTCTTTGCTAACATTCTCTTCAGAGCTGCAGTGAAACCAGGAACCACGTGGAGAAGGCACCCACACTGAAAGTGCCTGGAAGGAACGTTGGGGCTTCTTCTCAGTGTCTCTGATATAGGGTTTCACTGTCCCGGGAAACTCTCTGCTAACACCCTGCAGAGCGCTGTGCCCAATATACAGAAACGTCTTGCGGTATCTCCTACAGGGAAAGTGCCAGGAGGGAAAAGTGAGGATTATGTTTAGACTTTCTCGGAACTGCTTCAAATCAACTAGATATCTTTGTGCTGTAAATCTCCCAACAGCCAAATGTAAAAGCAGCAAACATCTCGCTGTATGTCCCACATCCAAAGTGCCAAGAGAGAGCTTGCTCTCCCTGTCTTTGAGTACTGTTTGCACTGTCCCGATTACCTCTTTGCTAACATTCTCTTCAGAGCTGCAGTGAAACCAGGAACCACGTGGAGAAGGCACCCACACTGAAAGAGCCTGGAGGGAACGTTGGGGCTTCTTCTCAGTGTCTCTGATATAGGGTTTCACTGTCCCGGGAAACTCTCTGCTAACACCCTGCAGAGCGCTGTGCCCAATATACAGAAACGTCTTGCGGTATCTCCTACAGGGAAAGTGCCAGGAGGGAAAAGTGAGGATTATGTTTAGACTTTCTCCGAACTGCTTCAAATCAACTAGATATCTTTGTGCTGTAAATCTCCCAACAGCCAAATGTAAAAGCAGCAAACATCTCGCTGTATGTCCCACATCCAAAGTGCCAAGAGAGAGCTTGCTCTCCCTGTCTTTGAGTACTGTTTGCACTGTCCCGATTACCTCTTTGCTAACATTCTCTTCAGAGCTGCAGTGAAACCAGGAACCACGTGGAGAAGGCACCCACACTGAAAGTGCCTGGAAGGAACGTTGGGGCTTCTTCTCAGTGTCTCTGATATAGGGTTTCACTGTCCCGGGAAACTCTCTGCTAACACCCTGCAGAGCGCTGTGCCCAATATACAGAAACGTCTTGCGGTATCTCCTACAGGGAAAGTGCCAGGAGGGAAAAGTGAGGATTATGTTTAGACTTTCTCGGAACTGCTTCAAATCAACTAGATATCTTTGTGCTGTAAATCTCCCAACAGCCAAATGTAAAAGCAGCAAACATCTCGCTGTATGTCCCACATCCAAAGTGCCAAGAGAGAGCTTGCTCTCCCTGTCTTTGAGTACTGTTTGCACTGTCCCGATTACCTCTTTGCTAACATTCTCTTCAGAGCTGCAGTGAAACCAGGAACCACGTGGAGAAGGCACCCACACTGAAAGTGCCTGGAAGGAACGTTGGGGCTTCTTCTCAGTGTCTCTGATATAGGGTTTCACTGTCCCGGGAAACTCTCTGCTAACACCCTGCAGAGCGCTGTGCCCAATATACAGAAACGTCTTGCGGTATCTCCTACAGGGAAAGTGCCAGGAGGGAAAAGTGAGGATTATGCTTAGACTTTCTCGGAACTGCTTCAAATCAACTAGATATCTTTGTGCTGTAAATCTCCCAACAGCCAAATGTAAAAGCAGCAAACATCTCGCTGTATGTCCCACATCCAAAGTGCCAAGAGAGAGCTTGCTCTCCCTGTCTTTGAGTACTGTTTGCACTGTCCCGATTACCTCTTTGCTAACATTCTCTTCAGAGCTGCAGTGAAACCAGGAACCACGTGGAGAAGGCACCCACACTGAAAGAGCCTGGAGGGAACGTTGGGGCTTCTTCTCAGTGTCTCTGATATAGGGTTTCACTGTCCCGGGAAACTCTCTGCTAACACCCTGCAGAGCGCTGTGCCCAATATACAGAAACGTCTTGCGGTATCTCCTACAGGGAAAGTGCCAGGAGGGAAAAGTGAGGATTATGTTTAGACTTTCTCGGAACTGCTTCAAATCAACTAGATATCTTTGTGCTGTAAATCTCCCAACAGCCAAATGTAAAAGCAGCAAACATCTCGCTGTATGTCCCACATCCAAAGTGCCAAGAGAGAGCTTGCTCTCCCTGTCTTTGAGTACTGTTTGCACTGTCCCGATTACCTCTTTGCTAACATTCTCTTCAGAGCTGCAGTGAAACCAGGAACCACGTGGAGAAGGCACCCACAGTGAAAGTGCCTGGAGGGAACATTGGGGCTTCTTCTCAGTGTCTCTGATATAGGGTTTCACTGTCCCGGGAAACTCTCTGCTAACACCCTGCAGAGCGCTGTGCCCAATATACAGAAACGTCTTGCGGTATCTCCTACAGGGAAAGTGCCAGGAGGGAAAAGTGAGGATTATGTTTAGACTTTCTCGGAACTGCTTCAAATCAACTAGATATCTTTGTGCTGTAAATCTCCCAACAGCCAAATGTAAAAGCAGCAAACATCTCGCTGTATGTCCCACATCCAAAGTGCCAAGAGAGAGCTTGCTCTCCCTGTCTTTGAGTACTGTTTGCGCTGTCCCGATTACCCCTTTGCTAACATTCTCTTCAGAGCTGCAGTGAAACCAGGAACCACGTGGAGAAGGCACCCACACTGAAAGTGCCTGGAGGGAACATTGGGGCTTCTTCTCAGTGTCTCTGACATAGGGTTTCACTGTCCCGGGAAAGTCTCTGCTAACACCCTGCACAGCGCTGTGCCCAATATACAGAAACGTCTTGCGGTATCCCCTACAGGGAAAGTGCCAGGAGGGAAAAGTGAGGATTATGCTTAGACTTTCTCGGAACTGCTTCAAATCAACTAGATATCTTTGAGCTGTAAATCTCCCAACAGCCAAACGCAAAAGCAGCAAACATCTCGCTGTATGTCCCACATCCAAAGTGCCAAGAGAGAGCTTGCTCTCCCTGTCTTTGAGTACTGTTTGCACTGTCCCGATTACCTCTTTGCTAACATTCTCTTCAGAGCTGCAGTGAAACCAGGAACCACGTGGAGAAGGCACCCACACTGAAAGTGCCTGGAGGGAACATTGGGGCTTCTTCTCAGTGTCTCTGACATAGGGTTTCACTGTCCCGGGAAACTCTCTGCTAACACCCTGCAGAGCGCTGTGCCCAATATACAGAAACGTCTTGCGGTATCTCCTACAGGGAAAGTGCCAGGAGGGAAAAGTGAGGATTATGTTTAGACTTTCTCGGAACTGCTTCAAATCAACTAGATATCTTTGTGCTGTAAATCTCCCAACAGCCAAACGCAAAAGCAGCAAACATCTCGCTGTATGTCCCACATCCAAAGTGCCAAGAGAGAGCTTGCTCTCCCTGTCTTTGAGTACTGTTTGCACTGTCCCGATTACCTCTTTGCTAACATTCTCTTCAGAGCTGCAGTGAAACCAGGAACCACGTGGAGAAGGCACCCACACTGAAAGTGCCTGGAGGGAACATTGGGGCTTCTTCTCAGTGTCTCTGACATAGGGTTTCACTGTCCCGGGAAACTCTCTGCTAACACCCTGCAGAGCGCTGTGCCCAATATACAGAAATGTCTTGCGGTATCCCCTACAGGGAAAGTGCCAGGAGGGAAAAGTGAGGATTATGTTTAGACTTTCTCGGAACTGCTTCAAATCAACTAGATATCTTTGTGCTGTAAATCTCCCAACAGCCAAACGCAAAAGCAGCAAACATCTCACTGTATGTCCCACATCCAAAGTGCCAAGAGAGTAATGTAGAGCTTGCTCTCCCTGTCTTTGAGTACTGTTTGCACTGTCCCGATTACCTCTTTGCTAACATTCTCTTCAGAGCTGCAGTGAAACCAGGAACCACGTGGAGAAGGCACCCACACTGAAAGTGCCTGGAGGGAACGTTGGGGCTTCTTCTCAGTGTCTCTGATATAGGGTTTCACTGTCCCGGGAAACTCTCTGCTAACACCCTGCAAAGCGCTGTGCCCAATATACAGAAACGTCTTGCGGTATCTCCTACAGGGAAAGTGCCAGGAGGGAAAAGTGAGGATTATGTTTAGACTTTCTCGGAACTGCTTCAAATCAACTAGATATCTTTGTGCTGTAAATCTCCCAACAGCCAAATGTAAAAGCAGCAAACATCTCGCTGTATGTCCCACATCCAAAGTGCCAAGAGAGAGCTTGCTCTCCCTGTCTTTGAGTACTGTTTGCGCTGTCCCGATTACCCCTTTGCTAACATTCTCTTCAGAGCTGCAGTGAAACCAGGAACCACGTGGAGAAGGCACCCACACTGAAAGTGCCTGGAGGGAACACTGGGGCTTCTTCTCAGTGTCTCTGACATAGGGTTTCACTGTCCCGGGAAAGTCTCTGCTAACACCCTGCACAGCGCTGTGCCCAATATACAGAAATGTCTTGCGGTATCCCCTACAGGGAAAGTGCCAGGAGGGAAAAGTGAGGATTATGCTTAGACTTTCTCGGAACTGCTTCAAATCAACTAGATATCTTTGTGCTGTAAATCTCCCAACAGCCAAACGCAAAAGCAGCAAACATCTCACTGTATGTCCCACATCCAAAGTGCCAAGAGAGTAATGTAGAGCTTGCTCTCCCTGTCTTTGAGTACTGTTTGCACTGTCCCGATTACCTCTTTGCTAACATTCTCTTCAGAGCTGCAGTGAAACCAGGAACCACGTGGAGAAGGCACCCACACTGAAAGTGCCTGGAGGGAACGTTGGGGCTTCTTCTCAGTGTCTCTGATATAGGGTTTCACTGTCCCGGGAAAGTCTCTGCTAACACCCTGCACAGCGCTGTGCCCAATATACAGAAACGTCTTGCGGTATCTCCTACAGGGAAAGTGCCAGGAGGGAAAAGTGAGGATTATGTTTAGACTTTCTCGGAACTGCTTCAAATCAACTAGATATCTTTGTGCTGTAAATCTCCCAACAGCCAAATGTAAAAGCAGCAAACATCTCGCTGTATGTCCCACATCCAAAGTGCCAAGAGAGAGCTTGCTCTCCCTGTCTTTGAGTACTGTTTGCGCTGTCCCGATTACCCCTTTGCTAACATTCTCTTCAGAGCTGCAGTGAAACCAGGAACCACGTGGAGAAGGCACCCACACTGAAAGTGCCTGGAGGGAACATTGGGGCTTCTTCTCAGTGTCTCTGACATAGGGTTTCACTGTCCCGGGAAACTCTCTGCTAACACCCTGCAGAGCGCTGTGCCCAATATACAGAAACGTCTTGCGGTATCCCCTACAGGGAAAGTGCCAGGAGGGAAAAGTGAGGATTATGTTTAGACTTTCTCGGAACTGCTTCAAATCAACTAGATATCTTTGAGCTGTAAATCTCCCAACAGCCAAACGCAAAAGCAGCAAACATCTCGCTGTATGTCCCACATCCAAAGTGCCAAGAGAGAGCTTGCTCTCCCTGTCTTTGAGTACTGTTTGCACTGTCCCGATTACCTCTTTGCTAACATTCTCTTCAGAGCTGCAGTGAAACCAGGAACCACGTGGAGAAGGCACCCACACTGAAAGTGCCTGGAGGGAACATTGGGGCTTCTTCTCAGTGTCTCTGACATAGGGTTTCACTGTCCCGGGAAACTCTCTGCTAACACCCTGCAGAGCGCTGTGCCCAATATACAGAAACGTCTTGCGGTATCTCCTACAGGGAAAGTGCCAGGAGGGAAAAGTGAGGATTATGTTTAGACTTTCTCGGAACTGCTTCAAATCAACTAGATATCTTTGTGCTGTAAATCTCCCAACAGCCAAACGCAAAAGCAGCAAACATCTCGCTGTATGTCCCACATCCAAAGTGCCAAGAGAGAGCTTGCTCTCCCTGTCTTTGAGTACTGTTTGCACTGTCCCGATTACCTCTTTGCTAACATTCTCTTCAGAGCTGCAGTGAAACCAGGAACCACGTGGAGAAGGCACCCACACTGAAAGTGCCTGGAGGGAACATTGGGGCTTCTTCTCAGTGTCTCTGACATAGGGTTTCACTGTCCCGGGAAAGTCTCTGCTAACACCCTGCACAGCGTTGTGCCCAATATACAGAAATGTCTTGCGGTATCCCCTACAGGGAAAGTGCCAGGAGGGAAAAGTGAGGATTATGCTTAGACTTTCTCGGAACTGCTTCAAATCAACTAGATATCTTTGTGCTGTAAATCTCCCAACAGCCAAACGCAAAAGCAGCAAACATCTCGCTGTATGTCCCACATCCAAAGTGCCAAGAGAGAGCTTGCTCTCCCTGTATTTGAGTACTGTTTGCACTGTCCCGATTACCTCTTTGCTAACATTCTCTTCAGAGCTGCAGTGAAACCAGGAACCACGTGGAGAAGGCACCCACACTGAAAGTGCCTGGAAGGAACGTTGGGGCTTCTTCTCAGTGTCTCTGATATAGGGTTTCACTGTCCCGGGAAACTCTCTGCTAACACCCTGCAGAGCGCTGTGCCCAATATACAGAAACGTCTTGCGGTATCTCCTACAGGGAAAGTGCCAGGAGGGAAAAGTGAGGATTATGTTTAGACTTTCTCGGAACTGCTTCAAATCAACTAGATATCTTTGTGCTGTAAATCTCCCAACAGCCAAACGCAAAAGCAGCAAACATCTCGCTGTATGTCCCACATCCAAAGTGCCAAGAGAGAGCTTGCTCTCCCTGTCTTTGAGTACTGTTTGCACTGTCCCGATTACCCCTTTGCTAACATTCTCTTCAGAGCTGCAGTGAAACCAGGAACCACGTGGAGAAGGCACCCACACTGAAAGTGCCTGGAGGGAACATTGGGGCTTCTTCTCAGTGTCTCTGACATAGGGTTTCACTGTCCCGGGAAACTCTCTGCTAACACCCTGCACAGCGCTGTGCCCAATATACAGAAATGTCTTGCGGTATCTCCTACAGGGAAAGTGCCAGGAGGGAAAAGTGAGGATTATGCTTAGACTTTCTCGGAACTGCTTCAAATCAACTAGATATCTTTGTGCTGTAAATCTCCCAACAGCCAAACGCAAAAGCAGCAAACATCTCGCTGTATGTCCCACATCCAAAGTGCCAAGAGAGAGCTTGCTCTCCCTGTCTTTGAGTACTGTTTGCACTGTCCCGATTACCTCTTTGCTAACATTCTCTTCAGAGCTGCAGTGAAACCAGGAACCACGTGGAGAAGGCACCCACACTGAAAGTGCCTGGAGGGAACGTTGGGGCTTCTTCTCAGTGTCTCTGATATAGGGTTTCACTGTCCCGGGAAACTCTCTGCTAACACCCTGCACAGCGCTGTGCCCAATATACAGAAACGTCTTGCGGTATCTCCTACAGGGAAAGTGCCAGGAGGGAAAAGTGAGGATTATGTTTAGACTTTCTCGGAACTGCTTCAAATCAACTAGATATCTTTGTGCTGTAAATCTCCCAACAGCCAAATGTAAAAGCAGCAAACATCTCGCTGTATGTCCCACATCCAAAGTGCCAAGAGAGAGCTTGCTCTCCCTGTCTTTGAGTACTGTTTGCACTGTCCCGATTACCTCTTTGCTAACATTCTCTTCAGAGCTGCAGTGAAACCAGGAACCACGTGGAGAAGGCACCCACACTGAAAGTGCCTGGAAGGAACGTTGGGGCTTCTTCTCAGTGTCTCTGATATAGGGTTTCACTGTCCCGGGAAACTCTCTGCTAACACCCTGCACAGCGCTGTGCCCAATATACAGAAACGTCTTGCGGTATCTCCTACAGGGAAAGTGCCAGGAGGGAAAAGTGAGGATTATGTTTAGACTTTCTCGGAACTGCTTCAAATCAACTAGATATCTTTGTGCTGTAAATCTCCCAACAGCCAAATGTAAAAGCAGCAAACATCTCGCTGTATGTCCCACATCCAAAGTGCCAAGAGAGAGCTTGCTCTCCCTGTCTTTGAGTACTGTTTGCACTGTCCCGATTACCTCTTTGCTAACATTCTCTTCAGAGCTGCAGTGAAACCAGGAACCACGTGGAGAAGGCACCCACACTGAAAGTGCCTTGAGGGAACATTGGGGCTTCTTCTCAGTGTCTCTGATATAGGGTTTCACTGTCCCGGGAAACTCTCTGCTAACACCCTGCAGAGCGCTGTGCCCAATATACAGAAACGTCTTGCGGTATCTCCTACAGGGAAAGTGCCAGGAGGGAAAAGTGAGGATTATGTTTAGACTTTCTCGGAACTGCTTCAAATCAACTAGATATCTTTGTGCTGTAAATCTCCCAACAGCCAAATGTAAAAGCAGCAAACATCTCGCTGTATGTCCCACATCCAAAGTGCCAAGAGAGAGCTTGCTCTCCCTGTCTTTGAGTACTGTTTGCACTGTCCCGATTACCTCTTTGCTAACATTCTCTTCAGAGCTGCAGTGAAACCAGGAACCACGTGGAGAAGGCACCCACACTGAAAGTGCCTGGAGGGAACGTTGGGGCTTCTTCTCAGTGTCTCTGATATAGGGTTTCACTGTCCCGGGAAACTCTCTGCTAACACCCTGCAGAGCGCTGTGCCCAATATACAGAAACGTCTTGCGGTATCTCCTACAGGGAAAGTGCCAGGAGGGAAAAGTGAGGATTATGTTTAGACTTTCTCGGAACTGCTTCAAATCAACTAGATATCTTTGTGCTGTAAATCTCCCAACAGCCAAACGCAAAAGCAGCAAACATCTCGCTGTATGTCCCACATCCAAAGTGCCAAGAGAGAGCTTGCTCTCCCTGTCTTTGAGTACTGTTTGCACTGTCCTGATTACCTCTTTGATAACATTCTCTTCAGAGCTGCAGTGAAACCAGGAACCACGTGGAGAAGGCACCCACACTGAAAGTGCCTGGAGGGAACACTGGGGCTTCTTCTCAGTGTCTCTGATATAGGGTTTCACTGTCCCGGGAAACTCTCTGCTAACACCCTGCAGAGCGCTGTGCCCAATATACAGAAACGTCTTGCGGTATCTCCTACAGGGAAAGTGCCAGGAGGGAAAAGTGAGGATTATGTTTAGACTTTCTCGGAACTGCTTCAAATCAACTAGATATCTTTGTGCTGTAAATCTCCCAACAGCCAAATGTAAAAGCAGCAAACATCTCGCTGTATGTCCCACATCCAAAGTGCCAAGAGAGAGCTTGCTCTCCCTGTCTTTGAGTACTGTTTGCACTGTCCCGATTACCTCTTTGCTAACATTCTCTTCAGAGCTGCAGTGAAACAAGGAACCACGTGGAGAAGGCACCCACACTGAAAGAGCCTGGAGGGAACGTTGGGGCTTCTTCTCAGTGTCTCTGATATAGGGTTTCACTGTCCCGGGAAACTCTCTGCTAACACCCTGCAGAGCGCTGTGCCCAATATACAGAAACGTCTTGCGGTATCTCCTACAGGGAAAGTGCCAGGAGGGAAAAGTGAGGATTATGTTTAGACTTTCTCGGAACTGCTTCAAATCAACTAGATATCTTTGTGCTGTAAATCTCCCAACAGCCAAATGTAAAAGCAGCAAACATCTCGCTGTATGTCCCACATCCAAAGTGCCAAGAGAGAGCTTGCTCTCCCTGTCTTTGAGTACTGTTTGCACTGTCCCGATTACCTCTTTGCTAACATTCTCTTCAGAGCTGCAGTGAAACCAGGAACCACGTGGAGAAGGCACCCACACTGAAAGTGCCTTGAGGGAACATTGGGGTTTCTTCTCAGTGTCTCTGATATAGGGTTTCACTGTCCCGGGAAACTCTCTGCTAACACCCTGCAGAGCGCTGTGCCCAATATACAGAAACGTCTTGCGGTATCTCCTACAGGGAAAGTGCCAGGAGGGAAAAGTGAGGATTATGTTTAGACTTTCTCGGAACTGCTTCAAATCAACTAGATATCTTTGTGCTGTAAATCTCCCAACAGCCAAATGTAAAAGCAGCAAACATCTCGCTGTATGTCCCACATCCAAAGTGCCAAGAGAGAGCTTGCTCTCCCTGTCTTTGAGTACTGTTTGCACTGTCCCGATTACCTCTTTGCTAACATTCTCTTCAGAGCTGCAGTGAAACCAGGAACCACGTGGAGAAGGCACCCACACTGAAAGTGCCTGGAGGGAACGTTGGGGCTTCTTCTCAGTGTCTCTGATATAGGGTTTCACTGTCCCGGGAAACTCTCTGCTAACACCCTGCAGAGCGCTGTGCCCAATATACAGAAACGTCTTGCGGTATCTCCTACAGGGAAAGTGCCAGGAGGGAAAAGTGAGGATTATGTTTAGACTTTCTCGGAACTGCTTCAAATCAACTAGATATCTTTGTGCTGTAAATCTCCCAACAGCCAAATGTAAAAGCAGCAAACATCTCGCTGTATGTCCCACATCCAAAGTGCCAAGAGAGAGCTTGCTCTCCCTGTCTTTGAGTACTGTTTGCACTGTCCCGATTACCTCTTTGCTAACATTCTCTTCAGAGCTGCAGTGAAACAAGGAACCACGTGGAGAAGGCACCCACACTGAAAGAGCCTGGAGGGAACGTTGGGGCTTCTTCTCAGTGTCTCTGATATAGGGTTTCACTGTCCCGGGAAACTCTCTGCTAACACCCTGCAGAGCGCTGTGCCCAATATACAGAAACGTCTTGCGGTATCTCCTACAGGGAAAGTGCCAGGAGGGAAAAGTGAGGATTATGTTTAGACTTTCTCGGAACTGCTTCAAATCAACTAGATATCTTTGTGCTGTAAATCTCCCAACAGCCAAATGTAAAAGCAGCAAACATCTCGCTGTATGTCCCACATCCAAAGTGCCAAGAGAGAGCTTGCTCTCCCTGTCTTTGAGTACTGTTTGCACTGTCCCGATTACCTCTTTGCTAACATTCTCTTCAGAGCTGCAGTGAAACCAGGAACCACGTGGAGAAGGCACCCACACTGAAAGTGCCTGGAAGGAACGTTGGGGCTTCTTCTCAGTGTCTCTGATATAGGGTTTCACTGTCCCGGGAAACTCTCTGCTAACACCCTGCACAGCGCTGTGCCCAATATACAGAAACGTCTTGCGGTATCTCCTACAGGGAAAGTGCCAGGAGGGAAAAGTGAGGATTATGTTTAGACTTTCTCGGAACTGCTTCAAATCAACTAGATATCTTTGTGCTGTAAATCTCCCAACAGCCAAATGTAAAAGCAGCAAACATCTCGCTGTATGTCCCACATCCAAAGTGCCAAGAGAGAGCTTGCTCTCCCTGTCTTTGAGTACTGTTTGCACTGTCCCGATTACCTCTTTGCTAACATTCTCTTCAGAGCTGCAGTGAAACCAGGAACCACGTGGAGAAGGCACCCACACTGAAAGTGCCTGGAAGGAACGTTGGGGCTTCTTCTCAGTGTCTCTGATATAGGGTTTCACTGTCCCGGGAAACTCTCTGCTAACACCCTGCACAGCGCTGTGCCCAATATACAGAAACGTCTTGCGGTATCTCCTACAGGGAAAGTGCCAGGAGGGAAAAGTGAGGATTATGTTTAGACTTTCTCGGAACTGCTTCAAATCAACTAGATATCTTTGTGCTGTAAATCTCCCAACAGCCAAATGTAAAAGCAGCAAACATCTCGCTGTATGTCCCACATCCAAAGTGCCAAGAGAGAGCTTGCTCTCCCTGTCTTTGAGTACTGTTTGCACTGTCCCGATTACCTCTTTGCTAACATTCTCTTCAGAGCTGCAGTGAAACCAGGAACCACGTGGAGAAGGCACCCACACTGAAAGTGCCTGGAAGGAACGTTGGGGCTTCTTCTCAGTGTCTCTGATATAGGGTTTCACTGTCCAGGGAAACTCTCTGCTAACACCCTGCAGAGCGCTGTGCCCAATATACAGAAACGTCTTGCGGTATCTCCTACAGGGAAAGTGCCAGGAGGGAAAAGTGAGGATTATGTTTAGACTTTCTCGGAACTGCTTCAAATCAACTAGATATCTTTGTGCTGTAAATCTCCCAACAGCCAAATGTAAAAGCAGCAAACATCTCGCTGTATGTCCCACATCCAAAGTGCCAAGAGAGAGCTTGCTCTCCCTGTCTTTGAGTACTGTTTGCACTGTCCCGATTACCTCTTTGCTAACATTCTCTTCAGAGCTGCAGTGAAACCAGGAACCACGTGGAGAAGGCACCCACACTGAAAGAGCCTGGAGGGAACGTTGGGGCTTCTTCTCAGTGTCTCTGATATAGGGTTTCACTGTCCCGGGAAACTCTCTGCTAACACCCTGCAGAGCGCTGTGCCCAATATACAGAAACGTCTTGCGGTATCTCCTACAGGGAAAGTGCCAGGAGGGAAAAGTGAGGATTATGTTTAGACTTTCTCGGAACTGCTTCAAATCAACTAGATATCTTTGTGCTGTAAATCTCCCAACAGCCAAATGTAAAAGCAGCAAACATCTCGCTGTATGTCCCACATCCAAAGTGCCAAGAGAGAGCTTGCTCTCCCTGTCTTTGAGTACTGTTTGCACTGTCCTGATTACCTCTTTGCTAACATTCTCTTCAGAGCTGCAGTGAAACCAGGAACCACGTGGAGAAGGCACCCACACTGAAAGTGCCTGGAGGGAACACTGGGGCTTCTTCTCAGTGTCTCTGATATAGGGTTTCACTGTCCAGGGAAACTCTCTGCTAACACCCTGCAGAGCGCTGTGCCCAATATACAGAAACGTCTTGCGGTATCTCCTACAGGGAAAGTGCCAGGAGGGAAAAGTGAGGATTATGTTTAGACTTTCTCGGAACTGCTTCAAATCAACTAGATATCTTTGTGCTGTAAATCTCCCAACAGCCAAATGTAAAAGCAGCAAACATCTCGCTGTATGTCCCACATCCAAAGTGCCAAGAGAGAGCTTGCTCTCCCTGTCTTTGAGTACTGTTTGCACTGTCCCGATTACCTCTTTGCTAACATTCTCTTCAGAGCTGCAGTGAAACCAGGAACCACGTGGAGAAGGCACCCACACTGAAAGAGCCTGGAGGGAACGTTGGGGCTTCTTCTCAGTGTCTCTGATATAGGGTTTCACTGTCCCGGGAAACTCTCTGCTAACACCCTGCAGAGCGCTGTGCCCAATATACAGAAACGTCTTGCGGTATCTCCTACAGGGAAAGTGCCAGGAGGGAAAAGTGAGGATTATGTTTAGACTTTCTCGGAACTGCTTCAAATCAACTAGATATCTTTGTGCTGTAAATCTCCCAACAGCCAAATGTAAAAGCAGCAAACATCTCGCTGTATGTCCCACATCCAAAGTGCCAAGAGAGAGCTTGCTCTCCCTGTCTTTGAGTACTGTTTGCACTGTCCTGATTACCTCTTTGCTAACATTCTCTTCAGAGCTGCAGTGAAACCAGGAACCACGTGGAGAAGGCACCCACACTGAAAGTGCCTGGAGGGAACACTGGGGCTTCTTCTCAGTGTCTCTGATATAGGGTTTCACTGTCCAGGGAAACTCTCTGCTAACACCCTGCAGAGCGCTGTGCCCAATATACAGAAACGTCTTGCGGTATCTCCTACAGGGAAAGTGCCAGGAGGGAAAAGTGAGGATTATGTTTAGACTTTCTCGGAACTGCTTCAAATCAACTAGATATCTTTGTGCTGTAAATCTCCCAACAGCCAAACGCAAAAGCAGCAAACATCTCGCTGTATGTCCCACATCCAAAGTGCCAAGAGAGAGCTTGCTCTCCCTGTCTTTGAGTACTGTTTGCACTGTCCCGATTACCTCTTTGCTAACATTCTCTTCAGAGCTGCAGTGAAACCAGGAACCACGTGGAGAAGGCACCCACACTGAAAGTGCCTGGAGGGAACATTGGGGCTTCTTCTCAGTGTCTCTGATATAGGGTTTCACTGTCCCGGGAAACTCTCTGCTAACACCCTGCAGAGCGCTGTGCCCAATATACAGAAACGTCTTGCGGTATCTCCTACAGGGAAAGTGCCAGGAGGGAAAAGTGAGGATTATGTTTAGACTTTCTCGGAACTGCTTCAAATCAACTAGATATCTTTGTGCTGTAAATCTCCCAACAGCCAAACGCAAAAGCAGCAAACATCTCGCTGTATGTCCCACATCCAAAGTGCCAAGAGAGAGCTTGCTCTCCCTGTCTTTGAGTACTGTTTGCGCTGTCCCGATTACCCCTTTGCTAACATTCTCTTCAGAGCTGCAGTGAAACCAGGAACCACGTGGAGAAGGCACCCACACTGAAAGTGCCTGGAGGGAACACTGGGGCTTCTTCTCAGTGTCTCTGACATAGGGTTTCACTGTCCCGGGAAAGTCTCTGCTAACACCCTGCACAGCGCTGTGCCCAATATACAGAAATGTCTTGCGGTATCCCCTACAGGGAAAGTGCCAGGAGGGAAAAGTGAGGATTATGCTTAGACTTTCTCGGAACTGCTTCAAATCAACTAGATATCTTTGTGCTGTAAATCTCCCAACAGCCAAACGCAAAAGCAGCAAACATCTCACTGTATGTCCCACATCCAAAGTGCCAAGAGAGTAATGTAGAGCTTGCTCTCCCTGTCTTTGAGTACTGTTTGCACTGTCCCGATTACCTCTTTGCTAACATTCTCTTCAGAGCTGCAGTGAAACCAGGAACCACGTGGAGAAGGCACCCACACTGAAAGTGCCTGGAGGGAACGTTGGGGCTTCTTCTCAGTGTCTCTGATATAGGGTTTCACTGTCCCGGGAAAGTCTCTGCTAACACCCTGCACAGCGCTGTGCCCAATATACAGAAACGTCTTGCGGTATCTCCTACAGGGAAAGTGCCAGGAGGGAAAAGTGAGGATTATGTTTAGACTTTCTCGGAACTGCTTCAAATCAACTAGATATCTTTGTGCTGTAAATCTCCCAACAGCCAAATGTAAAAGCAGCAAACATCTCGCTGTATGTCCCACATCCAAAGTGCCAAGAGAGAGCTTGCTCTCCCTGTCTTTGAGTACTGTTTGCGCTGTCCCGATTACCCCTTTGCTAACATTCTCTTCAGACCTGCAGTGAAACCAGGAACCACGTGGAGAAGGCACCCACACTGAAAGTGCCTGGAGGGAACATTGGGGCTTCTTCTCAGTGTCTCTGACATAGGGTTTCACTGTCCCGGGAAACTCTCTGCTAACACCCTGCAGAGCGCTGTGCCCAATATACAGAAACGTCTTGCGGTATCTCCTACAGGGAAAGTGCCAGGAGGGAAAAGTGAGGATTATGTTTAGACTTTCTCGGAACTGCTTCAAATCAACTAGATATCTTTGTGCTGTAAATCTCCCAACAGCCAAACGCAAAAGCAGCAAACATCTCGCTGTATGTCCCACATCCAAAGTGCCAAGAGAGAGCTTGCTCTCCCTGTCTTTGAGTACTGTTTGCACTGTCCCGATTACCTCTTTGCTAACATTCTCTTCAGAGCTGCAGTGAAACCAGGAACCACGTGGAGAAGGCACCCACACTGAAAGTGCCTGGAGGGAACATTGGGGCTTCTTCTCAGTGTCTCTGACATAGGGTTTCACTGTCCCGGGAAAGTCTCTGCTAACACCCTGCACAGCGCTGTGCCCAATATACAGAAATGTCTTGCGGTATCCCCTACAGGGAAAGTGCCAGGAGGGAAAAGTGAGGATTATGCTTAGACTTTCTCGGAACTGCTTCAAAGCAACTAGATATCTTTGTGCTGTAAATCTCCCAACAGCCAAACGCAAAAGCAGCAAACATCTCGCTGTATGTCCCACATCCAAAGTGCCAAGAGAGTAATGTAGAGCTTGCTCTCCCTGTCTTTGAGTACTGTTTGCACTGTCCCGATTACCTCTTTGCTAACATTCTCTTCAGAGCTGCAGTGAAACCAGGAACCACGTGGAGAAGGCACCCACACTGAAAGTGCCTGGAGGGAACATTGGGGCTTCTTCTCAGTGTCTCTGATATAGGGTTTCACTGTCCCGGGAAACTCTCTGCTAACACCCTGCAGAGCGCTGTGCCCAATATACAGAAACGTCTTGCGGTATCTCCTACAGGGAAAGTGCCAGGAGGGAAAAGTGAGGATTATGCTTAGACTTTCTCGGAACTGCTTCAAATCAACTAGATATCTTTGTGCTGTAAATCTCCCAACAGCCAAATGTAAAAGCAGCAAACATCTCGCTGTATGTCCCACATCCAAAGTGCCAAGAGAGAGCTTGCTCTCCCTGTCTTTGAGTACTGTTTGCACTGTCCCGATTACCTCTTTGCTAACATTCTCTTCAGAGCTGCAGTGAAACCAGGAACCACGTGGAGAAGGCACCCACACTGAAAGTGCCTGGAGGGAACGTTGGGGCTTCTTCTCAGTGTCTCTGATATAGGGTTTCACTGTCCCGGGAAACTCTCTGCTAACACCCTGCAGAGCGCTGTGCCCAATATACAGAAACGTCTTGCGGTATCTCCTACAGGGAAAGTGCCAGGAGGGAAAAGTGAGGATTATGTTTAGACTTTCTCGGAACTGCTTCAAATCAACTAGATATCTTTGTGCTGTAAATCTCCCAACAGCCAAACGCAAAAGCAGCAAACATCTCGCTGTATGTCCCACATCCAAAGTGCCAAGAGAGAGCTTGCTCTCCCTGTCTTTGAGTACTGTTTGCACTGTCCCGATTACCCCTTTGCTAACATTCTCTTCAGAGCTGCAGTGAAACCAGGAACCACGTGGAGAAGGCACCCACACTGAAAGTGCCTGGAGGGAACATTGGGGCTTCTTCTCAGTGTCTCTGACATAGGGTTTCACTGTCCCGGGAAACTCTCTGCTAACACCCTGCACAGCGCTGTGCCCAATATACAGAAATGTCTTGCGGTATCTCCTACAGGGAAAGTGCCAGGAGGGAAAAGTGAGGATTATGCTTAGACTTTCTCGGAACTGCTTCAAATCAACTAGATATCTTTGTGCTGTAAATCTCCCAACAGCCAAACGCAAAAGCAGCAAACATCTCGCTGTATGTCCCACATCCAAAGTGCCAAGAGAGAGCTTGCTCTCCCTGTCTTTGAGTACTGTTTGCACTGTCCCGATTACCTCTTTGCTAACATTCTCTTCAGAGCTGCAGTGAAACCAGGAACCACGTGGAGAAGGCACCCACACTGAAAGTGCCTGGAGGGAACGTTGGGGCTTCTTCTCAGTGTCTCTGATATAGGGTTTCACTGTCCCGGGAAACTCTCTGCTAACACCCTGCACAGCGCTGTGCCCAATATACAGAAACGTCTTGCGGTATCTCCTACAGGGAAAGTGCCAGGAGGGAAAAGTGAGGATTATGTTTAGACTTTCTCGGAACTGCTTCAAATCAACTAGATATCTTTGTGCTGTAAATCTCCCAACAGCCAAATGTAAAAGCAGCAAACATCTCGCTGTATGTCCCACATCCAAAGTGCCAAGAGAGAGCTTGCTCTCCCTGTCTTTGAGTACTGTTTGCACTGTCCCGATTACCTCTTTGCTAACATTCTCTTCAGAGCTGCAGTGAAACCAGGAACCACGTGGAGAAGGCACCCACACTGAAAGTGCCTGGAGGGAACATTGGGGCTTCTTCTCAGTGTCTCTGACATAGGGTTTCACTGTCCCGGGAAACTCTCTGCTAACACCCTGCAGAGCGCTGTGCCCAATATACAGAAACGTCTTGCGGTATCTCCTACAGGGAAAGTGCCAGGAGGGAAAAGTGAGGATTATGTTTAGACTTTCTCGGAACTGCTTCAAATCAACTAGATATCTTTGTGCTGTAAATCTCCCAACAGCCAAATGTAAAAGCAGCAAACATCTCGCTGTATGTCCCACATCCAAAGTGCCAAGAGAGAGCTTGCTCTCCCTGTCTTTGAGTACTGTTTGCACTGTCCCGATTACCTCTTTGCTAACATTCTCTTCAGAGCTGCAGTGAAACCAGGAACCACGTGGAGAAGGCACCCACACTGAAAGTGCCTGGAGGGAACGTTGGGGCTTCTTCTCAGTGTCTCTGACATAGGGTTTCACTGTCCCGGGAAACTCTCTGCTAACACCCTGCAGAGCGCTGTGCCCAATATACAGAAACGTCTTGCGGTATCTCCTACAGGGAAAGTGCCAGGAGGGAAAAGTGAGGATTATGTTTAGACTTTCTCGGAACTGCTTCAAATCAACTAGATATCTTTGTGCTGTAAATCTCCCAACAGCCAAACGCAAAAGCAGCAAACATCTCGCTGTATGTCCCACATCCAAAGTGCCAAGAGAGAGCTTGCTCTCCCTGTCTTTGAGTACTGTTTGCACTGTCCCGATTACCTCTTTGCTAACATTCTCTTCAGAGCTGCAGTGAAACCAGGAACCACGTGGAGAAGGCACCCACACTGAAAGTGCCTTGAGGGAACATTGGGGCTTCTTCTCAGTGTCTCTGATATAGGGTTTCACTGTCCCGGGAAACTCTCTGCTAACACCCTGCACAGCGCTGTGCCCAATATACAGAAACGTCTTGCGGTATCTCCTACAGGGAAAGTGCCAGGAGGGAAAAGTGAGGATTATGTTTAGACTTTCTCGGAACTGCTTCAAATCAACTAGATATCTTTGTGCTGTAAATCTCCCAACAGCCAAATGTAAAAGCAGCAAACATCTCGCTGTATGTCCCACATCCAAAGTGCCAAGAGAGAGCTTGCTCTCCCTGTCTTTGAGTACTGTTTGCACTGTCCCGATTACCTCTTTGCTAACATTCTCTTCAGAGCTGCAGTGAAACCAGGAACCACGTGGAGAAGGCACCCACACTGAAAGTGCCTGGAGGGAACGTTGGGGCTTCTTCTCAGTGTCTCTGATATAGGGTTTCACTGTCCCGGGAAACTCTCTGCTAACACCCTGCAGAGCGCTGTGCCCAATATACAGAAACGTCTTGCGGTATCTCCTACAGGGAAAGTGCCAGGAGGGAAAAGTGAGGATTATGTTTAGACTTTCTCGGAACTGCTTCAAATCAACTAGATATCTTTGTGCTGTAAATCTCCCAACAGCCAAACGCAAAAGCAGCAAACATCTCGCTGTATGTCCCACATCCAAAGTGCCAAGAGAGAGCTTGCTCTCCCTGTCTTTGAGTACTGTTTGCACTGTCCTGATTACCTCTTTGATAACATTCTCTTCAGAGCTGCAGTGAAACCAGGAACCACGTGGAGAAGGCACCCACACTGAAAGTGCCTGGAGGGAACACTGGGGCTTCTTCTCAGTGTCTCTGATATAGGGTTTCACTGTCCCGGGAAACTCTCTGCTAACACCCTGCAGAGCGCTGTGCCCAATATACAGAAACGTCTTGCGGTATCTCCTACAGGGAAAGTGCCAGGAGGGAAAAGTGAGGATTATGTTTAGACTTTCTCGGAACTGCTTCAAATCAACTAGATATCTTTGTGCTGTAAATCTCCCAACAGCCAAACGCAAAAGCAGCAAACATCTCGCTGTATGTCCCACATCCAAAGTGCCAAGAGAGAGCTTGCTCTCCCTGTCTTTGAGTACTGTTTGCACTGTCCCGATTACCCCTTTGCTAACATTCTCTTCAGAGCTGCAGTGAAACCAGGAACCACGTGGAGAAGGCACCCACACTGAAAGTGCCTGGAGGGAACATTGGGGCTTCTTCTCAGTGTCTCTGACATAGGGTTTCACTGTCCCGGGAAACTCTCTGCTAACACCCTGCACAGCGCTGTGCCCAATATACAGAAATGTCTTGCGGTATCCCCTACAGGGAAAGTGCCAGGAGGGAAAAGTGAGGATTATGCTTAGACTTTCTCGGAACTGCTTCAAATCAACTAGACATCTTTGTGCTGTAAATCTCCCAACAGCCAAACGCAAAAGCAGCAAACATCTCGCTGTATGTCCCACATCCAAAGTGCCAAGAGAGAGCTTGCTCTCCCTGTCTTTGAGTACTGTTTGCACTGTCCCGATTACCTCTTTGCTAACATTCTCTTCAGAGCTGCAGTGAAACCAGGAACCACGTGGAGAAGGCACCCACACTGAAAGTGCCTGGAGGGAACGTTGGGGCTTCTTCTCAGTGTCTCTGATATAGGGTTTCACTGTCCCGGGAAACTCTCTGCTAACACCCTGCAGAGCGCTGTGCCCAATATACAGAAACGTCTTGCGGTATCTCCTACAGGGAAAGTGCCAGGAGGGAAAAGTGAGGATTATGTTTAGACTTTCTCGGAACTGCTTCAAATCAACTAGATATCTTTGTGCTGTAAATCTCCCAACAGCCAAACGCAAAAGCAGCAAACATCTCGCTGTATGTCCCACATCCAAAGTGCCAAGAGAGAGCTTGCTCTCCCTGTCTTTGAGTACTGTTTGCGCTGTCCCGATTACCCCTTTGCTAACATTCTCTTCAGAGCTGCAGTGAAACCAGGAACCACGTGGAGAAGGCACCCACACTGAAAGTGCCTGGAGGGAACATTGGGGCTTCTTCTCAGTGTCTCTGACATAGGGTTTCACTGTCCCGGGAAAGTCTCTGCTAACACCCTGCACAGCGCTGTGCCCAATATACAGAAATGTCTTGCGGTATCCCCTACAGGGAAAGTGCCAGGAGGGAAAAGTGAGGATTATGCTTAGACTTTCTCGGAACTGCTTCAAATCAACTAGATATCTTTGTGCTGTAAATCTCCCAACAGCCAAACGCAAAAGCAGCAAACATCTCGCTGTATGTCCCACATCCAAAGTGCCAAGAGAGAGCTTGCTCTCCCTGTCTTTGAGTACTGTTTGCACTGTCCCGATTACCTCTTTGCTAACATTCTCTTCAGAGCTGCAGTGAAACCAGGAACCACGTGGAGAAGGCACCCACACTGAAAGTGCCTGGAGGGAACGTTGGGGCTTCTTCTCAGTGTCTCTGATATAGGGTTTCACTGTCCCGGGAAACTCTCTGCTAACACCCTGCACAGCGCTGTGCCCAATATACAGAAACGTCTTGCGGTATCTCCTACAGGGAAAGTGCCAGGAGGGAAAAGTGAGGATTATGTTTAGACTTTCTCGGAACTGCTTCAAATCAACTAGATATCTTTGTGCTGTAAATCTCCCAACAGCCAAATGTAAAAGCAGCAAACATCTCGCTGTATGTCCCACATCCAAAGTGCCAAGAGAGAGCTTGCTCTCCCTGTCTTTGAGTACTGTTTGCACTGTCCCGATTACCTCTTTGCTAACATTCTCTTCAGAGCTGCAGTGAAACCAGGAACCACGTGGAGAAGGCACCCACACTGAAAGTGCCTGGAAGGAACGTTGGGGCTTCTTCTCAGTGTCTCTGATATAGGGTTTCACTGTCCCGGGAAACTCTCTGCTAACACCCTGCAGAGCGCTGTGCCCAATATACAGAAACGTCTTGCGGTATCTCCTACAGGGAAAGTGCCAGGAGGGAAAAGTGAGGATTATGTTTAGACTTTCTCGGAACTGCTTCAAATCAACTAGATATCTTTGTGCTGTAAATCTCCCAACAGCCAAATGTAAAAGCAGCAAACATCTCGCTGTATGTCCCACATCCAAAGTGCCAAGAGAGAGCTTGCTCTCCCTGTCTTTGAGTACTGTTTGCACTGTCCCGATTACCTCTTTGCTAACATTCTCTTCAGAGCTGCAGTGAAACCAGGAACCATGTGGAGAAGGCACCCACACTGAAAGTGCCTGGAGGGAACACTGGGGCTTCTTCTCAGTGTCTCTGATATAGGGTTTCACTGTCCCGGGAAACTCTCTGCTAACACCCTGCAGAGCGCTGTGCCCAATATACAGAAACGTCTTGCGGTATCTCCTACAGGGAAAGTGCCAGGAGGGAAAAGTGAGGATTATGTTTAGACTTTCTCGGAACTGCTTCAAATCAACTAGATATCTTTGTGCTGTAAATCTCCCAACAGCCAAATGTAAAAGCAGCAAACATCTCGCTGTATGTCCCACATCCAAAGTGCCAAGAGAGAGCTTGCTCTCCCTGTCTTTGAGTACTGTTTGCGCTGTCCCGATTACCCCTTTGCTAACATTCTCTTCAGAGCTGCAGTGAAACCAGGAACCACGTGGAGAAGGCACCCACACTGAAAGTGCCTGGAGGGAACATTGGGGCTTCTTCTCAGTGTCTCTGACATAGGGTTTCACTGTCCCGGGAAAGTCTCTGCTAACACCCTGCACAGCGCTGTGCCCAATATACAGAAATGTCTTGCGGTATCCCCTACAGGGAAAGTGCCAGGAGGGAAAAGTGAGGATTATGCTTAGACTTTCTCGGAACTGCTTCAAATCAACTAGATATCTTTGTGCTGTAAATCTCCCAACAGCCAAACGCAAAAGCAGCAAACATCTCGCTGTATGTCCCACATCCAAAGTGCCAAGAGAGAGCTTGCTCTCCCTGTCTTTGAGTACTGTTTGCGCTGTCCCGATTACCCCTTTGCTAACATTCTCTTCAGAGCTGCAGTGAAACCAGGAACCACGTGGAGAAGGCACCCACACTGAAAGTGCCTGGAGGGAACATTGGGGCTTCTTCTCAGTGTCTCTGACATAGGGTTTCACTGTCCCGGGAAAGTCTCTGCTAACACCCTGCACAGCGCTGTGCCCAATATACAGAAATGTCTTGCGGTATCCCCTACAGGGAAAGTGCCAGGAGGGAAAAGTGAGGATTATGCTTAGACTTTCTCGGAACTGCTTCAAATCAACTAGATATCTTTGTGCTGTAAATCTCCCAACAGCCAAACGCAAAAGCAGCAAACATCTCGCTGTATGTCCCACATCCAAAGTGCCAAGAGAGAGCTTGCTCTCCCTGTCTTTGAGTACTGTTTGCACTGTCCCGATTACCTCTTTGCTAACATTCTCTTCAGAGCTGCAGTGAAACCAGGAACCACGTGGAGAAGGCACCCACACTGAAAGTGCCTGGAGGGAACGTTGGGGCTTCTTCTCAGTGTCTCTGATATAGGGTTTCACTGTCCCGGGAAACTCTCTGCTAACACCCTGCAGAGCGCTGTGCCCAATATACAGAAACGTCTTGCGGTATCTCCTACAGGGAAAGTGCCAGGAGGGAAAAGTGAGGATTATGTTTAGACTTTCTCGGAACTGCTTCAAATCAACTAGATATCTTTGTGCTGTAAATCTCCCAACAGCCAAACGCAAAAGCAGCAAACATCTCGCTGTATGTCCCACATCCAAAGTGCCAAGAGAGAGCTTGCTCTCCCTGTCTTTGAGTACTGTTTGCACTGTCCCGATTACCTCTTTGCTAACATTCTCTTCAGAGCTGCAGTGAAACCAGGAACCACGTGGAGAAGGCACCCACACTGAAAGTGCCTGGAAGGAACGTTGGGGCTTCTTCTCAGTGTCTCTGATATAGGGTTTCACTGTCCCGGGAAACTCTCTGCTAACACCCTGCAGAGCGCTGTGCCCAATATACAGAAACGTCTTGCGGTATCTCCTACAGGGAAAGTGCCAGGAGGGAAAAGTGAGGATTATGTTTAGACTTTCTCGGAACTGCTTCAAATCAACTAGATATCTTTGTGCTGTAAATCTCCCAACAGCCAAATGTAAAAGCAGCAAACATCTCGCTGTATGTCCCACATCCAAAGTGCCAAGAGAGAGCTTGCTCTCCCTGTCTTTGAGTACTGTTTGCACTGTCCCGATTACCTCTTTGCTAACATTCTCTTCAGAGCTGCAGTGAAACCAGGAACCATGTGGAGAAGGCACCCACACTGAAAGTGCCTGGAGGGAACACTGGGGCTTCTTCTCAGTGTCTCTGATATAGGGTTTCACTGTCCTGGGAAACTCTCTGCTAACACCCTGCAGAGCGCTGTGCCCAATATACAGAAACGTCTTGCGGTATCTCCTACAGGGAAAGTGCCAGGAGGGAAAAGTGAGGATTATGTTTAGACTTTCTCGGAACTGCTTCAAATCAACTAGATATCTTTGTGCTGTAAATCTCCCAACAGCCAAATGTAAAAGCAGCAAACATCTCGCTGTATGTCCCACATCCAAAGTGCCAAGAGAGAGCTTGCTCTCCCTGTCTTTGAGTACTGTTTGCGCTGTCCCGATTACCCCTTTGCTAACATTCTCTTCAGAGCTGCAGTGAAACCAGGAACCACGTGGAGAAGGCACCCACACTGAAAGTGCCTGGAGGGAACATTGGGGCTTCTTCTCAGTGTCTCTGACATAGGGTTTCACTGTCCCGGGAAAGTCTCTGCTAACACCCTGCACAGCGCTGTGCCCAATATACAGAAATGTCTTGCGGTATCCCCTACAGGGAAAGTGCCAGGAGGGAAAAGTGAGGATTATGCTTAGACTTTCTCGGAACTGCTTCAAATCAACTAGATATCTTTGTGCTGTAAATCTCCCAACAGCCAAACGCAAAAGCAGCAAACATCTCGCTGTATGTCCCACATCCAAAGTGCCAAGAGAGAGCTTGCTCTCCCTGTCTTTGAGTACTGTTTGCACTGTCCCGATTACCTCTTTGCTAACATTCTCTTCAGAGCTGCAGTGAAACCAGGAACCACGTGGAGAAGGCACCCACACTGAAAGTGCCTGGAAGGAACGTTGGGGCTTCTTCTCAGTGTCTCTGATATAGGGTTTCACTGTCCCGGGAAACTCTCTGCTAACACCCTGCAGAGCGCTGTGCCCAATATACAGAAACGTCTTGCGGTATCTCCTACAGGGAAAGTGCCAGGAGGGAAAAGTGAGGATTATGTTTAGACTTTCTCGGAACTGCTTCAAATCAACTAGATATCTTTGTGCTGTAAATCTCCCAACAGCCAAATGTAAAAGCAGCAAACATCTCGCTGTATGTCCCACATCCAAAGTGCCAAGAGAGAGCTTGCTCTCCCTGTCTTTGAGTACTGTTTGCACTGTCCCGATTACCTCTTTGCTAACATTCTCTTCAGAGCTGCAGTGAAACCAGGAACCATGTGGAGAAGGCACCCACACTGAAAGTGCCTGGAGGGAACACTGGGGCTTCTTCTCAGTGTCTCTGATATAGGGTTTCACTGTCCCGGGAAACTCTCTGCTAACACCCTGCAGAGCGCTGTGCCCAATATACAGAAACGTCTTGCGGTATCTCCTACAGGGAAAGTGCCAGGAGGGAAAAGTGAGGATTATGTTTAGACTTTCTCGGAACTGCTTCAAATCAACTAGATATCTTTGTGCTGTAAATCTCCCAACAGCCAAATGTAAAAGCAGCAAACATCTCGCTGTATGTCCCACATCCAAAGTGCCAAGAGAGAGCTTGCTCTCCCTGTCTTTGAGTACTGTTTGCGCTGTCCCGATTACCCCTTTGCTAACATTCTCTTCAGAGCTGCAGTGAAACCAGGAACCACGTGGAGAAGGCACCCACACTGAAAGTGCCTGGAGGGAACATTGGGGCTTCTTCTCAGTGTCTCTGACATAGGGTTTCACTGTCCCGGGAAAGTCTCTGCTAACACCCTGCACAGCGCTGTGCCCAATATACAGAAATGTCTTGCGGTATCCCCTACAGGGAAAGTGCCAGGAGGGAAAAGTGAGGATTATGCTTAGACTTTCTCGGAACTGCTTCAAATCAACTAGATATCTTTGTGCTGTAAATCTCCCAACAGCCAAACGCAAAAGCAGCAAACATCTCGCTGTATGTCCCACATCCAAAGTGCCAAGAGAGTAATGTAGAGCTTGCTCTCCCTGTCTTTGAGTACTGTTTGCACTGTCCCGATTACCTCTTTGCTAACATTCTCTTCAGAGCTGCAGTGAAACCAGGAACCACGTGGAGAAGGCACCCACACTGAAAGTGCCTGGAGGGAACATTGGGGCTTCTTCTCAGTGTCTCTGATATAGGGTTTCACTGTCCCGGGAAACTCTCTGCTAACACCCTGCAGAGCGCTGTGCCCAATATACAGAAACGTCTTGCGGTATCTCCTACAGGGAAAGTGCCAGGAGGGAAAAGTGAGGATTATGTTTAGACTTTCTCGGAACTGCTTCAAATCAACTAGATATCTTTGTGCTGTAAATCTCCCAACAGCCAAATGTAAAAGCAGCAAACATCTCGCTGTATGTCCCACATCCAAAGTGCCAAGAGAGAGCTTGCTCTCCCTGTCTTTGAGTACTGTTTGCACTGTCCCGATTACCTCTTTGCTAACATTCTCTTCAGAGCTGCAGTGAAACCAGGAACCACGTGGAGAAGGCACCCACACTGAAAGTGCCTGGAAGGAACGTTGGGGCTTCTTCTCAGTGTCTCTGATATAGGGTTTCACTGTCCCGGGAAACTCTCTGCTAACACCCTGCAGAGCGCTGTGCCCAATATACAGAAACGTCTTGCGGTATCTCCTACAGGGAAAGTGCCAGGAGGGAAAAGTGAGGATTATGTTTAGACTTTCTCGGAACTGCTTCAAATCAACTAGATATCTTTGTGCTGTAAATCTCCCAACAGCCAAACGCAAAAGCAGCAAACATCTCGCTGTATGTCCCACATCCAAAGTGCCAAGAGAGAGCTTGCTCTCCCTGTCTTTGAGTACTGTTTGCGCTGTCCCGATTACCCCTTTGCTAACATTCTCTTCAGAGCTGCAGTGAAACCAGGAACCACGTGGAGAAGGCACCCACACTGAAAGTGCCTGGAGGGAACATTGGGCCTTCTTCTCAGTGTCTCTGACATAGGGTTTCACTGTCCCGGGAAACTCTCTGCTAACACCCTGCAGAGCGCTGTGCCCAATATACAGAAACGTCTTGCGGTATCCCCTACAGGGAAAGTGCCAGGAGGGAAAAGTGAGGATTATGCTTAGACTTTCTCGGAACTGCTTCAAATCAACTAGATATCTTTGTGCTGTAAATCTCCCAACAGCCAAATGTAAAAGCAGCAAACATCTCGCTGTATGTCCCACATCCAAAGTGCCAAGAGAGAGCTTGCTCTCCCTGTCTTTGAGTACTGTTTGCGCTGTCCCGATTACCCCTTTGCTAACATTCTCTTCAGAGCTGCAGTGAAACCAGGAACCACGTGGAGAAGGCACCCACACTGAAAGTGCCTGGAGGGAACATTGGGGCTTCTTCTCAGTGTCTCTGACATAGGGTTTCACTGTCCCGGGAAAGTCTCTGCTAACACCCTGCACAGCGCTGTGCCCAATATACAGAAATGTCTTGCGGTATCCCCTACAGGGAAAGTGCCAGGAGGGAAAAGTGAGGATTATGCTTAGGCTTTCTCGGAACTGCTTCAAATCAACTAGATATCTTTGTGCTGTAAATCTCCCAACAGCCAAACGCAAAAGCAGCAAACATCTCGCTGTATGTCCCACATCCAAAGTGCCAAGAGAGTAATGTAGAGCTTGCTCTCCCTGTCTTTGAGTACTGTTTGCACTGTCCCGATTACCTCTTTGCTAACATTCTCTTCAGAGCTGCAGTGAAACCAGGAACCACGTGGAGAAGGCACCCACACTGAAAGTGCCTGGAGGGAACGTTGGGGCTTCTTCTCAGTGTCTCTGATATAGGGTTTCACTGTCCCGGGAAACTCTCTGCTAACACCCTGCAGAGCGCTGTGCCCAATATACAGAAACGTCTTGCGGTATCTCCTACAGGGAAAGTGCCAGGAGGGAAAAGTGAGGATTATGTTTAGACTTTCTCGGAACTGCTTCAAATCAACTAGATATCTTTGTGCTGTAAATCTCCCAACAGCCAAATGTAAAAGCAGCAAACATCTCGCTGTATGTCCCACATCCAAAGTGCCAAGAGAGAGCTTGCTCTCCCTGTCTTTGAGTACTGTTTGCGCTGTCCCGATTACCCCTTTGCTAACATTCTCTTCAGAGCTGCAGTGAAACCAGGAACCACGTGGAGAAGGCACCCACACTGAAAGTGCCTGGAGGGAACATTGGGGCTTCTTCTCAGTGTCTCTGACATAGGGTTTCACTGTCCCGGGAGAGTCTCTGCTAACACCCTGCACAGCGCTGTGCCCAATATACAGAAATGTCTTGCGGTATCCCCTACAGGGAAAGTGCCAGGAGGGAAAAGTGAGGATTATGTTTAGACTTTCTCGGAACTGCTTCAAATCAACTAGATATCTTTGTGCTGTAAATCTCCCAACAGCCAAACGCAAAAGCAGCAAACATCTCACTGTATGTCCCACATCCAAAGTGCCAAGAGAGTAATGTAGAGCTTGCTCTCCCTGTCTTTGAGTACTGTTTGCACTGTCCCGATTACCCCTTTGCTAACATTCTCTTCAGAGCTGCAGTGAAACCAGGAACCACGTGGAGAAGGCACCCACACTGAAAGTGCCTGGAGGGAACGTTGGGGCTTCTTCTCAGTGTCTCTGATATAGGGTTTCACTGTCCCGGGAAACTCTCTGCTAACACCCTGCAGAGCGCTGTGCCCAATATACAGAAACGTCTTGCGGTATCTCCTACAGGGAAAGTGCCAGGAGGGAAAAGTGAGGATTATGTTTAGACTTTCTCGGAACTGCTTCAAATCAACTAGATATCTTTGTGCTGTAAATCTCCCAACAGCCAAACGCAAAAGCAGCAAACATCTCGCTGTATGTCCCACATCCAAAGTGCCAAGAGAGAGCTTGCTCTCCCTGTCTTTGAGTACTGTTTGCACTGTCCCGATTACCTCTTTGCTAACATTCTCTTCAGAGCTGCAGTGAAACCAGGAACCACGTGGAGAAGGCACCCACACTGAAAGTGCCTGGAAGGAACGTTGGGGCTTCTTCTCAGTGTCTCTGATATAGGGTTTCACTGTCCCGGGAAACTCTCTGCTAACACCCTGCAGAGCGCTGTGCCCAATATACAGAAACGTCTTGCGGTATCTCCTACAGGGAAAGTGCCAGGAGGGAAAAGTGAGGATTATGTTTAGACTTTCTCGGAACTGCTTCAAATCAACTAGATATCTTTGTGCTGTAAATCTCCCAACAGCCAAACGCAAAAGCAGCAAACATCTCACTGTATGTCCCACATCCAAAGTGCCAAGAGAGAGCTTGCTCTCCCTGTCTTTGAGTACTGTTTGCGCTGTCCCGATTACCCCTTTGCTAACATTCTCTTCAGAGCTGCAGTGAAACCAGGAACCACGTGGAGAAGGCACCCACACTGAAAGTGCCTGGAGGGAACATTGGGGCTTCTTCTCAGTGTCTCTGACATAGGGTTTCACTGTCCCGGGAAACTCTCTGCTAACACCCTGCAGAGCGCTGTGCCCAATATACAGAAACGTCTTGCGGTATCCCCTACAGGGAAATTGCCAGGAGGGAAAAGTGAGGATTATGCTTAGACTTTCTCGGAACTGCTTCAAATCAACTAGATATCTTTGTGCTGTAAATCTCCCAACAGCCAAATGTAAAAGCAGCAAACATCTCGCTGTATGTCCCACATCCAAAGTGCCAAGAGAGAGCTTGCTCTCCCTGTCTTTGAGTACTGTTTGCGCTGTCCCGATTACCCCTTTGCTAACATTCTCTTCAGAGCTGCAGTGAAACCAGGAACCACGTGGAGAAGGCACCCACACTGAAAGTGCCTGGAGGGAACATTGGGGCTTCTTCTCAGTGTCTCTGACATAGGGTTTCACTGTCCCGGGAAAGTCTCTGCTAACACCCTGCACAGCGCTGTGCCCAATATACAGAAATGTCTTGCGGTATCCCCTACAGGGAAAGTGCCAGGAGGGAAAAGTGAGGATTATGCTTAGGCTTTCTCGGAACTGCTTCAAATCAACTAGATATCTTTGTGCTGTAAATCTCCCAACAGCCAAACGCAAAAGCAGCAAACATCTCGCTGTATGTCCCACATCCAAAGTGCCAAGAGAGTAATGTAGAGCTTGCTCTCCCTGTCTTTGAGTACTGTTTGCACTGTCCCGATTACCTCTTTGCTAACATTCTCTTCAGAGCTGCAGTGAAACCAGGAACCACGTGGAGAAGGCACCCACACTGAAAGTGCCTGGAGGGAACGTTGGGGCTTCTTCTCAGTGTCTCTGATATAGGGTTTCACTGTCCCGGGAAACTCTCTGCTAACACCCTGCAGAGCGCTGTGCCCAATATACAGAAACGTCTTGCGGTATCTCCTACAGGGAAAGTGCCAGGAGGGAAAAGTGAGGATTATGTTTAGACTTTCTCGGAACTGCTTCAAATCAACTAGATATCTTTGTGCTGTAAATCTCCCAACAGCCAAATGTAAAAGCAGCAAACATCTCGCTGTATGTCCCACATCCAAAGTGCCAAGAGAGAGCTTGCTCTCCCTGTCTTTGAGTACTGTTTGCGCTGTCCCGATTACCCCTTTGCTAACATTCTCTTCAGAGCTGCAGTGAAACCAGGAACCACGTGGAGAAGGCACCCACACTGAAAGTGCCTGGAGGGAACATTGGGGCTTCTTCTCAGTGTCTCTGACATAGGGTTTCACTGTCCCGGGAGAGTCTCTGCTAACACCCTGCACAGCACTGTGCCCAATATACAGAAATGTCTTGCGGTATCCCCTACAGGGAAAGTGCCAGGAGGGAAAAGTGAGGATTATGCTTAGACTTTCTCGGAACTGCTTCAAATCAACTAGATATCTTTGTGCTGTAAATCTCCCAACAGCCAAATGTAAAAGCAGCAAACATCTCGCTGTATGTCCCACATCCAAAGTGCCAAGAGAGTAATGTAGAGCTTGCTCTCCCTGTCTTTGAGTACTGTTTGCACTGTCCCGATTACCTCTTTGCTAACATTCTCTTCAGAGCTGCAGTGAAACCAGGAACCACGTGGAGAAGGCACCCACACTGAAAGTGCCTGGAAGGAACGTTGGGGCTTCTTCTCAGTGTCTCTGATATAGGGTTTCACTGTCCCGGGAAACTCTCTGCTAACACCCTGCAGAGCGCTGTGCCCAATATACAGAAACGTCTTGCGGTATCTCCTACAGGGAAAGTGCCAGGAGGGAAAAGTGAGGATTATGTTTAGACTTTCTCGGAACTGCTTCAAATCAACTAGATATCTTTGTGCTGTAAATCTCCCAACAGCCAAACGCAAAAGCAGCAAACATCTCACTGTATGTCCCACATCCAAAGTGCCAAGAGAGAGCTTGCTCTCCCTGTCTTTGAGTACTGTTTGCGCTGTCCCGATTACCCCTTTGCTAACATTCTCTTCAGAGCTGCAGTGAAACCAGGAACCACGTGGAGAAGGCACCCACACTGAAAGTGCCTGGAGGGAACATTGGGGCTTCTTCTCAGTGTCTCTGACATAGGGTTTCACTGTCCCGGGAAACTCTCTGCTAACACCCTGCAGAGCGCTGTGCCCAATATACAGAAACGTCTTGCGGTATCCCCTACAGGGAAAGTGCCAGGAGGGAAAAGTGAGGATTATGCTTAGACTTTCTCGGAACTGCTTCAAATCAACTAGATATCTTTGTGCTGTAAATCTCCCAACAGCCAAATGTAAAAGCAGCAAACATCTCGCTGTATGTCCCACATCCAAAGTGCCAAGAGAGAGCTTGCTCTCCCTGTCTTTGAGTACTGTTTGCGCTGTCCCGATTACCCCTTTGCTAACATTCTCTTCAGAGCTGCAGTGAAACCAGGAACCACGTGGAGAAGGCACCCACACTGAAAGTGCCTGGAGGGAACATTGGGGCTTCTTCTCAGTGTCTCTGACATAGGGTTTCACTGTCCCGGGAAAGTCTCTGCTAACACCCTGCACAGCGCTGTGCCCAATATACAGAAATGTCTTGCGGTATCCCCTACAGGGAAAGTGCCAGGAGGGAAAAGTGAGGATTATGTTTAGACTTTCTCGGAACTGCTTCAAATCAACTAGATATCTTTGTGCTGTAAATCTCCCAACAGCCAAACGCAAAAGCAGCAAACATCTCACTGTATGTCCCACATCCAAAGTGCCAAGAGAGTAATGTAGAGCTTGCTCTCCCTGTCTTTGAGTACTGTTTGCACTGTCCCGATTACCTCTTTGCTAACATTCTCTTCAGAGCTGCAGTGAAACCAGGAACCACGTGGAGAAGGCACCCACACTGAAAGTGCCTGGAAGGAACGTTGGGGCTTCTTCTCAGTGTCTCTGATATAGGGTTTCACTGTCCCGGGAAACTCTCTGCTAACACCCTGCAGAGCGCTGTGCCCAATATACAGAAACGTCTTGCGGTATCTCCTACAGGGAAAGTGCCAGGAGGGAAAAGTGAGGATTATGTTTAGACTTTCTCGGAACTGCTTCAAATCAACTAGATATCTTTGTGCTGTAAATCTCCCAACAGCCAAACGCAAAAGCAGCAAACATCTCGCTGTATGTCCCACATCCAAAGTGCCAAGAGAGAGCTTGCTCTCCCTGTCTTTGAGTACTGTTTGCGCTGTCCCGATTACCCCTTTGCTAACATTCTCTTCAGAGCTGCAGTGAAACCAGGAACCACGTGGAGAAGGCACCCACACTGAAAGTGCCTGGAGGGAACATTGGGGCTTCTTCTCAGTGTCTCTGACATAGGGTTTCACTGTCCCGGGAAAGTCTCTGCTAACACCCTGCACAGCGCTGTGCCCAATATACAGAAATGTCTTGCGGTATCCCCTACAGGGAAAGTGCCAGGAGGGAAAAGTGAGGATTATGCTTAGACTTTCTCGGAACTGCTTCAAATCAACTAGATATCTTTGTGCTGTAAATCTCCCAACAGCCAAACGCAAAAGCAGCAAACATCTCGCTGTATGTCCCACATCCAAAGTGCCAAGAGAGTAATGTAGAGCTTGCTCTCCCTGTCTTTGAGTACTGTTTGCACTGTCCCGATTACCTCTTTGCTAACATTCTCTTCAGAGCTGCAGTGAAACCAGGAACCACGTGGAGAAGGCACCCACACTGAAAGTGCCTGGAGGGAACATTGGGGCTTCTTCTCAGTGTCTCTGATATAGGGTTTCACTGTCCCGGGAAACTCTCTGCTAACACCCTGCAGAGCGCTGAGCCCAATATACAGAAACGTCTTGCGGTATCTCCTACAGGGAAAGTGCCAGGAGGGAAAAGTGAGGATTATGTTTAGACTTTCTCGGAACTGCTTCAAATCAACTAGATATCTTTGTGCTGTAAATCTCCCAACAGCCAAATGTAAAAGCAGCAAACATCTCGCTGTATGTCCCACATCCAAAGTGCCAAGAGAGGGCTTGCTCTCCCTGTCTTTGAGTACTGTTTGCACTGTCCCGATTACCTCTTTGCTAACATTCTCTTCAGAGCTGCAGTGAAACCAGGAACCACGTGGAGAAGGCACCCACACTGAAAGTGCCTGGAAGGAACGTTGGGGCTTCTTCTCAGTGTCTCTGATATAGGGTTTCACTGTCCCGGGAAACTCTCTGCTAACACCCTGCAGAGCGCTGTGCCCAATATACAGAAACGTCTTGCGGTATCTCCTACAGGGAAAGTGCCAGGAGGGAAAAGTGAGGATTATGTTTAGACTTTCTCGGAACTGCTTCAAATCAACTAGATATCTTTGTGCTGTAAATCTCCCAACAGCCAAATGTAAAAGCAGCAAACATCTCGCTGTATGTCCCACATCCAAAGTGCCAAGAGAGAGCTTGCTCTCCCTGTCTTTGAGTACTGTTTGCGCTGTCCCGATTACCCCTTTGCTAACATTCTCTTCAGAGCTGCAGTGAAACCAGGAACCACGTGGAGAAGCCACCCACACTGAAAGTGCCTGGAGGGAACATTGGGGCTTCTTCTCAGTGTCTCTGACATAGGGTTTCACTGTCCCGGGAGAGTCTCTGCTAACACCCTGCACAGCGCTGTGCCCAATATACAGAAATGTCTTGCGGTATCCCCTACAGGGAAAGTGCCAGGAGGGAAAAGTGAGGATTATGCTTAGACTTTCTCGGAACTGCTTCAAATCAACTAGATATCTTTGTGCTGTAAATCTCCCAACAGCCAAATGTAAAAGCAGCAAACATCTCGCTGTATGTCCCACATCCAAAGTGCCAAGAGAGAGCTTGCTCTCCCTGTCTTTGAGTACTGTTTGCACTGTCCCGATTACCTCTTTGCTAACATTCTCTTCAGAGCTGCAGTGAAACCAGGAACCACGTGGAGAAGGCACCCACACTGAAAGTGCCTGGAAGGAACGTTGGGGCTTCTTCTCAGTGTCTCTGATATAGGGTTTCACTGTCCCGGGAAACTCTCTGCTAACACCCTGCAGAGCGCTGTGCCCAATATACAGAAACGTCTTGCGGTATCTCCTACAGGGAAAGTGCCAGGAGGGAAAAGTGAGGATTATGCTTAGACTTTCTCGGAACTGCTTCAAATCAACTAGATATCTTTGTGCTGTAAATCTCCCAACAGCCAAACGCAAAAGCAGCAAACATCTCACTGTATGTCCCACATCCAAAGTGCCAAGAAAGTAATGTAGAGCTTGCTCTCCCTGTCTTTGAGTACTGTTTGCACTGTCCCGATTACCTCTTTGCTAACATTCTCTTCAGAGCTGCAGTGAAACCAGGAACCACGTGGAGAAGGCACCCACACTGAAAGTGCCTGGAAGGAACGTTGGGGCTTCTTCTCAGTGTCTCTGACATAGGGTTTCACTGTCCCGGGAAACTCTCTGCCTACACCCTGCAGAGCGCTGTGCCCAATATACAGAAACGTCTTGCGGTATCTCCTACAGGGAAAGTGCCAGGAGGGAAAAGTGAGGATTATGTTTAGACTTTCTCGGAACTGCTTCAAATCAACTAGATATCTTTGTGCTGTAAATCTCCCAACAGCCAAATGTAAAAGCAGCAAACATCTCGCTGTATGTCCCACATCCAAAGTGCCAAGAGAGAGCTTGCTCTCCCTGTCTTTGAGTACTGTTTGCACTGTCCCGATTACCTCTTTGCTAACATTCTCTTCAGAGCTGCAGTGAAACCAGGAACCACGTGGAGAAGGCACCCACACTGAAAGTGCCTGGAAGGAACATTGGGGCTTCTTCTCAGTGTCTCTGATATAGGGTTTCACTGTCCCGGGAAACTCTCTGCTAACACCCTGCACAGCGCTGTGCCCAATATACAGAAACGTCTTGCGGTATCTCCTACAGGGAAAGTGCCAGGAGGGAAAAGTGAGGATTATGTTTAGACTTTCTCGGAACTGCTTCAAATCAACTAGATATCTTTGTGCTGTAAATCTCCCAACAGCCAAATGTAAAAGCAGCAAACATCTCGCTGTATGTCCCACATCCAAAGTGCCAAGAGAGAGCTTGCTCTCCCTGTCTTTGAGTACTGTTTGCACTGTCCCGATTACCTCTTTGCTAACATTCTCTTCAGAGCTGCAGTGAAACCAGGAACCACGTGGAGAAGGCACCCACACTGAAAGTGCCTGGAAGGAACGTTGGGGCTTCTTCTCAGTGTCTCTGATATAGGGTTTCACTGTCCCGGGAAACTCTCTGCTAACACCCTGCAGAGCGCTGTGCCCAATATACAGAAACGTCTTGCGGTATCTCCTACAGGGAAAGTGCCAGGAGGGAAAAGTGAGGATTATGTTTAGACTTTCTCGGAACTGCTTCAAATCAACTAGATATCTTTGTGCTGTAAATCTCCCAACAGCCAAATGTAAAAGCAGCAAACATCTCGCTGTATGTCCCACATCCAAAGTGCCAAGAGAGAGCTTGCTCTCCCTGTCTTTGAGTACTGTTTGCACTGTCCGGATTACCCCTTTGCTAACATTCTCTTCAGAGCTGCAGTGAAACCAGGAACCACGTGGAGAAGGCACCCACACTGAAAGTGCCTGGAGGGAACATTGGGGCTTCTTCTCAGTGTCTCTGACATAGGGTTTCACTGTCCCGGGTAAGTCTCTGCTAACACCCTGCACAGTGCTGTGCCCAATATACAGAAACGTCTTGCGGTATCCCCTACAGGGAAAGTGCCAGGAGGGAAAAGTGAGGATTATGCTTAGACTTTCTCGGAACTGCTTCAAATCAACTAGATATCTTTGTGCTGTAAATCTCCCAACAGCCAAACGCAAAAGCAGCAAACATCTCGCTGTATGTCCCACATCCAAAGTGCCAAGAGAGAGCTTGCTCTCCCTGTCTTTGAGTACTGTTTGCACTGTCCCGATTACCTCTTTGCTAACATTCTCTTCAGAGCTGCAGTGAAACCAGGAACCACGTGGAGAAGGCACCCACACTGAAAGTGCCTGGAAGGAACGTTGGGGCTTCTTCTCAGTGTCTCTGATATAGGGTTTCACTGTCCCGGGAAACTCTCTGCTAACACCCTGCAGAGCGCTGTGCCCAATATACAGAAACGTCTTGCGGTATCTCCTACAGGGAAAGTGCCAGGAGGGAAAAGTGAGGATTATGTTTAGACTTTCTGGGAACTGCTTCAAATCAACTAGATATCTTTGTGCTGTAAATCTCCCAACAGCCAAATGTAAAAGCAGCAAACATCTCGCTGTATGTCCCACATCCAAAGTGCCAAGAGAGAGCTTGCTCTCCCTGTCTTTGAGTACTGTTTGCACTGTCCCGATTACCTCTTTGCTAACATTCTCTTCAGAGCTGCAGTGAAACCAGGAACCACGTGGAGAAGGCACCCACACTGAAAGTGCCTGGAGGGAACATTGGGGCTTCTTCTCAGTGTCTCTGATATAGGGTTTCACTGTCCCGGGAAACTCTCTGCTAACACCCTGCAGAGCGCTGTGCCCAATATACAGAAACGTCTTGCGGTATCTCCTACAGGGAAAGTGCCAGGAGGGAAAAGTGAGGATTATGTTTAGACTTTCTCGGAACTGCTTCAAATCAACTAGATATCTTTGTGCTGTAAATCTCCCAACAGCCAAACGCAAAAGCAGCAAACATCTCGCTGTATGTCCCACATCCAAAGTGCCAAGAGAGAGCTTGCTCTCCCTGTCTTTGAGTACTGTTTGCACTGTCCCGATTACCTCTTTGCTAACATTCTCTTCAGAGCTGCAGTGAAACCAGGAACCACGTGGAGAAGGCACCCACACTGAAAGTGCCTGGAAGGAACATTGGGGCTTCTTCTCAGTTTCTCTGATATAGGGTTTCACTGTCCCGGGAAACTCTCTGCTAACACCCTGCAGAGCGCTGTGCCCAATATACAGAAACGTCTTGCGGTATCTCCTACAGGGAAAGTGCCAGGAGGGAAAAGTGAGGATTATGTTTAGACTTTCTCGGAACTGCTTCAAATCAACTAGATATCTTTGTGCTGTAAATCTCCCAACAGCCAAACGCAAAAGCAGCAAACATCTCGCTGTATGTCCCACATCCAAAGTGCCAAGAGAGAGCTTGCTCTCCCTGTCTTTGAGTACTGTTTGCGCTGTCCCGATTACCTCTTTGCTAACATTCTCTTCAGAGCTGCAGTGAAACCAGGAACCACGTGGAGAAGGCACCCACACTGAAAGTGCCTGGAGGGAACATTGGGGCTTCTTCTCAGTGTCTCTGATATAGGGTTTCACTGTCCCGGGAAAGTCTCTGCTAACACCCTGCACAGCGCTGTGCCCAATATACAGAAATGTCTTGCGGTATCCCCTACAGGGAAAGTGCCAGGAGGGAAAAGTGAGGATTATGTTTAGACTTTCTCGGAACTGCTTCAAATCAACTAGATATCTTTGTGCTGTAAATCTCCCAACAGCCAAATGTAAAAGCAGCAAACATCTCGCTGTATGTCCCACATCCAAAGTGCCAAGAGAGAGCTTGCTCTCCCTGTCTTTGAGTACTGTTTGCACTGTCCCGATTACCTCTTTGCTAACATTCTCTTCAGAGCTGCAGTGAAACCAGGAACCACGTGGAGAAGGCACCCACACTGAAAGTGCCTGGAGGGAACATTGGGGCTTCTTCTCAGTGTCTCTGACATAGGGTTTCACTGTCCCGGGAAAGTCTCTGCTAACACCCTGCACAGCGCTGTGCCCAATATACAGAAATGTCTTGCGGTATCCCCTACAGGGAAAGTGCCAGGAGGGAAAAGTGAGGATTATGCTTAGACTTTCTCGGAACTGCTTCAAATCAACTAGATATCTTTGTGCTGTAAATCTCCCAACAGCCAAACGCAAAAGCAGCAAACATCTCACTGTATGTCCCACATCCAAAGTGCCAAGAAAGTAATGTAGAGCTTGCTCTCCCTGTCTTTGAGTACTGTTTGCACTGTCCCGATTACCTCTTTGCTAACATTCTCTTCAGAGCTGCAGTGAAATCAGGAACCACGTGGAGAAGGCACCCACACTGAAAGTGCCTGGAAGGAACGTTGGGGCTTCTTCTCAGTGTCTCTGACATAGGGTTTCACTGTCCCGGGAAACTCTCTGCTAACACCCTGCAGAGCGCTGTGCCCAATATACAGAAACGTCTTGCGGTATCTCCTACAGGGAAAGTGCCAGGAGGGAAAAGTGAGGATTATGTTTAGACTTTCTCGGAACTGCTTCAAATCAACTAGATATCTTTGTGCTGTAAATCTCCCAACAGCCAAACGCAAAAGCAGCAAACATCTCGCTGTATGTCCCACATCCAAAGTGCCAAGAGAGAGCTTGCTCTCCCTGTCTTTGAGTACTGTTTGCGCTGTCCCGATTACCTCTTTGCTAACATTCTCTTCAGAGCTGCAGTGAAACCAGGAACCACGTGGAGAAGGCACCCACACTGAAAGTGCCTGGAGGGAACATTGGGGCTTCTTCTCAGTGTCTCTGATATAGGGTTTCACTGTCCCTGGAAAGTCTCTGCTAACACCCTGCACAGCGCTGTGCCCAATATACAGAAATGTCTTGCGGTATCCCCTACAGGGAAAGTGCCAGGAGGGAAAAGTGAGGATTATGTTTAGACTTTCTCGGAACTGCTTCAAATCAACTAGATATCTTTGTGCTGTAAATCTCCCAACAGCCAAATGTAAAAGCAGCAAACATCTCGCTGTATGTCCCACATCCAAAGTGCCAAGAGAGAGCTTGCTCTCCCTGTCTTTGAGTACTGTTTGCACTGTCCCGATTACCTCTTTGCTAACATTCTCTTCAGAGCTGCAGTGAAACCAGGAATCACGTGGAGAAGGCACCCACACTGAAAGTGCCTGGAGGGAACATTGGGGCTTCTTCTCAGTGTCTCTGATATAGGGTTTCACTGTCCCGGGAAACTCTCTGCTAACACCCTGCAGAGCGCTGTGCCCAATATACAGAAACGTCTTGCGGTATCTCCTACAGGGAAAGTGCCAGGAGGGAAAAGTGAGGATTATGTTTAGACTTTCTCGGAACTGCTTCAAATCAACTAGATATCTTTGTGCTGTAAATCTCCCAACAGCCAAATGTAAAAGCAGCAAACATCTCGCTGTATGTCCCACATCCAAAGTGCCAAGAGAGAGCTTGCTCTCCCTGTCTTTGAGTACTGTTTGCACTGTCCCGATTACCCCTTTGCTAACATTCTCTTCAGAGCTGCAGTGAAACCAGGAACCACGTGGAGAAGGCACCCACACTGAAAGTGCCTGGAGGGAACATTGGGGCTTCTTCTCAGTGTCTCTGACATAGGGTTTCACTGTCCCGGGAAAGTCTCTGCTAACACCCTGCACAGCGCTGTGCCCAATATACAGAAATGTCTTGCGGTATCCCCTACAGGGAAAGTGCCAGGAGGGAAAAGTGAGGATTATGCTTAGACTTTCTCGGAACTGCTTCAAATCAACTAGATATCTTTGTGCTGTAAATCTCCCAACAGCCAAACGCAAAAGCAGCAAACATCTCACTGTATGTCCCACATCCAAAGTGCCAAGAAAGTAATGTAGAGCTTGCTCTCCCTGTCTTTGAGTACTGTTTGCACTGTCCCGATTACCTCTTTGCTAACATTCTCTTCAGAGCTGCAGTGAAACCAGGAACCACGTGGAGAAGGCACCCACACTGAAAGTGCCTGGAAGGAACGTTGGGGCTTCTTCTCAGTGTCTCTGACATAGGGTTTCACTGTCCCGGGAAACTCTCTGCTAACACCCTGCAGAGCGCTGTGCCCAATATACAGAAACGTCTTGCGGTATCTCCTACAGGGAAAGTGCCAGGAGGGAAAAGTGAGGATTATGTTTAGACTTTCTGGGAACTGCTTCAAATCAACTAGATATCTTTGTGCTGTAAATCTCCCAACAGCCAAATGTAAAAGCAGCAAACATCTCGCTGTATGTCCCACATCCAAAGTGCCAAGAGAGAGCTTGCTCTCCCTGTCTTTGAGTACTGTTTGCACTGTCCCGATTACCTCTTTGCTAACATTCTCTTCAGAGCTGCAGTGAAACCAGGAACCACGTGGAGAAGGCACCCACACTGAAAGTGCCTGGAAGGAACATTGGGGCTTCTTCTCAGTGTCTCTGATATAGGGTTTCACTGTCCCGGGAAACTCTCTGCTAACACCCTGCAGAGCGCTGTGCCCAATATACAGAAACGTCTTGCGGTATCTCCTACAGGGAAAGTGCCAGGAGGGAAAAGTGAGGATTATGTTTAGACTTTCTCGGAACTGCTTCAAATCAACTAGATATCTTTGTGCTGTAAATCTCCCAACAGCCAAATGTAAAAGCAGCAAACATCTCGCTGTATGTCCCACATCCAAAGTGCCAAGAGAGAGCTTGCTCTCCCTGTCTTTGAGTACTGTTTGCACTGTCCCGATTACCTCTTTGCTAACATTCTCTTCAGAGCTGCAGTGAAACCAGGAACCACGTGGAGAAGGCACCCACACTGAAAGTGCCTGGAAGGAACGTTGGGGCTTCTTCTCAGTGTCTCTGATATAGGGTTTCACTGTCCCGGGAAACTCTCTGCTAACACCCTGCAGAGCGCTGTGCCCAATATACAGAAACGTCTTGCGGTATCTCCTACAGGGAAAGTGCCAGGAGGGAAAAGTGAGGATTATGTTTAGACTTTCTCGGAACTGCTTCAAATCAACTAGATATCTTTGTGCTGTAAATCTCCCAACAGCCAAATGTAAAAGCAGCAAACATCTCGCTGTATGTCCCACATCCAAAGTGCCAAGAGAGAGCTTGCTCTCCCTGTCTTTGAGTACTGTTTGCACTGTCCGGATTACCCCTTTGCTAACATTCTCTTCAGAGCTGCAGTGAAACCAGGAACCACGTGGAGAAGGCACCCACACTGAAAGTGCCTGGAGGGAACATTGGGGCTTCTTCTCAGTGTCTCTGATATAGGGTTTCACTGTCCCGGGTAAGTCTCTGCTAACACCCTGCACAGTGCTGTGCCCAATATACAGAAACGTCTTGCGGTATCCCCTACAGGGAAAGTGCCAGGAGGGAAAAGTGAGGATTATGCTTAGACTTTCTCGGAACTGCTTCAAATCAACTAGATATCTTTGTGCTGTAAATCTCCCAACAGCCAAACGCAAAAGCAGCAAACATCTCGCTGTATGTCCCACATCCAAAGTGCCAAGAGAGAGCTTGCTCTCCCTGTCTTTGAGTACTGTTTGCACTGTCCCGATTACCTCTTTGCTAACATTCTCTTCAGAGCTGCAGTGAAACCAGGAACCACGTGGAGAAGGCACCCACACTGAAAGTGCCTGGAAGGAACGTTGGGGCTTCTTCTCAGTGTCTCTGATATAGGGTTTCACTGTCCCGGGAAACTCTCTGCTAACACCCTGCAGAGCGCTGTGCCCAATATACAGAAACGTCTTGCGGTATCTCCTACAGGGAAAGTGCCAGGAGGGAAAAGTGAGGATTATGTTTAGACTTTCTCGGAACTGCTTCAAATCAACTAGATATCTTTGTGCTGTAAATCTCCCAACAGCCAAATGTAAAAGCAGCAAACATCTCGCTGTATGTCCCACATCCAAAGTGCCAAGAGAGAGCTTGCTCTCCCTGTCTTTGAGTACTGTTTGCACTGTCCCGATTACCTCTTTGCTAACATTCTCTTCAGAGCTGCAGTGAAACCAGGAACCACGTGGAGAAGGCACCCACACTGAAAGTGCCTGGAGGGAACATTGGGGCTTCTTCTCAGTGTCTCTGATATAGGGTTTCACTGTCCCGGGAAACTCTCTGCTAACACCCTGCAGAGCGCTGTGCCCAATATACAGAAATGTCTTGCGGTATCTCCTACAGGGAAAGTGCCAGGAGGGAAAAGTGAGGATTATGTTTAGACTTTCTCGGAACTGCTTCAAATCAACTAGATATCTTTGTGCTGTAAATCTCCCAACAGCCAAATGTAAAAGCAGCAAACATCTCGCTGTATGTCCCACATCCAAAGTGCCAAGAGAGAGCTTGCTCTCCCTGTCTTTGAGTACTGTTTGCACTGTCCCGATTACCTCTTTGCTAACATTCTCTTCAGAGCTGCAGTGAAACCAGGAACCACGTGGAGAAGGCACCCACACTGAAAGTGCCTGGAAGGAACATTGGGGCTTCTTCTCAGTTTCTCTGATATAGGGTTTCACTGTCCCGGGAAACTCTCTGCTAACACCCTGCAGAGCGCTGTGCCCAATATACAGAAACGTCTTGCGGTATCTCCTACAGGGAAAGTGCCAGGAGGGAAAAGTGAGGATTATGTTTAGACTTTCTCGGAACTGCTTCAAATCAACTAGATATCTTTGTGCTGTAAATCTCCCAACAGCCAAACGCAAAAGCAGCAAACATCTCGCTGTATGTCCCACATCCAAAGTGCCAAGAGAGAGCTTGCTCTCCCTGTCTTTGAGTACTGTTTGCGCTGTCCCGATTACCTCTTTGCTAACATTCTCTTCAGAGCTGCAGTGAAACCAGGAACCACGTGGAGAAGGCACCCACACTGAAAGTGCCTGGAGGGAACATTGGGGCTTCTTCTCAGTGTCTCTGATATAGGGTTTCACTGTCCCGGGAAAGTCTCTGCTAACACCCTGCACAGCGCTGTGCCCAATATACAGAAATGTCTTGCGGTATCCCATACAGGGAAAGTGCCAGGAGGGAAAAGTGAGGATTATGCTTAGACTTTCTCGGAACTGCTTCAAATCAACTAGATATCTTTGTGCTGTAAATCTCCCAACAGCCAAATGTAAAAGCAGCAAACATCTCGCTGTATGTCCCACATCCAAAGTGCCAAGAGAGAGCTTGCTCTCCCTGTCTTTGAGTACTGTTTGCACTGTCCCGATTACCTCTTTGCTAACATTCTCTTCAGAGCTGCAGTGAAATCAGGAACCACGTGGAGAAGGCACCCACACTGAAAGTGCCTGGAAGGAACGTTGGGGCTTCTTCTCAGTGTCTCTGATATAGGGTTTCACTGTCCCGGGAAACTCTCTGCTAACACCCTGCAGAGCGCTGTGCCCAATATACAGAAACGTCTTGCGGTATCTCCTACAGGGAAAGTGCCAGGAGGGAAAAGTGAGGATTATGTTTAGACTTTCTCGGAACTGCTTCAAATCAACTAGATATCTTTGTGCTGTAAATCTCCCAACAGCCAAATGTAAAAGCAGCAAACATCTCGCTGTATGTCCCACATCCAAAGTGCCAAGAGAGAGCTTGCTCTCCCTGTCTTTGAGTACTGTTTGCGCTGTCCCGATTACCCCTTTGCTAACATTCTCTTCAGAGCTGCAGTGAAACCAGGAACCACGTGGAGAAGGCACCCCCACTGAAAGTGCCTGGAGGGAACATTGGGGCTTCTTCTCAGTGTCTCTGACATAGGGTTTCACTGTCCCGGGAAACTCTCTGCTAACACCCTGCAGAGCGCTGTGCCCAATATACAGAAACGTCTTGCGGTATCTCCTACAGGGAAAGTGCCAGGAGGGAAAAGTGAGGATTATGTTTAGACTTTCTCGGAACTGCTTCAAATCAACTAGATATCTTTGTGCTGTAAATCTCCCAACAGCCAAACGCAAAAGCAGCAAACATCTCGCTGTATGTCCCACATCCAAAGTGCCAAGAGAGAGCTTGCTCTCCCTGTCTTTGAGTACTGTTTGCGCTGTCCCGATTACCCCTTTGCTAACATTCTCTTCAGAGCTGCAGTGAAACCAGGAACCACGTGGAGAAGGCACCCACACTGAAAGTGCCTGGAGGGAACATTGGGGCTTCTTCTCAGTGTCTCTGACATAGGGTTTCACTGTCCCGGGAAAGTCTCTGCTAACACCCTGCACAGCGCTGTGCCCAATATACAGAAATGTCTTGCGGTATCCCCTACAGGGAAAGTGCCAGGAGGGAAAAGTGAGGATTATGCTTAGACTTTCTCGGAACTGCTTCAAATCAACTAGATATCTTTGTGCTGTAAATCTCCCAACAGCCAAACGCAAAAGCAGCAAACATCTCGCTGTATGTCCCACATCCAAAGTGCCAAGAGAGAGCTTGCTCTCCCTGTCTTTGAGTACTGTTTGCACTGTCCCGATTACCTCTTTGCTAACATTCTCTTCAGAGCTGCAGTGAAACCAGGAACCACGTGGAGAAGGCACCCACACTGAAAGTTCCTGGAGGGAACATTGGGGCTTCTTCTCAGTGTCTCTGACATAGGGTTTCACTGTCCCGGGAAACTCTCTGCTAACACCCTGCAGAGCGCTGTGCCCAATATACAGAAACGTCTTGCGGTATCTCCTACAGGGAAAGTGCCAGGAGGGAAAAGTGAGGATTATGTTTAGACTTTCTCGGAACTGCTTCAAATCAACTAGATATCTTTGTGCTGTAAATCTCCCAACAGCCAAATGTAAAAGCAGCAAACATCTCGCTGTATGTCCCACATCCAAAGTGCCAAGAGAGTAATGTAGAGCTTGCTCTCCCTGTCTTTGAGTACTGTTTGCACTGTCCCGATTACCTCTTTGCTAACATTCTCTTCAGAGCTGCAGTGAAACCAGGAACCACGTGGAGAAGGCACCCACACTGAAAGTGCCTGGAGGGAACATTGGGGCTTCTTCTCAGTGTCTCTGATATAGGGTTTCACTGTCCCGGGAAACTCTCTGCTAACACCCTGCAGAGCGCTGTGCCCAATATACAGAAACGTCTTGCGGTATCTCCTACAGGGAAAGTGCCAGGAGGGAAAAGTGAGGATTATGTTTAGACTTTCTCGGAACTGCTTCAAATCAACTAGATATCTTTGTGCTGTAAATCTCCCAACAGCCAAATGTAAAAGCAGCAAACATCTCGCTGTATGTCCCACATCCAAAGTGCCAAGAGAGTAATGTAGAGCTTGCTCTCCCTGTCTTTGAGTACTGTTTGCACTGTCCCGATTACCTCTTTGCTAACATTCTCTTCAGAGCTGCAGTGAAACCAGGAACCACGTGGAGAAGGCACCCACACTGAAAGTGCCTGGAGGGAACACTGGGGCTTCTTCTCAGTGTCTCTGATATAGGGTTTCACTGTCCCGGGAAACTCTCTGCTAACACCCTGCACAGCGCTGTGCCCAATATACAGAAACGTCTTGCGGTATCTCCTACAGGGAAAGTGCCAGGAGGGAAAAGTGAGGATTATGTTTAGACTTTCTCGGAACTGCTTCAAATCAACTAGATATCTTTGTGCTGTAAATCTCCCAACAGCCAAATGTAAAAGCAGCAAACATCTCGCTGTATGTCCCACATCCAAAGTGCCAAGAGAGAGCTTGCTCTCCCTGTCTTTGAGTACTGTTTGCACTGTCCCGATTACCTCTTTGCTAACATTCTCTTCAGAGCTGCAGTGAAACCAGGAACCACGTGGAGAAGGCACCCACACTGAAAGTGCCTGGAGGGAACATTGGGGCTTCTTCTCAGTGTCTCTGATATAGGGTTTCACTGTCCCGGGAAACTCTCTGCTAACACCCTGCAGAGCGCTGTGCCCAATATACAGAAACGTCTTGCGGTATCTCCTACAGGGAAAGTGCCAGGAGGGAAAAGTGAGGATTATGTTTAGACTTTCTCGGAACTGCTTCAAATCAACTAGATATCTTTGTGCTGTAAATCTCCCAACAGCCAAATGTAAAAGCAGCAAACATCTCGCTGTATGTCCCACATCCAAAGTGCCAAGAGAGAGCTTGCTCTCCCTGTCTTTGAGTACTGTTTGCACTGTCCCGATTACCTCTTTGCTAACATTCTCTTCAGAGCTGCAGTGAAACCAGGAACCACGTGGAGAAGGCACCCACACTGAAAGTGCCTGGAAGGAACATTGGGGCTTCTTCTCAGTTTCTCTGATATAGGGTTTCACTGTCCCGGGAAACTCTCTGCTAACACCCTGCAGAGCGCTGTGCCCAATATACAGAAACGTCTTGCGGTATCTCCTACAGGGAAAGTGCCAGGAGGGAAAAGTGAGGATTATGTTTAGACTTTCTCGGAACTGCTTCAAATCAACTAGATATCTTTGTGCTGTAAATCTCCCAACAGCCAAACGCAAAAGCAGCAAACATCTCGCTGTATGTCCCACATCCAAAGTGCCAAGAGAGAGCTTGCTCTCCCTGTCTTTGAGTACTGTTTGCGCTGTCCCGATTACCCCTTTGCTAACATTCTCTTCAGAGCTGCAGTGAAACCAGGAACCACGTGGAGAAGGCACCCACACTGAAAGTGCCTGGAGGGAACATTGGGGCTTCTTCTCAGTGTCTCTGATATAGGGTTTCAGTGTCCCGGGAAAGTCTCTGCTAACACCCTGCAGAGCGCTGTGCCCAATATACAGAAACGTCTTGCGGTATCCCCTACAGGGAAAGTGCCAGGAGGGAAAAGTGAGGATTATGTTTAGACTTTCTCGGAACTGCTTCAAATCAACTAGATATCTTTGTGCTGTAAATCTCCCAACAGCCAAATGTAAAAGCAGCAAACATCTCGCTGTATGTCCCACATCCAAAGTGCCAAGAGAGAGCTTGCTCTCCCTGTCTTTGAGTACTGTTTGCACTGTCCCGATTACCTCTTTGCTAACATTCTCTTCAGAGCTGCAGTGAAATCAGGAACCACGTGGAGAAGGCACCCACACTGAAAGTGCCTGGAAGGAACGTTGGGGCTTCTTCTCAGTGTCTCTGATATAGTGTTTCACTGTCCCGGGAAACTCTCTGCTAACACCCTGCAGAGCGCTGTGCCCAATATACAGAAACGTCTTGCGGTATCCCCTACAGGGAAAGTGCCAGGAGGGAAAAGTGAGGATTATGTTTAGACTTTCTCGGAACTGCTTCAAATCAACTAGATATCTTTGTGCTGTAAATCTCCCAACAGCCAAAGGCAAAAGCAGCAAACATCTCGCTGTATGTCCCACATCCAAAGTGCTAAGAGAGAGCTTGCTCTCCCTGTCTTTGAGTACTGTTTGCACTGTCCCGATTACCTCTTTGCTAACATTCTCTTCAGAGCTGCAGTGAAACCAGGAACCACGTGGAGAAGGCACCCACACTGAAAGTGCCTGGAAGGAACATTGGGGCTTCTTCTCAGTTTCTCTGATATAGGGTTTCACTGTCCCGGGAAACTCTCTGCTAACACCCTGCAGAGCGCTGTGCCCAATATACAGAAACGTCTTGCGGTATCTCCTACAGGGAAAGTGCCAGGAGGGAAAAGTGAGGATTATGTTTAGACTTTCTCGGAACTGCTTCAAATCAACTAGATATCTTTGTGCTGTAAATCTCCCAACAGCCAAACGCAAAAGCAGCAAACATCTCGCTGTATGTCCCACATCCAAAGTGCCAAGAGAGAGCTTGCTCTCCCTGTCTTTGAGTACTGTTTGCGCTGTCCCGATTACCCCTTTGCTAACATTCTCTTCAGAGCTGCAGTGAAACCAGGAACCACGTGGAGAAGGCACCCACACTGAAAGTGCCTGGAGGGAACATTGGGGCTTCTTCTCAGTGTCTCTGATATAGGGTTTCACTGTCCCGGGAAAGTCTCTGCTAACACCCTGCACAGCGCTGTGCCCAATATACAGAAAGGTCTTGCGGTATCCCCTACAGGGAAAGTGCCAGGAGGGAAAAGTGAGGATTATGTTTAGACTTTCTCGGAACTGCTTCAAATCAACTAGATATCTTTGTGCTGTAAATCTCCCAACAGCCAAATGTAAAAGCAGCAAACATCTCGCTGTATGTCCCACATCCAAAGTGCCAAGAGAGTAATGTAGAGCTTGCTCTCCCTGTCTTTGAGTACTGTTTGCACTGTCCCGATTACCTCTTTGCTAACATTCTCTTCAGAGCTGCAGTGAAACCAGGAACCACGTGGAGAAGGCACCCACACTGAAAGTGCCTGGAGGGAACATTGGGGCTTCTTCTCAGTGTCTCTGATATAGGGTTTCACTGTCCCGGGAAACTCTCTGCTAACACCCTGCAGAGCGCTGTGCCCAATATACAGAAACGTCTTGCGGTATCTCCTACAGGGAAAGTGCCAGGAGGGAAAAGTGAGGATTATGTTTAGACTTTCTCGGAACTGCTTCAAATCAACTAGATATCTTTGTGCTGTAAATCTCCCAACAGCCAAATGTAAAAGCAGCAAACATCTCGCTGTATGTCCCACATCCAAAGTGCCAAGAGAGAGCTTGCTCTCCCTGTCTTTGAGTACTGTTTGCACTGTCCCGATTACCTCTTTGCTAACATTCTCTTCAGAGCTGCAGTGAAATCAGGAACCACGTGGAGAAGGCACCCACACTGAAAGTGCCTGGAAGGAACGTTGGGGCTTCTTCTCAGTGTCTCTGATATAGGGTTTCACTGTCCCGGGAAAGTCTCTGCTAACACCCTGCAGAGCGCTGTGCCCAATATACAGAAACGTCTTGCGGTATCCCCTACAGGGAAAGTGCCAGGAGGGAAAAGTGAGGATTATGTTTAGACTTTCTCGGAACTGCTTCAAATCAACTAGATATCTTTGTGCTGTAAATCTCCCAACAGCCAAAGGCAAAAGCAGCAAACATCTCGCTGTATGTCCCACATCCAAAGTGCCAAGAGAGAGCTTGCTCTCCCTGTCTTTGAGTACTGTTTGCACTGTCCCGATTACCTCTTTGCTAACATTCTCTTCAGAGCTGCAGTGAAACCAGGAACCACGTGGAGAAGGCACCCACACTGAAAGTGCCTGGAGGGAACATTGGGGCTTCTTCTCAGTGTCTCTGACATAGGGTTTCACTGTCCCGGGAAACTCTCTGCTAACACCCTGCAGAGCGCTGTGCCCAATATACAGAAACGTCTTGCGGTATCTCCTACAGGGAAAGTGCCAGGAGGGAAAAGTGAGGATTATGTTTAGACTTTCTCGGAACTGCTTCAAATCAACTAGATATCTTTGTGCTGTAAATCTCCCAACAGCCAAATGTAAAAGCAGCAAACATCTCGCTGTATGTCCCACATCCAAAGTGCCAAGAGAGAGCTTGCTCTCCCTGTCTTTGAGTACTGTTTGCACTGTCCCGATTACCTCTTTGCTAACATTCTCTTCAGAGCTGCAGTGAAACCAGGAACCACGTGGAGAAGGCACCCACACTGAAAGTGCCTGGAAGGAACATTGGGGCTTCTTCTCAGTTTCTCTGATATAGGGTTTCACTGTCCCGGGAAACTCTCTGCTAACACCCTGCAGAGCGCTGTGCCCAATATACAGAAACGTCTTGCGGTATCTCCTACAGGGAAAGTGCCAGGAGGGAAAAGTGAGGATTATGTTTAGACTTTCTCGGAACTGCTTCAAATCAACTAGATATCTTTGTGCTGTAAATCTCCCAACAGCCAAACGCAAAAGCAGCAAACATCTCGCTGTATGTCCCACATCCAAAGTGCCAAGAGAGAGCTTGCTCTCCCTGTCTTTGAGTACTGTTTGCGCTGTCCCGATTACCCCTTTGCTAACATTCTCTTCAGAGCTGCAGTGAAACCAGGAACCACGTGGAGAAGGCACCCACACTGAAAGTGCCTGGAGGGAACATTGGGGCTTCTTCTCAGTGTCTCTGATATAGGGTTTCAGTGTCCCGGGAAAGTCTCTGCTAACACCCTGCACAGCGCTGTGCCCAATATACAGAAATGTCTTGCGGTATCCCCTACAGGGAAAGTGCCAGGAGGGAAAAGTGAGGATTATGTTTAGACTTTCTCGGAACTGCTTCAAATCAACTAGATATCTTTGTGCTGTAAATCTCCCAACAGCCAAATGTAAAAGCAGCAAACATCTCGCTGTATGTCCCACATCCAAAGTGCCAAGAGAGTAATGTAGAGCTTGCTCTCCCTGTCTTTGAGTACTGTTTGCACTGTCCCGATTACCTCTTTGCTAACATTCTCTTCAGAGCTGCAGTGAAACCAGGAACCACGTGGAGAAGGCACCCACACTGAAAGTGCCTGGAGGGAACATTGGGGCTTCTTCTCAGTGTCTCTGATATAGGGTTTCACTGTCCCGGGAAACTCTCTGCTAACACCCTGCAGAGCGCTGTGCCCAATATACAGAAACGTCTTGCGGTATCTCCTACAGGGAAAGTGCCAGGAGGGAAAAGTGAGGATTATGTTTAGACTTTCTCGGAACTGCTTCAAATCAACTAGATATCTTTGTGCTGTAAATCTCCCAACAGCCAAATGTAAAAGCAGCAAACATCTCGCTGTATGTCCCACATCCAAAGTGCCAAGAGAGAGCTTGCTCTCCCTGTCTTTGAGTACTGTTTGCACTGTCCCGATTACCTCTTTGCTAACATTCTCTTCAGAGCTGCAGTGAAATCAGGAACCACGTGGAGAAGGCACCCACACTGAAAGTGCCTGGAAGGAACGTTGGGGCTTCTTCTCAGTGTCTCTGATATAGTGTTTCACTGTCCCGGGAAACTCTCTGCTAACACCCTGCAGAGCGCTGTGCCCAATATACAGAAACGTCTTGCGGTATCCCCTACAGGGAAAGTGCCAGGAGGGAAAAGTGAGGATTATGTTTAGACTTTCTCGGAACTGCTTCAAATCAACTAGATATCTTTGTGCTGTAAATCTCCCAACAGCCAAAGGCAAAAGCAGCAAACATCTCGCTGTATGTCCCACATCCAAAGTGCTAAGAGAGAGCTTGCTCTCCCTGTCTTTGAGTACTGTTTGCACTGTCCTGATTACCTCTTTGATAACATTCTCTTCAGAGCTGCAGTGAAACCAGGAACCACGTGGAGAAGGCACCCACACTGAAAGTGCCTGGAAGGAACATTGGGGCTTCTTCTCAGTTTCTCTGATATAGGGTTTCACTGTCCCGGGAAACTCTCTGCTAACACCCTGCAGAGCGCTGTGCCCAATATACAGAAACGTCTTGCGGTATCTCCTACAGGGAAAGTGCCAGGAGGGAAAAGTGAGGATTATGTTTAGACTTTCTCGGAACTGCTTCAAATCAACTAGATATCTTTGTGCTGTAAATCTCCCAACAGCCAAACGCAAAAGCAGCAAACATCTCGCTGTATGTCCCACATCCAAAGTGCCAAGAGAGAGCTTGCTCTCCCTGTCTTTGAGTACTGTTTGCGCTGTCCCGATTACCCCTTTGCTAACATTCTCTTCAGAGCTGCAGTGAAACCAGGAACCACGTGGAGAAGGCACCCACACTGAAAGTGCCTGGAGGGAACATTGGGGCTTCTTCTCAGTGTCTCTGATATAGGGTTTCACTGTCCCGGGAAAGTCTCTGCTAACACCCTGCACAGCGCTGTGCCCAATATACAGAAATGTCTTGCGGTATCCCCTACAGGGAAAGTGCCAGGAGGGAAAAGTGAGGATTATGTTTAGATTTTCTCGGAACTGCTTCAAATCAACTAGATATCTTTGTGCTGTAAATCTCCCAACAGCCAAATGTAAAAGCAGCAAACATCTCGCTGTATGTCCCACATCCAAAGTGCCAAGAGAGTAATGTAGAGCTTGCTCTCCCTGTCTTTGAGTACTGTTTGCACTGTCCCGATTACCTCTTTGCTAACATTCTCTTCAGAGCTGCAGTGAAACCAGGAACCACGTGGAGAAGGCACCCACACTGAAAGTGCCTGGAGGGAACATTGGGGCTTCTTCTCAGTGTCTCTGATATAGGGTTTCACTGTCCCGGGAAACTCTCTGCTAACACCCTGCAGAGCGCTGTGCCCAATATACAGAAACGTCTTGCGGTATCTCCTACAGGGAAAGTGCCAGGAGGGAAAAGTGAGGATTATGTTTAGACTTTCTCGGAACTGCTTCAAATCAACTAGATATCTTTGTGCTGTAAATCTCCCAACAGCCAAATGTAAAAGCAGCAAACATCTCGCTGTATGTCCCACATCCAAAGTGCCAAGAGAGAGCTTGCTCTCCCTGACTTTGAGTACTGTTTGCACTGTCCCGATTACCTCTTTGCTAACATTCTCTTCAGAGCTGCAGTGAAATCAGGAACCACGTGGAGAAGGCACCCACACTGAAAGTGCCTGGAAGGAACGTTGGGGCTTCTTCTCAGTGTCTCTGATATAGGGTTTCACTGTCCCGGGAAAGTCTCTGCTAACACCCTGCAGAGCGCTGTGCCCAATATACAGAAACGTCTTGCGGTATCCCCTACAGGGAAAGTGCCAGGAGGGAAAAGTGAGGATTATGTTTAGACTTTCTCGGAACTGCTTCAAATCAACTAGATATCTTTGTGCTGTAAATCTCCCAACAGCCAAAGGCAAAAGCAGCAAACATCTCGCTGTATGTCCCACATCCAAAGTGCCAAGAGAGAGCTTGCTCTCCCTGTCTTTGAGTACTGTTTGCACTGTCCCGATTACCTCTTTGCTAACATTCTCTTCAGAGCTGCAGTGAAACCAGGAACCACGTGGAGAAGGCACCCACACTGAAAGTGCCTGGAGGGAACATTGGGGCTTCTTCTCAGTGTCTCTGACATAGGGTTTCACTGTCCCGGGAAACTCTCTGCTAACACCCTGCAGAGCGCTGTGCCCAATATACAGAAACGTCTTGCGGTATCTCCTACAGGGAAAGTGCCAGGAGGGAAAAGTGAGGATTATGTTTAGACTTTCTCGGAACTGCTTCAAATCAACTAGATATCTTTGTGCTGTAAATCTCCCAACAGCCAAATGTAAAAGCAGCAAACATCTCGCTGTATGTCCCACATCCAAAGTGCCAAGAGAGAGCTTGCTCTCCCTGTCTTTGAGTACTGTTTGCGCTGTCCCGATTACCCCTTTGCTAACATTCTCTTCAGAGCTGCAGTGAAACCAGGAACCACGTGGAGAAGGCACCCCCACTGAAAGTGCCTGGAGGGAACATTGGGGCTTCTTCTCAGTGTCTCTGACATAGGGTTTCACTGTCCCGGGAAACTCTCTGCTAACACCCTGCACAGCGCTGTGCCCAATATACAGAAACGTCTTGCGGTATCTCCTACAGGGAAAGTGCCAGGAGGGAAAAGTGAGGATTATGTTTAGACTTTCTCGGAACTGCTTCAAATCAACTAGATATCTTTGTGCTGTAAATCTCCCAACAGCCAAATGTAAAAGCAGCAAACATCTCGCTGTATGTCCCACATCCAAAGTGCCAAGAAAGAGCTTGCTCTCCCTGTCTTTGAGTACTGTTTGCACTGTCCCGATTACCTCTTTGCTAACATTCTCTTCAGAGCTGCAGTGAAACCAGGAACCACGTGGAGAAGGCACCCACACTGAAAGTGCCTGGAAGGAACGTTGGGGCTTCTTCTCAGTGTCTCTGATATAGGGTTTCACTGTCCCGGGAAACTCTCTGCTAACACCCTGCAGAGCGCTGTGCCCAATATACAGAAACGTCTTGCGGTATCTCCTACAGGGAAAGTGCCAGGAGGGAAAAGTGAGGATTATGTTTAGACTTTCTTGGAACTGCTTCAAATCAACTAGATATCTTTGTGCTGTAAATCTCCCAACAGCCAAACGCAAAAGCAGCAAACATCTCGCTGTATGTCCCACGTCCAAAGTGCCAAGAGAGAGCTTGCTCTCCCTGTCTTTGAGTACTGTTTGCGCTGTCCCGATTACCCCTTTGCTAACATTCTCTTCAGAGCTGCAGTGAAACCAGGAACCACGTGGAGAAGGCACCCACACTGAAAGTGCCTGGAGGGAACACTGGGGCTTCTTCTCAGTGTCTCTGACATAGGGTTTCACTGTCCCGGGAAACTCTCTGCTAACACCCTGCACAGCGCTGTGCCCAATATACAGAAATGTCTTGCGGTATCCCCTACAGGGAAAGTGCCAGGAGGGAAAAGTGAGGATTATGCTTAGACTTTCTCGGAACTGCTTCAAATCAACTAGATATCTTTGTGCTGTAAATCTCCCAACAGCCAAACGCAAAAGCAGCAAACATCTCGCTGTATGTCCCACATCCAAAGTGCCAAGAGAGAGCTTGCTCTCCCTGTCTTTGAGTACTGTTTGCACTGTCCCGATTACCTCTTTGCTAACATTCTCTTCAGAGCTGCAGTGAAACCAGGAACCACGTGGAGAAGGCACCCACACTGAAAGTGCCTGGAGGGAACATTGGGGCTTCTTCTCAGTGTCTCTGACATAGGGTTTCACTGTCCCGGGAAACTCTCTGCTAACACCCTGCAGAGCGCTGTGCCCAATATACAGAAACGTCTTGCGGTATCTCCTACAGGGAAAGTGCCAGGAGGGAAAAGTGAGGATTATGTTTAGACTTTCTCGGAACTGCTTCAAATCAACTAGATATCTTTGTGCTGTAAATCTCCCAACAGCCAAATGTAAAAGCAGCAAACATCTCGCTGTATGTCCCACATCCAAAGTGCCAAGAGAGAGCTTGCTCTCCCTGTCTTTGAGTACTGTTTGCACTGTCCCGATTACCTCTTTGCTAACATTCTCTTCAGAGCTGCAGTGAAACCAGGAACCACGTGGAGAAGGCACCCACACTGAAAGTGCCTGGAGGGAACATTGGGGCTTCTTCTCAGTGTCTCTGATATAGGGTTTCACTGTCCCGGGAAACTCTCTGCTAACACCCTGCAGAGCGCTGTGCCCAATATACAGAAACGTCTTGCGGTATCTCCTACAGGGAAAGTGCCAGGAGGGAAAAGTGAGGATTATGCTTAGACTTTCTCGGAACTGCTTCAAATCAACTAGATATCTTTGTGCTGTAAATCTCCCAACAGCCAAAGGCAAAAGCAGCAAACATCTCGCTGTATGTCCCACATCCAAAGTGCCAAGAGAGAGCTTGCTCTCCCTGTCTTTGAGTACTGTTTGCACTGTCCCGATTACCTCTTTGCTAACATTCTCTTCAGAGCTGCAGTGAAACCAGGAACCACGTGGAGAAGGCACCCACACTGAAAGTGCCTGGAGGGAACATTGGGGCTTCTTCTCAGTGTCTCTGATATAGGGTTTCACTGTCCCGGGAAACTCTCTGCTAACACCCTGCACAGCGCTGTGCCCAATATACAGAAATGTCTTGCGGTATCCCCTACAGGGAAAGTGCCAGGAGGGAAAAGTGAGGATTATGTTTAGACTTTCTTGGAACTGCTTCAAATCAACTAGATATCTTTGTGCTGTAAATCTCCCAACAGCCAAATGTAAAAGCAGCAAACATCTCGCTGTATGTCCCACATCCAAAGTGCCAAGAGAGTAATGTAGAGCTTGCTCTCCCTGTCTTTGAGTACTGTTTGCACTGTCCCGATTACCTCTTTGCTAACATTCTCTTCAGAGCTGCAGTGAAACCAGGAACCACGTGGAGAAGGCACCCACACTGAAAGTGCCTGGAGGGAACATTGGGGCTTCTTCTCAGTGTCTCTGATATAGGGTTTCACTGTCCCGGGAAACTCTCTGCTAACACCCTGCAGAGCGCTGTGCCCAATATACAGAAACGTCTTGCGGTATCTCCTACAGGGAAAGTGCCAGGAGGGAAAAGTGAGGATTATGTTTAGACTTTCTCGGAACTGCTTCAAATCAACTAGATATCTTTGTGCTGTAAATCTCCCAACAGCCAAATGTAAAAGCAGCAAACATCTCGCTGTATGTCCCACATCCAAAGTGCCAAGAGAGAGCTTGCTCTCCCTGTCTTTGAGTACTGTTTGCGCTGTCCCGATTACCCCTTTGCTAACATTCTCTTCAGAGCTGCAGTGAAACCAGGAACCACGTGGAGAAGGCACCCCCACTGAAAGTGCCTGGAGGGAACATTGGGGCTTCTTCTCAGTGTCTCTGACATAGGGTTTCACTGTCCCGGGAAACTCTCTGCTAACACCCTGCAGAGCGCTGTGCCCAATATACAGAAACGTCTTGCGGTATCTCCTACAGGGAAAGTGCCAGGAGGGAAAAGTGAGGATTATGTTTAGACTTTCTCGGAACTGCTTCAAATCAACTAGATATCTTTGTGCTGTAAATCTCCCAACAGCCAAATGTAAAAGCAGCAAACATCTCGCTGTATGTCCCACATCCAAAGTGCCAAGAGAGAGCTTGCTCTCCCTGTCTTTGAGTACTGTTTGCACTGTCCCGATTACCTCTTTGCTAACATTCTCTTCAGAGCTGCAGTGAAACCAGGAACCACGTGGAGAAGGCACCCACACTGAAAGTTCCTGGAGGGAACATTGGGGCTTCTTCTCAGTGTCTCTGACATAGGGTTTCACTGTCCCGGGAAACTCTCTGCTAACACCCTGCAGAGCGCTGTGCCCAATATACAGAAACGTCTTGCGGTATCTCCTACAGGGAAAGTGCCAGGAGGGAAAAGTGAGGATTATGTTTAGACTTTCTCGGAACTGCTTCAAATCAACTAGATATCTTTGTGCTGTAAATCTCCCAACAGCCAAATGTAAAAGCAGCAAACATCTCGCTGTATGTCCCACATCCAAAGTGCCAAGAGAGTAACGTAGAGCTTCCTCTCCCTGTCTTTGAGTACTGTTTGCACTGTCCCGATTACCTCTTTGCTAACATTCTCTTCAGAGCTGCAGTGAAACCAGGAACCACGTGGAGAAGGCACCCACACTGAAAGTGCCTGGAGGGAACATTGGGGCTTCTTCTCAGTGTCTCTGATATAGGGTTTCACTGTCCCGGGAAACTCTCTGCTAACACCCTGCACAGCGCTGTGCCCAATATACAGAAACGTCTTGCGGTATCTCCTACAGGGAAAGTGCCAGGAGGGAAAAGTGAGGATTATGTTTAGACTTTCTCGGAACTGCTTCAAATCAACTAGATATCTTTGTGCTGTAAATCTCCCAACAGCCAAATGTAAAAGCAGCAAACATCTCGCTGTATGTCCCACATCCAAAGTGCCAAGAGAGAGCTTGCTCTCCCTGTCTTTGAGTACTGTTTGCACTGTCCCGATTACCTCTTTGCTAACATTCTCTTCAGAGCTGCAGTGAAATCAGGAACCACGTGGAGAAGGCACCCACACTGAAAGTGCCTGGAAGGAACGTTGGGGCTTCTTCTCAGTGTCTCTGATATAGGGTTTCACTGTCCCGGGAAACTCTCTGCTAACACCCTGCAGAGCGCTGTGCCCAATATACAGAAACGTCTTGCGGTATCTCCTACAGGGAAAGTGCCAGGAGGGAAAAGTGAGGATTATGTTTAGACTTTCTCGGAACTGCTTCAAATCAACTAGATATCTTTGTGCTGTAAATCTCCCAACAGCCAAACGCAAAAGCAGCAAACATCTCGCTGTATGTCCCACATCCAAAGTGCCAAGAGAGAGCTTGCTCTCCCTGTCTTTGAGTACTGTTTGCACTGTCCCGATTACCTCTTTGCTAACATTCTCTTCAGAGCTGCAGTGAAACCAGGAACCACGTGGAGAAGGCACCCACACTGAAAGTGCCTGGAGGGAACACTGGGGCTTCTTCTCAGTGTCTCTGACATAGGGTTTCACTGTCCCGGGAAACTCTCTGCTAACACCCTGCACAGCGCTGTGCCCAATATACAGAAACGTCTTGCGGTATCTCCTACAGGGAAAGTGCCAGGAGGGAAAAGTGAGGATTATGTTTAGACTTTCTCGGAACTGCTTCAAATCAACTAGATATCTTTGTGCTGTAAATCTCCCAACAGCCAAATGTAAAAGCAGCAAACATCTCGCTGTATGTCCCACATCCAAAGTGCCAAGAAAGAGCTTGCTCTCCCTGTCTTTGAGTACTGTTTGCACTGTCCCGATTACCTCTTTGCTAACATTCTCTTCAGAGCTGCAGTGAAACCAGGAACCACGTGGAGAAGGCACCCACACTGAAAGTGCCTGGAAGGAACGTTGGGGCTTCTTCTCAGTGTCTCTGATATAGGGTTTCACTGTCCCGGGAAACTCTCTGCTAACACCCTGCAGAGCGCTGTGCCCAATATACAGAAACGTCTTGCGGTATCTCCTACAGGGAAAGTGCCAGGAGGGAAAAGTGAGGATTATGTTTAGACTTTCTTGGAACTGCTTCAAATCAACTAGATATCTTTGTGCTGTAAATCTCCCAACAGCCAAACGCAAAAGCAGCAAACATCTCGCTGTATGTCCCACGTCCAAAGTGCCAAGAGAGAGCTTGCTCTCCCTGTCTTTGAGTACTGTTTGCGCTGTCCCGATTACCCCTTTGCTAACATTCTCTTCAGAGCTGCAGTGAAACCAGGAACCACGTGGAGAAGGCACCCACACTGAAAGTGCCTGGAGGGAACACTGGGGCTTCTTCTCAGTGTCTCTGATATAGGGTTTCACTGTCCCGGGAAACTCTCTGCTAACACCCTGCACAGCGCTGTGCCCAATATACAGAAATGTCTTGCGGTATCCCCTACAGGGAAAGTGCCAGGAGGGAAAAGTGAGGATTATGCTTAGACTTTCTCGGAACTGCTTCAAATCAACTAGATATCTTTGTGCTGTAAATCTCCCAACAGCCAAACGCAAAAGCAGCAAACATCTCGCTGTATGTCCCACATCCAAAGTGCCAAGAGAGAGCTTGCTCTCCCTGTCTTTGAGTACTGTTTGCACTGTCCCGATTACCTCTTTGCTAACATTCTCTTCAGAGCTGCAGTGAAACCAGGAACCACGTGGAGAAGGCACCCACACTGAAAGTGCCTGGAGGGAACATTGGGGCTTCTTCTCAGTGTCTCTGACATAGGGTTTCACTGTCCCGGGAAACTCTCTGCTAACACCCTGCAGAGCGCTGTGCCCAATATACAGAAACGTCTTGCGGTATCTCCTACAGGGAAAGTGCCAGGAGGGAAAAGTGAGGATTATGCTTAGACTTTCTCGGAACTGCTTCAAATCAACTAGATATCTTTGTGCTGTAAATCTCCCAACAGCCAAACGCAAAAGCAGCAAATATCTCGCTGTATGTCCCACATCCAAAGTGCCAAGAGAGAGCTTGCTCTCCCTGTCTTTGAGTACTGTTTGCACTGTCCCGATTACCTCTTTGCTAACATTCTCTTCAGAGCTGCAGTGAAACCAGGAACCACGTGGAGAAGGCACCCACACTGAAAGTGCCTGGAGGGAACATTGGGGCTTCTTCTCAGTGTCTCTGATATAGGGTTTCACTGTCCCGGGAAACTCTCTGCTAACACCCTGCACAGCGCTGTGCCCAATATACAGAAATGTCTTGCGGTATCTCCTACAGGGAAAGTGCCAGGAGGGAAAAGTGAGGATTATGTTTAGACTTTCTCGGAACTGCTTCAAATCAACTAGATATCTTTGTGCTGTAAATCTCCCAACAGCCAAATGTAAAAGCAGCAAACATCTCGCTGTATGTCCCACATCCAAAGTGCCAAGAGAGTAATGTAGAGCTTGCTCTCCCTGTCTTTGAGTACTGTTTGCACTGTCCCGATTACCTCTTTGCTAACATTCTCTTCAGAGCTGCAGTGAAACCAGGAACCACGTGGAGAAGGCACCCACACTGAAAGTGCCTGGAGGGAACATTGGGGCTTCTTCTCAGTGTCTCTGATATAGGGTTTCACTGTCCCGGGAAACTCTCTGCTAACACCCTGCAGAGCGCTGTGCCCAATATACAGAAACGTCTTGCGGTATCTCCTACAGGGAAAGTGCCAGGAGGGAAAAGTGAGGATTATGTTTAGACTTTCTCGGAACTGCTTCAAATCAACTAGATATCTTTGTGCTGTAAATCTCCCAACAGCCAAACGCAAAAGCAGCAAACATCTCGCTGTATGTCCCACATCCAAAGTGCCAAGAGAGAGCTTGCTCTCCCTGTCTTTGAGTACTGTTTGCGCTGTCCCGATTACCCCTTTGCTAACATTCTCTTCAGAGCTGCAGTGAAACCAGGAACCACGTGGAGAAGGCACCCACACTGAAAGTGCCTGGAGGGAACATTGGGGCTTCTTCTCAGTGTCTCTGACATAGGGTTTCACTGTCCCGGGAAAGTCTCTGCTAACACCCTGCAGAGCGCTGTGCCCAATATACAGAAACGTCTTGCGGTATCTCCTACAGGGAAAGTGCCAGGAGGGAAAAGTGAGGATTATGCTTAGACTTTCTCGGAACTGCTTCAAATCAACTAGATATCTTTGTGCTGTAAATCTCCCAACAGCCAAACGCAAAAGCAGCAAACATCTCGCTGTATGTCCCACATCCAAAGTGCCAAGAGAGAGCTTGCTCTCCCTGTCTTTGAGTACTGTTTGCGCTGTCCCGATTACCTCTTTGCTAACATTCTCTTCAGAGCTGCAGTGAAACCAGGAACCACGTGGAGAAGGCACCCACACTGAAAGTGCCTGGAGGGAACATTGGGGCTTCTTCTCAGTGTCTCTGACATAGGGTTTCACTGTCCCGGGAAAGTCTCTGCTAACACCCTGCAGAGCGCTGTGCCCAATATACAGAAATGTCTTGCGGTATCCCCTACAGGGAAAGTGCCAGGAGGGAAAAGTGAGGATTATGTTTAGACTTTCTTGGAACTGCTTCAAATCAACTAGATATCTTTGTGCTGTAAATCTCCCAACAGCCAAATGTAAAAGCAGCAAACATCTCGCTGTATGTCCCACATCCAAAGTGCCAAGAGAGTAATGTAGAGCTTGCTCTCCCTGTCTTTGAGTACTGTTTGCACTGTCCCGATTACCTCTTTGCTAACATTCTCTTCAGAGCTGCAGTGAAACCAGGAACCACGTGGAGAAGGCACCCACACTGAAAGTGCCTGGAGGGAACATTGGGGCTTCTTCTCAGTGTCTCTGATATAGGGTTTCACTGTCCCGGGAAACTCTCTGCTAACACCCTGCACAGCGCTGTGCCCAATATACAGAAATGTCTTGCGGTATCTCCTACAGGGAAAGTGCCAGGAGGGAAAAGTGAGGATTATGTTTAGACTTTCTCGGAACTGCTTCAAATCAACTAGATATCTTTGTGCTGTAAATCTCCCAACAGCCAAATGTAAAAGCAGCAAACATCTCGCTGTATGTCCCACATCCAAAGTGCCAAGAGAGTAATGTAGAGCTTGCTCTCCCTGTCTTTGAGTACTGTTTGCACTGTCCCGATTACCTCTTTGCTAACATTCTCTTCAGAGCTGCAGTGAAACCAGGAACCACGTGGAGAAGGCACCCACACTGAAAGTGCCTGGAGGGAACATTGGGGCTTCTTCTCAGTGTCTCTGATATAGGGTTTCACTGTCCCGGGAAACTCTCTGCTAACACCCTGCAGAGCGCTGTGCCCAATATACAGAAACGTCTTGCGGTATCTCCTACAGGGAAAGTGCCAGGAGGGAAAAGTGAGGATTATGTTTAGACTTTCTCGGAACTGCTTCAAATCAACTAGATATCTTTGTGCTGTAAATCTCCCAACAGCCAAACGCAAAAGCAGCAAACATCTCGCTGTATGTCCCACATCCAAAGTGCCAAGAGAGAGCTTGCTCTCCCTGTCTTTGAGTACTGTTTGCGCTGTCCCGATTACCCCTTTGCTAACATTCTCTTCAGAGCTGCAGTGAAACCAGGAACCACGTGGAGAAGGCACCCACACTGAAAGTGCCTGGAGGGAACATTGGGGCTTCTTCTCAGTGTCTCTGACATAGGGTTTCACTGTCCCGGGAAAGTCTCTGCTAACACCCTGCAGAGCGCTGTGCCCAATATACAGAAACGTCTTGCGGTATCTCCTACAGGGAAAGTGCCAGGAGGGAAAAGTGAGGATTATGCTTAGACTTTCTCGGAACTGCTTCAAATCAACTAGATATCTTTGTGCTGTAAATCTCCCAACAGCCAAACGCAAAAGCAGCAAACATCTCGCTGTATGTCCCACATCCAAAGTGCCAAGAGAGAGCTTGCTCTCCCTGTCTTTGAGTACTGTTTGCGCTGTCCCGATTACCTCTTTGCTAACATTCTCTTCAGAGCTGCAGTGAAACCAGGAACCACGTGGAGAAGGCACCCACACTGAAAGTGCCTGGAGGGAACATTGGGGCTTCTTCTCAGTGTCTCTGACATAGGGTTTCACTGTCCCGGGAAAGTCTCTGCTAACACCCTGCAGAGCGCTGTGCCCAATATACAGAAATGTCTTGCGGTATCCCCTACAGGGAAAGTGCCAGGAGGGAAAAGTGAGGATTATGTTTAGACTTTCTTGGAACTGCTTCAAATCAACTAGATATCTTTGTGCTGTAAATCTCCCAACAGCCAAATGTAAAAGCAGCAAACATCTCGCTGTATGTCCCACATCCAAAGTGCCAAGAGAGTAATGTAGAGCTTGCTCTCCCTGTCTTTGAGTACTGTTTGCACTGTCCCGATTACCTCTTTGCTAACATTCTCTTCAGAGCTGCAGTGAAACCAGGAACCACGTGGAGAAGGCACCCACACTGAAAGTGCCTGGAGGGAACATTGGGGCTTCTTCTCAATGTCTCTGATATAGGGTTTCACTGTCCCGGGAAACTCTCTGCTAACACCCTGCAGAGCGCTGTGCCCAATATACAGAAACGTCTTGCGGTATCTCCTACAGGGAAAGTGCCAGGAGGGAAAAGTGAGGATTATGTTTAGACTTTCTCGGAACTGCTTCAAATCAACTAGATATCTTTGTGCTGTAAATCTCCCAACAGCCAAATGTAAAAGCAGCAAACATCTCGCTGTATGTCCCACATCCAAAGTGCCAAGAGAGAGCTTGCTCTCCCTGTCTTTGAGTACTGTTTGCACTGTCCCGATTACCTCTTTGCTAACATTCTCTTCAGAGCTGCAGTGAAACCAGGAACCACGTGGAGAAGGCACCCACACTGAAAGTGCCTGGAAGGAACGTTGGGGCTTCTTCTCAGTGTCTCTGATATAGGGTTTCACTGTCCCGGGAAACTCTCTGCTAACACCCTGCAGAGCGCTGTGCCCAATATACAGAAACGTCTTGCGGTATCTCCTACAGGGAAAGTGCCAGGAGGGAAAAGTGAGGATTATGTTTAGACTTTCTCAGAACTGCTTCAAATCAACTAGATATCTTTGTGCTGTAAATCTCCCAACAGCCAAACGCAAAAGCAGCAAACATCTCGCTGTATGTCCCACATCCAAAGTGCCAAGAGAGAGCTTGCTCTCCCTGTCTTTGAGTACTGTTTGCGCTGTCCCGATTACCCCTTTGCTAACATTCTCTTCAGAGCTGCAGTGAAACCAGGAACCACGTGGAGAAGGCACCCACACTGAAAGTGCCTGGAGGGAACATTGGGGCTTCTTCTCAGTGTCTCTGACATAGGGTTTCACTGTCCCGGGAAAGTCTCTGCTAACACCCTGCACAGCGCTGTGCCCAATATACAGAAATGTCTTGCGGTATCCCCTACAGGGAAAGTGCCAGGAGGGAAAAGTGAGGATTATGCTTAGACTTTCTCGGAACTGCTTCAAATCAACTAGATATCTTTGTGCTGTAAATCTCCCAACAGCCAAACGCAAAAGCAGCAAACATCTCGCTGTATGTCCCACATCCAAAGTGCCAAGAGAGAGCTTGCTCTCCCTGTCTTTGAGTACTGTTTGCACTGTCCCGATTACCTCTTTGCTAACATTCTCTTCAGAGCTGCAGTGAAACCAGGAACCACGTGGAGAAGGCACCCACACTTAAAGTGCCTGGAGGGAACATTGGGGCTTCTTCTCAGTGTCTCTGATATAGGGTTTCACTGTCCCGGGAAACTCTCTGCTAACACCCTGCAGAGCGCTGTGCCCAATATACAGAAACGTCTTGCGGTATCTCCTACAGGGAAAGTGCCAGGAGGGAAAAGTGAGGATTATGTTTAGACTTTCTCGGAACTGCTTCAAATCAACTAGATATCTTTGTGCTGTAAATCTCCCAACAGCCAAATGTAAAAGCAGCAAACATCTCGCTGTATGTCCCACATCCAAAGTGCCAAGAGAGAGCTTGCTCTCCCTGTCTTTGAGTACTGTTTGCACTGTCCCGATTTCCTCTTTGCTAACATTCTCTTCAGAGCTGCAGTGAAACCAGGAACCACGTGGAGAAGGCACCCACACTGAAAGTGCCTGGAAGGAACGTTGGGGCTTCTTCTCAGTGTCTCTGATATAGGGTTTCACTGTCCCGGGAAACTCTCTGCTAACACCCTGCAGAGCGCTGTGCCCAATATACAGAAACGTCTTGCGGTATCCCCTACAGGGAAAGTGCCAGGAGGGAAAAGTGAGGATTATGTTTAGACTTTCTCGGAACTGCTTCAAATCAACTAGATATCTTTGTGCTGTAAATCTCCCAACAGCCAAATGTAAAAGCAGCAAACATCTCGCTGTATGTCCCACATCCAAAGTGCCAAGAGAGTAATGTAGAGCTTGCTCTCCCTGTCTTTGAGTACTGTTTGCACTGTCCCGATTACCTCTTTGCTAACATTCTCTTCAGAGCTGCAGTGAAACCAGGAACCACGTGGAGAAGGCACCCACACTGAAAGTGCCTGGAGGGAACACTGGGGCTTCTTCTCAGTGTCTCTGATATAGGGTTTCACTGTCCCGGGAAACTCTCTGCTAACACCCTGCAGAGCGCTGTGCCCAATATACAGAAACGTCTTGCGGTATCTCCTACAGGGAAAGTGCCAGGAGGGAAAAGTGAGGATTATGTTTAGACTTTCTCGGAACTGCTTCAAATCAACTAGATATCTTTGTGCTGTAAATCTCCCAACAGCCAAACGCAAAAGCAGCAAACATCTCGCTGTATGTCCCACATCCAAAGTGCCAAGAGAGAGCTTGCTCTCCCTGTCTTTGAGTACTGTTTGCACTGTCCTGATTACCTCTTTGCTAACATTCTCTTCAGAGCTGCAGTGAAACCAGGAACCACGTGGAGAAGGCACCCACACTGAAAGTGCCTGGAGGGAACACTGGGGCTTCTTCTCAGTGTCTCTGATATAGGGTTTCACTGTCCCGGGAAACTCTCTGCTAACACCCTGCAGAGCGCTGTGCCCAATATACAGAAACGTCTTGCGGTATCTCCTACAGGGAAAGTGCCAGGAGGGAAAAGTGAGGATTATGTTTAGACTTTCTCGGAACTGCTTCAAATCAACTAGATATCTTTGTGCTGTAAATCTCCCAACAGCCAAACGCAAAAGCATCAAACATCTCACTGTATGTCCCACATCCAAAGTGCCAAGAGAATAATGTAGAGCTTGCTCTCCCTGTCTTTGAGTACTGTTTGCACTGTCCCGATTACCTCTTTGCTAACATTCTCTTCAGAGCTGCAGTGAAACCAGGAACCACGTGGAGAAGGCACCCACACTGAAAGTGCCTGGAAGGAACGTTGGGGCTTCTTCTCAGTGTCTCTGATATAGTGTTTCACTGTCCCGGGAAACTCTCTGCTAACACCCTGCAGAGCGCTGTGCCCAATATACAGAAACGTCTTGCGGTATCTCCTACAGGGAAAGTGCCAGGAGGGAAAAGTGAGGATTATGTTTAGACTTTCTCGGAACTGCTTCAAATCAACTAGATATCTTTGTGCTGTAAATCTCCCAACAGCCAAACGCAAAAGCAGCAAACATCTCGCTGTATGTCCCACATCCAAAGTGCCAAGAGAGAGCTTGCTCTCCCTGTCTTTGAGTACTGTTTGCACTGTCCTGATTACCTCTTTGCTAACATTCTCTTCAGAGCTGCAGTGAAACCAGGAACCACGTGGAGAAGGCACCCACACTGAAAGTGCCTGGAGGGAACACTGGGGCTTCTTCTCAGTGTCTCTGATATAGGGTTTCACTGTCCCGGGAAACTCTCTGCTAACACCCTGCAGAGCGCTGTGCCCAATATACAGAAACGTCTTGCGGTATCTCCTACAGGGAAAGTGCCAGGAGGGAAAAGTGAGGATTATGTTTAGACTTTCTCGGAACTGCTTCAAATCAACTAGATATCTTTGTGCTGTAAATCTCCCAACAGCCAAACGCAAAAGCATCAAACATCTCACAGTATGTCCCACATCCAAAGTGCCAAGAGAATAATGTAGAGCTTGCTCTCCCTGTCTTTGAGTACTGTTTGCACTGTCCCGATTACCTCTTTGCTAACATTCTCTTCAGAGCTGCAGTGAAACCAGGAACCACGTGGAGAAGGCACCCACACTGAAAGTGCCTGGAAGGAACGTTGGGGCTTCTTCTCAGTGTCTCTGATATAGGGTTTCACTGTCCCGGGAAACTCTCTGCTAACACCCTGCACAGCGCTGTGCCCAATATACAGAAACGTCTTGCGGTATCTCCTACAGGGAAAGTGCCAGGAGGGAAAAGTGAGGATTATGTTTAGACTTTCTCGGAACTGCTTCAAATCAACTAGATATCTTTGTGCTGTAAATCTCCCAACAGCCAAATGTAAAAGCAGCAAACATCTCGCTGTATGTCCCACATCCAAAGTGCCAAGAGAGAGCTTGCTCTCCCTGTCTTTGAGTACTGTTTGCACTGTCCCGATTACCTCTTTGCTAACATTCTCTTCAGAGCTGCAGTGAAACCAGGAACCACGTGGAGAAGGCACCCACACTGAAAGTGCCTGGAGGGAACGTTGGGGCTTCTTCTCAGTGTCTCTGACATAGGGTTTCACTGTCCCGGGAAACTCTCTGCTAACACCCTGCAGAGCGCTGTGCCCAATATACAGAAACGTCTTGCGGTATCTCCTACAGGGAAAGTGCCAGGAGGGAAAAGTGAGGATTATGTTTAGACTTTCTCGGAACTGCTTCAAATCAACTAGATATCTTTGTGCTGTAAATCTCCCAACAGCCAAACGCAAAAGCAGCAAACATCTCGCTGTATGTCCCACATCCAAAGTGCCAAGAGAATAATGTAGAACTTGCTCTCCCTGTCTTTGAGTACTGTTTGCACTGTCCTGATTACCTCTTTGCTAACATTCTCTTCAGAGCTGCAGTGAAACCAGGAACCACGTGGAGAAGGCACCCACACTGAAAGTGCCTGGAAGGAACGTTGGGGCTTCTTCTCAGTGTCTCTGATATAGGGTTTCACTGTCCCGGGAAACTCTCTGCTAACACCCTGCAGAGCGCTGTGCCCAATATACAGAAACGTCTTGCGGTATCTCCTACAGGGAAAGTGCCAGGAGGGAAAAGTGAGGATTATGTTTAGACTTTCTCGGAACTGCTTCAAATCAACTAGATATCTTTGTGCTGTAAATCTCCCAACAGCCAAATGTAAAAGCAGCAAACATCTCGCTGTATGTCCCACATCCAAAGTGCCAAGAGAGAGCTTGCTCTCCCTGTCTTTGAGTACTGTTTGCACTGTCCCGATTACCTCTTTGCTAACATTCTCTTCAGAGCTGCAGTGAAACCAGGAACCACGTGGAGAAGGCACCCACACTGAAAGTGCCTGGAGGGAACGTTGGGGCTTCTTCTCAGTGTCTCTGACATAGGGTTTCACTGTCCCGGGAAACTCTCTGCTAACACCCTGCAGAGCGCTGTGCCCAATATACAGAAACGTCTTGCGGTATCTCCTACAGGGAAAGTGCCAGGAGGGAAAAGTGAGGATTATGTTTAGACTTTCTCGGAACTGCTTCAAATCAACTAGATATCTTTGTGCTGTAAATCTCCCAACAGCCAAATGTAAAAGCAGCAAACATCTCGCTGTATGTCCCACATCCAAAGTGCCAAGAGAGAGCTTGCTCTCCCTGTCTTTGAGTACTGTTTGCACTGTCCCGATTACCTCTTTGCTAACATTCTCTTCAGAGCTGCAGTGAAACCAGGAACCACGTGGAGAAGGCACCCACACTGAAAGTGCCTGGAGGGAACACTGGGGCTTCTTCTCAGTGTCTCTGATATAGGGTTTCACTGTCCCGGGAAACTCTCTGCTAACACCCTGCAGAGCGCTGTGCCCAATATACAGAAACGTCTTGCGGTATCTCCTACAGGGAAAGTGCCAGGAGGGAAAAGTGAGGATTATGTTTAGACTTTCTCGGAACTGCTTCAAATCAACTAGATATCTTTGTGCTGTAAATCTCCCAACAGCCAAACGCAAAAGCAGCAAACATCTCGCTGTATGTCCCACATCCAAAGTGCCAAGAGAGAGCTTGCTCTCCCTGTCTTTGAGTACTGTTTGCACTGTCCCGATTACCTCTTTGCTAACATTCTCTTCAGAGCTGCAGTGAAACCAGGAACCACGTGGAGAAGGCACCCACACTGAAAGTGCCTGGAAGGAACGTTGGGGCTTCTTCTCAGTGTCTCTGATATAGTGTTTCACTGTCCCGGGAAACTCTCTGCTAACACCCTGCAGAGCGCTGTGCCCAATATACAGAAACGTCTTGCGGTATCTCCTACAGGGAAAGTGCCAGGAGGGAAAAGTGAGGATTATGTTTAGACTTTCTCGGAACTGCTTCAAATCAACTAGATATCTTTGTGCTGTAAATCTCCCAACAGCCAAACGCAAAAGCAGCAAACATCTCGCTGTATGTCCCACATCCAAAGTGCCAAGAGAGAGCTTGCTCTCCCTGTCTTTGAGTACTGTTTGCACTGTCCTGATTACCTCTTTGCTAACATTCTCTTCAGAGCTGCAGTGAAACCAGGAACCACGTGGAGAAGGCACCCACACTGAAAGTGCCTGGAGGGAACACTGGGGCTTCTTCTCAGTGTCTCTGATATAGGGTTTCACTGTCCCGGGAAACTCTCTGCTAACACCCTGCAGAGCGCTGTGCCCAATATACAGAAACGTCTTGCGGTATCTCCTACAGGGAAAGTGCCAGGAGGGAAAAGTGAGGATTATGTTTAGACTTTCTCGGAACTGCTTCAAATCAACTAGATATCTTTGTGCTGTAAATCTCCCAACAGCCAAACGCAAAAGCATCAAACATCTCACAGTATGTCCCACTTCCAAAGTGCCAAGAGAATAATGTAGAGCTTGCTCTCCCTGTCTTTGAGTACTGTTTGCACTGTCCCGATTACCTCTTTGCTAACATTCTCTTCAGAGCTGCAGTGAAACCAGGAACCACGTGGAGAAGGCACCCACACTGAAAGTGCCTGGAAGGAACGTTGGGGCTTCTTCTCAGTGTCTCTGATATAGGGTTTCACTGTCCCGGGAAACTCTCTGCTAACACCCTGCACAGCGCTGTGCCCAATATACAGAAACGTCTTGCGGTATCTCCTACAGGGAAAGTGCCAGGAGGGAAAAGTGAGGATTATGTTTAGACTTTCTCGGAACTGCTTCAAATCAACTAGATATCTTTGTGCTGTAAATCTCCCAACAGCCAAATGTAAAAGCAGCAAACATCTCGCTGTATGTCCCACATCCAAAGTGCCAAGAGAGAGCTTGCTCTCCCTGTCTTTGAGTACTGTTTGCACTGTCCCGATTACCTCTTTGCTAACATTCTCTTCAGAGCTGCAGTGAAACCAGGAACCACGTGGAGAAGGCACCCACACTGAAAGTGCCTGGAGGGAACGTTGGGGCTTCTTCTCAGTGTCTCTGACATAGGGTTTCACTGTCCCGGGAAACTCTCTGCTAACACCCTGCAGAGCGCTGTGCCCAATATACAGAAACGTCTTGCGGTATCTCCTACAGGGAAAGTGCCAGGAGGGAAAAGTGAGGATTATGTTTAGACTTTCTCGGAACTGCTTCAAATCAACTAGATATCTTTGTGCTGTAAATCTCCCAACAGCCAAACGCAAAAGCAGCAAACATCTCGCTGTATGTCCCACATCCAAAGTGCCAAGAGAGAGCTTGCTCTCCCTGTCTTTGAGTACTGTTTGCACTGTCCTGATTACCTCTTTGCTAACATTCTCTTCAGAGCTGCAGTGAAACCAGGAACCACGTGGAGAAGGCACCCACACTGAAAGTGCCTGGAGGGAACACTGGGGCTTCTTCTCAGTGTCTCTGATATAGGGTTTCACTGTCCCGGGAAACTCTCTGCTAACACCCTGCACAGCGCTGTGCCCAATATACAGAAACGTCTTGCGGTATCTCCTACAGGGAAAGTGCCAGGAGGGAAAAGTGAGGATTATGTTTAGACTTTCTCGGAACTGCTTCAAATCAACTAGATATCTTTGTGCTGTAAATCTCCCAACAGCCAAACGCAAAAGCATCAAACATCTCACTGTATGTCCCACATCCAAAGTGCCAAGAGAATAATGTAGAGCTTGCTCTCCCTGTCTTTGAGTACTGTTTGCACTGTCCCGATTACCTCTTTGCTAACATTCTCTTCAGAGCTGCAGTGAAACCAGGAACCACGTGGAGAAGGCACCCACACTGAAAGTGCCTGGAAGGAACGTTGGGGCTTCTTCTCAGTGTCTCTGATATAGGGTTTCACTGTCCCGGGAAACTCTCTGCTAACACCCTGCAGAGCGCTGTGCCCAATATACAGAAACGTCTTGCGGTATCTCCTACAGGGAAAGTGCCAGGAGGGAAAAGTGAGGATTATGTTTAGACTTTCTCGGAACTGCTTCAAATCAACTAGATATCTTTGTGCTGTAAATCTCCCAACAGCCAAATGTAAAAGCAGCAAACATCTCGCTGTATGTCCCACATCCAAAGTGCCAAGAGAGAGCTTGCTCTCCCTGTCTTTGAGTACTGTTTGCACTGTCCCGATTACCTCTTTGCTAACATTCTCTTCAGAGCTGCAGTGAAACCAGGAACCACGTGGAGAAGGCACCCACACTGAAAGTGCCTGGAGGGAACGTTGGGGCTTCTTCTCAGTGTCTCTGACATAGGGTTTCACTGTCCCGGGAAACTCTCTGCTAACACCCTGCAGAGCGCTGTGCCCAATATACAGAAACGTCTTGCGGTATCTCCTACAGGGAAAGTGCCAGGAGGGAAAAGTGAGGATTATGTTTAGACTTTCTCGGAACTGCTTCAAATCAACTAGATATCTTTGTGCTGTAAATCTCCCAACAGCCAAACGCAAAAGCAGCAAACATCTCACTGTATGTCCCACATCCAAAGTGCCAAGAGAGTAATGTAGAGCTTGCTCTCCCTGTCTTTGAGTACTGTTTGCACTGTCCCGATTACCTCTTTGCTAACATTCTCTTCAGAGCTGCAGTGAAACCAGGAACCACGTGGAGAAGGCACCCACACTGAAAGTGCCTGGAGGGAACATTGGGGCTTCTTCTCAGTGTCTCTGATATAGGGTTTCACTGTCCCGGGAAACTCTCTGCTAACACCCTGCAGAGCGCTGTGCCCAATATACAGAAACGTCTTGCGGTATCTCCTACAGGGAAAGTGCCAGGAGGGAAAAGTGAGGATTATGTTTAGACTTTCTCGGAACTGCTACAAATCAACTAGATATCTTTGTGCTGTAAATCTCCCAACAGCCAAACGCAAAAGCAGCAAACATCTCGCTGTATGTCCCACATCCAAAGTGCCAAGAGAGAGCTTGCTCTCCCTGTCTTTGAGTACTGTTTGCACTGTCCCGATTACCTCTTTGCTAACATTCTCTTCAGAGCTGCAGTGAAACCAGGAACCACGTGGAGAAGGCACCCACACTGAAAGTGCCTGGAAGGAACGTTGGGGCTTCTTCTCAGTGTCTCTGATATAGGGTTTCACTGTCCCGGGAAACTCTCTGCTAACACCCTGCAGAGCGCTGTGCCCAATATACAGAAACGTCTTGCGGTATCTCCTACAGGGAAAGTGCCAGGAGGGAAAAGTGAGGATTATGTTTAGACTTTCTCGGAACTGCTTCAAATCAACTAGATATCTTTGTGCTGTAAATCTCCCAACAGCCAAATGTAAAAGCAGCAAACATCTCGCTGTATGTCCCACATCCAAAGTGCCAAGAGAGTAATGTAGAGCTTGCTCTCCCTGTCTTTGAGTACTGTTTGCACTGTCCCGATTACCTCTTTGCTAACATTCTCTTCAGAGCTGCAGTGAAACCAGGAACCACGTGGAGAAGGCACCCACACTGAAAGTGCCTGGAGGGAACATTGGGGCTTCTTCTCAGTGTCTCTGATATAGGGTTTCACTGTCCCGGGAAACTCTCTGCTAACACCCTGCAGAGCGCTGTGCCCAATATACAGAAACGTCTTGCGGTATCTCCTACAGGGAAAGTGCCAGGAGGGAAAAGTGAGGATTATGTTTAGACTTTCTCGGAACTGCTTCAAATCAACTAGATATCTTTGTGCTGTAAATCTCCCAACAGCCAAATGTAAAAGCAGCAAACATCTCGCTGTATGTCCCACATCCAAAGTGCCAAGAGAGAGCTTGCTCTCCCTGTTTTTGAGTACTGTTTGCACTGTCCCGATTACCTCTTTGCTAACATTCTCTTCAGAGCTGCAGTGAAACCAGGAACCACGTGGAGAAGGCACCCCCACTGAAAGTGCCTGGAGGGAACATTGGGGCTTCTTCTCAGTGTCTCTGACATAGGGTTTCACTGTCCCGGGAAACTCTCTGCTAACACCCTGCAGAGCGCTGTGCCCAATATACAGAAATGTCTTGCGGTATCCCCTACAGGGAAAGTGCCAGGAGGGAAAAGTGAGGATTATGCTTAGACTTTCTCGGAACTGCTTCAAATCAACTAGATATCTTTGTGCTGTAAATCTCCCAACAGCCAAATGTAAAAGCAGCAAACATCTCACTGTATGTCCCACATCCAAAGTGCCAAGAGAGAGCTTGCTCTCCCTGTCTTTGAGTACTGTTTGCACTGTCCCGATTTCCTCTTTGCTAACATTCTCTTCAGAGCTGCAGTGAAACCAGGAACCACGTGGAGAAGGCACCCACACTGAAAGTGCCTGGAAGGAACGTTGGGGCTTCTTCTCAGTGTCTCTGATATAGGGTTTCACTGTCCCGGGAAACTCTCTGCTAACACCCTGCACAGCGCTGTGCCCAATATACAGAAACGTCTTGCGGTATCTCCTACAGGGAAAGTGCCAGGAGGGAAAAGTGAGGATTATGTTTAGACTTTCTCGGAACTGCTTCAAATCAACTAGATATCTTTGTGCTGTAAATCTCCCAACAGCCAAATGTAAAAGCAGCAAACATCTCGCTGTATGTCCCACATCCAAAGTGCCAAGAGAGAGCTTGCTCTCCCTGTCTTTGAGTACTGTTTGCACTGTCCCGATTACCTCTTTGCTAACATTCTCTTCAGAGCTGCAGTGAAACCAGGAACCACGTGGAGAAGGCACCCACACTGAAAGTGCCTGGAGGGAACATTGGGGCTTCTTCTCAGTGTCTCTGATATAGGGTTTCACTGTCCCGGGAAACTCTCTGCTAACACCCTGCACAGCGCTGTGCCCAATATACAGAAACGTCTTGCGGTATCTCCTACAGGGAAAGTGCCAGGAGGGAAAAGTGAGGATTATGCTTAGACTTTCTCGGAACTGCTTCAAATCAACTAGATATCTTTGTGCTGTAAATCTCCCAACAGCCAAATGTAAAAGCAGCAAACATCTCGCTGTATGTCCCACATCCAAAGTGCCAAGAGAGAGCTTGCTCTCCCTGTCTTTGAGTACTGTTTGCACTGTCCCGATTACCTCTTTGCTAACATTCTCTTCAGAGCTGCAGTGAAACCAGGAACCACGTGGAGAAGGCACCCACACTGAAAGTGCCTGGAGGGAACGTTGGGGCTTCTTCTCAGTGTCTCTGATATAGGGTTTCACTGTCCCGGGAAACTCTCTGCTAACACCCTGCAGAGCGCTGTGCCCAATATACAGAAACGTCTTGCGGTATCTCCTACAGGGAAAGTGCCAGGAGGGAAAAGTGAGGATTATGTTTAGACTTTCTCGGAACTGCTTCAAATCAACTAGATATCTTTGTGCTGTAAATCTCCCAACAGCCAAACGCAAAAGCAGCAAACATCTCGCTGTATGTCCCACATCCAAAGTGCCAAGAGAGAGCTTGCTCTCCCTGTCTTTGAGTACTGTTTGCACTGTCCCGATTACCTCTTTGCTAACATTCTCTTCAGAGCTGCAGTGAAACCAGGAACCACGTGGAGAAGGCACCCACACTGAAAGTGCCTGGAAGGAACGTTGGGGCTTCTTCTCAGTGTCTCTGATATAGGGTTTCACTGTCCCGGGAAACTCTCTGCTAACACCCTGCAGAGCGCTGTGCCCAATATACAGAAACGTCTTGCGGTATCTCCTACAGGGGAAGTGCCAGGAGGGAAAAGTGAGGATTATGTTTAGACTTTCTCGGAACTGCTTCAAATCAACTAGATATCTTTGTGCTGTAAATCTCCCAACAGCCAAATGTAAAAGCAGCAAACATCTCGCTGTATGTCCCACATCCAAAGTGCCAAGAGAGAGCTTGCTCTCCCTGTCTTTGAGTACTGTTTGCACTGTCCCGATTACCTCTTTGCTAACATTCTCTTCAGAGCTGCAGTGAAACCAGGAACCACGTGGAGAAGGCACCCACACTGAAAGTGCCTGGAAGGAACGTTGGGGCTTCTTCTCAGTGTCTCTGATATAGGGTTTCACTGTCCCGGGAAACTCTCTGCTAACACCCTGCAGAGCGCTGTGCCCAATATACAGAAACGTCTTGCGGTATCTCCTACAGGGAAAGTGCCAGGAGGGAAAAGTGAGGATTATGTTTAGACTTTCTTGGAACTGCTTCAAATCAACTAGATATCTTTGTGCTGTAAATCTCCCAACAGCCAAATGTAAAAGCAGCAAACATCTCGCTGTATGTCCCACATCCAAAGTGCCAAGAGAGAGCTTGCTCTCCCTGTCTTTGAGTACTGTTTGCACTGTCCCGATTACCTCTTTGCTAACATTCTCTTCAGAGCTGCAGTGAAACCAGGAACCACGTGGAGAAGGCACCCACACTGAAAGTGCCTGGAGGGAACGTTGGGGCTTCTTCTCAGTGTCTCTGATATAGGGTTTCACTGTCCTGGGAAACTCTCTGCTAACACCCTGCACAGCGCTGTGCCCAATATACAGAAACGTCTTGCGGTATCTCCTACAGGGAAAGTGCCAGGAGGGAAAAGTGAGGATTATGCTTAGGCTTTCTCGGAACTGCTTCAAATCAACTAGATATCTTTGTGCTGTAAATCTCCCAACAGCCAAATGTAAAAGCAGCAAACATCTCGCTGTATGTCCCACATCCAAAGTGCCAAGAGAGAGCTTGCTCTCCCTGTCTTTGAGTACTGTTTGCACTGTCCTGATTACCTCTTTGCTAACATTCTCTTCAGAGCTGCAGTGAAACCAGGAACCACGTGGAGAAGGCACCCACACTGAAAGTGCCTGGAGGGAACACTGGGGCTTCTTCTCAGTGTCTCTGATATAGGGTTTCACTGTCCCGGGAAACTCTCTGCTAACACCCTGCAGAGCGCTGTGCCCAATATACAGAAACGTCTTGCGGTATCTCCTACAGGGAAAGTGCCAGGAGGGAAAAGTGAGGATTATGTTTAGACTTTCTTGGAACTGCTTCAAATCAACTAGATATCTTTGTGCTGTAAATCTCCCAACAGCCAAATGTAAAAGCAGCAAACATCTCGCTGTATGTCCCACATCCAAAGTGCCAAGAGAGAGCTTGCTCTCCCTGTCTTTGAGTACTGTTTGCACTGTCCCGATTACCTCTTTGCTAACATTCTCTTCAGAGCTGCAGTGAAACCAGGAACCACGTGGAGAAGGCACCCACACTGAAAGTGCCTGGAGGGAACGTTGGGGCTTCTTCTCAGTGTCTCTGATATAGGGTTTCACTGTCCTGGGAAACTCTCTGCTAACACCCTGCAGAGCGCTGTGCCCAATATACAGAAACGTCTTGCGGTATCTCCTACAGGGAAAGTGCCAGGAGGGAAAAGTGAGGATTATGCTTAGGCTTTCTCGGAACTGCTTCAAATCAACTAGATATCTTTGTGCTGTAAATCTCCCAACAGCCAAACGCAAAAGCAGCAAACATCTCGCTGTATGTCCCACATCCAAAGTGCCAAGAGAGAGCTTGCTCTCCCTGTCTTTGAGTACTGTTTGCACTGTCCCGATTACCTCTTTGCTAACATTCTCTTCAGAGCTGCAGTGAAACCAGGAACCACGTGGAGAAGGCACCCACACTGAAAGTGCCTGGAGGGAACATTGGGGCTTCTTCTCAGTGTCTCTGATATAGGGTTTCACTGTCCCGGGAAACTCTCTGCTAACACCCTGCAGAGCGCTGTGCCCAATATACAGAAACGTCTTGCGGTATCTCCTACAGGGAAAGTGCCAGGAGGGAAAAGTGAGGATTATGTTTAGACTTTCTCGGAACTGCTTCAAATCAACTAGATATCTTTGTGCTGTAAATCTCCCAACAGCCAAATGTAAAAGCAGCAAACATCTCGCTGTATGTCCCACATCCAAAGTGCCAAGAGAGAGCTTGCTCTCCCTGTCTTTGAGTACTGTTTGCACTGTCCCGATTACCTCTTTGCTAACATTCTCTTCAGAGCTGCAGTGAAACCAGGAACCACGTGGAGAAGGCACCCACACTGAAAGTGCCTGGAAGGAACGTTGGGGCTTCTTCTCAGTGTCTCTGATATAGGGTTTCACTGTCCCGGGAAACTCTCTGCTAACACCCTGCAGAGCGCTGTGCCCAATATACAGAAACGTCTTGCGGTATCTCCTACAGGGAAAGTGCCAGGAGGGAAAAGTGAGGATTATGTTTAGACTTTCTCGGAACTGCTTCAAATCAACTAGATATCTTTGTGCTGTAAATCTCCCAACAGCCAAATGTAAAAGCAGCAAACATCTCGCTGTATGTCCCACATCCAAAGTGCCAAGAGAGAGCTTGCTCTCCCTGTCTTTGAGTACTGTTTGCACTGTCCTGATTACCTCTTTGCTAACATTCTCTTCAGAGCTGCAGTGAAACCAGGAACCACGTGGAGAAGGCACCCACACTGAAAGTGCCTGGAGGGAACACTGGGGCTTCTTCTCAGTGTCTCTGATATAGGGTTTCACTGTCCCGGGAAACTCTCTGCTAACACCCTGCAGAGCGCTGTGCCCAATATACAGAAACGTCTTGCGGTATCTCCTACAGGGAAAGTGCCAGGAGGGAAAAGTGAGGATTATGTTTAGACTTTCTCGGAACTGCTTCAAATCAACTAGATATCTTTGTGCTGTAAATCTCCCAACAGCCAAATGTAAAAGCAGCAAACATCTCGCTGTATGTCCCACATCCAAAGTGCCAAGAGAGAGCTTGCTCTCCCTGTCTTTGAGTACTGTTTGCGCTGTCCCGATTACCCCTTTGCTAACATTCTCTTCAGAGCTGCAGTGAAACCAGGAACCACGTGGAGAAGGCACCCACACTGAAAGTGCCTGGAGGGAACATTGGGGCTTCTTCTCAGTGTCTCTGATATAGGGTTTCACTGTCCCGGGAAAGTCTCTGCTAACACCCTGCACAGCGCTGTGCCCAATATACAGAAACGTCTTGCGGTATCTCCTACAGGGAAAGTGCCAGGAGGGAAAAGTGAGGATTATGTTTAGACTTTCTCGGAACTGCTTCAAATCAACTAGATATCTTTGTGCTGTAAATCTCCCAACAGCCAAATGTAAAAGCAGCAAACATCTCGCTGTATGTCCCATATCCAAAGTGCCAAGAGAGAGCTTGCTCTCCCTGTCTTTGAGTACTGTTTGCACTGTCCCGATTACCTCTTTGCTAACATTCTCTTCAGAGCTGCAGTGAAACCAGGAACCACGTGGAGAAGGCACCCACACTGAAAGTGCCTGGAAGGAACGTTGGGGCTTCTTCTCAGTGTCTCTGATATAGGGTTTCACTGTCCCGGGAAAGTCTCTGCTAACACCCTGCAGAGCGCTGTGCCCAATATACAGAAACGTCTTGCGGTATCTCCTACAGGGAAAGTGCCAGGAGGGAAAAGTGAGGATTATGTTTAGACTTTCTCGGAACTGCTTCAAATCAACTAGATATCTTTGTGCTGTAAATCTCCCAACAGCCAAATGTAAAAGCAGCAAACATCTCGCTGTATGTCCCACATCCAAAGTGCCAAGAGAGAGCTTGCTCTCCCTGTCTTTGAGTACTGTTTGCACTGTCCCGATTACCTCTTTGCTAACATTCTCTTCAGAGCTGCAGTGAAACCAGGAACCACGTGGAGAAGGCACCCACACTGAAAGTGCCTGGAGGGAACGTTGGGGCTTCTTCTCAGTGTCTCTGATATAGGGTTTCACTGTCCTGGGAAACTCTCTGCTAACACCCTGCAGAGCGCTGTGCCCAATATACAGAAACGTCTTGCGGTATCTCCTACAGGGAAAGTGCCAGGAGGGAAAAGTGAGGATTATGTTTAGACTTTCTCGGAACTGCTTCAAATCAACTAGATATCTTTGTGCTGTAAATCTCCCAACAGCCAAATGTAAAAGCAGCAAACATCTCGCTGTATGTCCCACATCCAAAGTGCCAAGAGAGAGCTTGCTCTCCCTGTCTTTGAGTACTGTTTGCGCTGTCCCGATTACCCCTTTGCTAACATTCTCTTCAGAGCTGCAGTGAAACCAGGAACCACGTGGAGAAGGCACCCCCACTGAAAGTGCCTGGAGGGAACATTGGGGCTTCTTCTCAGTGTCTCTGATATAGGGTTTCACTGTCCCGGGAAAGTCTCTGCTAACACCCTGCAGAGCGCTGTGCCCAATATACAGAAACGTCTTGCGGTATCTCCTACAGGGAAAGTGCCAGGAGGGAAAAGTGAGGATTATGTTTAGACTTTCTCGGAACTGCTTCAAATCAACTAGATATCTTTGTGCTGTAAATCTCCCAACAGCCAAATGTAAAAGCAGCAAACATCTCGCTGTATGTCCCACATCCAAAGTGCCAAGAGAGAGCTTGCTCTCCCTGTCTTTGAGTACTGTTTGCACTGTCCCGATTACCTCTTTGCTAACATTCTCTTCAGAGCTGCAGTGAAACCAGGAACCACGTGGAGAAGGCACCCACACTGAAAGTGCCTGGAGGGAACATTGGGGCTTCTTCTCAGTGTCTCTGATATAGGGTTTCACTGTCCCGGGAAACTCTCTGCTAACACCCTGCAGAGCGCTGTGCCCAATATACAGAAACGTCTTGCGGTATCTCCTACAGGGAAAGTGCCAGGAGGGAAAAGTGAGGATTATGTTTAGACTTTCTCGGAACTGCTTCAAATCAACTAGATATCTTTGTGCTGTAAATCTCCCAACAGCCAAATGTAAAAGCAGCAAACATCTCGCTGTATGTCCCACATCCAAAGTGCCAAGAGAGAGCTTGCTCTCCCTGTCTTTGAGTACTGTTTGCACTGTCCCGATTACCTCTTTGCTAACATTCTCTTCAGAGCTGCAGTGAAACCAGGAACCACGTGGAGAAGGCACCCACACTGAAAGTGCCTGGAAGGAACGTTGGGGCTTCTTCTCAGTGTCTCTGATATAGGGTTTCACTGTCCCGGGAAACTCTCTGCTAACACCCTGCACAGCGCTGTGCCCAATATACAGAAATGTCTTGCGGTATCCCCTACAGGGAAAGTGCCAGGAGGGAAAAGTGAGGATTATGTTTAGACTTTCTCGGAACTGCTTCAAATCAACTAGATATCTTTGTGCTGTAAATCTCCCAACAGCCAAACGCAAAAGCAGCAAACATCTCACTGTATGTCCCACATCCAAAGTGCCAAGAGAGTAATGTAGAGCTTGCTCTCCCTGTCTTTGAGTACTGTTTGCACTGTCCCGATTACCTCTTTGCTAACATTCTCTTCAGAGCTGCAGTGAAACCAGGAACCACGTGGAGAAGGCACCCACACTGAAAGTGCCTGGAAGGAACGTTGGGGCTTCTTCTCAGTGTCTCTGATATAGGGTTTCACTGTCCCGGGAAACTCTCTGCTAACACCCTGCAGAGCGCTGTGCCCAATATACAGAAACGTCTTGCGGTATCTCCTACAGGGAAAGTGCCAGGAGGGAAAAGTGAGGATTATGTTTAGACTTTCTCGGAACTGCTTCAAATCAACTAGATATCTTTGTGCTGTAAATCTCCCAACAGCCAAATGTAAAAGCAGCAAACATCTCGCTGTATGTCCCACATCCAAAGTGCCAAGAGAGAGCTTGCTCTCCCTGTCTTTGAGTACTGTTTGCGCTGTCCCGATTACCTCTTTGCTAACATTCTCTTCAGAGCTGCAGTGAAACCAGGAACCACGTGGAGAAGGCACCCACACTGAAAGTGCCTGGAAGGAACGTTGGGGCTTCTTCTCAGTGTCTCTGATATAGGGTTTCACTGTCCCGGGAAACTCTCTGCTAACACCCTGCAGAGCGCTGTGCCCAATATACAGAAACGTCTTGCGGTATCTCCTACAGGGAAAGTGCCAGGAGGGAAAAGTGAGGATTATGTTTAGACTTTCTCGGAACTGCTTCAAATCAACTAGATATCTTTGTGCTGTAAATCTCCCAACAGCCAAATGTAAAAGCAGCAAACATCTCGCTGTATGTCCCACATCCAAAGTGCCAAGAGAGTAATGTAGAGCTTGCTCTCCCTGTCTTTGAGTACTGTTTGCACTGTCCCGATTACCTCTTTGCTAACATTCTCTTCAGAGCTGCAGTGAAACCAGGAACCACGTGGAGAAGGCACCCACACTGAAAGTGCCTGGAGGGAACATTGGGGCTTCTTCTCAGTGTCTCTGATATAGGGTTTCACTGTCCCGGGAAACTCTCTGCTAACACCCTGCAGAGCGCTGTGCCCAATATACAGAAACGTCTTGCGGTATCTCCTACAGGGAAAGTGCCAGGAGGGAAAAGTGAGGATTATGTTTAGACTTTCTCGGAACTGCTTCAAATCAACTAGATATCTTTGTGCTGTAAATCTCCCAACAGCCAAATGTAAAAGCAGCAAACATCTCGCTGTATGTCCCACATCCAAAGTGCCAAGAGAGAGCTTGCTCTCCCTGTCTTTGAGTACTGTTTGCGCTGTCCCGATTACCTCTTTGCTAACATTCTCTTCAGAGCTGCAGTGAAACCAGGAACCACGTGGAGAAGGCACCCACACTGAAAGTGCCTGGAAGGAACGTTGGGGCTTCTTCTCAGTGTCTCTGATATAGGGTTTCACTGTCCCGGGAAACTCTCTGCTAACACCCTGCAGAGCGCTGTGCCCAATATACAGAAACGTCTTGCGGTATCTCCTACAGGGAAAGTGCCAGGAGGGAAAAGTGAGGATTATGTTTAGACTTTCTCGGAACTGCTTCAAATCAACTAGATATCTTTGTGCTGTAAATCTCCCAACAGCCAAATGTAAAAGCAGCAAACATCTCGCTGTATGTCCCACATCCAAAGTGCCAAGAGAGTAATGTAGAGCTTGCTCTCCCTGTCTTTGAGTACTGTTTGCCCTGTCCCGATTACCTCTTTGCTAACATTCTCTTCAGAGCTGCAGTGAAACCAGGAACCACGTGGAGAAGGCACCCACACTGAAAGTGCCTGGAGGGAACATTGGGGCTTCTTCTCAGTGTCTCTGATATAGGGTTTCACTGTCCCGGGAAACTCTCTGCTAACACCCTGCAGAGCGCTGTGCCCAATATACAGAAACGTCTTGCGGTATCTCCTACAGGGAAAGTGCCAGGAGGGAAAAGTGAGGATTATGTTTAGACTTTCTCGGAACTGCTTCAAATCAACTAGATATCTTTGTGCTGTAAATCTCCCAACAGCCAAATGTAAAAGCAGCAAACATCTCGCTGTATGTCCCACATCCAAAGTGCCAAGAGAGAGCTTGCTCTCCCTGTCTTTGGGTACTGTTTGCACTGTCCCGATTACCTCTTTGCTAACATTCTCTTCAGAGCTGCAGTGAAACCAGGAACCACGTGGAGAAGGCACCCACACTGAAAGTGCCTGGAAGGAACGTTGGGGCTTCTTCTCAGTGTCTCTGATATAGGGTTTCACTGTCCCGGGAAACTCTCTGCTAACACCCTGCAGAGCGCTGTGCCCAATATACAGAAACGTCTTGCGGTATCTCCTACAGGGAAAGTGCCAGGAGGGAAAAGTGAGGATTATGTTTAGACTTTCTCGGAACTGCTTCAAATCAACTAGATATCTTTGTGCTGTAAATCTCCCAACAGCCAAATGTAAAAGCAGCAAACATCTCGCTGTATGTCCCACATCCAAAGTGCCAAGAGAGAGCTTGCTCTCCCTGTCTTTGAGTACTGTTTGCACTGTCCTGATTACCTCTTTGCTAACATTCTCTTCAGAGCTGCAGTGAAACCAGGAACCACGTGGAGAAGGCACCCACACTGAAAGTGCCTGGAGGGAACACTGGGGCTTCTTCTCAGTGTCTCTGATATAGGGTTTCACTGTCCCGGGAAACTCTCTGCTAACACCCTGCAGAGCGCTGTGCCCAATATACAGAAACGTCTTGCGGTATCTCCTACAGGGAAAGTGCCAGGAGGGAAAAGTGAGGATTATGTTTAGACTTTCTCGGAACTGCTTCAAATCAACTAGATATCTTTGTGCTGTAAATCTCCCAACAGCCAAATGTAAAAGCAGCAAACATCTCACTGTATGTCCCACATCCAAAGTGCCAAGAGAGAGCTTGCTCTCCCTGTCTTTGAGTACTGTTTGCGCTGTCCCGATTACCCCTTTGCTAACATTCTCTTCAGAGCTGCAGTGAAACCAGGAACCACGTGGAGAAGGCACCCCCACTGAAAGTGCCTGGAGGGAACATTGGGGCTTCTTCTCAGTGTCTCTGATATAGGGTTTCACTGTCCCGGGAAAGTCTCTGCTAACACCCTGCACAGCGCTGTGCCCAATATACAGAAACGTCTTGCGGTATCTCCTACAGGGAAAGTGCCAGGAGGGAAAAGTGAGGATTATGTTTAGACTTTCTCGGAACTGCTTCAAATCAACTAGATATCTTTGTGCTGTAAATCTCCCAACAGCCAAATGTAAAAGCAGCAAACATCTCGCTGTATGTCCCACATCCAAAGTGCCAAGAGAGAGCTTGCTCTCCCTGTCTTTGAGTACTGTTTGCACTGTCCCGATTACCTCTTTGCTAACATTCTCTTCAGAGCTGCAGTGAAACCAGGAACCACGTGGAGAAGGCACCCACACTGAAAGTGCCTGGAGGGAACATTGGGGCTTCTTCTCAGTGTCTCTGATATAGGGTTTCACTGTCCCGGGAAACTCTCTGCTAACACCCTGCAGAGCGCTGTGCCCAATATACAGAAACGTCTTGCGGTATCTCCTACAGGGAAAGTGCCAGGAGGGAAAAGTGAGGATTATGTTTAGACTTTCTCGGAACTGCTTCAAATCAACTAGATATCTTTGTGCTGTAAATCTCCCAACAGCCAAATGTAAAAGCAGCAAACATCTCGCTGTATGTCCCACATCCAAAGTGCCAAGAGAGAGCTTGCTCTCCCTGTCTTTGAGTACTGTTTGCACTGTCCCGATTACCCCTTTGCTAACATTCTCTTCAGAGCTGCAGTGAAACCAGGAACCACGTGGAGAAGGCACCCACACTGAAAGTGCCTGGAAGGAACGTTGGGGCTTCTTCTCAGTGTCTCTGACATAGGGTTTCACTGTCCCGGGAAAGTCTCTGCTAACACCCTGCACAGCGCTGTGCCCAATATACAGAAATGTCTTGCGGTATCCCCTACAGGGAAAGTGCCAGGAGGGAAAAGTGAGGATTATGCTTAGACTTTCTCGGAACTGCTTCAAATCAACTAGATATCTTTGTGCTGTAAATCTCCCAACAGCCAAACGCAAAAGCAGCAAACATCTCACTGTATGTCCCACATCCAAAGTGCCAAGAGAATAATGTAGAGCTTGCTCTCCCTGTCTTTGAGTACTGTGTGCACTGTCCCGATTACCTCTTTGCTAACATTCTCTTCAGAGCTGCAGTGAAACCAGGAACCACGTGGAGAAGGCACCCACACTGAAAGTGCCTGGAGGGAACATTGGGGCTTCTTCTCAGTGTCTCTGATATAGGGTTTCACTGTCCCGGGAAACTCTCTGCTAACACCCTGCAGAGCGCTGTGCCCAATATACAGAAACGTCTTGCGGTATCTCCTACAGGGAAAGTGCCAGGAGGGAAAAGTGAGGATTATGTTTAGACTTTCTCGGAACTGCTTCAAATCAACTAGATATCTTTGTGCTGTAAATCTCCCAACAGCCAAATGTAAAAGCAGCAAACATCTCGCTGTATGTCCCACATCCAAAGTGCCAAGAGAGAGCTTGCTCTCCCTGTCTTTGAGAACTGTTTGCACTGTCCCGATTACCTCTTTGCTAACATTCTCTTCAGAGCTGCAGTGAAACCAGGAACCACGTGGAGAAGGCACCCACACTGAAAGTGCCTGGAAGGAACGTTGGGGCTTCTTCTCAGTGTCTCTGATATAGGGTTTCACTGTCCCGGGAAACTCTCTGCTAACACCCTGCAGAGCGCTGTGCCCAATATACAGAAATGTCTTGCGGTATCCCCTACAGGGAAAGTGCCAGGAGGGAAAAGTGAGGATTATGTTTAGACTTTCTCGGAACTGCTTCAAATCAACTAGATATCTTTGTGCTGTAAATCTCCCAACAGCCAAACGCAAAAGCAGCAAACATCTCACTGTATGTCCCACATCCATAGTGCCAAGAGAGTAATGTAGAGCTTGCTCTCCCTGTCTTTGAGTACTGTTTGCACTGTCCCGATTACCTCTTTGCTAACATTCTCTTCAGAGCTGCAGTGAAACCAGGAACCACGTGGAGAAGGCACCCACACTGAAAGTGCCTGGAAGGAACGTTGGGGCTTCTTCTCAGTGTCTCTGATATAGGGTTTCACTGTCCCGGGAAACTCTCTGCTAACACCCTGCAGAGCGCTGTGCCCAATATACAGAAACGTCTTGCGGTATCTCCTACAGGGAAAGTGCCAGGAGGGAAAAGTGAGGATTATGTTTAGACTTTCTCGGAACTGCTTCAAATCAACTAGATATCTTTGTGCTGTAAATCTCCCAACAGCCAAATGTAAAAGCAGCAAACATCTCGCTGTATGTCCCACATCCAAAGTGCCAAGAGAGAGCTTGCTCTCCCTGTCTTTGAGTACTGTTTGCGCTGTCCCGATTACCTCTTTGCTAACATTCTCTTCAGAGCTGCAGTGAAACCAGGAACCACGTGGAGAAGGCACCCACACTGAAAGTGCCTGGAAGGAACGTTGGGGCTTCTTCTCAGTGTCTCTGATATAGGGTTTCACTGTCCCGGGAAACTCTCTGCTAACACCCTGCAGAGCGCTGTGCCCAATATACAGAAACGTCTTGCGGTATCTCCTACAGGGAAAGTGCCAGGAGGGAAAAGTGAGGATTATGTTTAGACTTTCTCGGAACTGCTTCAAATCAACTAGATATCTTTGTGCTGTAAATCTCCCAACAGCCAAATGTAAAAGCAGCAAACATCTCGCTGTATGTCCCACATCCAAAGTGCCAAGAGAGAGCTTGCTCTCCCTGTCTTTGAGTACTGTTTGCACTGTCCCGATTACCTCTTTGCTAACATTCTCTTCAGAGCTGCAGTGAAACCAGGAACCACGTGGAGAAGGCACCCACACTGAAAGTGCCTGGAGGGAACATTGGGGCTTCTTCTCAGTGTCTCTGATATAGGGTTTCACTGTCCCGGGAAACTCTCTGCTAACACCCTGCAGAGCGCTGTGCCCAATATACAGAAACGTCTTGCGGTATCTCCTACAGGGAAAGTGCCAGGAGGGAAAAGTGAGGATTATGTTTAGACTTTCTCGGAACTGCTTCAAATCAACTAGATATCTTTGTGCTGTAAATCTCCCAACAGCCAAATGTAAAAGCAGCAAACATCTCGCTGTATGTCCCACATCCAAAGTGCCAAGAGAGAGCTTGCTCTCCCTGTCTTTGAGTACTGTTTGCACTGTCCCGATTACCCCTTTGCTAACATTCTCTTCAGAGCTGCAGTGAAACCAGGAACCACGTGGAGAAGCCACCCACACTGAAAGTGCCTGGAGGGAACATTGGGGCTTCTTCTCAGTGTCTCTGATATAGGGTTTCACTGTCCCGGGAAACTCTCTGCTAACACCCTGCAGAGCGCTGTGCCCAATATACAGAAACGTCTTGCGGTATCTCCTACAGGGAAAGTGCCAGGAGGGAAAAGTGAGGATTATGTTTAGACTTTCTCGGAACTGCTTCAAATCAACTAGATATCTTTGTGCTGTAAATCTCCCAACAGCCAAATGTAAAAGCAGCAAACATCTCGCTGTATGTCCCACATCCAAAGTGCCAAGAGAGAGCTTGCTCTCCCTGTCTTTGAGTACTGTTTGCACTGTCCCGATTACCTCTTTGCTAACATTCTCTTCAGAGCTGCAGTGAAACCAGGAACCACGTGGAGAAAGCACCCACACTGAAAGTGCCTGGAAGGAACGTTGGGGCTTCTTCTCAGTGTCTCTGATATAGGGTTTCACTGTCCCGGGAAACTCTCTGCTAACACCCTGCAGAGCGCTGTGCCCAATATACAGAAACGTCTTGCGGTATCTCCTACAGGGAAAGTGCCAGGAGGGAAAAGTGAGGATTATGTTTAGACTTTCTCGGAACTGCTTCAAATCAACTAGATATCTTTGTGCTGTAAATCTCCCAACAGCCAAATGTAAAAGCAGCAAACATCTCGCTGTATGTCCCACATCCAAAATTGCCAAGAGAGAGCTTGCTCTCCCTGTCTTTGAGTACTGTTTGCACTGTCCCGATTACCTCTTTGCTAACATTCTCTTCAGAGCTGCAGTGAAACCAGGAACCACGTGGAGAAAGCACCCACACTGAAAGTGCCTGGAAGGAATGTTGGGGCTTCTTCTCAGTGTCTCTGATATAGGGTTTCACTGTCCCGGGAAACTCTCTGCTAACACCCTGCAGAGCGCTGTGCCCAATATACAGAAACGTCTTGCGGTATCTCCTACAGGGAAAGTGCCAGGAGGGAAAAGTGAGGATTATGTTTAGACATTCTCGGAACTGCTTCAAATCAACTAGATATCTTTGTGCTGTAAATCTCCCAACAGCCAAATGTAAAAGCAGCAAACATCTCGCTGTATGTCCCACATCCAAAGTGCCAAGAGAGAGCTTGCTCTCCCTGTCTTTGAGTACTGTTTGCGCTGTCCCGATTACCCCTTTGCTAACATTCTCTTCAGAGCTGCAGTGAAACCAGGAACCACGTGGAGAAGGCACCCACACTGAAAGTGCCTGGAGGGAACACTGGGGCTTCTTCTCAGTTTCTCTGACATAGGGTTTCACTGTCCCGGGAAAGTCTCTGCTAACACCCTGCACAGCGCTGTGCCCAATATACAGAAATGTCTTGCGGTATCCCCTACAGGGAAAGTGCCAGGAGGGAAAAGTGAGGATTATGCTTAGACTTTCTCGGAACTGCTTCAAATCAACTAGATATCTTTGTGCTGTAAACCTCCCAACAGCCAAACGCAAAAGCAGCAAACATCTCGCTGTATGTCCCACATCCAAAATTGCCAAGAGAGTAATGTAGAGCTTGCTCTCCCTGTCTTTGAGTACTGTTTGCACTGTCCCGATTACCTCTTTGCTAACATTCTCTTCAGAGCTGCAGTGAAACCAGGAACCACGTGGAGAAGGCACCCACACTGAAAGTGCCTGGAGGGAACATTGGGGCTTCTTCTCAGTGTCTCTGATATAGGGTTTCACTGTCCCGGGAAACTCTCTGCTAACACCCTGCAGAGCGCTGTGCCCAATATACAGAAACGTCTTGCGGTATCTCCTACAGGGAAAGTGCCAGGAGGGAAAAGTGAGGATTATGTTTAGACTTTCTCGGAACTGCTTCAAATCAACTAGATATCTTTGTGCTGTAAATCTCCCAACAGCCAAATGTAAAAGCAGCAAACATCTCGCTGTATGTCCCACATCCAAAGTGCCAAGAGAGAGCTTGCTCTCCCTGTCTTTGAGTACTGTTTGCACTGTCCCGATTACCTCTTTGCTAACATTCTCTTCAGAGCTGCAGTGAAACCAGGAACCACGTGGAGAAGGCACCCACACTGAAAGTGCCTGGAGGGAACGTTGGGGCTTCTTCTCAGTGTCTCTGATATAGGGTTTCACTGTCCCGGGAAACTCTCTGCTAACACCCTGCAGAGCGCTGTGCCCAATATACAGAAACGTCTTGCGGTATCTCCTACAGGGAAAGTGCCAGGAGGGAAAAGTGAGGATTATGTTTAGACTTTCTCGGAACTGCTTCAAATCAACTAGATATCTTTGTGCTGTAAATCTCCCAACAGCCAAACGCAAAAGCAGCAAACATCTCGCTGTATGTCCCACATCCAAAGTGCCAAGAGAGATCTTGCTCTCCCTGTCTTTGAGTACTGTTTGCACTGTCCCGATTACCTCTTTGCTAACATTCTCTTCAGAGCTGCTGTGAAACCAGGAACCACGTGGAGAAGGCACCCACACTGAAAGTGCCTGGAAGGAACGTTGGGGCTTCTTCTCAGTGTCTCTGATATAGGGTTTCACTGTCCCGGGAAACTCTCTGCTAACACCCTGCAGAGCGCTGTGCCCAATATACAGAAACGTCTTGCGGTATCTCCTACAGGGAAAGTGCCAGGAGGGAAAAGTGAGGATTATGTTTAGACTTTCTCGGAACTGCTTCAAATCAACTAGATATCTTTGTGCTGTAAATCTCCCAACAGCCAAATGTAAAAGCAGCAAACATCTCGCTGTATGTCCCACATCCAAAGTGCCAAGAGAGAGCTTGCTCTCCCTGTCTTTGAGTACTGTTTGCACTGTCCCGATTACCTCTTTGCTAACATTCTCTTCAGAGCTGCAGTGAAACCAGGAACCACGTGGAGAAGGCACCCACACTGAAAGTGCCTGGAGGGAACATTGGGGCTTCTTCTCAGTGTCTCTGATATAGGGTTTCACTGTCCCGGGAAACTCTCTGCTAACACCCTGCAGAGCGCTGTGCCCAATATACAGAAACGTCTTGCGGTATCTCCTACAGGGAAAGTGCCAGGAGGGAAAAGTGAGGATTATGTTTAGACTTTCTCGGAACTGCTTCAAATCAACTAGATATCTTTGTGCTGTAAATCTCCCAACAGCCAAATGTAAAAGCAGCAAACATCTCGCTGTATGTCCCACATCCAAAGTGCCAAGAGAGAGCTTGCTCTCCCTGTCTTTGAGTACTGTTTGCACTGTCCCGATTACCCCTTTGCTAACATTCTCTTCAGAGCTGCAGTGAAACCAGGAACCACGTGGAGAAGGCACCCACACTGAAAGTGCCTGGAAGGAACGTTGGGGCTTCTTCTCAGTGTCTCTGACATAGGGTTTCACTGTCCCGGGAAAGTCTCTGCTAACACCCTGCACAGCGCTGTGCCCAATATACAGAAATGTCTTGCGGTATCCCCTACAGGGAAAGTGCCAGGAGGGAAAAGTGAGGATTATGCTTAGACTTTCTCGGAACTGCTTCAAATCAACTAGATATCTTTGTGCTGTAAATCTCCCAACAGCCAAACGCAAAAGCAGCAAACATCTCACTGTATGTCCCACATCCAAAGTGCCAAGAGAATAATGTAGAGCTTGCTCTCCCTGTCTTTGAGTACTGTGTGCACTGTCCCGATTACCTCTTTGCTAACATTCTCTTCAGAGCTGCAGTGAAACCAGGAACCACGTGGAGAAGGCACCCACACTGAAAGTGCCTTGAGGGAACATTGGGGCTTCTTCTCAGTGTCTCTGATATAGGGTTTCACTGTCCCGGGAAACTCTCTGCTAACACCCTGCAGAGCGCTGTGCCCAATATACAGAAACATCTTGCGGTATCTCCTACAGGGAAAGTGCCAGGAGGGAAAAGTGAGGATTATGTTTAGACTTTCTCGGAACTGCTTCAAATCAACTAGATATCTTTGTGCTGTAAATCTCCCAACAGCCAAATGTAAAAGCAGCAAACATCTCGCTGTATGTCCCACATCCAAAGTGCCAAGAGAGAGCTTGCTCTCCCTGTCTTTGAGAACTGTTTGCACTGTCCCGATTACCTCTTTGCTAACATTCTCTTCAGAGCTGCAGTGAAACCAGGAACCACGTGGAGAAGGCACCCACACTGAAAGTGCCTGGAAGGAACGTTGGGGCTTCTTCTCAGTGTCTCTGATATAGGGTTTCACTGTCCCGGGAAACTCTCTGCTAACACCCTGCACAGCGCTGTGCCCAATATACAGAAATGTCTTGCGGTATCCCCTACAGGGAAAGTGCCAGGAGGGAAAAGTGAGGATTATGTTTAGACTTTCTCGGAACTGCTTCAAATCAACTAGATATCTTTGTGCTGTAAATCTCCCAACAGCCAAACGCAAAAGCAGCAAACATCTCACTGTATGTCCCACATCCAAAGTGCCAAGAGAGTAATGTAGAGCTTGCTCTCCCTGTCTTTGAGTACTGTTTGCACTGTCCCGATTACCTCTTTGCTAACATTCTCTTCAGAGCTGCAGTGAAACCAGGAACCACGTGGAGAAGGCACCCACACTGAAAGTGCCTGGAAGGAACGTTGGGGCTTCTTCTCAGTGTCTCTGATATAGGGTTTCACTGTCCCGGGAAACTCTCTGCTAACACCCTGCAGAGCGCTGTGCCCAATATACAGAAACGTCTTGCGGTATCTCCTACAGGGAAAGTGCCAGGAGGGAAAAGTGAGGATTATGTTTAGACTTTCTCGGAACTGCTTCAAATCAACTAGATATCTTTGTGCTGTAAATCTCCCAACAGCCAAATGTAAAAGCAGCAAACATCTCGCTGTATGTCCCACATCCAAAGTGCCAAGAGAGAGCTTGCTCTCCCTGTCTTTGAGTACTGTTTGCGCTGTCCCGATTACCTCTTTGCTAACATTCTCTTCAGAGCTGCAGTGAAACCAGGAACCACGTGGAGAAGGCACCCACACTGAAAGTGCCTGGAAGGAACGTTGGGGCTTCTTCTCAGTGTCTCTGATATAGGGTTTCACTGTCCCGGGAAACTCTCTGCTAACACCCTGCAGAGCGCTGTGCCCAATATACAGAAACGTCTTGCGGTATCTCCTACAGGGAAAGTGCCAGGAGGGAAAAGTGAGGATTATGTTTAGACTTTCTCGGAACTGCTTCAAATCAACTAGATATCTTTGTGCTGTAAATCTCCCAACAGCCAAATGTAAAAGCAGCAAACATCTCGCTGTATGTCCCACATCCAAAGTGCCAAGAGAGTAATGTAGAGCTTGCTCTCCCTGTCTTTGAGTACTGTTTGCACTGTCCCGATTACCTCTTTGCTAACATTCTCTTCAGAGCTGCAGTGAAACCAGGAACCACGTGGAGAAGGCACCCACACTGAAAGTGCCTGGAGGGAACATTGGGGCTTCTTCTCAGTGTCTCTGATATAGGGTTTCACTGTCCCGGGAAACTCTCTGCTAACACCCTGCAGAGCGCTGTGCCCAATATACAGAAACGTCTTGCGGTATCTCCTACAGGGAAAGTGCCAGGAGGGAAAAGTGAGGATTATGTTTAGACTTTCTCGGAACTGCTTCAAATCAACTAGATATCTTTGTGCTGTAAATCTCCCAACAGCCAAATGTAAAAGCAGCAAACATCTCGCTGTATGTCCCACATCCAAAGTGCCAAGAGAGAGCTTGCTCTCCCTGTCTTTGAGTACTGTTTGCACTGTCCCGATTACCCCTTTGCTAACATTCTCTTCAGAGCTGCAGTGAAACCAGGAACCACGTGGAGAAGGCACCCACACTGAAAGTGCCTGGAGGGAACATTGGGGCTTCTTCTCAGTGTCTCTGATATAGGGTTTCACTGTCCCGGGAAAGTCTCTGCTAACACCCTGCAGAGCGCTGTGCCCAATATACAGAAACGTCTTGCGGTATCTCCTACAGGGAAAGTGCCAGGAGGGAAAAGTGAGGATTATGTTTAGACTTTCTCGGAACTGCTTCAAATCAACTAGATATCTTTGTGCTGTAAATCTCCCAACAGCCAAATGTAAAAGCAGCAAACATCTCGCTGTATGTCCCACATCCAAAGTGCCAAGAGAGAGCTTGCTCTCCCTGTCTTTGAGTACTGTTTGCACTGTCCCGATTACCTCTTTGCTAACATTCTCTTCAGAGCTGCAGTGAAACCAGGAACCACGTGGAGAAAGCACCCACACTGAAAGTGCCTGGAAGGAACGTTGGGGCTTCTTCTCAGTGTCTCTGATATAGGGTTTCACTGTCCCGGGAAAGTCTCTGCTAACACCCTGCAGAGCGCTGTGCCCAATATACAGAAACGTCTTGCGGTATCTCCTACAGGGAAAGTGCCAGGAGGGAAAAGTGAGGATTATGTTTAGACTTTCTCGGAACTGCTTCAAATCAACTAGATATCTTTGTGCTGTAAATCTCCCAACAGCCAAATGTAAAAGCAGCAAACATCTCGCTGTATGTCCCACATCCAAAGTGCCAAGAGAGAGCTTGCTCTCCCTGTCTTTGAGTACTGTTTGCACTGTCCCGATTACCTCTTTGCTAACATTCTCTTCAGAGCTGCAGTGAAACCAGGAACCACGTGGAGAAAGCACCCACACTGAAAGTGCCTGGAAGGAACGTTGGGGCTTCTTCTCAGTGTCTCTGATATAGGGTTTCACTGTCCCGGGAAACTCTCTGCTAACACCCTGCAGAGCGCTGTGCCCAATATACAGAAACGTCTTGCGGTATCTCCTACAGGGAAAGTGCCAGGAGGGAAAAGTGAGGATTATGTTTAGACATTCTCGGAACTGCTTCAAATCAACTAGATATCTTTGTGCTGTAAATCTCCCAACAGCCAAATGTAAAAGCAGCAAACATCTCGCTGTATGTCCCACATCCAAAGTGCCAAGAGAGAGCTTGCTCTCCCTGTCTTTGAGTACTGTTTGCGCTGTCCCGATTACCCCTTTGCTAACATTCTCTTCAGAGCTGCAGTGAAACCAGGAACCACGTGGAGAAGGCACCCACACTGAAAGTGCCTGGAGGGAACACTGGGGCTTCTTCTCAGTTTCTCTGACATAGGGTTTCACTGTCCCGGGAAAGTCTCTGCTAACACCCTGCACAGCGCTGTGCCCAATATACAGAAATGTCTTGCGGTATCCCCTACAGGGAAAGTGCCAGGAGGGAAAAGTGAGGATTATGTTTAGACTTTCTCGGAACTGCTTCAAATCAACTAGATATCTTTGTGCTGTAAACCTCCCAACAGCCAAACGCAAAAGCAGCAAACATCTCGCTGTATGTCCCACATCCAAAATTGCCAAGAGAGTAATGTAGAGCTTGCTCTCCCTGTCTTTGAGTACTGTTTGCACTGTCCCGATTACCTCTTTGCTAACATTCTCTTCAGAGCTGCAGTGAAACCAGGAACCACGTGGAGAAGGCACCCACACTGAAAGTGCCTGGAGGGAACATTGGGGCTTCTTCTCAGTGTCTCTGATATAGGGTTTCACTGTCCCGGGAAACTCTCTGCTAACACCCTGCAGAGCGCTGTGCCCAATATACAGAAACGTCTTGCGGTATCTCCTACAGGGAAAGTGCCAGGAGGGAAAAGTGAGGATTATGTTTAGACTTTCTCGGAACTGCTTCAAATCAACTAGATATCTTTGTGCTGTAAATCTCCCAACAGCCAAATGTAAAAGCAGCAAACATCTCGCTGTATGTCCCACATCCAAAGTGCCAAGAGAGAGCTTGCTCTCCCTGTCTTTGAGTACTGTTTGCACTGTCCCGATTACCTCTTTGCTAACATTCTCTTCAGAGCTGCAGTGAAACCAGGAACCACGTGGAGAAGGCACCCACACTGAAAGTGCCTGGAGGGAACATTGGGGCTTCTTCTCAGTGTCTCTGATATAGGGTTTCACTGTCCCGGGAAACTCTCTGCTAACACCCTGCAGAGCGCTGTGCCCAATATACAGAAACGTCTTGCGGTATCTCCTACAGGGAAAGTGCCAGGAGGGAAAAGTGAGGATTATGTTTAGACTTTCTCGGAACTGCTTCAAATCAACTAGATATCTTTGTGCTGTAAATCTCCCAACAGCCAAACGCAAAAGCAGCAAACATCTCGCTGTATGTCCCACATCCAAAGTGCCAAGAGAGATCTTGCTCTCCCTGTCTTTGAGTACTGTTTGCGCTGTCCCGATTACCCCTTTGCTAACATTTCCTTCAGAGCTGCAGTGAAACCAGGAACCACGTGGAGAAGGCACCCACACTGAAAGTGCCTGGAGGGAACATTGGGGCTTCTTCTCAGTGTCTCTGATATAGGGTTTCACTGTCCCGGGAAACTCTCTGCTAACACCCTGCAGAGCGCTGTGCCCAATATACAGAAACGTCTTGCGGTATCTCCTACAGGGAAAGTGCCAGGAGGGAAAAGTGAGGATTATGTTTAGACTTTCTCGGAACTGCTTCAAATCAACTAGATATCTTTGTGCTGTAAATCTCCCAACAGCCAAATGTAAAAGCAGCAAACATCTCGCTGTATGTCCCACATCCAAAGTGCCAAGAGAGAGCTTGCTCTCCCTGTCTTTGAGTACTGTTTGCGCTGTCCCGATTACCCCTTTGCTAACATTCTCTTCAGAGCTGCAGTGAAACCAGGAACCACGTGGAGAAGGCACCCACACTGAAAGTGCCTGGAGGGAACATTGGGGCTTCTTCTCAGTGTCTCTGACATAGGGTTTCACTGTCCCGGGAAAGTCTCTGCTAACACCCTGCACAGCGCTGTGCCCAATATACAGAAATGTCTTGCGGTATCCCCTACAGGGAAAGTGCCAGGAGGGAAAAGTGAGGATTATGCTTAGACTTTCTCGGAACTGCTTCAAATCAACTAGATATCTTTGTGCTGTAAATCTCCCAACAGCCAAACGCAAAAGCAGCAAACATCTCGCTGTATGTCCACATCCAAAGTGCCAAGAGAATAATGTAGAGCTTGCTCTCCCTGTCTTTGAGTACTGTTTGCGCTGTCCCGATTACCTCTTTGCTAACATTCTCTTCAGAGCTGCAGTGAAACCAGGAACCACGTGGAGAAGGCACCCACACTGAAAGTGCCTGGAGGGAACATTGGGGCTTCTTCTCAGTGTCTCTGATATAGGGTTTCACTGTCCCGGGAAACTCTCTGCTAACACCCTGCAGAGCGCTGTGCCCAATATACAGAAACGTCTTGCGGTATCTCCTACAGGGAAAGTGCCAGGAGGGAAAAGTGAGGATTATGTTTAGACTTTCTCGGAACTGCTTCAAATCAACTAGATATCTTTGTGCTGTAAATCTCCCAACAGCCAAACGCAAAAGCAGCAAACATCTCGCTGTATGTCCCACATCCAAAGTGCCAAGAGAGAGCTTGCTCTCCCTGTCTTTGAGTACTGTTTGCACTGTCCCGATTACCTCTTTGCTAACATTCTCTTCAGAGCTGCAGTGAAACCAGGAACCACGTGGAGAAGGCACCCACACTGAAAGTGCCTGGAGGGAACGTTGGGGCTTCTTCTCAGTGTCTCTGATATAGGGTTTCACTGTCCCGGGAAAGTCTCTGCTAACACCCTGCAGAGCGCTGTGCCCAATATACAGAAACGTCTTGCGGTATCTCCTACAGGGAAAGTGCCAGGAGGGAAAAGTGAGGATTATGTTTAGACTTTCTCGGAACTGCTTCAAATCAACTAGATATCTTTGTGCTGTAAATCTCCCAACAGCCAAATGCAAAAGCAGCAAACATCTCGCTGTATGTCCCACATCCAAAGTGCCAAGAGAGTAATGTAGAGCTTGCTCTCCCTGTCTTTGAGTACTGTTTGCACTGTCCCGATTACCTCTTTGCTAACATTCTCTTCAGAGCTGCTGTGAAACCAGGAACCACGTGGAGAAGGCACCCACACTGAAAGTGCCTGGAAGGAACGTTGGGGCTTCTTCTCAGTGTCTCTGATATAGGGTTTCACTGTCCCGGGAAACTCTCTGCTAACACCCTGCAGAGCGCTGTGCCCAATATACAGAAACGTCTTGCGGTATCTCCTACAGGGAAAGTGCCAGGAGGGAAAAGTGAGGATTATGTTTAGACTTTCTCGGAACTGCTTCAAATCAACTAGATATCTTTGTGCTGTAAATCTCCCAACAGCCAAACGCAAAAGCAGCAAACATCTCGCTGTATGTCCCACATCCAAAGTGCCAAGAGAGAGCTTGCTCTCCCTGTCTTTGAGTACTGTTTGCACTGTCCCGATTACCTCTTTGCTAACATTCTCTTCAGAGCTGCAGTGAAACCAGGAACCACGTGGAGAAGGCACCCACACTGAAAGTGCCTGGAAGGAACGTTGGGGCTTCTTCTCAGTGTCTCTGATATAGGGTTTCACTCTCCCGGGAAACTCTCTGCTAACACCCTGCAGAGCGCTGTGCCCAATATACAGAAACGTCTTGCGGTATCTCCTACAGGGAAAGTGCCAGGAGGGAAAAGTGAGGATTATGTTTAGACTTTCTCGGAACTGCTTCAAATCAACTAGATATCTTTGTGCTGTAAATCTCCCAACAGCCAAATGTAAAAGCAGCAAACATCTCGCTGTATGTCCCACATCCAAAGTGCCAAGAGAGAGCTTGCTCTCCCTGTCTTTGAGTACTGTTTGCGCTGTCCCGATTACCCCTTTGCTAACATTCTCTTCAGAGCTGCAGTGAAACCAGGAACCACGTGGAGAAGGCACCCACACTGAAAGTGCCTGGAGGGAACATTGGGGCTTCTTCTCAGTGTCTCTGACATAGGGTTTCACTGTCCCGGGAAAGTCTCTGCTAACACCCTGCACAGCGCTGTGCCCAATATACAGAAATGTCTTGCGGTATCCCCTACAGGGAAAGTGCCAGGAGGGAAAAGTGAGGATTATGCTTAGACTTTCTCGGAACTGCTTCAAATCAACTAGATATCTTTGTGCTGTAAATCTCCCAACAGTCAAACGCAAAAGCAGCAAACATCTCGCTGTATGTCCACATCCAAAGTGCCAAGAGAATAATGTAGAGCTTGCTCTCCCTGTCTTTGAGTACTGTTTGCGCTGTCCCGATTACCTCTTTGCTCACATTCTCTTCAGAGCTGCAGTGAAACCAGGAACCACGTGGAGAAGGCACCCACACTGAAAGTGCCTGGAGGGAACATTGGGGCTTCTTCTCAGTGTCTCTGATATAGGGTTTCACTGTCCCGGGAAAGTCTCTGCTAACACCCTGCAGAGCGCTGTGCCCAATATACAGAAACGTCTTGCGGTATCTCCTACAGGGAAAGTGCCAGGAGGGAAAAGTGAGGATTATGTTTAGACTTTCTCGGAACTGCTTCAAATCAACTAGATATCTTTGTGCTGTAAATCTCCCAACAGCCAAATGTAAAAGCAGCAAACATCTCGCTGTATGTCCCACATCCAAAGTGCCAAGAGAGAGCTTGCTCTCCCTGTCTTTGAGTACTGTTTGCACTGTCCCGATTACCTCTTTGCTAACATTCTCTTCAGAGCTGCAGTGAAACCAGGAACCACGTGGAGAAGGCACCCACACTGAAAGTGCCTGGAGGGAACGTTGGGGCTTCTTCTCAGTGTCTCTGATATAGGGTTTCACTGTCCCGGGAAAGTCTCTGCTAACACCCTGCAGAGCGCTGTGCCCAATATACAGAAACGTCTTGCGGTATCTCCTACAGGGAAAGTGCCAGGAGGGAAAAGTGAGGATTATGTTTAGACTTTCTCGGAACTGCTTCAAATCAACTAGATATCTTTGTGCTGTAAATCTCCCAACAGCCAAATGCAAAAGCAGCAAACATCTCGCTGTATGTCCCACATCCAAAGTGCCAAGAGAGAGCTTGCTCTCCCTGTCTTTGAGTACTGTTTGCACTGTCCCGATTACCTCTTTGCTAACATTCTCTTCAGAGCTGCTGTGAAACCAGGAACCACGTGGAGAAGGCACCCACACTGAAAGTGCCTGGAAGGAACGTTGGGGCTTCTTCTCAGTGTCTCTGATATAGGGTTTCACTGTCCCGGGAAACTCTCTGCTAACACCCTGCAGAGCGCTGTGCCCAATATACAGAAACGTCTTGCGGTATCTCCTACAGGGAAAGTGCCAGGAGGGAAAAGTGAGGATTATGTTTAGACTTTCTCGGAACTGCTTCAAATCAACTAGATATCTTTGTGCTGTAAATCTCCCAACAGCCAAACGCAAAAGCAGCAAACATCTCGCTGTATGTCCCACATCCAAAGTGCCAAGAGAGAGCTTGCTCTCCCTGTCTTTGAGTACTGTTTGCACTGTCCCGATTACCTCTTTGCTAACATTCTCTTCAGAGCTGCAGTGAAACCAGGAACCACGTGGAGAAGGCACCCACACTGAAAGTGCCTGGAAGGAACGTTGGGGCTTCTTCTCAGTGTCTCTGATATAGGGTTTCACTCTCCCGGGAAACTCTCTGCTAACACCCTGCAGAGCGCTGTGCCCAATATACAGAAACGTCTTGCGGTATCTCCTACAGGGAAAGTGCCAGGAGGGAAAAGTGAGGATTATGTTTAGACTTTCTCGGAACTGCTTCAAATCAACTAGATATCTTTGTGCTGTAAATCTCCCAACAGCCAAATGTAAAAGCAGCAAACATCTCGCTGTATGTCCCACATCCAAAGTGCCAAGAGAGAGCTTGCTCTCCCTGTCTTTGAGTACTGTTTGCGCTGTCCCGATTACCTCTTTGCTAACATTCTCTTCAGAGCTGCAGTGAAACCAGGAACCACGTGGAGAAGGCACCCACACTGAAAGTGCCTGGAGGGAACATTGGGGCTTCTTCTCAGTGTCTCTGACATAGGGTTTCACTGTCCCGGGAAACTCTCTGCTAACACCCTGCAGAGCGCTGTGCCCAATATACAGAAACGTCTTGCGGTATCTCCTACAGGGAAAGTGCCAGGAGGGAAAAGTGAGGATTATGTTTAGACTTTCTCGGAACTGCTTCAAATCAACTAGATATCTTTGTGCTGTAAATCTCCCAACAGCCAAATGTAAAAGCAGCAAACATCTCGCTGTATGTCCCACATCCAAAGTGCCAAGAGAGAGCTTGCTCTCCCTGTCTTTGAGTACTGTTTGCACTGTCCCGATTACCTCTTTGCTAACATTCTCTTCAGAGCTGCAGTGAAACCAGGAACCACGTGGAGAAGGCACCCACACTGAAAGTGCCTGGAGGGAACGTTGGGGCTTCTTCTCAGTGTCTCTGATATAGGGTTTCACTGTCCCGGGAAAGTCTCTGCTAACACCCTGCACAGCGCTGTGCCCAATATACAGAAACGTCTTGCGGTATCTCCTACAGGGAAAGTGCCAGGAGGGAAAAGTGAGGATTATGTTTAGACTTTCTCGGAACTGCTTCAAATCAACTAGATATCTTTGTGCTGTAAATCTCCCAACAGCCAAATGCAAAAGCAGCAAACATCTCGCTGTATGTCCCACATCCAAAGTGCCAAGAGAGAGCTTGCTCTCCCTGTCTTTGAGTACTGTTTGCACTGTCCCGATTACCTCTTTGCTAACATTCTCTTCAGAGCTGCAGTGAAACCAGGAACCACGTGGAGAAGGCACCCACACTGAAAGTGCCTGGAGGGAACATTGGGGCTTCTTCTCAGTGTCTCTGATATAGGGTTTCACTGTCCCGGGAAACTCTCTGCTAACACCCTGCAGAGCGCTGTGCCGAATATACAGAAATGTCTTGCGGTATCTCCTACAGGGAAAGTGCCAGGAGGGAAAAGTGAGGATTATGTTTAGACTTTCTCGGAACTGCTTCAAATCAACTAGATATCTTTGTGCTGTAAATCTCCCAACAGCCAAATGTAAAAGCAGCAAACATCTCGCTGTATGTCCCACATCCAAAGTGCCAAGAGAGAGCTTGCTCTCCCTGTCTTTGAGTACTGTTTGCACTGTCCCGATTACCTCTTTGCTAACATTCTCTTCAGAGCTGCAGTGAAACCAGGAACCACGTGGAGAAGGCACCCACACTGAAAGTGCCTGGAGGGAACATTGGGGCTTCTTCTCAGTGTCTCTGATATAGGGTTTCACTGTCCCGGGAAACTCTCTGCTAACACCCTGCACAGCGCTGTGCCCAATATACAGAAACGTCTTGCGGTATCTCCTACAGGGAAAGTGCCAGGAGGGAAAAGTGAGGATTATGTTTAGACTTTCTCGGAACTGCTTCAAATCAACTAGATATCTTTGTGCTGTAAATCTCCCAACAGCCAAATGTAAAAGCAGCAAACATCTCGCTGTATGTCCCACATCCAAAGTGCCAAGAGAGAGCTTGCTCTCCCTGCCTTTGAGTACTGTTTGCACTGTCCCGATTACCTCTTTGCTAACATTCTCTTCAGAGCTGCAGTGAAACCAGGAACCACGTGGAGAAGGCACCCACACTGAAAGTGCCTGGAAGGAACGTTGGGGCTTCTTCTCAGTGTCTCTGATATAGGGTTTCACTGTCCCGGGAAACTCTCTGCTAACACCCTGCACAGCGCTGTGCCCAATATACAGAAATGTCTTGCGGTATCCCCTACAGGGAAAGTGCCAGGAGGGAAAAGTGAGGATTATGCTTAGACTTTCTCGGAACTGCTTCAAATCAACTAGATATCTTTGTGCTGTAAATCTCCCAACAGCCAAAGGCAAAAGCAGCAAACATCTCGCTGTATGTCCCACATCCAAAGTGCCAAGAGAGTAATGTAGAGCTTGCTCTCCCTGTCTTTGAGTACTGTTTGCACTGTCCCGATTACCTCTTTGCTAACATTCTCTTCAGAGCTGCAGTGAAACCAGGAACCACGTGGAGAAGGCACCCACACTGAAAGTGCCTGGAAGGAACGTTGGGGCTTCTTCTCAGTGTCTCTGATATAGGGTTTCACTGTCCCGGGAAACTCTCTGCTAACACCCTGCAGAGCGCTGTGCCCAATATACAGAAACGTCTTGCGGTATCTCCTACAGGGAAAGTGCCAGGAGGGAAAAGTGAGGATTATGTTTAGACTTTCTCGGAACTGCTTCAAATCAACTAGATATCTTTGTGCTGTAAATCTCCCAACAGCCAAATGTAAAAGCAGCAAACATCTCGCTGTATGTCCCACATCCAAAGTGCCAAGAGAGAGCTTGCTCTCCCTGTCTTTGAGTACTGTTTGCGCTGTCCCGATTACCTCTTTGCTAACATTCTCTTCAGAGCTGCAGTGAAACCAGGAACCACGTGGAGAAGGCACCCACACTGAAAGTGCCTGGAGGGAACATTGGGGCTTCTTCTCAGTGTCTCTGATATAGGGTTTCACTGTCCCGGGAAACTCTCTGCTAACACCCTGCAGAGCGCTGTGCCCAATATACAGAAACGTCTTGCGGTATCTCCTACAGGGAAAGTGCCAGGAGGGAAAAGTGAGGATTATGTTTAGACTTTCTCGGAACTGCTTCAAATCAACTAGATATCTTTGTGCTGTAAATCTCCCAACAGCCAAATGTAAAAGCAGCAAACATCTCGCTGTATGTCCCACATCCAAAGTGCCAAGAGAGAGCTTGCTCTCCCTGTCTTTGAGTACTGTTTGCACTGTCCCGATTACCTCTTTGCTAACATTCTCTTCAGAGCTGCAGTGAAACCAGGAACCACGTGGAGAAGGCACCCACACTGAAAGTGCCTGGAGGGAACGTTGGGGCTTCTTCTCAGTGTCTCTGATATAGGGTTTCACTGTCCCGGGAAAGTCTCTGCTAACACCCTGCACAGCGCTGTGCCCAATATACAGAAACGTCTTGCGGTATCTCCTACAGGGAAAGTGCCAGGAGGGAAAAGTGAGGATTATGTTTAGACTTTCTCGGAACTGCTTCAAATCAACTAGATATCTTTGTGCTGTAAATCTCCCAACAGCCAAATGCAAAAGCAGCAAACATCTCGCTGTATGTCCCACATCCAAAGTGCCAAGAGAGAGCTTGCTCTCCCTGTCTTTGAGTACTGTTTGCACTGTCCCGATTACCTCTTTGCTAACATTCTCTTCAGAGCTGCAGTGAAACCAGGAACCACGTGGAGAAGGCACCCACACTGAAAGTGCCTGGAGGGAACATTGGGGCTTCTTCTCAGTGTCTCTGATATAGGGTTTCACTGTCCCGGGAAACTCTCTGCTAACACCCTGCAGAGCGCTGTGCCGAATATACAGAAATGTCTTGCGGTATCTCCTACAGGGAAAGTGCCAGGAGGGAAAAGTGAGGATTATGTTTAGACTTTCTCGGAACTGCTTCAAATCAACTAGATATCTTTGTGCTGTAAATCTCCCAACAGCCAAATGTAAAAGCAGCAAACATCTCGCTGTATGTCCCACATCCAAAGTGCCAAGAGAGAGCTTGCTCTCCCTGTCTTTGAGTACTGTTTGCACTGTCCCGATTACCTCTTTGCTAACATTCTCTTCAGAGCTGCAGTGAAACCAGGAACCACGTGGAGAAGGCACCCACACTGAAAGTGCCTGGAGGGAACATTGGGGCTTCTTCTCAGTGTCTCTGATATAGGGTTTCACTGTCCCGGGAAACTCTCTGCTAACACCCTGCAGAGCGCTGTGCCCAATATACAGAAACGTCTTGCGGTATCTCCTACAGGGAAAGTGCCAGGAGGGAAAAGTGAGGATTATGTTTAGACTTTCTCGGAACTGCTTCAAATCAACTAGATATCTTTGTGCTGTAAATCTCCCAACAGCCAAATGTAAAAGCAGCAAACATCTCGCTGTATATCCCACACCCAAAGTGCCAAGAGAGAGCTTGCTCTCCCTGTCTTTGAGTACTGTTTGCACTGTCCCGATTACCTCTTTGCTAACATTCTCTTCAGAGCTGCAGTGAAACCAGGAACCACGTGGAGAAGGCACCCACACTGAAAGTGCCTGGAAGGAACGTTAGGGCTTCTTCTCAGTGTCTCTGATATAGGGTTTCACTGTCCCGGGAAACTCTCTGCTAACACCCTGCAGAGCGCTGTGCCCAATATACAGAAACGTCTTGCGGTATCTCCTACAGGGAAAGTGCCAGGAGGGAAAAGTGAGGATTATGTTTAGACTTTCTCGGAACTGCTTCAAATCAACTAGATATCTTTGTGCTGTAAATCTCCCAACAGCCAAACGCAAAAGCAGCAAACATCTCGCTGTATGTCCCACATCCAAAGTGCCAAGAGAGAGCTTGCTCTCCCTGTCTTTGAGTACTGTTTGCGCTATCCCGATTACCTCTTTGCTAACATTCTCTTCAGAGCTGCAGTGAAAACAGGAACCACGTGGAGAAGCCACCCACACTGAAAGTGCCTGGAGGGAACATTGGGGCTTCTTCTCAGTGTCTCTGATATAGGGTTTCACTGTCCCGGGAAACTCTCTGCTAACACCCTGCAGAGCGCTGTGCCCAATATACAGAAATGTCTTGCGGTATCCCCTACAGGGAAAGTGCCAGGAGGGAAAAGTGAGGATTATGCTTAGACTTTCTCGGAACTGCTTCAAATCAACTAGATATCTTTGTGCTGTAAATCTCCCAACAGCCAAACGCAAAAGCAGCAAACATCTCGCTGTATGTCCCACATCCAAAGTGCCAAGAGAGTAATGTAGAGCTTGCTCTCCCTGTCTTTGAGTACTGTTTGCACTGTCCCGATTACCTCTTTGCTAACATTCTCTTCAGAGCTGCAGTGAAACCAGGAACCACGTGGAGAAGGCACCCACACTGAAAGTGCCTGGAGGGAACATTGGGGCTTCTTCTCAGTGTCTCTGATATAGGGTTTCACTGTCCCGGGAAACTCTCTGCTAACACCCTGCAGAGCGCTGTGCCCAATATACAGAAACGTCTTGCGGTATCTCCTACAGGGAAAGTGCCAGGAGGGAAAAGTGAGGATTATGTTTAGACTTTCTCGGAACTGCTTCAAATCAACTAGATATCTTTGTGCTGTAAATCTCCCAACAGCCAAATGTAAAAGCAGCAAACATCTCGCTGTATGTCCCACATCCAAAGTGCCAAGAGAGAGCTTGCTCTCCCTGTCTTTGAGTACTGTTTGCACTGTCCCGATTACCTCTTTGCTAACATTCTCTTCAGAGCTGCAGTGAAACCAGGAACCACGTGGAGAAGGCACCCACACTGAAAGTGCCTGGAAGGAACGTTGGGGCTTCTTCTCAGTGTCTCTGATATAGGGTTTCACTGTCCCGGGAAACTCTCTGCTAACACCCTGCAGAGCGCTGTGCCCAATATACAGAAACGTCTTGCGGTATCTCCTACAGGGAAAGTGCCAGGAGGGAAAAGTGAGGATTATGTTTAGACTTTCTCGGAACTGCTTCAAATCAACTAGATATCTTTGTGCTGTAAATCTCCCAACAGCCAAACGCAAAAGCAGCAAACATCTCGCTGTATGTCCCACATCCAAAGTGCCAAGAGAGAGCTTGCTCTCCCTGTCTTTGAGTACTGTTTGCGCTATCCCGATTACCTCTTTGCTAACATTCTCTTCAGAGCTGCAGTGAAAACAGGAACCACGTGGAGAAGCCACCCACACTGAAAGTGCCTGGAGGGAACATTGGGGCTTCTTCTCAGTGTCTCTGATATAGGGTTTCACTGTCCCGGGAAACTCTCTGCTAACACCCTGCAGAGCGCTGTGCCCAATATACAGAAATGTCTTGCGGTATCCCCTACAGGGAAAGTGCCAGGAGGGAAAAGTGAGGATTATGCTTAGACTTTCTCGGAACTGCTTCAAATCAACTAGATATCTTTGTGCTGTAAATCTCCCAACAGCCAAACGCAAAAGCAGCAAACATCTCGCTGTATGTCCCACATCCAAAGTGCCAAGAGAGTAATGTAGAGCTTGCTCTCCCTGTCTTTGAGTACTGTTTGCACTGTCCCGATTACCTCTTTGCTAACATTCTCTTCAGAGCTGCAGTGAAACCAGGAACCACGTGGAGAAGGCACCCACACTGAAAGTGCCTGGAGGGAACATTGGGGCTTCTTCTCAGTGTCTCTGATATAGGGTTTCACTGTCCCGGGAAACTCTCTGCTAACACCCTGCAGAGCGCTGTGCCCAATATACAGAAACGTCTTGCGGTATCTCCTACAGGGAAAGTGCCAGGAGGGAAAAGTGAGGATTATGTTTAGACTTTCTCGGAACTGCTTCAAATCAACTAGATATCTTTGTGCTGTAAATCTCCCAACAGCCAAATGTAAAAGCAGCAAACATCTCGCTGTATGTCCCACATCCAAAGTGCCAAGAGAGAGCTTGCTCTCCCTGTCTTTGAGTACTGTTTGCACTGTCCCGATTACCTCTTTGCTAACATTCTCTTCAGAGCTGCAGTGAAACCAGGAACCACGTGGAGAAGGCACCCACACTGAAAGTGCCTGGAAGGAACGTTGGGGCTTCTTCTCAGTGTCTCTGATATAGGGTTTCACTGTCCCGGGAAACTCTCTGCTAACACCCTGCAGAGCGCTGTGCCCAATATACAGAAACGTCTTGCGGTATCTCCTACAGGGAAAGTGCCAGGAGGGAAAAGTGAGGATTATGTTTAGACTTTCTCGGAACTGCTTCAAATCAACTAGATATCTTTGTGCTGTAAATCTCCCAACAGCCAAACGCAAAAGCAGCAAACATCTCGCTGTATGTCCCACATCCAAAGTGCCAAGAGAGAGCTTGCTCTCCCTGTCTTTGAGTACTGTTTGCGCTGTCCCGATTACCTCTTTGCTAACATTCTCTTCAGAGCTGCTGTGAAACCAGGAACCACGTGGAGAAGGCACCCACACTGAAAGTGCCTGGAGGGAACATTGGGGCTTCTTCTCAGTGTCTCTGATATAGGGTTTCACTGTCCCGGGAAACTCTCTGCTAACACCCTGCAGAGCGCTGTGCCCAATATACAGAAACGTCTTGCGGTATCTCCTACAGGGAAAGTGCCAGGAGGGAAAAGTGAGGATTATGTTTAGACTTTCTCGGAACTGCTTCAAATCAACTAGATATCTTTGTGCTGTAAATCTCCCAACAGCCAAATGTAAAAGCAGCAAACATCTCGCTGTATGTCCCACATCCAAAGTGCCAAGAGAGAGCTTGCTCTCCCTGTCTTTGAGTACTGTTTGCGCTGTCCCGATTACCTCTTTGCTAACATTCTCTTCAGAGCTGCTGTGAAACCAGGAACCACGTGGAGAAGGCACCCACACTGAAAGTGCCTGGAGGGAACATTGGGGCTTCTTCTCAGTGTCTCTGATATAGGGTTTCACTGTCCCGGGAAACTCTCTGCTAACACCCTGCAGAGCGCTGTGCCCAATATACAGAAACGTCTTGCGGTATCTCCTACAGGGAAAGTGCCAGGAGGGAAAAGTGAGGATTATGTTTAGACTTTCTCGGAACTGCTTCAAATCAACTAGATATCTTTGTGCTGTAAATCTCCCAACAGCCAAATGTAAAAGCAGCAAACATCTCGCTGTATGTCCCACATCCAAAGTGCCAAGAGAGAGCTTGCTCTCCCTGTCTTTGAGTACTGTTTGCACTGTCCCGATTACCTCTTTGCTAACATTCTCTTCAGAGCTGCAGTGAAACCAGGAACCACGTGGAGAAGGCACCCACACTGAAAGTGCCTGGAGGGAACGTTGGGGCTTCTTCTCAGTGTCTCTGATATAGGGTTTCACTGTCCCGGGAAAGTCTCTGCTAACACCCTGCACAGCGCTGTGCCCAATATACAGAAACGTCTTGCGGTATCTCCTACAGGGAAAGTGCCAGGAGGGAAAAGTGAGGATTATGTTTAGACTTTCTCGGAACTGCTTCAAATCAACTAGATATCTTTGTGCTGTAAATCTCCCAACAGCCAAATGCAAAAGCAGCAAACATCTCGCTGTATGTCCCACATCCAAAGTGCCAAGAGAGAGCTTGCTCTCCCTGTCTTTGAGTACTGTTTGCACTGTCCCGATTACCTCTTTGCTAACATTCTCTTCAGAGCTGCAGTGAAACCAGGAACCACGTGGAGAAGGCACCCACACTGAAAGTGCCTGGAAGGAACGTTGGGGCTTCTTCTCAGTGTCTCTGATATAGGGTTTCACTGTCCCGGGAAACTCTCTGCTAACACCCTGCAGAGCGCTGTGCCCAATATACAGAAACGTCTTGCGGTATCTCCTACAGGGAAAGTGCCAGGAGGGAAAAGTGAGGATTATGTTTAGACTTTCTCGGAACTGCTTCAAATCAACTAGATATCTTTGTGCTGTAAATCTCCCAACAGCTAAACGCAAAAGCAGCAAACATCTCGCTGTATGTCCCACATCCAAAGTGCCAAGAGAGAGCTTGCTCTCCCTGTCTTTGAGTACTGTTTGCGCTGTCCCGATTACCTCTTTGCTAACATTCTCTTCAGAGCTGCAGTGAAACCAGGAACCACGTGGAGAAGCCACCCACACTGAAAGTGTCTGGAGGGAACACTGGGGCTTCTTCTCAGTGTCTCTGATATAGGGTTTCACTGTCCCGGGAAACTCTCTGCTAACACCCTGCACAGCGCTGTGCCCAATATACAGAAATGTCTTGCGGTATCCCCTACAGGGAAAGTGCCAGGAGGGAAAAGTGAGGATTATGCTTAGACTTTCTCGGAACTGCTTCAAATCAACTAGATATCTTTGTGCTGTAAATCTCCCAACAGCCAAACGCAAAAGCAGCAAACATCTCGCTGTATGTCCCACATCCAAAGTGCCAAGAGAGTAATGTAGAGCTTGCTCTCCCTGTCTTTGAGTACTGTTTGCACTGTCCCGATTACCTCTTTGCTAACATTCTCTTCAGAGCTGCAGTGAAACCAGGAACCACGTGGAGAAGGCACCCACACTGAAAGTGCCTGGAGGGAACATTGGGGCTTCTTCTCAGTGTCTCTGATATAGGGTTTCACTGTCCCGGGAAACTCTCTGCTAACACCCTGCAGAGCGCTGTGCCCAATATACAGAAACGTCTTGCGGTATCTCCTACAGGGAAAGTGCCAGGAGGGAAAAGTGAGGATTATGTTTAGACTTTCTCGGAACTGCTTCAAATCAACTAGATATCTTTGTGCTGTAAATCTCCCAACAGCCAAATGTAAAAGCAGCAAACATCTCGCTGTATGTCCCACATCCAAAGTGCCAAGAGAGAGCTTGCTCTCCCTGTCTTTGAGTACTGTTTGCACTGTCCCGATTACCTCTTTGCTAACATTCTCTTCAGAGCTGCAGTGAAACCAGGAACCACGTGGAGAAGGCACCCACACTGAAAGTGCCTGGAAGGAACGTTGGGGCTTCTTCTCAGTGTCTCTGATATAGGGTTTCACTGTCCCGGGAAACTCTCTGCTAACACCCTGCAGAGCGCTGTGCCCAATATACAGAAACGTCTTGCGGTATCTCCTACAGGGAAAGTGCCAGGAGGGAAAAGTGAGGATTATGTTTAGACTTTCTCGGAACTGCTTCAAATCAACTAGATATCTTTGTGCTGTAAATCTCCCAACAGCCAAACGCAAAAGCAGCAAACATCTCGCTGTATGTCCCACATCCAAAGTGCCAAGAGAGAGCTTGCTCTCCCTGTCTTTGAGTACTGTTTGCGCTGTCCCGATTACCTCTTTGCTAACATTCTCTTCAGAGCTGCAGTGAAACCAGGAACCACGTGGAGAAGGCACCCACACTGAAAGTGCCTGGAGGGAACATTGGGGCTTCTTCTCAGTGTCTCTGATATAGGGTTTCACTGTCCCGGGAAAGTCTCTGCTAACACCCTGCAGAGCGCTGTGCCCAATATACAGAAATGTCTTGCGGTATCCCCTACAGGGAAAGTGCCAGGAGGGAAAAGTGAGGATTATGCTTAGACTTTCTCGGAACTGCTTCAAATCAACTAGATATCTTTGTGCTGTAAATCTCCCAACAGCCAAACGCAAAAGCAGCAAACATCTCGCTGTATGTCCCACATCCAAAGTGCCAAGAGAGTAATGTAGAGCTTGCTTTCCCTGTCTTTGAGTACTGTTTGCACTGTCCCGATTACCTCTTTGCTAACATTCTCTTCAGAGCTGCAGTGAAACCAGGAACCACGTGGAGAAGGCACCCACACTGAAAGTGCCTGGAGGGAACATTGGGGCTTCTTCTCAGTGTCTCTGATATAGGGTTTCACTGTCCCGGGAAACTCTCTGCTAACACCCTGCACAGCGCTGTGCCCAATATACAGAAATGTCTTGCGGTATCCCCTACAGGGAAAGTGCCAGGAGGGAAAAGTGAGGATTATGCTTAGACTTTCTCGGAACTGCTTCAAATCAACTAGATATCTTTGTGCTGTAAATCTCCCAACAGCCAAACGCAAAAGCAGCAAACATCTCGCTGTATGTCCCACATCCAAAGTGCCAAGAGAGTAATGTAGAGCTTGCTCTCCCTGTCTTTGAGTACTGTTTGCACTGTCCCGATTACCTCTTTGCTAACATTCTCTTCAGAGCTGCAGTGAAACCAGGAACCACGTGGAGAAGGCACCCACACTGAAAGTGCCTGGAGGGAACATTGGGGCTTCTTCTCAGTGTCTCTGATATAGGGTTTCACTGTCCCGGGAAACTCTCTGCTAACACCCTGCAGAGCGCTGTGCCCAATATACAGAAACGTCTTGCGGTATCTCCTACAGGGAAAGTGCCAGGAGGGAAAAGTGAGGATTATGTTTAGACTTTCTCGGAACTGCTTCAAATCAACTAGATATCTTTGTGCTGTAAATCTCCCAACAGCCAAATGTAAAAGCAGCAAACATCTCGCTGTATGTCCCACATCCAAAGTGCCAAGAGAGAGCTTGCTCTCCCTGTCTTTGAGTACTGTTTGCACTGTCCCGATTACCTCTTTGCTAACATTCTCTTCAGAGCTGCAGTGAAACCAGGAACCACGTGGAGAAGGCACCCACACTGAAAGTGCCTGGAGGGAATGTTGGGGCTTCTTCTCAGTGTCTCTGATATAGGGTTTCACTGTCCCGGGAAACTCTCTGCTAACACCCTGCAGAGCGCTGTGCCCAATATACAGAAACGTCTTGCGGTATCTCCTACAGGGAAAGTGCCAGGAGGGAAAAGTGAGGATTATGTTTAGACTTTCTCGGAACTGCTTCAAATCAACTAGATATCTTTGTGCTGTAAATCTCCCAACAGCCAAACGCAAAAGCAGCAAACATCTCGCTGTATGTCCCACATCCAAAGTGCCAAGAGAGAGCTTGCTCTCCCTGTCTTTGAGTACTGTTTGCACTGTCCCGATTACCTCTTTGCTAACATTCTCTTCAGAGCTGCAGTGAAACCAGGAACCACGTGGAGAAGGCACCCACACTGAAAGTGCCTGGAGGGAACATTGGGGCTTCTTCTCAGTGTCTCTGATATAGGGTTTCACTGTCCCGGGAAACTCTGCTAACACCCTGCAGAGCGCTGTGCCCAATATACAGAAACGTCTTGCGGTATCTCCTACAGGGAAAGTGCCAGGAGGGAAAAGTGAGGATTATGTTTAGACTTTCTCGGAACTGCTTCAAATCAACTAGATATCTTTGTGCTGTAAATCTCCCAACAGCCAAATGTAAAAGCAGCAAACATCTCGCTGTATGTCCCACATCCAAAGTGCCAAGAGAGAGCTTGCTCTCCCTGTCTTTGAGTACTGTTTGCGCTGTCCCGATTACCCCTTTGCTAACATTCTCTTCAGAGCTGCAGTGAAACCAGGAACCACGTGGAGAAGGCACCCACACTGAAAGTGCCTGGAGGGAACATTGGGGCTTCTTCTCAGTGTCTCTGACATAGGGTTTCACTGTCCCGGGAAAGTCTCTGCTAACACCCTGCACAGCGCTGTGCCCAATATACAGAAATGTCTTGCGGTATCCCCTACAGGGAAAGTGCCAGGAGGGAAAAGTGAGGATTATGCTTAGACTTTCTCGGAACTGCTTCAAATCAACTAGATATCTTTGTGCTGTAAATCTCCCAACAGCCAAACGCAAAAGCAGCAAACATCTCGCTGTATGTCCCACATCCAAAGTGCCAAGAGAGAGCTTGCTCTCCCTGTCTTTGAGTACTGTTTGCACTGTCCCGATTACCTCTTTGCTAACATTCTCTTCAGAGCTGCAGTGAAACCAGGAACCACGTGGAGAAGGCACCCACACTGAAAGTGCCTGGAGGGAACGTTGGGGCTTCTTCTCAGTGTCTCTGATATAGGGTTTCACTGTCCCGGGAAAGTCTCTGCTAACACCCTGCACAGCGCTGTGCCCAATATACAGAAACGTCTTGCGGTATCTCCTACAGGGAAAGTGCCAGGAGGGAAAAGTGAGGATTATGTTTAGACTTTCTCGGAACTGCTTCAAATCAACTAGATATCTTTGTGCTGTAAATCTCCCAACAGCCAAATGCAAAAGCAGCAAACATCTCGCTGTATGTCCCACATCCAAAGTGCCAAGAGAGAGCTTGCTCTCCCTGTCTTTGAGTACTGTTTGCACTGTCCCGATTACCTCTTTGCTAACATTCTCTTCAGAGCTGCAGTGAAACCAGGAACCACGTGGAGAAGGCACCCACACTGAAAGTGCCTGGAGGGAACATTGGGGCTTCTTCTCAGTGTCTCTGATATAGGGTTTCACTGTCCCGGGAAACTCTCTGCTAACACCCTGCAGAGCGCTGTGCCCAATATACAGAAATGTCTTGCGGTATCTCCTACAGGGAAAGTGCCAGGAGGGAAAAGTGAGGATTATGTTTAGACTTTCTCGGAACTGCTTCAAATCAACTAGATATCTTTGTGCTGTAAATCTCCCAACAGCCAAATGTAAAAGCAGCAAACATCTCGCTGTATGTCCCACATCCAAAGTGCCAAGAGAGAGCTTGCTCTCCCTGTCTTTGAGTACTGTTTGCACTGTCCCGATTACCTCTTTGCTAACATTCTCTTCAGAGCTGCAGTGAAACCAGGAACCACGTGGAGAAGGCACCCACACTTAAAGTGCCTGGAGGGAACATTGGGGCTTCTTCTCAGTGTCTCTGATATAGGGTTTCACTGTCCCGGGAAACTCTCTGCTAACACCCTGCAGAGCGCTGTGCCCAATATACAGAAACGTCTTGCGGTATCTCCTACAGGGAAAGTGCCAGGAGGGAAAAGTGAGGATTATGTTTAGACTTTCTCGGAACTGCTTCAAATCAACTAGATATCTTTGTGCTGTAAATCTCCCAACAGCCAAATGTAAAAGCAGCAAACATCTCGCTGTATGTCCCACATCCAAAGTGCCAAGAGAGAGCTTGCTCTCCCTGTCTTTGAGTACTGTTTGCACTGTCCCGATTACCTCTTTGCTAACATTCTCTTCAGAGCTGCAGTGAAACCAGGAACCACGTGGAGAAGGCACCCACACTGAAAGTGCCTGGAGGGAACATTGGGGCTTCTTCTCAGTGTCTCTGATATAGGGTTTCACTGTCCCGGGAAACTCTCTGCTAACACCCTGCACAGCGCTGTGCCCAATATACAGAAATGTCTTGCGGTATCCCCTACAGGGAAAGTGCCAGGAGGGAAAAGTGAGGATTATGTTTAGACTTTCTCGGAACTGCTTCAAATCAACTAGATATCTTTGTGCTGTAAATCTCCCAACAGCCAAACGCAAAAGCAGCAAATATCTCGCTGTATGTCCCACATCCAAAGTGCCAAGAGAGTAATGTAGAGCTTGCTCTCCCTGTCTTTGAGTACTGTTTGCACTGTCCCGATTACCTCTTTGCTAACATTCTCTTCAGAGCTGCAGTGAAACCAGGAACCACGTGGAGAAGGCACCCACACTGAAAGTGCCTGGAGGGAACATTGGGGCTTCTTCTCAGTGTCTCTGATATAGGGTTTCACTGTCCCGGGAAACTCTCTGCTAACACCCTGCACAGCGCTGTGCCCAATATACAGAAACGTCTTGCGGTATCTCCTACAGGGAAAGTGCCAGGAGGGAAAAGTGAGGATTATGTTTAGACTTTCTCGGAACTGCTTCAAATCAACTAGATATCTTTGTGCTGTAAATCTCCCGACAGCCAAATGTAAAAGCAGCAAACATCTCGCTGTATGTCCCACATCCAAAGTGCCAAGAGAGAGCTTGCTCTCCCTGTCTTTGAGTACTGTTTGCACTGTCCCGATTACCTCTTTGCTAACATTCTCTTCAGAGCTGCAGTGAAACCAGGAACCACGTGGAGAAGGCACCCACACTGAAAGTGCCTGGAAGGAACGTTGGGGCTTCTTCTCAGTGTCTCTGATATAGGGTTTCACTGTCCCGGGAAACTCTCTGCTAACACCCTGCAGAGCGCTGTGCCCAATATACAGAAACGTCTTGCGGTATCTCCTACAGGGAAAGTGCCAGGAGGGAAAAGTGAGGATTATGTTTAGACTTTCTCGGAACTGCTTCAAATCAACTAGATATCTTTGTGCTGTAAATCTCCCAACAGCCAAACGCAAAAGCAGCAAACATCTCGCTGTATGTCCCACATCCAAAGTGCCAAGAGAGAGCTTGCTCTCCCTGTCTTTGAGTACTGTTTGCGCTGTCCCGATTACCTCTTTGCTAACATTCTCTTCAGAGCTGCAGTGAAACCAGGAACCACGTGGAGAAGGCACCCACACTGAAAGTGCCTGGAGGGAACATTGGGGCTTCTTCTCAGTGTCTCTGATATAGGGTTTCACTGTCCCGGGAAAGTCTCTGCTAACACCCTGCAGAGCGCTGTGCCCAATATACAGAAATGTCTTGCGGTATCCCCTACAGGGAAAGTGCCAGGAGGGAAAAGTGAGGATTATGCTTAGACTTTCTCGGAACTGCTTCAAATCAACTAGATATCTTTGTGCTGTAAATCTCCCAACAGCCAAACGCAAAAGCAGCAAACATCTCGCTGTATGTCCCACATCCAAAGTGCCAAGAGAGTAATGTAGAGCTTGCTTTCCCTGTCTTTGAGTACTGTTTGCACTGTCCCGATTACCTCTTTGCTAACATTCTCTTCAGAGCTGCAGTGAAACCAGGAACCACGTGGAGAAGGCACCCACACTGAAAGTGCCTGGAGGGAACATTGGGGCTTCTTCTCAGTGTCTCTGATATAGGGTTTCACTGTCCCGGGAAACACTCTGCTAACACCCTGCAGAGCGCTGTGCCCAATATACAGAAACGTCTTGCGGTATCTCCTACAGGGAAAGTGCCAGGAGGGAAAAGTGAGGATTATGTTTAGACTTTCTCGGAACTGCTTCAAATCAACTAGATATCTTTGTGCTGTAAATCTCCCAACAGCCAAATGTAAAAGCAGCAAACATCTCGCTGTATGTCCAACATCCAAAGTGCCAAGAGAGAGCTTGCTCTCCCTGTCTTTGAGTACTGTTTGCGCTGTCCCGATTACCTCTTTGCTAACATTCTCTTCAGAGCTGCAGTGAAACCAGGAACCACGTGGAGAAGGCACCCACACTGAAAGTGCCTGGAGGGAACGTTGGGGCTTCTTCTCAGTGTCTCTGATATAGGGTTTCACTGTCCCGGGAAACTCTCTGCTAACACCCTGCAGAGCGCTGTGCCCAATATACAGAAACGTCTTGCGGTATCTCCTACAGGGAAAGTGCCAGGAGGGAAAAGTGAGGATTATGTTTAGACTTTCTCGGAACTGCTTCAAATCAACTAGATATCTTTGTGCTGTAAATCTCCCAACAGCCAAACGCAAAAGCAGCAAACATCTCGCTGTATGTCCCACATCCAAAGTGCCAAGAGAGAGCTTGCTCTCCCTGTCTTTGAGTACTGTTTGCACTGTCCCGATTACCTCTTTGCTAACATTCTCTTCAGAGCTGCAGTGAAACCAGGAACCACGTGGAGAAGGCACCCACACTGAAAGTGCCTGGAGGGAACATTGGGGCTTCTTCTCAGTGTCTCTGATATAGGGTTTCACTGTCCCGGGAAACTCTGCTAACACCCTGCAGAGCGCTGTGCCCAATATACAGAAACGTCTTGCGGTATCTCCTACAGGGAAAGTGCCAGGAGGGAAAAGTGAGGATTATGTTTAGACTTTCTCGGAACTGCTTCAAATCAACTAGATATCTTTGTGCTGTAAATCTCCCAACAGCCAAATGTAAAAGCAGCAAACATCTCGCTGTATGTCCCACATCCAAAGTGCCAAGAGAGAGCTTGCTCTCCCTGTCTTTGAGTACTGTTTGCGCTGTCCCGATTACCCCTTTGCTAACATTCTCTTCAGAGCTGCAGTGAAACCAGGAACCACGTGGAGAAGGCACCCACACTGAAAGTGCCTGGAGGGAACATTGGGGCTTCTTCTCAGTGTCTCTGACATAGGGTTTCACTGTCCCGGGAAAGTCTCTGCTAACACCCTGCACAGCGCTGTGCCCAATATACAGAAATGTCTTGCGGTATCCCCTACAGGGAAAGTGCCAGGAGGGAAAAGTGAGGATTATGCTTAGACTTTCTCGGAACTGCTTCAAATCAACTAGATATCTTTGTGCTGTAAATCTCCCAACAGCCAAACGCAAAAGCAGCAAACATCTCGCTGTATGTCCCACATCCAAAGTGCCAAGAGAGTAATGTAGAGCTTGCTCTCCCTGTCTTTGAGTACTGTTTGCACTGTTTCGATTACCTCTTTGCTAACATTCTCTTCAGAGCTGCAGTGAAACCAGGAACCACGTGGAGAAGGCACCCACACTGAAAGTGCCTGGAGGGAACATTGGGGCTTCTTCTCAGTGTCTCTGATATAGGGTTTCACTGTCCCGGGAAACACTCTGCTAACACCCTGCAGAGCGCTGTGCCCAATATACAGAAACGTCTTGCGGTATCTCCTACAGGGAAAGTGCCAGGAGGGAAAAGTGAGGATTATGTTTAGACTTTCTCGGAACTGCTTCAAATCAACTAGATATCTTTGTGCTGTAAATCTCCCAACAGCCAAATGTAAAAGCAGCAAACATCTCGCTGTATGTCCAACATCCAAAGTGCCAAGAGAGAGCTTGCTCTCCCTGTCTTTGAGTACTGTTTGCGCTGTCCCGATTACCTCTTTGCTAACATTCTCTTCAGAGCTGCAGTGAAACCAGGAACCACGTGGAGAAGGCACCCACACTGAAAGTGCCTGGAGGGAACGTTGGGGCTTCTTCTCAGTGTCTCTGATATAGGGTTTCACTGTCCCGGGAAACTCTCTGCTAACACCCTGCAGAGCGCTGTGCCCAATATACAGAAACGTCTTGCGGTATCTCCTACAGGGAAAGTGCCAGGAGGGAAAAGTGAGGATTATGTTTAGACTTTCTCAGAACTGCTTCAAATCAACTAGATATCTTTGTGCTGTAAATCTCCCAACAGCCAAACGCAAAAGCAGCAAACATCTCGCTGTATGTCCCACATCCAAAGTGCCAAGAGAGAGCTTGCTCTCCCTGTCTTTGAGTACTGTTTGCACTGTCCCGATTACCTCTTTGCTAACATTCTCTTCAGAGCTGCAGTGAAACCAGGAACCACGTGGAGAAGGCACCCACACTGAAAGTGCCTGGAGGGAACATTGGGGCTTCTTCTCAGTGTCTCTGATATAGGGTTTCACTGTCCCGGGAAACTCTGCTAACACCCTGCAGAGCGCTGTGCCCAATATACAGAAACGTCTTGCGGTATCTCCTACAGGGAAAGTGCCAGGAGGGAAAAGTGAGGATTATGTTTAGACTTTCTCGGAACTGCTTCAAATCAACTAGATATCTTTGTGCTGTAAATCTCCCAACAGCCAAATGTAAAAGCAGCAAACATCTCGCTGTATGTCCCACATCCAAAGTGCCAAGAGAGAGCTTGCTCTCCCTGTCTTTGAGTACTGTTTGCGCTGTCCCGATTACCCCTTTGCTAACATTCTCTTCAGAGCTGCAGTGAAACCAGGAACCACGTGGAGAAGGCACCCACACTGAAAGTGCCTGGAGGGAACATTGGGGCTTCTTCTCAGTGTCTCTGACATAGGGTTTCACTGTCCCGGGAAAGTCTCTGCTAACACCCTGCACAGCGCTGTGCCCAATATACAGAAATGTCTTGCGGTATCCCCTACAGGGAAAGTGCCAGGAGGGAAAAGTGAGGATTATGCTTAGACTTTCTCGGAACTGCTTCAAATCAACTAGATATCTTTGTGCTGTAAATCTCCCAACAGCCAAACGCAAAAGCAGCAAACATCTCGCTGTATGTCCCACATCCAAAGTGCCAAGAGAGTAATGTAGAGCTTGCTCTCCCTGTCTTTGAGTACTGTTTGCACTGTTTCGATTACCTCTTTGCTAACATTCTCTTCAGAGCTGCAGTGAAACCAGGAACCACGTGGAGAAGGCACCCACACTGAAAGTGCCTGGAGGGAACATTGGGGCTTCTTCTCAGTGTCTCTGATATAGGGTTTCACTGTCCCGGGAAACTCTCTGCTAACACCCTGCACAGCGCTGTGCCCAATATACAGAAACGTCTTGCGGTATCTCCTACAGGGAAAGTGCCAGGAGGGAAAAGTGAGGATTATGTTTAGACTTTCTCGGAACTGCTTCAAATCAACTAGATATCTTTGTGCTGTAAATCTCCCAACAGCCAAATGTAAAAGCAGCAAACATCTCGCTGTATGTCCCACATCCAAAGTGCCAAGAGAGAGCTTGCTCTCCCTGTCTTTGAGTACTGTTTGCACTGTCCCGATTACCTCTTTGCTAACATTCTCTTCAGAGCTGCAGTGAAACCAGGAACCACGTGGAGAAGGCACCCACACTGAAAGTGCCTGGAAGGAACGTTGGGGCTTCTTCTCAGTGTCTCTGATATAGGGTTTCACTGTCCCGGGAAACTCTCTGCTAACACCCTGCACAGTGCTGTGCCCAATATACAGAAACGTCTTGCGGTATCTCCTACAGGGAAAGTGCCAGGAGGGAAAAGTGAGGATTATGTTTAGACTTTCTCGGAACTGCTTCAAATCAACTAGATATCTTTGTGCTGTAAATCTCCCAACAGCCAAACGCAAAAGCAGCAAACATCTCGCTGTATGTCCCACATCCAAAGTGCCAAGAGAGTAATGTAGAGCTTGCTCTCCCTGTCTTTGAGTACTGTTTGCACTGTCCCGGTTACCTCTTTGCTAACATTCTCTTCAGAGCTGCAGTGAAACCAGGAACCACGTGGAGAAGGCACCCACACTGAAAGTGCCTGGAGGGAACATTGGGGCTTCTTCTCAGTGTCTCTGATATAGGGTTTCACTGTCCCGGGAAACTCTCTGCTAACACCCTGCAGAGCGCTGTGCCCAATATACAGAAACGTCTTGCGGTATCTCCTACAGGGAAAGTGCCAGGAGGGAAAAGTGAGGATTATGTTTAGACTTTCTCGGAACTGCTTCAAATCAACTAGATATCTTTGTGCTGTAAATCTCCCAACAGCCAAATGTAAAAGCAGCAAACATCTCGCTGTATGTCCCACATCCAAAGTGCCAAGAGAGAGCTTGCTCTCCCTGTCTTTGAGTACTGTTTGCACTGTCCCGATTACCTCTTTGCTAACATTCTCTTCAGAGCTGCAGTGAAACCAGGAACCACGTGGAGAAGGCACCCACACTGAAAGTGCCTGGAGGGAACATTGGGGCTTCTTCTCAGTGTCTCTGATATAGGGTTTCACTGTCCCGGGAAACTCTCTGCTAACACCCTGCAGAGCGCTGTGCCCAATATACAGAAACGTCTTGCGGTATCTCCTACAGGGAAAGTGCCAGGAGGGAAAAGTGAGGATTATGTTTAGACTTTCTCGGAACTGCTTCAAATCAACTAGATATCTTTGTGCTGTAAATCTCCCAACAGCCAAATGTAAAAGCAGCAAACATCTCGCTGTATGTCCCACATCCAAAGTGCCAAGAGAGAGCTTGCTCTCCCTGTCTTTGAGTACTGTTTGCACTGTCCCGATTACCTCTTTGCTAACATTCTCTTCAGAGCTGCAGTGAAACCAGGAACCACGTGGAGAAGGCACCCACACTGAAAGTGCCTGGAAGGAACGTTGGGGCTTCTTCTCAGTGTCTCTGATATAGGGTTTCACTGTCCCGGGAAACTCTCTGCTAACACCCTGCAGAGCGCTGTGCCCAATATACAGAAACGTCTTGCGGTATCTCCTACAGGGAAAGTGCCAGGAGGGAAAAGTGAGGATTATGTTTAGACTTTCTCGGAACTGCTTCAAATCAACTAGATATCTTTGTGCTGTAAATCTCCCAACAGCCAAACGCAAAAGCAGCAAACATCTCGCTGTATGTCCCACATCCAAAGTGCCAAGAGAGAGCTTGCTCTCCCTGTCTTTGAGTACTGTTTGCACTGTCCCGATTACCTCTTTGCTAACATTCTCTTCAGAGCTGCAGTGAAACCAGGAACCACGTGGAGAAGGCACCCACACTGAAAGTGCCTGGAGGGAACATTGGGGCTTCTTCTCAGTGTCTCTGATATAGGGTTTCACTGTCCCGGGAAACTCTCTGCTAACACCCTGCAGAGCGCTGTGCCCAATATACAGAAACGTCTTGCGGTATCTCCTACAGGGAAAGTGCCAGGAGGGAAAAGTGAGGATTATGTTTAGACTTTCTCGGAACTGCTTCAAATCAACTAGATATCTTTGTGCTGTAAATCTCCCAACAGCCAAATGTAAAAGCAGCAAACATCTCGCTGTATGTCCCACATCCAAAGTGCCAAGAGAGAGCTTGCTCTCCCTGTCTTTGAGTACTGTTTGCACTGTCCCGATTACCTCTTTGCTAACATTCTCTTCAGAGCTGCAGTGAAACCAGGAACCACGTGGAGAAGGCACCCACACTGAAAGTGCCTGGAGGGAACATTGGGGCTTCTTCTCAGTGTCTCTGACATAGGGTTTCACTGTCCCGGGAAACTCTCTGCTAACACCCTGCAGAGCGCTGTGCCCAATATACAGAAACGTCTTGCGGTATCTCCTACAGGGAAAGTGCCAGGAGGGAAAAGTGAGGATTATGTTTAGACTTTCTTGGAACTGCTTCAAATCAACTAGATATCTTTGTGCTGTAAATCTCCCAACAGCCAAATGTAAAAGCAGCAAACATCTCGCTGTATGTCCCACATCCAAAGTGCCAAGAGAGAGCTTGCTCTCCCTGTCTTTGAGTACTGTTTGCGCTGTCCCGATTACCTCTTTGCTAACATTCTCTTCAGAGCTGCAGTGAAACCAGGAATCACGTGGAGAAGGCACCCACACTGAAAGTGCCTGGAGGGAACATTGGGGCTTCTTCTCAGTGTCTCTGATATAGGGTTTCACTGTCCCGGGAAACTCTCTGCTAACACCCTGCAGAGCGCTGTGCCCAATATACAGAAATGTCTTGCGGTATCCCCTACAGGGAAAGTGCCAGGAGGGAAAAGTGAGGATTATGCTTAGACTTTCTCGGAACTGCTTCAAATCAACTAGATATCTTTGTGCTGTAAATCTCCCAACAGCCAAACGCAAAAGCAGCAAACATCTCGCTGTATGTCCCACATCCAAAGTGCCAAGAGAGAGCTTGCTCTCCCTGTCTTTGAGTACTGTTTGCACTGTCCCGATTACCTCTTTGCTAACATTCTCTTCAGAGCTGCAGTGAAACCAGGAACCACGTGGAGAAGGCACCCACACTGAAAGTGCCTGGAGGGAACGTTGGGGCTTCTTCTCAGTGTCTCTGATATAGGGTTTCACTGTCCCGGGAAACTCTCTGCTAACACCCTGCAGAGCGCTGTGCCCAATATACAGAAACGTCTTGCGGTATCTCCTACAGGGAAAGTGCCAGGAGGGAAAAGTGAGGATTATGTTTAGACTTTCTCGGAACTGCTTCAAATCAACTAGATATCTTTGTGCTGTAAATCTCCCAACAGCCAAATGTAAAAGCAGCAAACATCTCGCTGTATGTCCCACATCCAAAGTGCCAAGAGAGAGCTTGCTCTCCCTGTCTTTGAGTACTGTTTGCACTGTCCCGATTACCTCTTTGCTAACATTCTCTTCAGAGCTGCAGTGAAACCAGGAACCACGTGGAGAAGGCACCCACACTGAAAGTGCCTGGAAGGAACGTTGGGGCTTCTTCTCAGTGTCTCTGATATAGGGTTTCACTGTCCCGGGAAACTCTCTGCTAACACCCTGCAGAGCGCTGTGCCCAATATACAGAAACGTCTTGCGGTATCTCCTACAGGGAAAGTGCCAGGAGGGAAAAGTGAGGATTATGTTTAGACTTTCTCGGAACTGCTTCAAATCAACTAGATATCTTTGTGCTGTAAATCTCCCAACAGCCAAACGCAAAAGCAGCAAATATCTCGCTGTATGTCCCACATCCAAAGTGCCAAGAGAGAGCTTGCTCTCCCTGTCTTTGAGTACTGTTTGCACTGTCCCGATTACCTCTTTGCTAACATTCTCTTCAGAGCTGCAGTGAAACCAGGAACCACGTGGAGAAGGCACCCACACTGAAAGTGCCTGGAGGGAACATTGGGGCTTCTTCTCAGTGTCTCTGACATAGGGTTTCACTGTCCCGGGAAACTCTCTGCTAACACCCTGCAGAGCGCTGTGCCCAATATACAGAAACGTCTTGCGGTATCTCCTACAGGGAAAGTGCCAGGAGGGAAAAGTGAGGATTATGTTTAGACTTTCTCGGAACTGCTTCAAATCAACTAGATATCTTTGTGCTGTAAATCTCCCAACAGCCAAATGTAAAAGCAGCAAACATCTCGCTGTATGTCCCACATCCAAAGTGCCAAGAGAGAGCTTGCTCTCCCTGTCTTTGAGTACTGTTTGCGCTGTCCCGATTACCTCTTTGCTAACATTCTCTTCAGAGCTGCAGTGAAACCAGGAACCACGTGGAGAAGCCACCCACACTGAAAGTGCCTGGAGGGAACATTGGGGCTTCTTCTCAGTGTCTCTGACATAGGGTTTCACTGTCCCGGGAAAGTCTCTGCTAACACCCTGCAGAGCGCTGTGCCCAATATACAGAAATGTCTTGCGGTATCCCCTACAGGGAAAGTGCCAGGAGGGAAAAGTGAGGATTATGCTTAGACTTTCTCGGAACTGCTTCAAATCAACTAGATATCTTTGTGCTGTAAATCTCCCAACAGCCAAACGCAAAAGCAGCAAACATCTCGCTGTATGTCCCACATCCAAAGTGCCAAGAGAGTAATGTAGAGCTTGCTCTCCCTGTCTTTGAGTACTGTTTGCACTGTCCCGATTACCTCTTTGCTAACATTCTCTTCAGAGCTGCAGTGAAACCAGGAACCACGTGGAGAAGGCACCCACACTGAAAGTGCCTGGAGGGAACATTGGGGCTTCTTCTCAGTGTCTCTGATATAGGGTTTCACTCTCCCCGGAAACTCTCTGCTAACACCCTGCAGAGCGCTGTGCCCAATATACAGAAACGTCTTGCGGTATCTCCTACAGGGAAAGTGCCAGGAGGGAAAAGTGAGGATTATGTTTAGACTTTCTCGGAACTGCTTCAAATCAACTAGATATCTTTGTGCTGTAAATCTCCCAACAGCCAAATGTAAAAGCAGCAAACATCTCGCTGTATGTCCCACATCCAAAGTGCCAAGAGAGAGCTTGCTCTCCCTGTCTTTGAGTACTGTTTGCACTGTCCCGATTACCTCTTTGCTAACATTCTCTTCAGAGCTGCAGTGAAACCAGGAACCACGTGGAGAAGGCACCCACACTGAAAGTGCCTGGAGGGAACGTTGGGGCTTCTTCTCAGTGTCTCTGATATAGGGTTTCACTGTCCCGGGAAACTCTCTGCTAACACCCTGCAGAGCGCTGTGCCCAATATACAGAAACGTCTTGCGGTATCTCCTACAGGGAAAGTGCCAGGAGGGAAAAGTGAGGATTATGTTTAGACTTTCTCGGAACTGCTTCAAATCAACTAGATATCTTTGTGCTGTAAATCTCCCAACAGCCAAATGTAAAAGCAGCAAACATCTCGCTGTATGTCCCACATCCAAAGTGCCAAGAGAGAGCTTGCTCTCCCTGTCTTTGAGTACTGTTTGCACTGTCCCGATTACCTCTTTGCTAACATTCTCTTCAGAGCTGCAGTGAAACCAGGAACCACGTGGAGAAGGCACCCACACTGAAAGTGCCTGGAGGGAACATTGGGGCTTCTTCTCAGTGTCTCTGATATAGGGTTTCACTGTCCCGGGAAACTCTCTGCTAACACCCTGCAGAGCGCTGTGCCCAATATACAGAAACGTCTTGCGGTATCTCCTACAGGGAAAGTGCCAGGAGGGAAAAGTGAGGATTATGTTTAGACTTTCTCGGAACTGCTTCAAATCAACTAGATATCTTTGTGCTGTAAATCTCCCAACAGCCAAATGTAAAAGCAGCAAACATCTCGCTGTATGTCCCACATCCAAAGTGCCAAGAGAGAGCTTGCTCTCCCTGTCTTTGAGTACTGTTTGCACTGTCCCGATTACCTCTTTGCTAACATTCTCTTCAGAGCTGCAGTGAAACCAGGAACCACGTGGAGAAGGCACCCACACTGAAAGTGCCTGGAAGGAACGTTGGGGCTTCTTCTCAGTGTCTCTGATATAGGGTTTCACTGTCCCGGGAAACTCTCTGCTAACACCCTGCACAGCGCTGTGCCCAATATACAGAAACGTCTTGCGGTATCCCCTACAGGGAAAGTGCCAGGAGGGAAAAGTGAGGATTATGCTTAGACTTTCTCGGAACTGCTTCAAATCAACTAGATATCTTTGTGCTGTAAATCTCCCAACAGCCAAACGCAAAAGCAGCAAACATCTCGCTGTATGTCCCACATCCAAAGTGCCAAGAGAGTAATGTAGAGCTTGCTCTCCCTGTCTTTGAGTACTGTTTGCACTGTCCCGATTACCTCTTTGCTAACATTCTCTTCAGAGCTGCAGTGAAACCAGGAACCACGTGGAGAAGGCACCCACACTGAAAGTGCCTGGAAGGAACATTGGGGCTTCTTCTCAGTGTCTCTGATATAGGGTTTCACTGTCCCGGGAAAGTCTCTGCTAACACCCTGCACAGCGCTGTGCCCAATATACAGAAACGTCTTGCGGTATCTCCTACAGGGAAAGTGCCAGGAGGGAAAAGTGAGGATTATGCTTAGACTTTCTCGGAACTGCTTCAAATCAACTAGATATCTTTGTGCTGTAAATCTCCCAACAGCCAAACGCAAAAGCAGCAAACATCTCGCTGTATGTCCCACATCCAAAGTGCCAAGAGAGTAATGTAGAGCTTGCTCTCCCTGTCTTTGAGTACTGTTTGCACTGTCCCGATTACCTCTTTGCTAACATTCTCTTCAGAGCTGCAGTGAAACCAGGAACCACGTGGAGAAGGCACCCACACTGAAAGTGCCTGGAGGGAACATTGGGGCTTCTTCTCAGTGTCTCTGATATAGGGTTTCACTGTCCCGGGAAACTCTCTGCTAACACCCTGCACAGCGCTGTGCCCAATATACAGAAACGTCTTGCGGTATCTCCTACAGGGAAAGTGCCAGGAGGGAAAAGTGAGGATTATGCTTAGACTTTCTCGGAACTGCTTCAAATCAACTAGATATCTTTGTGCTGTAAATCTCCCAACAGCCAAATGTAAAAGCAGCAAACATCTCGCTGTATGTCCCACATCCAAAGTGCCAAGAGAGAGCTTGCTCTCCCTGTCTTTGAGTACTGTTTGCACTGTCCCGATTACCTCTTTGCTAACATTCTCTTCAGAGCTGCAGTGAAACCAGGAACCACGTGGAGAAGGCACCCACACTGAAAGTGCCTGGAAGGAACGTTGGGGCTTCTTCTCAGTGTCTCTGATATAGGGTTTCACTGTCCCGGGAAACTCTCTGCTAACACCCTGCACAGCGCTGTGCCCAATATACAGAAAAGTCTTGCGGTATCTCCTACAGGGAAAGTGCCAGGAGGGAAAAGTGAGGATTATGTTTAGACTTTCTCGGAACTGCTTCAAATCAACTAGATATCTTTGTGCTGTAAATCTCCCAACAGCCAAATGTAAAAGCAGCAAACATCTCGCTGTATGTCCCACATCCAAAGTGCCAAGAGAGTAATGTAGAGCTTGCTCTCCCTGTCTTTGAGTACTGTTTGCACTGTCCCGATTACCTCTTTGCTAACATTCTCTTCAGAGCTGCAGTGAAACCAGGAACCACGTGGAGAAGGCACCCACACTGAAAGTGCCTGGAGGGAACATTGGGGCTTCTTCTCAGTGTCTCTGACATAGGGTTTCACTGTCCCGGGAAAGTCTCTGCTAACACCCTGCAGAGCGCTGTGCCCAATATACAGAAACGTCTTGCGGTATCTCCTACAGGGAAAGTGCCAGGAGGGAAAAGTGAGGATTATGTTTAGACTTTCTCGGAACTGCTTCAAATCAACTAGATATCTTTGTGCTGTAAATCTCCCAACAGCCAAATGTAAAAGCAGCAAACATCTCGCTGTATGTCCCACATCCAAAGTGCCAAGAGAGAGCTTGCTCTCCCTGTCTTTGAGTACTGTTTGCACTGTCCCGATTACCTCTTTGCTAACATTCTCTTCAGAGCTGCAGTGAAACCAGGAACCACGTGGAGAAGGCACCCACACTGAAAGTGCCTGGAGGGAACATTGGGGCTTCTTCTCAGTGTCTCTGATATAGGGTTTCACTGTCCCGGGAAACTCTCTGCTAACACCCTGCACAGCGCTGTGCCCAATATACAGAAACGTCTTGCGGTATCTCCTACAGGGAAAGTGCCAGGAGGGAAAAGTGAGGATTATGTTTAGACTTTCTCGGAACTGCTTCAAATCAACTAGATATCTTTGTGCTGTAAATCTCCCAACAGCCAAATGTAAAAGCAGCAAACATCTCGCTGTATGTCCCACATCCAAAGTGCCAAGAGAGAGCTTGCTCTCCCTGTCTTTGAGTACTGTTTGCACTGTCCCGATTACCTCTTTGCTAACATTCTCTTCAGAGCTGCAGTGAAACCAGGAACCACGTGGAGAAGGCACCCACACTGAAAGTGCCTGGAGGGAACATTGGGGCTTCTTCTCAGTGTCTCTGATATAGGGTTTCACTGTCCCGGGAAACTCTCTGCTAACACCCTGCAGAGCGCTGTGCCCAATATACAGAAACGTCTTGCGGTATCTCCTACAGGGAAAGTGCCAGGAGGGAAAAGTGAGGATTATGTTTAGACTTTCTCGGAACTGCTTCAAATCAACTAGATATCTTTGTGCTGTAAATCTCCCAACAGCCAAATGTAAAAGCAGCAAACATCTCGCTGTATGTCCCACATCCAAAGTGCCAAGAGAGAGCTTGCTCTCCCTGTCTTTGAGTACTGTTTGCACTGTCCCGATTACCTCTTTGCTAACATTCTCTTCAGAGCTGCAGTGAAACCAGGAACCACGTGGAGAAGGCACCCACACTGAAAGTGCCTGGAGGGAACATTGGGGCTTCTTCTCAGTGTCTCTGATATAGGGTTTCACTGTCCCGGGAAAGTCTCTGCTAACACCCTGCACAGCGCTGTGCCCAATATACAGAAATGTCTTGCGGTATCCCCTACAGGGAAAGTGCCAGGAGGGAAAAGTGAGGATTATGTTTAGACTTTCTCGGAACTGCTTCAAATCAACTAGATATCTTTGTGCTGTAAATCTCCCAACAGCCAAATGTAAAAGCAGCAAACATCTCGCTGTATGTCCCACATCCAAAGTGCCAAGAGACTAATGTAGAGCTTGCTCTCCCTGTCTTTGAGTACTGTTTGCACTGTCCCGATTACCTCTTTGCTAACATTCTCTTCAGAGCTGCAGTGAAACCAGGAACCACGTGGAGAAGGCACCCACACTGAAAGTGCCTGGAAGGAACGTTGGGGCTTCTTCTCAGTGTCTCTGATATAGGGTTTCACTGTCCCGGGAAACTCTCTGCTAACACCCTGCAGAGCGCTGTGCCCAATATACAGAAACGTCTTGCGGTATCTCCTACAGGGAAAGTGCCAGGAGGGAAAAGTGAGGATTATGTTTAGACTTTCTCGGAACTGCTTCAAATCAACTAGATATCTTTGTGCTGTAAATCTCCCAACAGCCAAATGTAAAAGCAGCAAACATCTCGCTGTATGTCCCACATCCAAAGTGCCAAGAGACTAATGTAGAGCTTGCTCTCCCTGTCTTTGAGTACTGTTTGCACTGTCCCGATTACCTCTTTGCTAACATTCTCTTCAGAGCTGCAGTGAAACCAGGAACCACGTGGAGAAGGCACCCACACTGAAAGTGCCTGGAAGGAACGTTGGGGCTTCTTCTCAGTGTCTCTGATATAGGGTTTCACTGTCCCGGGAAACTCTCTGCTAACACCCTGCAGAGCGCTGTGCCCAATATACAGAAACGTCTTGCGGTATCTCCTACAGGGAAAGTGCCAGGAGGGAAAAGTGAGGATTATGTTTAGACTTTCTCGGAACTGCTTCAAATCAACTAGATATCTTTGTGCTGTAAATCTCCCAACAGCCAAATGTAAAAGCAGCAAACATCTCGCTGTATGTCCCACATCCAAAGTGCCAAGAGAGAGCTTGCTCTCCCTGTCTTTGAGTACTGTTTGCACTGTCCCGATTACCTCTTTGCTAACATTCTCTTCAGAGCTGCAGTGAAACCAGGAACCACGTGGAGAAGGCACCCACACTGAAAGTGCCTGGAGGGAACGTTGGGGCTTCTTCTCAGTGTCTCTGATATAGGGTTTCACTGTCCCGGGAAACTCTCTGCTAACACCCTGCAGAGCGCTGTGCCCAATATACAGAAACGTCTTGCGGTATCTCCTACAGGGAAAGTGCCAGGAGGGAAAAGTGAGGATTATGTTTAGACTTTCTCGGAACTGCTTCAAATCAACTAGATATCTTTGTGCTGTAAATCTCCCAACAGCCAAATGTAAAAGCAGCAAACATCTCGCTGTATGTCCCACATCCAAAGTGCCAAGAGAGAGCTTGCTCTCCCTGTCTTTGAGTACTGTTTGCACTGTCCCGATTACCTCTTTGCTAACATTCTCTTCAGAGCTGCAGTGAAACCAGGAACCACGTGGAGAAGGCACCCACACTGAAAGTGCCTGGAGGGAACATTGGGGCTTCTTCTCAGTGTCTCTGATATAGGGTTTCACTGTCCCGGGAAAGTCTCTGCTAACACCCTGCACAGCGCTGTGCCCAATATACAGAAATGTCTTGCGGTATCCCCTACAGGGAAAGTGCCAGGAGGGAAAAGTGAGGATTATGTTTAGACTTTCTCGGAACTGCTTCAAATCAACTAGATATCTTTGTGCTGTAAATCTCCCAACAGCCAAATGTAAAAGCAGCAAACATCTCGCTGTATGTCCCACATCCAAAGTGCCAAGAGACTAATGTAGAGCTTGCTCTCCCTGTCTTTGAGTACTGTTTGCACTGTCCCGATTACCTCTTTGCTAACATTCTCTTCAGAGCTGCAGTGAAACCAGGAACCACGTGGAGAAGGCACCCAAACTGAAAGTGCCTGGAGGGAACATTGGGGCTTCTTCTCAGTGTCTCTGATATAGGGTTTCACTGTCCCGGGAAACTCTCTGCTAACACCCTGCAGAGCGCTGTGCCCAATATACAGAAATGTCTTGCGGTATCTCCTACAGGGAAAGTGCCAGGAGGGAAAAGTGAGGATTATGTTTAGACTTTCTCGGAACTGCTTCAAATCAACTAGATATCTTTGTGCTGTAAATCTCCCAACAGCCAAATGTAAAAGCAGCAAACATCTCGCTGTATGTCCCACATCCAAAGTGCCAAGAGAGAGCTTGCTCTCCCTGTCTTTGAGTACTGTTTGCACTGTCCCGATTACCTCTTTGCTAACATTCTCTTCAGAGCTGCAGTGAAACCAGGAACCACGTGGAGAAGGCACCCAAACTGAAAGTGCCTGGAGGGAACATTGGGGCTTCTTCTCAGTGTCTCTGATATAGGGTTTCACTGTCCCGGGAAACTCTCTGCTAACACCCTGCAGAGCGCTGTGCCCAATATACAGAAACGTCTTGCGGTATCTCCTACAGGGAAAGTGCCAGGAGGGAAAAGTGAGGATTATGTTTAGACTTTCTCGGAACTGCTTCAAATCAACTAGATATCTTTGTGCTGTAAATCTCCCAACAGCCAAACGCAAAAGCAGCAAACATCTCGCTGTATGTCCCACATCCAAAGTGCCAAGAGAGAGCTTGCTCTCCCTGTCTTTGAGTACTGTTTGCACTGTCCCGATTACCTCTTTGCTAACATTCTCTTCAGAGCTGCAGTGAAACCAGGAACCACGTGGAGAAGGCACCCACACTGAAAGTGCCTGGAGGGAACGTTGGGGCTTCTTCTCAGTGTCTCTGATATAGGGTTTCACTGTCCCGGGAAACTCTCTGCTAACACCCTGCAGAGCGCTGTGCCCAATATACAGAAACGTCTTGCGGTATCTCCTACAGGGAAAGTGCCAGGAGGGAAAAGTGAGGATTATGTTTAGACTTTCTCGGAACTGCTTCAAATCAACTAGATATCTTTGTGCTGTAAATCTCCCAACAGCCAAATGTAAAAGCAGCAAACATCTCGCTGTATGTCCCACATCCAAAGTGCCAAGAGAGAGCTTGCTCTCCCTGTCTTTGAGTACTGTTTGCACTGTCCCGATTACCTCTTTGCTAACATTCTCTTCAGAGCTGCAGTGAAACCAGGAACCACGTGGAGAAGGCGCCCACACTGAAAGTGCCTGGAGGGAACATTGGGGCTTCTTCTCAGTGTCTCTGATATAGGGTTTCACTGTCCCGGGAAACTCTCTGCTAACACCCTGCAGAGCGCTGTGCCCAATATACAGAAACGTCTTGCGGTATCTCCTACAGGGAAAGTGCCAGGAGGGAAAAGTGAGGATTATGTTTAGACTTTCTCGGAACTGCTTCAAATCAACTAGATATCTTTGTGCTGTAAATCTCCCAACAGCCAAATGTAAAAGCAGCAAACATCTCGCTGTATGTCCCACATCCAAAGTGCCAAGAGAGAGCTTGCTCTCCCTGTCTTTGAGTACTGTTTGCACTGTCCCGATTACCTCTTTGCTAACATTCTCTTCAGAGCTGCAGTGAAACCAGGAACCACGTGGAGAAGGCACCCACACTGAAAGTGCCTGGAGGGAACATTGGGGCTTCTTCTCAGTGTCTCTGACATAGGGTTTCACTGTCCCGGGAAAGTCTCTGCTAACACCCTGCACAGCGCTGTGCCCAATATACAGAAATGTCTTGCGGTATCCCCTACAGGGAAAGTGCCAGGAGGGAAAAGTGAGGATTATGTTTAGACTTTCTCGGAACTGCTTCAAATCAACTAGATATCTTTGTGCTGTAAATCTCCCAACAGCCAAATGTAAAAGCAGCAAACATCTCGCTGTATGTCCCACATCCAAAGTGCCAAGAGACTAATGTAGAGCTTGCTCTCCCTGTCTTTGAGTACTGTTTGCACTGTCCCGATTACCTCTTTGCTAACATTCTCTTCAGAGCTGCAGTGAAACCAGGAACCACGTGGAGAAGGCGCCCATACTGAAAGTGCCTGGAGGGAACATTGGGGCTTCTTCTCAGTGTCTCTGACATAGGGTTTCACTGTCCCGGGAAACTCTCTGCTAACACCCTGCAGAGCGCTGTGCCCAATATACAGAAACGTCTTGCGGTATCTCCTACAGGGAAAGTGCCAGGAGGGAAAAGTGAGGATTATGTTTAGACTTTCTCGGAACTGCTTCAAATCAACTAGATATCTTTGTGCTGTAAATCTCCCAACAGCCAAATATAAAAGCAGCAAACATCTCGCTGTATGTCCCACATCCAAAGTGCCAAGAGAGAGCTTGCTCTCCCTGTCTTTGAGTACTGTTTGCACTGTCCCGATTACCTCTTTGCTAACATTCTCTTCAGAGCTGCAGTGAAACCAGGAACCACGTGGAGAAGGCACCCACACTGAAAGTGCCTGGAAGGAACGTTGGGGCTTCTTCTCAGTGTCTCTGATATAGGGTTTCACTGTCCTGGGAAACTCTCTGCTAACACCCTGCAGAGCGCTGTGCCCAATATACAGAAATGTCTTGTGGTATCTCCTACAGGGAAAGTGCCAGGAGGGAAAAGTGAGGATTATGTTTAGGCTTTCTCGGAACTGCTTCAAATCAACTAGATATCTTTGTGCTGTAAATCTCCCAACAGCCAAATGTAAAAGCAGCAAACATCTCGCTGTATGTCCCACATCCAAAGTGCCAAGAGAGAGCTTGCTCTCCCTGTCTTTGAGTACTGTTTGCACTGTCCCGATTACCTCTTTGCTAACATTCTCTTCAGAGCTGCAGTGAAACCAGGAACCACGTGGAGAAGGCACCCACACTGAAAGTGCCTGGAGGGAACATTGGGGCTTCTTCTCAGTGTCTCTGATATAGGGTTTCACTGTCCCGGGAAACTCTCTGCTAACACCCTGCACAGCGCTGTGCCCAATATACAGAAACGTCTTGCGGTATCTCCTACAGGGAAAGTGCCAGGAGGGAAAAGTGAGGATTATGTTTAGACTTTCTCGGAACTGCTTCAAATCAACTAGATATCTTTGTGCTGTAAATCTCCCAACAGCCAAATGTAAAAGCAGCAAACATCTCGCTGTATGTCCCACATCCAAAGTGCCAAGAGAGAGCTTGCTCTCCCTGTCTTTGAGTACTGTTTGCACTGTCCCGATTACCTCTTTGCTAACATTCTCTTCAGAGCTGCAGTGAAACCAGGAACCACGTGGAGAAGGCACCCACACTGAAAGTGCCTGGAGGGAACATTGGGGCTTCTTCTCAGTGTCTCTGATATAGGGTTTCACTGTCCCGGGAAACTCTCTGCTAACACCCTGCAGAGCGCTGTGCCCAATATACAGAAACGTCTTGCGGTATCTCCTACAGGGAAAGTGCCAGGAGGGAAAAGTGAGGATTATGTTTAGACTTTCTCGGAACTGCTTCAAATCAACTAGATATCTTTGTGCTGTAAATCTCCCAACAGCCAAACGCAAAAGCAGCAAACATCTCGCTGTATGTCCCACATCCAAAGTGCCAAGAGAGAGCTTGCTCTCCCTGTCTTTGAGTACTGTTTGCACTGTCCTGATTACCTCTTTGCTAACATTCTCTTCAGAGCTGCAGTGAAACCAGGAACCACGTGGAGAAGGCACCCACACTGAAAGTGCCTGGAAGGAACGTTGGGGCTTCTTCTCAGTGTCTCTGATATAGGGTTTCACTGTCCTGGGAAACTCTCTGCTAACACCCTGCAGAGCGCTGTGCCCAATATACAGAAATGTCTTGTGGTATCTCCTACAGGGAAAGTGCCAGGAGGGAAAAGTGAGGATTATGTTTAGGCTTTCTCGGAACTGCTTCAAATCAACTAGATATCTTTGTGCTGTAAATCTCCCAACAGCCAAATGTAAAAGCAGCAAACATCTCGCTGTATGTCCCACATCCAAAGTGCCAAGAGAGAGCTTGCTCTCCCTGTCTTTGAGTACTGTTTGCACTGTCCCGATTACCTCTTTGCTAACATTCTCTTCAGAGCTGCAGTGAAACCAGGAACCACGTGGAGAAGGCACCCACACTGAAAGTGCCTGGAGGGAACATTGGGGCTTCTTCTCAGTGTCTCTGATATAGGGTTTCACTGTCCCGGGAAACTCTCTGCTAACACCCTGCAGAGCGCTGTGCCCAATATACAGAAACGTCTTGCGGTATCTCCTACAGGGAAAGTGCCAGGAGGGAAAAGTGAGGATTATGTTTAGACTTTCTCGGAACTGCTTCAAATCAACTAGATATCTTTGTGCTGTAAATCTCCCAACAGCCAAATGTAAAAGCAGCAAACATCTCGCTGTATGTCCCACATCCAAAGTGCCAAGAGAGAGCTTGCTCTCCCTGTCTTTGAGTACTGTTTGCACTGTCCCGATTACCTCTTTGCTAACATTCTCTTCAGAGCTGCAGTGAAACCAGGAACCACGTGGAGAAGGCACCCACACTGAAAGTGCCTGGAGGGAACATTGGGGCTTCTTCTCAGTGTCTCTGATATAGGGTTTCACTGTCCCAGGAAACTCTCTGCTAACACCCTGCAGAGCGCTGTGCCCAATATACAGAAATGTCTTGCGGTATCTCCTACAGGGAAAGTGCCAGGAGGGAAAAGTGAGGATTATGTTTAAACTTTCTCGGAACTGCTTCAAATCAACTAGATATCTTTGTGCTGTAAATCTCCCAACAGCCAAATGTAAAAGCAGCAAACATCTCGCTGTATGTCCCACATCCAAAGTGCCAAGAGAGAGCTTGCTCTCCCTGTCTTTGAGTACTGTTTGCACTGTCCCGATTACCTCTTTGCTAACGTTCTCTTCAGAGCTGCAGTGAAACCAGGAACCACGTGGAGAAGGCACCCACACTGAAAGTGCCTGGAGGGAACATTGGGGCTTCTTCTCAGTGTCTCTGATATAGGGTTTCACTGTCCCGGGAAACTCTCTGCTAACACCCTGCAGAGCGCTGTGCCCAATATACAGAAACGTCTTGCGGTATCTCCTACAGGGAAAGTGCCAGGAGGGAAAAGTGAGGATTATGTTTAGACTTTCTCGGAACTGCTTCAAACCTTGCGTAGGTTGCGTACGCGCCAGGTCCAAAAATGGCCATATGTCTGGAGATTGGTTCCACGCCCAAAGAGCCAGCAGGGAAAACTATGCCTTGTTCTAAAGCTCTTTGGGAACCGCTTGCGTAGCCCCACACACCTGGGGGCTGCAGGCTTTCCTGCTGCCTTCAGCCTCAAAACCACCTTTTCCCACATGGCCTCACGCCAGGCACAAAAATGGCCATATGTCTGGAGGTTGGTCCCACGCACAAAGAGCCAGCAGGGAAAACAATGCCTTGTTCTAAAGCTCTTTGGGAACCGCTTGCGTAGCCCCACAGACTTGGGGGCTGCAGGCTTTCCTGCTGCCTTCAGCCTCAAAACCACCCTTTTCCACTTGGCGACGCGACAGGCCCAAAAATGGCCATATGTCTGGAGACTGGTCCCACGCCCAAAGAGCCAGCAGGGAAAACTATGCCTTGTTCTAAAGCTCTTTGGGAACCGCTTGCGTAGCCCCACACACCTGGGGGCTGCAGGCTTTCCTGCTGCCTTCAGCCTCAAAACCACCCTTTCCCACTTGGCGCCGCGCCAGGCCCAAAAATGGCCATATGTCTGGAGACTGGTCCCACGCCCAAAGAGCCAGCAGGGAAAACTATGCCTTGTTCTAAAGCTCTTGGGGAACCGCTTGCGTAGCCACACACCTGGGGGCTGCAGGCTTTCCTGCTCTCTTCAGCCTCAGAAGAACCGTTTCGCACTTGGCGCCGCGCCAGGCCCAAAAATGGCCATATGTCTGGAGATTGGTTCCACGCCCAAAGAGCCAGCAGGGAAAACTATGCCTTGTTCTAAAGCTCTTTGGGAACCGCTTGCGTAGCCCCACACACCTGGGGGCTGCAGGCTTTCCTGCTCTCTTCAGCCTCAAAAGCACCCTTTCCCACTTGGCGCCGCGCCAGGCCCAAAAATGGCCATATGTCTGGAGATTGGTTCCACGCCCAAAGAGCCAGCAGGAAAAAATATGCCTTGTTCTAAAGCTCTTTGGGAACCGCTTGCGTAGCCCCACAGACCTGGGGGCTGCAGTCTTTCCTGCTGCCTTCAGCCTCAAAACCACCCTTTCCCACTTGGCGTCACGCCAGGCCCAAAAATGGCCATATGTCTGGAGATTGGTTCCACGCCCAAAGAGCCAGCAGGGAAAACTATGCCTTGTTCTAAAGCTCTTTGGGAACCGCTTGCGTAGCCCCACACACCTGGGGGCTGCAGGCTTTCCTGCTCTCTTCAGCCTGAAAAGCACGCTTTCCCACTTGGCGCCGCGCCAGGCACAAAAATGTCCATATGTCTGGAGATTGGTCCCACGCCCAAAGAGCCAGCAGGGAAAACTATGCCTTGTTCTAAAGCTCTTTGGGAACCGCTTGCGTAGCCCCACACACCTGGGGGCTGCAGGCTTTCCTGCTGCCTTCAGCCTCAAAACCACCCTTTCCCACTTGGCGCCGCGCCAGGCACAAAAATAGCCATATGTCTGGAGATTGGTCCCACGCCCAAAGAGCCAGCAGGGAAAACTATGCCTTGTTCTAAAGCTCTTTGGGAACAGCTTGCGTAGCCCCACACACCTGGGGGCTGCAGGCTTTCCTGCTGCCTTCAGCCTCAAAACCACCCTTTCCCACTTGGCGCCGCGCCAGGCACAAAAATGGCCATATGTCTGGAGATTGGTCCCACGCCCAAAGAGCCAGCAGGGAAAACTATGCCTTGTTCTAAAGCTCTTTGGGAACAGCTTGCGTAGCCCCACAGACCTGGGGGCTGCAGGCTTTCCTGCTGCCTTCAGCCTCAGAAGAACCCTTTCGCACTTGGCGCCGCGCCAGGCACAAAAATGGCCATATGTCTGGAGACTGGTCCCACGCCCAAAGAGCCAGCAGGGAAAACTATGCCTTGTTCTAAAGCTCTTTGGGAACCGCTTGCGTAGCCCCACACACCTGGGGGCTGCAGGCTTTCCTGCTGCCTTCAGCCTCAAAACCACCCTTTCCCACTTGGCGCCGCGCCAGGCACAAAAATGGCCATATAGCTGGAGACTGGTCCCACGCCCAAAGAGCCAGCAGGGAAAACTATGCCTTGTTCTAAAGCTCTTTGGGAACCGCTTGCGTAGCCCCACAGACCTGGGGGCTGCAGGCTTTCCTGCTGCCTTCAGCCTCAAAACCACCCTTTCCCACTTGGCGTCACGCCAGGCCCAAAAATGGCCATATGTCTGGAGGTTGGTCCCACGCCCAAAGAGCCAGCAGGGAAAATTATGCCTTGTTCTAAAGCTCTTTGGGAACCGCTTGCATAGCCCCACACACCTGGGGGCTGCAGGCTTTCCTGCTCTCTTCAGCCTGAAAAGCACGCTTTCCCACTTGGCGCCGCGCCAGGCACAAAAATGTCCATATGTCTGGAGATTGGTCCCACGCCCAAAGAGCCAGCAGGGAAAACTATGCCTTGTTCTAAAGCTCTTTGGGAACCGCTTGCGTAGCCCCACACACCTGGGGGCTGCAGGCTTTCCTGCTGCCTTCAGCCTCAAAACCACCCTTTCCCACTTGGCGTCACGCCAGGCCCAAAAATGGCCATATGTCTGGAGGTTGGTCCCACGCCCAAAGAGCCAGCAGGGAAAATTATGCCTTGTTCTAAAGCTCTTTGGGAACCGCTTGCATAGCCCCACACACCTGGGGGCTGCAGGCTTTCCTGCTCTCTTCAGCCTGAAAAGCACGCTTTCCCACTTGGCGCCGCGCCAGGCACAAAAATGTCCATATGTCTGGAGATTGGTCCCACGCCCAAAGAGCCAGCAGGGAAAACTATGCCTTGTTCTAAAGCTCTTTGGGAACCGCTTGCGTAGCCCCACACACCTGGGGGCTGCAGGCTTTCCTGCTGCCTTCAGCCTCAAAACCACCCTTTCCCACTTGGCGCCGCGCCAGGCACAAAAATGGCCATATGTCTGGAGATTGGTCCCACGCCCAAAGAGCCAGCAGGGAAAACTATGCCTTGTTCTAAAGCTCTTTGGGAACAGCTTGCGTAGCCCCACAGACCTGGGGGCTGCAGGCTTTCCTGCTCTCTTCAGCCTCAGAAGAACCCTTTCGCACTTGGCGCCGCGCCAGGCACAAAAATGGCCATATGTCTGGAGATTGGTTCCACGCCCAAAGAGCCAGCAGGGAAAACTATGCCTTGTTCTAAAGCTCTTTGGGAACCGCTTGCGTAGCCCCACACACCTGGGGGCTGCAGGCTTTCCTGCTCTCTTCAGCCTCAAAAGCACCCTTTCCCACTTGGCGCCGCGCCAGGCCCAAAAATGGCCATATGTCTGGAGACTGGTCCCACGCCCAAAGAGCCAGCAGGGAAAACTATGCCTTGTTCTAAAGCTCTTTGGGAACCGCTTGCGTAGCCCCACACACCTGGGGGCTGCAGGCTTTCCTGCTGCCTTCAGCCTCAATACCACCCTTTCCCACTTGGCGCCGCGCCAGGCACAAAAATGGCCATATGTCTGGAGACTGGTCCCACGCCCAAAGAGCCAGCAGGGAAAACTATGCCTTGTTCTAAAGCTCTTTGGGAACCGCTTCCGTAGCCCCACACACCTGGGGGATGCAGGCTTTCCTGCTGCCTTCAGCCTCAAAACCAACATTTCCCACTTCTCGCCGCGCCATGCCCAAAAATAGCCATATGGCTGGAGACTGGTCCCACACCCAAAGAGCCAGCAGGGAAAACTATGCCTTGTTCTAAAGCTCTTTGGGAACCGCTTGCGTAGCCCCACACACCTGGGGGCTGCAGGCTTTCCTGCTGCCTTCAGCCTCAAAACCACCCTTTCCCACATGGCGTCACGCCAGGCACAGAAATGGGCATATGTCTGGAGACTAGTCCCACGCCCAAAGAGCCAGCAGGGAAAACTATGCCTTGTTCTAAAGCTCTTTGGGAACCGCTTGCGTAGCCCCACACACCTGGGGGCTGCAGGCTTTCCTGCTCTCTTCAGCCTCAGAAGAACCCTTTCGCACTTGGCGCCGCGCCAGGCACAAAAATGGCCATATGTCTGGAGATTGGTTCCACGCCCAAAGAGCCAGCAGGGAAAACTATGCCTTGTTCTAAAGCTCTTTGGGAACGGCTTGCGTAGCCCCACACACCTGGGGGCTGCAGGCTTTCCTGCTCTCTTCAGCCTCAAAAGCACGCTTTCCCACTTGGCGCCGCGCCAGGCCCAAAAATGGCCATATGTCTGGAGGTTGGTCCCTTTCCCAAAGAGCCAGCAGGGAAAACTATGCCTTGTTCTAAAGCTCTTTGGGAACCGCTGGCGTAGCCCCACACACCTGGGGGCTGCAGGCTTTCCTGCTGCCTTCAGCCTCAAAAGCACCCTTTCCCACTTGGCGCCGCGCCATGCCCAAAAATGGCCATATGTCTGGAGACTGGTCCCACGCCCAAAGAGCCAGCAGGAAAAACTATGCCTTGTTCTAAAGCTCTTTGGGAACCGCTTGCGTAGCCCCACACACCTGGGGGCTGCAGGCTTTCCTGCTGCCTTCAGCCTCAAAACCACCCTTTCCCACTTGGCGTCACGCCAGGCACAAAAATGGCCATATGTCTGGAGGTTGGTCCCACGCCCAAAGAGCCAGCAGGGAAAACTATGCCTTGTTCTAAAGCTCTTTGGGAACCGCTTGCGTAGCCCCACACAAACTGGGGGCTGCAGGCTTTTCTCGCGCTTTCAGCCTCCGAAGAACCCTTTCGCACTTGGCGCTGCACCAGGCCGAAAAATGGCCATATGTCTGGAGACTGGTCCCACGCCCAAAGAGCCAGCAGGGAAAACTATGCCTTGTTCTAAAGCTCTTTGGGAACCGCTTGCGTAGCCCCACACACCTGGGGACTGCAGGCTTTCCTGCTGCCTTCAGCCTCAATACCACCCTTTCCCACTTGGCGCCGCGCCAGGCCCAAAAATGGCCATATGGCTGGAGACTGGTCCCACGCCCAAAGAGCCAGCAGGGAAAACTATGCCTTGTTCTAAAGCTCTTTGGGAACCGCTTGCGTAGCCCCACAGACCTGGGGGCTGCAGGCTTTCCTGCTGCCTTCAGCCTCAAAACCACCATTTTCCACTTCTCGCCGCGCCATGCCCAAAAATAGCCATATGGCTGGAGACTGGTCCCACACCCAAAGAGCCAGCAGGGAAAACTATGCCTTGTTCTAAAGCTCTTTGGGAACCGCTTGCGTAGCCCCACACACCTGGGGGCTGCAGGCTTTCCTGCTGCCTTCAGCCTCAGAAGAACCCTTTCGCACTTGGCGCCGCGCCAGGCACAAAAATGGCCATATGTCTGGAGATTGGTCCCACGCCCAAAGAGCCAGCAGGGAAAACTATGCCTTGTTCTAAAGCTCTTTGGGAACGGCTTGCGTGGCCCCACACACCTGGGGGCTGCAGGCTTTCCTGCTCTCTTCAGCCTCAGAAGAACCCTTTCGCACTTGGCGCCGCGCCAGGCCCAAAAATGGCCATATGTCTGGATATTGTTTCCACGCCCAAAGAGCCAGCAGGGAAAACTATGCCTTGTTCTAAAGCTCTTTGGGAACCGCTTGCGTAGCCCCACACACCTGGGGGCTGCAGGCTTTCCTGCTCTCTTCAGCCTCAAAAGCACCCTTTCCCACTTGGCGCCGCGCCAGGCACAAAAATGGCCATATGTCTGGAGATTGGTGCCACGCCCAAAGAGCCAGCAGGGAAAACTATGCCTTGTTCTAAAGCTCTTTGGGAACCGCTTGCGTAGCCCCACACACGTGGGCTGCAGGCTTTCCTACTGCCTTCAGCCTCAAAAGCACCCTTTCCCACTTGGCGCCGCGCCAGGCCCAAAAATGGCCATATGTCTGGAGATTGGTCCCACGCCCAAAGAGCCAGCAGGGAAAACTATGCCTTGTTCTAAAGCTCTTTGGGAACGGCTTGCGTAGCCCCACACACCTGGGGGCTGCAGGCTTTCCTGCTCTCTTCAGCCTCAGAAGAACCCTTTCGCACTTGGCGCCGCGCCAGGCACAAAAATGGCCATATGTCTGGAGATTGGTTCCACGCCCAAAGAGCCAGCAGGGAAAACTATGCCTTGTTCTAAAGCTCTTTGGGAACCGCTTGCGTAGCCCCACACACCTGGGGGCTGCAGGCTTTCCTGCTCCCTTCAGCCTCAAAAGCACGCTTTCCCACTTGGCGCCGCGCCAGGCCCAAAAATGGCCATATGTCTGGAGATTGGTCCCACGCCCAAAGAGCCAGCAGGGAAAACTATGCCTTGTTCTAAAGCTCTTTGGGAACGGCTTGCGTAGCCCCACACACCTGGGGGCTGCAGGCTTTCCTGCTCTCTTCAGCCTCAAAACCACCCTTTCCCACTTGGCGCCGCGCCAGGCACAAAAATGGCCATATGTCTGGAGACTGGTCCCACGCCCAAAGAGCCAGCAGGGAAAACTATGCCTTGTTCTAAAGCTCTTTGGGAACCGCTTGCGTAGCCCCACACACCTGGGGGCTGCAGGCTTTCCTGCTCTCTTCAGCCTCAAAAGCACCCTTTCCCACTTGGCGCCGCGCCAGGCACAAAAATGGCCATATGTCTGGAGATTGGTGCCACGCCCAAAGAGCCAGCAGGGAAAACTATGCCTTGTTCTAAAGCTCTTTGGGAACCGCTTGCGTAGCCCCACACACGTGGGCTGCAGGCTTTCCTGCTGCCTTCAGCCTCAAAAGCACCCTTTCCCACTTGGCGCCGCGCCAGGCCCAAAAATGGCCATATGTCTGGAGATTGGTGCCACGCCCAAAGAGCCAGCAGGGAAAACTATGCCTTGTTCTAAAGCTCTTTGGGAACGGCTTGCGTAGCCCCACACACCTGGGGGCTGCAGGCTTTCCTGCTCTCTTCAGCCTCAGAAGAACCCTTTCGCACTTGGCGCCGCGCCAGGCACAAAAATGGCCATATGTCTGGAGATTGGTTCCACGCCCAAAGAGCCAGCAGGGAAAACTATGCCTTGTTCTAAAGCTCTTTGGGAACCGCTTGCGTAGCCCCACACACCTGGGGGCTGCAGGCTTTCCTGCTCCCTTCAGCCTCAAAAGCACGCTTTCCCACTTGGCGCCGCGCCAGGCCCAAAAATGGCCATATGTCTGGAGATTGGTCCCACGCCCAAAGAGCCAGCAGGGAAAAATATGCCTTGTTCTAAAGCTCTTTGGGAACGGCTTGCGTAGCCCCACACACCTGGGGGCTGCAGGCTTTCCTGCTCTCTTCAGCCTCAAAACCACCCTTTCCCACTTGGCGCCGCGCCAGGCACAAAAATGGCCATATGTCTGGAGACTGGTCCCACGCCCAAAGAGCCAGCAGGGAAAACTATGCCTTGTTCTAAAGCTCTTTGGGAACCGCTTGCGTAGCCCCACAGACCTGGGGGCTGCAGGCTTTCCTGCTGTCTTCAGCCTCAGAAGAACCCTTTCGCACTTGGCGCCACGCCAGGCACAAAAATGGCCATATGGCTGGAGATTGGTTCCACGCCCAAAGAGCCAGCAGGGAAAACTATGCCTTGTTCTAAAGCTCTTTGGGAACCGCTTGCGTAGCCCCACACACCTGGGGGCTGCAGGCTTTCCTGCTGCCTTCAGCCTCAAAAGCACCCTTTCCGACTTGGCGCCGCGCCAGGCACAAAAATGGCCATATGTCTGGAGACTGGTCCCACGCCCAAAGAGCCAGCAGGGAAAACTATGCCTTGTTCTAAAGCTCTTTGGGAACCGCTTGCGTAGCCCCACACACTTGGGGGCTGCAGGCTTTCCTGCTGCCTTCAGCCTCAAAACCACCCTTTCCCACTTGGCGCCGCGCCAGGCCCAAAAATGGCCATATGTCTGGAGACTGGTCCCACGCCCAAAGAGCCAGCAGGGAAAACTATGCCTTGTTCTAAAGCTCTTTGGGAACCTCTTGCGTAGCCCCACACACCTGGGGGCTGCAGGCTTTCCTGCTGCCTTCAGCCTCAAAACCACCCTTTCCCACATGGCGTCACGCCAGGCACAAAAATGGCCATATGTCTGGAGACTGGTCCCACGCCCAAAGAGCCAGCAGGGAAAACTATGCCTTGTACTAAAGCTCTTTGGGAACCGCTTGCATAGACCCACACACCTGGGGGCTGCAGGCTTTCCTGCTCTCTTCAGCCTCAGAAGAAACCTTTCGCACTTGGCGCCGCGCCAGGCCGAAAAATAGCCATATGTTTGGAGATTGGTTCCACGCCCAAAGAGCCAGCAGGGAAAACTATGCCTTGTTCTAAAGCTCTTTGGGAACCGCTTGCGTAGCCCCACACACCTGGGGGCTGCAGGATTTCCTGCTGCCTTCAGCCTCAAAACCACCCTTTCCCACATGGCGTCACGCCAGGCCCAAAAATGGCCATATGTCTGGAGACTGGTCCCACGCCCAAAGAGCCAGCAGGGAAAACTATGCCTTGTTCTAAAGCTTTTTGGGAACCGCTTGCGTAGCCCCACACACCTGGGGGATGCAGGCTTTCCTGCTGCCTTCAGCCTCAAAACCACCCTTTCCCTCATGGCGTCACGCCAGGCACAAAAATGGCCATATGTATGGAGGTTGGTCCCACGCCCAAAGAGCCAGCAGGGAAAACTATGCCTTGTTCTAAAGCTCTTTGGGAACGGCTTGCGTAGCCCCACACACCTGGGGGCTGCAGGCTTTCCTGCTCTCTTCAGCCTCAGAAGAACCCTTTCGCACTTGGCGGCACGCCAGGCACAAAAATGGCCATATGGCTGGAGATTGGTTCCACGCCCAAAGAGCCAGCAGGGAAAACTATGCCTTGTTCTAAAGCTCTTTGGGAACCGCTTGCGTAGCCCCACACACCTGGGGGCTGCAGGCTTTCCTGCTCTCTTCAGCCTCAAAAGCACCCTTTCCGACTTGGCGCCGCGCCAGGCACAAAAATGGCCATATGTCTGGAGACTGGTCCCACGCCCAAAGAGCCAGCAGGGAAAACTATGCCTTGTTCTAAAGCTCTTTGGGAACCGCTTGCGTAGCCCCACACACCTGGGGGCTGCAGGCTTTCCTGCTGCCTTCAGCCTCAAAACCACCCTTTCCCACTTGGCGCCGCGCCAGGCCCAAAAATGGCCATATGTCTGGAGACTGGTCCCACGCCCAAAGAGCCAGCAGGGAAAACTATGCCTTGTTCTAAAGCTCTTTGGGAACCGCTTGCGTAGCCCCACACACCTGGGGGCTGCAGGCTTTCCTGCTGCCTTCAGCCTCAAAACCACCCTTTCCCACATGGCGTCACGCCAGGCACAAAAATGGCCATATGTCTGGAGGTTGGTCCCACGCCCAAAGAGCCAGCAGGGAAAACTATGCCTTGTTCTAAAGCTCTTTGGGAACCGCTTGCATAGCCCCACACACCTGGGGGCTGCAGGCTTTCCTGCTCTCTTCAGCCTCAGAAGAAACCTTTCGCACTTGGCGCCGCGCCAGGCCCAAAAATAGCCATATGTTTGGAGATTGGTTCCACGCCCAAAGAGCCAGCAGGGAAAACTATGCCTTGTTCTAAAGCTCTTTGGGAACCGCTTGCGTAGCCCCACACACCTGGGGGCTGCAGGCTTTCCTGCTGCCTTCAGCCTCAAAAGCACGCTTTCCCACTTGGCGCCGCGCTAGGCCCAAAAATGGCCATATGTCTGGAGATTGGTCCCACGCCCAAAGAGCCAGCAGGGAAAACTATGCCTTGTTCTAAAGGTCTTTGGGAACCGCTTGCGTAGCCCCACACACCTGGGGGCTGCAGGCTTTCCTGCTCTCTTCAGCCTCAAAAGCACGCTTTCCCACTTGGCCCCGTGCCAGGCACAAAAATGGCCATATGTCTGGAGACTGGTCCCTTTCCCAAAGAGCCAGCAGGGAAAACTATGCCTTGTTCTAAAGCTCTTTGGGAACCGCTTGCGTAGCCCCACAGACCTGGGGGCTGCAGGCTTTCCTGCTCTCTTCAGCCTCAGAAGAAACCTTTCGCACTTGGCGCCGCGCCAGGCCGAAAAATAGCCATATGTTTGGAGATTGGTTCCACGCCCAAAGAGCCAGCAGGGAAAACTATGCCTTGTTCTAAAGCTCTTTGGGAACCGCTTGCGTAGCCCCACACACCTGGGGGCTGCAGGATTTCCTGCTGCCTTCAGCCTCAAAACCACCCTTTCCCACATGGCGCCGCGCCAGGCCCAAAAATGGCCATATGTCTGGAGACTGGTCCCACGCCCAAAGAGCCAGCAGGGAAAACTATGCCTTGTTCTAAAGCTTTTTGGGAACCGCTTGCGTAGCCCCACACACCTGGGGGATGCAGGCTTTCCTGCTGCCTTCAGCCTCAAAACCACCCTTTCCCACATGGCGTCACGCCAGGCACAAAAATGGCCATATGTATGGAGGTTGGTCCCACGCCCAAAGAGCCAGCAGGGAAAACTATGCCTTGTTCTAAAGCTCTTTGGGAACGGCTTGCGTAGGCCCACACACCTGGGGGCTGCAGGCTTTCCTGCTCTCTTCAGCCTCAGAAGAACCCTTTCGCACTTGGCGGCACGCCAGGCACAAAAATGGCCATATGGCTGGAGATTGGTTCCACGCCCAAAGAGCCAGCAGGGAAAACTATGCCTTGTTCTAAAGCTCTTTGGGAACCGCTTGCGTAGCCCCACACACCTGGGGGCTGCAGGCTTTCCTGCTCTCTTCAGCCTCAAAAGCACCCTTTCCGACTTGGCGCCGCGCCAGGCACAAAAATGGCCATATGTCTGGAGACTGGTCCCACGCCCAAAGAGCCAGCAGGGAAAACTATGCCTTGTTCTAAAGCTCTTTGGGAACCGCTTGCGTAGCCCCACACACCTGGGGGCTGCAGGCTTTCCTGCTGCCTTCAGCCTCAAAACCACCCTTTCCCACTTGGCGCCGCGCCAGGCCCAAAAATGGCCATATGTCTGGAGACTGGTCCCACGCCCAAAGAGCCAGCAGGGAAAACTATGCCTTGTTCTAAAGCTCTTTGGGAACCGCTTGCGTAGCCCCACACACCTGGGGGCTGCAGGCTTTCCTGCTGCCTTCAGCCTCAAAACCACCCTTTCCCACATGGCGTCACGCCAGGCACAAAAATGGCCATATGTATGGAGGTTGGTCCCACGCCCAAAGAGCCAGCAGGGAAAACTATGCCTTGTTCTAAAGCTCTTTGGGAACCGCTTGCATAGCCCCACACACCTGGGGGCTGCAGGCTTTCCTGCTCTCTTCAGCCTCAGAAGAAACCTTTCGCACTTGGCGCCGCGCCAGGCCCAAAAATAGCCATATGTTTGGAGATTGGTTCCACGCCCAAAGAGCCAGCAGGGAAAACTATGCCTTGTTCTAAAGCTCTTTGGGAACCGCTTGCGTAGCCCCACACACCTGGGGGCTGCAGGCTTTCCTGCTGCCTTCAGCCTCAAAAGCACGCTTTCCCACTTGGCGCCGCGCTAGGCCCAAAAATGGCCATATGTCTGGAGACTGGTCCCACGCCCAAAGAGCCAGCAGGGAAAACTATGCCTTGTTCTAAAGCTCTTTGGGAACCGCTTCCGTAGCCCCACACACCTGGGGGCTGCAGGCTTTCCTGCTCTCTTCAGCCTCAAAACCACCCTTTCCCACATGGCCCCGTGCCAGGCACAAAAATGGCCATATGTCTGGAGACTGGTCCCTTTCCCAAAGAGCCAGCAGGGAAAACTATGCCTTGTTCTAAAGCTCTTTGGGAAACGCTTGCGTAGCCCCACACACCTGGGGGCTGCAGGATTTCCTGCTGCCTTCAGCCTCAAAACCACCCTTTCCCACTTGGCGCCGCGCCAGGCCCAAAAATGGCATTATGTCTGGAGACTGGTCCCACGCCCAAAGAGCCAGCAGGGAAAACTATGCCTTGTTCTAAAGCTTTTTGGGAACCGCTTGCGTAGCCCCACAGACCTGGGGGCTGCAGGCTTTCCTGCTGCCTTCAGCCTCAAAACCACCCTTTCCCACATGGCGTCACGCCAGGCACAAAAATGGCCATATGTCTGGAGACTGGTCCCTTTCCCAAAGAGCCAGCAGGGAAAACTATGCCTTGTTCTAAAGCTCTTTGGGAACCGCTTGCGTAGCCCCACACACCTGGGGGCTGCAGTCTTTCCTGCTGCCTTCAGCCTCAGAAGAAACCTTTCGCACTTGGCGCCGCGCTAGGCCCAAAAATAGCCATATGTTTGGAGATTGGTTCCACGCCCAAAGAGCCAGCAGGGAAAACTATGCCTTGTTCTAAAGCTCTTTGGGAACCGCTTGCGTAGCCCCACACACCTGGGGGCTGCAGGCTTTCCTGCTGCCTTCAGCCTCAAAACCACCATTTCCCACTTCGCGCCGTGCCATGCCCAAAAATAGCCATATGGCTGGAGACTGGTCGCACGCCCAAAGAGCCAGCAGGGAAAACTATGCCTTGTTCTAAAGCTCTTTGGGAACCGCTTGCGTAGCCCCACACACCTGGGGGCTGCAGGCTTTCCTGCTGCCTTCAGCCTCAAAACCACCCTTTCCCACTTGGCGCCGCGCCAGGCCCAAAAATGGCCATATGTCTGGAGACTGGTCCCACGCCCAAAGAGCCAGCAGGGAAAACTATGCCTTGTTCTAAAGCTCTTTGGGAACCGCTTGCGTAGCCCCACACACCTGGGGGCTGCAGGCTTTCCTGCTGCCTTCAGCCTCAAAACCACCCTTTCCCACATGGCGTCACGCCAGGCACAAAAATGGCCATATGTATGGAGGTTGGTCCCACGCCCAAAGAGCCAGCAGGGAAAACTATGCCTTGTTCTAAAGCTCTTTGGGAACCGCTTGCATAGCCCCACACACCTGGGGGCTGCAGGCTTTCCTGCTCTCTTCAGCCTCAGAAGAAACCTTTCGCAATTGGCGCCGCGCCAGGCCCAAAAATAGCCATATGTCTGGAGATTGGTTCCACGCCCAAAGAGCCAGCAGGGAAAACTATGCCTTGTTCTAAAGCTCTTTGGGAACCGCTTGCGTAGCCCCACACACCTGGGGGCTGCAGGCTTTCCTGCTGCCTTCAGCCTCAAAAGCACGCTTTCCCACTTGGCGCCGCGCTAGGCCCAAAAATGGCCATATGTCTGGAGACTGGCCCCACGCCCAAAGAGCCAGCAGGGAAAACTATGCCTTGTTCTAAAGCTCTTTGGGAACCGCTTGCGTAGCCCCACACACCTGGGGGATGCAGGCTTTCCTGCTCTCTTCAGCCTCAAAATCACGCTTTCCCACTTGGCCCCGTGCCAGGCACAAAAATGGCCATATCTCTGGAGACTGGTCCCTTTCCCAAAGAGCCAGCAGGGAAAACTATGCCTTGTTCTAAAGCTCTTTGGGAACCGCTTGCGTAGCCCCACACACCTGGGGGCTGCAGGATTTCCTGCTGCCTTCAGCCTCAAAACCACCCTTTCCCACTTGGCGCCGCGCCAGGCACAAAAATGGCATTATGTCTGGAGGTTGGTCCCACGCCCAAAGAGCCAGCAGGGAAAACTATGCCTTGTTCTAAAGCTTTTTGGGAACCGCTTGCATAGCCCCACACACCTGGGGGCTGCAGGCTTTCCTGCTCTCTTCAGCCTCAGAAGAAACCTTTCGCACTTGGCGCCGCGCCAGGCCCAAAAATAGCCATATGTTTGGAGATTGGTTCCACGCCCAAAGAGCCAGCAGGGAAAACTATGCCTTGTTCTAAAGCTCTTTGGGAACCGCTTGCGTAGCCCCACACACCTGGGGGCTGCAGGCTTTCCTGCTGCCTTCAGCCTCAAAAGCACGCTTTCCCACTTGGTGCCGCGCTAGGCCCAAAAATGGCCATATGTCGGGAGACTGGTCCCTTTCCCAAAGAGCCAGCAGGGAAAACTATGCCTTGTTCTAAAGCTCTTTGGGAACCGCTTGCGTAGCCCCACACACCTGGGGGCTGCAGGATTTCCTGCTGCCTTCAGCCTCAAAACCACCCTTTCCCACTTGGCGCCGCGCCAGGCCCAAAAATGGCCATATGTCTGGAGACTGGTCCCACGCCCAAAGAGCCAGCAGGGAAAACTATGCCTTGTTCTAAAGCTTTTTGGGAACCGCTTGCGTAGCCCCACACACCTGGGGGCTGCAGGCTTTCCTGCTGCCTTCAACCTCAAAACCACCCTTTCCCACATGGCGTCACGCCAGGCACAAAAATGGCCATATGTATGGAGGTTGGTCCCACGCCCAAAGAGCCAGCAGGGAAAACTATGCCTTGTTCTAAAGCTCTTTGGGAACGGCTTGCGTAGCCCCACACACCTGGGGGCTGCAGGCTTTCCTGCTGTCTTCAGCCTCAGAAGAACCCTTTCGCACTTGGCGCCACGCCAGGCACAAAAATGGCCATATGGCTGGAGATTGGTTCCACGCCCAAAGAGCCAGCAGGGAAAACTATGCCTTGTTCTAAAGCTCTTTGGGAACCGCTTGCGTAGCCCCACACACCTGGGGGCTGCAGGCTTTCCTGCTCTCTTCAGCCTCAAAAGCACCCTTTCCGACTTGGCGCCGCGCCAGGCACAAAAATGGCCATATGTCTGGAGACTGGTCCCACGCCCAAAGAGCCAGCAGGGAAAACTATGCCTTGTTCTAAAGCTCTTTGGGAACCGCTTGCGTAGCCCCACACACCTGGGGGCTGCAGGCTTTCCTGCTGCCTTCAGCCTCAAAACCACCCCTTTCCCACTTGGCGCCGCGCCAGGCCCAAAAATGGCCATATGTCTGGAGACTGGTCCCACGCCGAAAGAGCCAGCAGGGAAAACTATGCCTTGTTCTAAAGCTCTTTGGGAACCGCTTGCGTAGCCCCACAGACCTGGGGGCTGCAGGCTTTCCTGCTGCCTTCAGCCTCAAAACCACCCTTTCCCACATGGCGTCACGCCAGGCACAAAAATGGCCATATGTATGGAGGTTGGTCCCACGCCCAAAGAGCCAGCAGGGAAAACTATGCCTTGTTCTAAAGCTCTTTGGGAACCGCTTGCGTAGCCCCACACACCTGGGGGCTGCAGGCTTTCCTGCTGCCTTCAGCCTCAAAAGCACGCTTTCCCACTTGGCGCCGCGCTAGGCCCAAAAATGGCCATATGTCTGGAGACTGGTCCCACGCCCAAAGAGCCAGCAGGGAAAACTATGCCTTGTTCTAAAGCTCTTTGGGAACCGCTTGCGTAGCCCCACACACCTGGGGGATGCAGGCTTTCTTGCTCTCTTCAGCCTCAAAAGCACGCTTTCCCACTTGGCCCCGTGCCAGGCACAAAAATGGCCATATGTCGGGAGACTGGTCCCTTTCCCAAAGAGCCAGCAGGGAAAACTATGCCTTGTTCTAAAGCTCTTTGGGAACCGCTTGCGTAGCCCCACACACCTGGGGGCTGCAGGATTTCCTGCTGCCTTCAGCCTCAAAACCACCCTTTCCCACTTGGCGCCGCGCCAGGCCCAAAAATGGCATTATGTCTGGAGACTGGTCCCACGCCCAAAGAGCCAGCAGGGAAAACTATGCCTTGTTCTAAAGCTTTTTGGGAACCGCTTGCGTAGCCCCACACACCTGGGGGCTGCAGGCTTTCCTGCTGCCTTCAACCTCAAAACCACCCTTTCCCACATGGCGTCACGCCAGGCACAAAAATGGCCATATGTATGGAGGTTGGTCCCACGCCCAAAGAGCCAGCAGGGAAAACTATGCCTTGTTCTAAAGCTCTTTGGGAACGGCTTGCGTAGCCCCACACACCTGGGGGCTGCAGGCTTTCCTGCTGTCTTCAGCCTCAGAAGAACCCTTTCGCACTTGGCGCCACGCCAGGCACAAAAATGGCCATATGGCTGGAGATTGGTTCCACGCCCAAAGAGCCAGCAGGGAAAACTATGCCTTGTTCTAAAGCTCTTTGGGAACCGCTTGCGTAGCCCCACACACCTGGGGGCTGCAGGCTTTCCTGCTCTCTTCAGCCTCAAAAGCACCCATTCCGACTTGGCGCCGCGCCAGGCACAAAAATGGCCATATGTCTGGAGACTGGTCCCACGCCCAAAGAGCCAGCAGGGAAAACTATGCCTTGTTCTAAAGCTCTTTGGGAACCGCTTGCGTAGCCCCACACACCTGGGGGCTGCAGGCTTTCCTGCTGCCTTCAGCCTCAAAACCACCCCTTTCCCACTTGGCGCCGCGCCAGGCCCAAAAATGGCCATATGTCTGGAGACTGGTCCCACGCCGAAAGAGCCAGCAGGGAAAACTATGCCTTGTTCTAAAGCTCTTTGGGAACCGCTTGCGTAGCCCCACACACCTGGGGGCTGCAGGCTTTCCTGCTGCCTTCAGCCTCAAAACCACCCTTTCCCACATGGCGTCACGCCAGGCACAAAAATGGCCATATGTATGGAGGTTGGTCCCACGCCCAAAGAGCCAGCAGGGAAAACTATGCCTTGTTCTAAAGCTCTTTGGGAACGGCTTGCGTAGCCCCACACACCTGGGGGCTGCAGGCTTTCCTGCTGTCTTCAGCCTCAGAAGAACCCTTTCGCACTTGGCGTCACGCCAGGCACAAAAATGGCCATATGTCTGGAGACTGGTCCCACGCCCAAAGAGCCAGCAGGGAAAACTATGCCTTGTTCTAAAGCTTTTTGGGAACCGCTTGCGTAGCCCCACACACCTGGGGGCTGCAGGCTTTCCTGCTCTCTTCAGCCTCAAAAGCACCCATTCCGACTTGGCGCCGCGCCAGGCACAAAAATGGCCATATGTCTGGAGACTGGTCCCACGCCCAAAGAGCCAGCAGGGAAAACTATGCCTTGTTCTAAAGCTCTTTGGGAACCGCTTGCGTAGCCCCACACACCTGGGGGCTGCAGGCTTTCCTGCTGCCTTCAGCCTCAAAACCACCCCTTTCCCACTTGGCGCCGCGCCAGGCCCAAAAATGGCCATATGTCTGGAGACTGGTCCCACGCCGAAAGAGCCAGCAGGGAAAACTATGCCTTGTTCTAAAGCTCTTTGGGAACCGCTTGCGTAGCCCCACAGACCTGGGGGCTGCAGGCTTTCCTGCTGCCTTCAGCCTCAAAACCACCCTTTCCCACATGGCGTCACGCCAGGCACAAAAATGGCCATATGTATGGAGGTTGGTCCCACGCCCAAAGAGCCAGCAGGGAAAACTATGCCTTGTTCTAAAGCTCTTTGGGAACGGCTTGCGTAGCCCCACAGACCTGGGGGCTGCAGGCTTTCCTGCTGTCTTCAGCCTCAGAAGAACCCTTTCGCACTTGGCGCCACGCCAGGCACAAAAATGGCCATATGTCTGGAGACTGGTCCCACGCCCAAAGAGCCAGCAGGGAAAACTATGCCTTGTTCTAAAGCTCTTTGGGAACCGCTTGCGTAGCCCCACACACCTGGGGGATGCAGGCTTTCTTGCTCTCTTCAGCCTCAAAAGCACGCTTTCCCACTTGGCCCCGTGCCAGGCACAAAAATGGCCATATGTCGGGAGACTGGTCCCTTTCCCAAAGAGCCAGCAGGGAAAACTATGCCTTGTTCTAAAGCTCTTTGGGAACCGCTTGCGTAGCCCCACACACCTGGGGGCTGCAGGATTTCCTGCTGCCTTCAGCCTCAAAACCACCCTTTCCCACTTGGCGCCGCGCCAGGCCCAAAAATGGCATTATGTCTGGAGACTAGTCCCACGCCCAAAGAGCCAGCAGGGAAAACTATGCCTTGTTCTAAAGCTTTTTGGGAACCGCTTGCGTAGCCCCACACACCTGGGGGCTGCAGGCTTTCCTGCTGCCTTCAACCTCAAAACCACCCTTTCCCACATGGCGTCACGCCAGGCACAAAAATGGCCATATGTATGGAGGTTGGTCCCACGCCCAAAGAGCCAGCAGGGAAAACTATGCCTTGTTCTAAAGCTCTTTGGGAACGGCTTGCGTAGCCCCACACACCTGGGGGCTGCAGGCTTTCCTGCTGTCTTCAGCCTCAGAAGAACCCTTTCGCACTTGGCGCCACGCCAGGCACAAAAATGGCCATATGGCTGGAGATTGGTTCCACGCCCAAAGAGCCAGCAGGGAAAACTATGCCTTGTTCTAAAGCTCTTTGGGAACCGCTTGCGTAGCCCCACACACCTGGGGGCTGCAGGCTTTCCTGCTCTCTTCAGCCTCAAAAGCACCCATTCCGACTTGGCGCCGCGCCAGGCACAAAAATGGCCATATGTCTGGAGACTGGTCCCACGCCCAAAGAGCCAGCAGGGAAAACTATGCCTTGTTCTAAAGCTCTTTGGGAACCGCTTGCGTAGCCCCACACACCTGGGGGCTGCAGGCTTTCCTGCTGCCTTCAGCCTCAAAACCACCCCTTTCCCACTTGGCGCCGCGCCAGGCCCAAAAATGGCCATATGTCTGGAGACTGGTCCCACGCCGAAAGAGCCAGCAGGGAAAACTATGCCTTGTTCTAAAGCTCTTTGGGAACCGCTTGCGTAGCCCCACAGACCTGGGGGCTGCAGGCTTTCCTGCTGCCTTCAGCCTCAAAACCACCCTTTCCCACATGGCGTCACGCCAGGCACAAAAATGGCCATATGTATGGAGGTTGGTCCCACGCCCAAAGAGCCAGCAGGGAAAACTATGCCTTGTTCTAAAGCTCTTTGGGAACGGCTTGCGTAGCCCCACACACCTGGGGGCTGCAGGCTTTCCTGCTGTCTTCAGCCTCAGAAGAACCCTTTCGCACTTGGCGCCACGCCAGGCACAAAAATGGCCATATGTCTGGAGACTGGTCCCACGCCCAAAGAGCCAGCAGGGAAAACTATGCCTTGTTCTAAAGCTCTTTGGGAACCGCTTGCGTAGCCCCACACACCTGGGGGCTGCAGGCTTTCCTGCTGCCTTCAGCCTCAAAACCACCCTTTCCCACTTGGCGCCGCGCCAGGCCCAAAAATGGCCATATGTCTGGAGACTGGTCCCACGCCCAAAGAGCCAGCAGGGAAAACTATGCCTTGTTCTAAAGCTTTTTGGGAACCGCTTGCGTAGCCCCACACACCTGGGGGCTGCAGGCTTTCCTGCTGCCTTCAGCCTCAAAACCACCCTTTCCCACATGGCGTCACGCCAGGCACAAAAATGTCCATATGTATGGAGGTTGGTCCCACGCCCAAAGAGCCAGCAGGGAAAACTATGCCTTGTTCTAAAGCTCTTTGGGAACCGCTTGCATAGCCCCACACACCTGGGGGCTGCAGGCTTTCCTGCTCTCTTCAGCCTCAGAAGAAACCTTTCGCACTTGGCGCCGCGCTAGGCCCAAAAATGGCCATATGTCTGGAGACTGGTCCCACGCCCAAAGAGCCAGCAGGGAAAACTATGCCTTGTTCTAAAGCTCTTTGGGAACCGCTTGCATAGCCCCACACACCTGGGGGCTGCAGGCTTTCCTGCTCTCTTCAGCCTCAGAAGAACCCTTTCGCACTTGGCGCCGCGCTAGGCCCAAAAATGGCCATATGTCTGGAGACTGGTCCCACGCCCAAAGAGCCAGCAGGGAAAACTATGCCTTGTTCTAAAGCTCTTTGGGAACCTCTTGCGTAGCCCCACACACCTGGGGGCTGCAGGCTTTCCTGCTGCCTTCAGCCTCAAAACCACCCTTTCCCACATGGCGTCACGCCAGGCACAAAAATGGCCATATGTCTGGAGACTGGTCCCACGCCCAAAGAGCCAGCAGGGAAAACTATGCCTTGTTCTAAAGCTCTTTGGGAACGGCTTGCGTAGCCCCACACACCTGGGGGCTGCAGGCTTTCCTGCTGTCTTCAGCCTCAGAAGAACCCTTTCGCACTTGGCGCCACGCCAGGCACAAAAATGGCCATATGGCTGGAGATTGGTTCCACGCCCAAAGAGCCAGCAGGGAAAACTATGCCTTGTTCTAAAGCTCTTTGGGAACCGCTTGCGTAGCCCCACACACCTGGGGGCTGCAGGCTTTCCTGCTCTCTTCAGCCTCAGAAGAACCCTTTCCGACTTGGCGCCGTGCCAGGCACAAAAATGGCCATATGTCTGGAGACTGGTCCCACGCCCAAATAGCCAGCAGGGAAAACTATGCCTTGTTCTAAAGCTCTTTGGGAACCGCTTGCGTAGCCCCACACACCTGGGGGCTGCAGGCTTTCCTGCTGCCTTCAGCCTCAAAACCACCCTTTCCCACATGGCGCCGCGCCAGGCCCAAAAATGGCCATATGTCTGGAGACTGGTCCCACGCCGAAAGAGCCAGCAGGGAAAACTATGCCTTGTTCTAAAGCTCTTTGGGAACCGCTTGCGTAGCCCCACACACCTGGGGGCTGCAGGCTTTCCTGCTGCCTTCAGCCTCAAAACCACCCTTTCCCACATGGCGTCACGCCAGGGAGAAAAATGGCCATATGTATGGAGGTTGGTCCCACGCCCAAAGAGCCAGCAGGGAAAACTATGCCTTGTTCTAAAGCTTTTTGGGAACCGCTTGCATAGCCCCACACACCTGGGGGCTGCAGGCTTTCCTGCTCTCTTTAGCCTCAGAAGAAACCTTTCGCACTTGGCGCCGCGCCAGGCCCAAAAATAGCCATATGTTTGGAGATTGGTTCCACGCCCAAAGAGCCAGCAGGGAAAACTATGCCTTGTTCTAAAGCTCTTTGGGAACCGCTTGCGTAGCCCCACACACCTGGGGGCTGCAGGCTTTCCTGCTGCCTTCAGCCTCAAAAGCACGCTTTCCCACTTGGCGCCGCGCTAGGCCCAAAAATGGCCATATGTCTGGAGACTGGTCCCACGCCCAAAGAGCCAGCAGGGAAAACTATGCCTTGTTCTAAAGCTCTTTGGGAACCGCTTGCGTAGCCCCACACACCTGGGGGATGCAGGCTTTCCTGCTCTCTTCAGCCTCAAAAGCACGCTTTCCCACTTGGCCCCGTGCCAGGCACAAAAATGGCCATATGTCGGGAGACTGGTCCCTTTCCCAAAGAGCCAGCAGGGAAAACTATGCCTTGTTCTAAAGCTCTTTGGGAACCGCTTGCGTAGCCCCACACACCTGGGGGCTGCAGGATTTCCTGCTGCCTTCAGCCTCAAAACCACCCTTTCCCACTTGGCGCCGCGCCAGGCCCAAAAATGGCCATATGTCTGGAGACTGGTCCCACGCCCAAAGAGCCAGCAGGGAAAACTATGCCTTGTTCTAAAGCTTTTTGGGAACCGCTTGCGTAGCCCCACACACCTGGGGGCTGCAGGCTTTCCTGCTGCCTTCAGCCTCAAAACCACCCTTTCCCACATGGCGTCACGCCAGGCACAAAAATGTCCATATGTATGGAGGTTGGTCCCACGCCCAAAGAGCCAGCAGGGAAAACTATGCCTTGTTCTAAAGCTCTTTGGGAACCGCTTGCATAGCCCCACACACCTGGGGGCTGCAGGCTTTCCTGCTCTCTTCAGCCTCAGAAGAACCCTTTCGCACTTGGCGCCGCGCTAGGCCCAAAAATGGCCATATGTCTGGAGACTGGTCCCACGCCCAAAGAGCCAGCAGGGAAAACTATGCCTTGTTCTAAAGCTCTTTGGGAACCTCTTGCGTAGCCCCACACACCTGGGGGCTGCAGGCTTTCCTGCTGCCTTCAGCCTCAAAACCACCCTTTCCCACATGGCATCACGCCAGGCACAAAAATGGCCATATGTCTGGAGGTTGGTCCCACGCCCAAAGAGCCAGCAGGGAAAACTATGCCTTGTTCTAAAGCTCTTTGGGAACCACTTGCGTAGCCCCACACACCTCGGTGCTGCAGGCTTTCCTGCTCTCTTCAGACTCAGAAGAACCCTTTCGCACTTGGCGCCGCGCCAGGCACAAAAATGGCCATATGTCTGGAGGTTGGTCCCACGCCCAAAGAGCCAGCAGGGAAAACTATGCCTTGTTCTAAAGCTCTTTGGAAACCGCTTGCGTAGCCCCACACACCTCGGGGCTGCAGGATTTCCTGCTCTCTTCAGCCTCAGAAGAACCCTTTCGCATTTGGCACCGCGCCAGGCACAAAAATGGCCATATGGCTGGAGATTGGTCCCACGCCCAAAGAGCCAGCAGGGAGATCGATGCCTTGTTCTAAAGCTCTTTGGGAACCGCTTGCGTAGCCCCACACACCTGGGGGCTGCAGGCTTTCCTGCTCTCTTCAGCCTCAAAAGCACGCTTTCCCACTTGGCCCCGTGCCAGGCACAAAAATGGCCATATGTCTGGAAACTGGTCCCTTTCCCAAAGAGCCAGCAGGGAAAACTATGCCTTGTTCTAAAGCTCTTTGGGAACCGCTTGCGTAGCCCCACACAGCTGCGGGCTGCAGGCTTTCCTGCTCTCTTCAGCCTCAATACCACCCTTTCCCACATGGCGCCGCGCCAGGCTTAAAGATCGCCATATGTCTGGAGACTGATCCCACGCCCAAAGAGCCAGCAGGGAAAACTATGCCTTGTTCTAAAGCTCTTTGGGAACCGCTTGCGTAGCCCCACACACCTGGGGGCTGCAGGCTTTCCTGCTGCCTTCAGCCTCAATACCACCCTTTCCCACTTGGCGCCGCGCCAGGCCCAAAAATGGCCATATGTCTGGAGATTGGTCCCACGCCCAAAGAGCCAGCAGGGAGAACGATGCCTTGTTCTAAAGCTCTTTGGGAACGGCTTGCGTAGCCCCACAGACCTGGGGGCTGCAGGCTTTCCTGCTGCCTTCAGCTTCAAAACCACCATTTCCCACTTCGCGCCGTGCCATGCCCAAAAATAGCCATATGGCTGGAGACTGGTCGCACGCCCAAAGAGCCAGCAGGGAAAACTATGCCTTGTTCTAAAGCTCTTTGGGAACCGCTTGCGTAGCCCCACACACCTGGGGGCTGCAGGCTTTCCTGCTGCCTTCAGCCTCAAAACCACCCTTTCCCACATGGCGTCACGCCAGGCAGAGAAATGGCCATATGTCTGGAGACTAGTCCCACGCCCAAAGAGCCAGCAGGGAAAACTATGCCTTGTTCTAAAGCTCTTTGGGAACCGCTTGCATAGCCCCACACACCTGGGGGCTGCAGGCTTTCCTGCTCTCTTCAGCCTCAGAAGAAACCTTTCGCACTTGGCGCCGCGCCAGGCAAAAAAATGGCCATATGTCTGGAGATTGGTTCCACGCCCAAAGAGCCAGCAGGGAAAACTATGCCTTGTTCTAAAGCTCTTTGGGAACGGCTTGCGTAGCCCCACAGACCTGGGGGCTGCAGGCTTTCCTGCTCTCTTCAGCCTCAGAAGAACCCTTTCGCACTTGGCGCCGCGCCGGGCACAAAAATGGCCATATGTCTGGAGATTGGTCCCACGCCCAAAGAGCCAGCAGGGAAAACTATGCCTTGTTCTAAAGCTCTTTGGGAACCGCTTGCGTAGCCCCACACACCTGGGGGCTGCAGGCTTTCCTGCTCTCTTCAGCCTCAAAAGCACGCTTTCCCACTTGGTGCCGCGCAAGGCACAAAAATGGCCATATGTCTGCAGGTTGGTCCCACGCCCAAAGAGCCAGCAGGGAAAACTATGCCTTGTTCTAAAGCTCTTTGGAAACCGCTTGCGTAGCCCCACACACCTCGGGGCTGCAGGCTTTCCTGCTCTCTTCAGCCTCAGAAGAACCCTTTCGCACTTGGCCCCGTGCCAGGCCCAAAAATGGCCATATGTCTGGAGACTGGTCCCTTTCCCAAAGAGCCAGCAGGGAAAACTATGCCTTGTTCTAAAGCTCTTTGGGAACCGCTTGCGTAGCCCCACACACCTGGGGGCTGCATACTTTCCTTCTGCCTTCAGCCTCAAAACCACCCTTTCCCACATGGCGTCACGCCAGGCACAAAAATCGCCATATGTCTGGAGACTGATCCCACGCCCAAAGAGCCAGCAGGGAAAACTATGCCTTGTTCTAAAGCTCTTTGGGAACCGCTTGCGTAGCCCCACACACCTGGGGGCTGCAGGCTTTCCTGCTGCCTTCAGCCTCAAAACCACCCTTTCCCACATGGCGCCGCGCCAAGACCAAAAATGGCCATATATCTGGGGACTGGTCGCACGCCCAAAGAGCCAGCAGGGAAAACGATGCCTTGTTCTAAAGCTCTTTGGGAACCGCTTGCGTAGCCCCACACACCTGGGGGCTGCAGGCTTTCCTGCAGCCTTCAGCCTCAAAACCACCCTTTCCCACTTGGCGCCGCGCCAGGCCCAAAAATGGCCATATGTCTGAAGACTGGTCCCACGCACAAAGAGCCAGCAGGGAAAACTATGCCTTGTTCTAAAGCTCTTTGGGAACCGCTTGCGTAGCCCCACACACCTGGGGGCTGCAGGCTTTCCTGCTGCCTTCAGCCTCAAAACCACCCTTTCCCTCATGGCGTCACGCCAGGCACAAAAATGGCCATATGGCTGGAGGTTGGTCCCACGCCCAAAGAGCCAGCAGGGAAAACTATGCCTTGTTCTAAAGCTCTTTGGGAACGGCTTGCGTAGCCCCACACACCTCGGGGCTGCAGGCTTTCCTGCTCTCTTCAGCCTCAAAAGCACGCTTTCCAACTTGGCCCCGTGCCAGGCAGAAAAATGGCCATATGTCTGGAGACTGGTCCCTTTCCCAAAGAGCCAGGAGGGAAAACTATGCCTTGTTCTAAAGCTCTTTGGGAACCGCTTGCGTAGCCCCACACACCTGGGGGCTGCAGGCTTTCCTGCTGCCTTCAGCCTCAAAACCACCCTTTCCCACATGGCGTCACGCCAGGCCCAAAAATGGCCATATGTCTGGAGACTGGTCCCACGCCCAAAGAGCCAGCAGGGAAAACTATGCCTTGTTCTAAAGCTCTTTGGGAACCGCTTGCGTAGCCCCACACACCTGGGGGCTGCAGGCTATCCTGCTGCCTTCAGCCTCAAAACCACCCTTTCTCACTTGGCGTCGCTCCAGGCACAAAAATGGCCATATGTCTGGAGACTGGCCCTTTTCCCAAAGAGCCAGCAGGGAAAACTATGCCTTGTTCTAAAGCTCTTTGAGAACCACTTGCGTAGCCCCACACTCCTCGGAGCTGCAGGCTTTCCTGCTGCCTTCAGCCTCAAAACCACCCTTTCCCACATGGCGTCACGCCAGGCACAAAAATGGCCATATATCTGGAGATTGGTCCCACGCCCAAAGAGCCAGCAGGGAAAACGATGCCTTGTTCTAAAGCTCTTTGGGAACCGCTTGCGTGGCCCCACACACCTGGGGGCTGCAGGCTTTCCTGCTGCCTTCAGCCTCAAAAGCACCCTTTCCCGCTTGGTGCCGCGCCAGGCCCAAAAATGGCCATATGTCTGGAGACTGGTCCCTTTCCCAAAGAGCCAGCAGGGAAAACTATGCCTTGTTCTAAAGCTCTTTGGGAACCGCTTGCGTAGCCCCACACAAACTGGGGGCTGCAGGCTTTCCTGCTGCCTTCAGCCTCAAAACCACCCTTTCCCTCATGGCATCACGCCAGGCACAAAAATGGCCATATGGCTGGAGGTTGGTCCCACGCCCAAAGAGCCAGCAGGGAAAACTATGCCTTGTTCTAAAGCTCTTTGGGAACCGCTTGCGTAGCCCCACACACCTGGGGGCTGCAGGCTTTCCTGCTCTCTTCAGCCTCAAAAGCACGCTTTCCCACTCGCACCCGTGCCAGGCAGAAAAATGGCCATATGTCTGGAGACTGGTCCCTTTCCCAAAGAGCCAGGAGGGAAAACTATGCCTTGTTCTAAAGCTCTTTGGGAACCGCTTGCGTAGCCCCACACACCTGGGGGCTGCAGGCTTTCCTGCTGCCTTCAGCCTCAAAACCACCCTTTCCCACATGGCGTCACGCCAGGCACAAAAATGGCCATATGTCTGGAGACTGGTCCCACGCCCAAAGAGCCAGCAGGGAAAACTATGCCTTGTTCTAAAGCTCTTTGGGAACCGCTTGCGTAGCCCCACACACCTGGGGGCTGCAGGCTTTCCTGCTGCCTTCAGCCTCAAAACCACCCTTTCACACATGGCGTCACGCCAGGCACAAAAATGGCCATATATCTGGAGACTGGTCCCACGCCCAAAGAGCCAGCAGGGAAAACTATGCCTTGTTCTAAAGCTCTTTGGGAACCGCTTGCGTAGCCCCACATACCTGGGGGCTGCAGGCTTTCCTGCTGCCTTCAGCCTCAAAACCACCCTTTCCCACTTGGCGTCACGCAAGGCACAAAATGGCCATATGTCTGGAGACTGGTCCCTTTCCCAAAGAGCCAGCATGGAAAACTATGCCTTGTTCTAAAGCTCTTTGGGAACCACTTGCGTAGCCCCAAACTCCTGGGGGCTGCAGGCTTTCCTGCTGCCTTCAGCCTCAAAACCACCCTTTCCCACTTGGCGCCGCGCCAGGCCCAAAAATGGCCATATGTCTGGAGATTGGTCCCACGCCCAAAGAGCCAGCAGGGAAAACTATGCCTTGTTCTAAAGCTCTTTGGGAACCGCTTGCGTAGCCCCACACACCTGGGGGCTGCAGGCTTTCCTGCTGCCTTCAGCCTCAAAACCACCCTTTCCCTCATGGCGTCACGCCAGGCACAAAAATGGCCATATGGCTGGAGGTTGGTCCCACGCCCAAAGAGCCAGCAGGGAAAACTATGCCTTGTTCTAAAGCTCTTTGGGAACCGCTTGCGTAGCCCCACACACCTGGGGGCTGCAGGCTTTCCTGCTCTCTTCAGCCTCAAAAGCACCCTTTCCCACTTGGCGCCGCGCCAGGCACAAAAATGGCCATATGTCTGGAGATTGGTGCCACGCCCAAAGAGCCAGCAGGGAAAACTATGCCTTGTTCTAAAGCTCTTTGGGAACCGCTTGCGTAGCCCCACACACCTGGGGGCTGCAGGCTTTTCTCGCGATTTCAGCCTCAAAACCACCCTTTCCCACGTGGCGCTGCTCCAGGCCCAAAAATGGCCATATGTCTGGAGACTGGTCCCTTTACCAAAGAGCCAGCAGGGAAAACTATGCCTTGTTCGAAAGCTCTTTGGGAACCGCTTGCGTAGCCCCACACAAACTGGGGGCTGCAGGCTTTCCTGCTGCCTTCAGCCTCAAAACCACCCTTTCCCTCATGGCATCACGCCAGGCACAAAAATGGCCATATGGCTGGAGGTTGGTCCCACGCCCAAAGAGCCAGCAGGGAAAACTATGCCTTGTTCTAAAGCTCTTTGGGAACCGCTTGCGTAGCCCCACACACCTGGGGGCTGCAGGCTTTCCTGCTCTCTTCAGCCTCAAAAGCACGCTTTCCCACTCGCACCCGTGCCAGGCAGAAAAATGGCCATATGTCTGGAGACTGGTCCCTTTCCCAAAGAGCCAGGAGGGAAAACTATGCCTTGTTCTAAAGCTCTTTGGGAACCGCTTGCGTAGCCCCACACACCTGGGGGCTGCAGGCTTTCCTGCTGCCTTCAGCCTCAAAACCACCCTTTCCCACATGGCGTCACGCCAGGCACAAAAATGGCCATATGTCTGGAGACTGGTCCCACGCCCAAAGAGCCAGCAGGGAAAACTATGCCTTGTTCTAAAGCTCTTTGGGAACCGCTTGCGTAGCCCCTCACACCTGGGGGCTGCAGGCTTTCCTGCTGCCTTCAGCCTCAAAACCACCCTTTCCCACATGGCGTCACGCCAGGCACAAAAATGGCCATATATCTGGAGACTGGTCCCACGCCCAAAGAGCCAGCAGGGAAAACTATGCCTTGTTCTAAAGCTCTTTGGGAACCGCTTGCGTAGCCCCACATACCTGGGGGCTGCAGGCTTTCCTGCTGCCTTCAGCCTCAAAACCACCCTTTCCCACTTGGCGTCACGCAAGGCACAAAATGGCCATATGTCTGGAGACTGGTCCCACGCCCAAAGAGCCAGCAGGGAAAACTATGCCTTGTTCTAAAGCTCTTTGGGAACCACTTGCGTAGCCCCAAACTCCTGGGGGCTGCAGGCTTTCCTGCTGCCTTCAGCCTCAAAACCACCCTTTCCCACATGGCGCCGCGCCAAGCCCAAAAATGGCCATATATCTGGGGATTGGTCCCACGCCCAAAGAGCCAGCAGGGAAAACGATGCCTTGTTCTAAAGCTCTTTGGGAACCGCTTGCGTAGCCCCACACACCTGAGGGCTGCAGGCTTTCCTGCAGCCTTCAGCCTCAAAACCACCCTTTCCCACTTGGCGCCGCGCCAGGCCCAAAAATGGCCATATGTCTGGAGATTGGTCCCACGCCCAAAGAGCCAGCAGGGAAAACTATGCCTTGTTCTAAAGCTCTTTGGGAACCGCTTGCGTAGCCCCACACACCTGGGGGCTGCAGGCTTTCCTGCTGCCTTCAGCCTCAAAACCACCCTTTCCCTCATGGCGTCACGCCAGGCACAAAAATGGCCATATGGCTGGAGGTTGGTCCCACGCCCAAAGAGCCAGCAGGGAAAACTATGCCTTGTTCTAAAGCTCTTTGGGAACCGCTTGCGTAGCCCCACACACCTGGGGGCTGCAGGCTTTCCTGCTATCTTCAGCCTCAAAAGCACCCTTTCCCACTTGGCGCCGCGCCAGGCACAAAAATGGCCATATGTCTGGAGATTGGTGCCACGCCCAAAGAGCCAGCAGGGAAAACTATGCCTTGTTCTAAAGCTCTTTGGGAACCGCTTGCGTAGCCCCACACACGTGGGCTGCAGGCTTTCCTGCTGCCTTCAGCCTCAAAAGCACCCTTTCCCACTTGGCGCCGCGCCAGGCCCAAAAATGGCCATATGTCTGGAGATTGGTCCCACGCCGAAAGAGCCAGCAGGGAAAACTATGGCTTGTACTAAAGCTCTTTGGGAACCGCTTGCGTAGCCCCACACACCTGGGAGCTGCAGGCTTTTCTCGCGCTTTCAGCCTCCAAACACCCCTTTCCCATTTGGCCCCGCGCCAAGCCTAAAAATGGCCATATGTCTAGAGACTGGTCCCTTTCCCAAAGAGCCAGCATGGAAAATTATGCCTTGTTCTAAAGCTCTTTGGGAACCGCTTGCGTAGCCCCACACACCTGGGGGCTGCAGGCTTTCCTGCTGCCTTCAGCCTCAAAACCACCCTTTCCCACATGGCGTCACACCAGGCAGAAAAATGGCCATATGTCTGGAGGTTGGTCCCACGCCCAAAGAGCCAGCAGGGAAAACTATGCCTTGTTCTAAAGCTCTTTGGGAACCGCTTGCGTAGCCCCACACACCTGGGGGCTGCAGGCTTTTCTCGCGCTTTCAGCCTCAAAACCACCCTTTCCCTCATGGCGTCACGCCAGGCACAAAAATGGCCATATTTCTGGAGGTTGGTCCCACGCCCAAAGAGCCAGCAGGGAAAACTATGCCTTGTTCTAAAGCTCTTTGGGAACCGCTTGCGTAGCCCCACACACCTGGGGGCTGCAGGCTTTCCTGCTGCCTTCAGCCTCAAAACCACCCTTTCCCACATGGCGTCACGCCAGGCAGAAAAATGGCCATATGTCTGGAGGCTGGTCCCACGCCCAAAGAGCCAGCAGGGAAAACTATGCCTTGTTCTAAAGCTCTTTGGGAACCGCTTGCGTAGCCCCACACACCTGGGGGCTGCAGGCTTTCCTGCTGCCTTCAGCCTCAAAACACCCCTTTCCCACATGGCGCCACGCCAGGCACAAAAATGGCCATATGTCTGGAGATTGGTCCCACGCCGAAAGAGCCAGCAGGGAAAACTATGCCTTGTACTAAAGCTCTTTGGGAACCGCTTGCGTAGCCCCACACACCTGGGGGCTTCAGGCTTTTCTCGCGCTTTCAGCCTCAAAACCACCCTTTCCCTCATGGCGCCACGCCAGGCACAAAAATGGCCATATTTCTGGAGGTTGGTCCCACGCCCAAAGAGCCAGCAGGGAAAACTATGCCTTGTTCTAAAGCTCTTTGGGAACCGCTTGCGTAGCCCCACACACCTGGGGGCTGCAGGCTTTCCTGCTGCCTTCAGCCTCAAAACAACCCTTTCTCACTTGGCGTCGCTCCAGGCACAAAAATGGCCATATGTCTGGAGACTGGCCCTTTTCCCAAATAGCCAGCAGGGAAAACTATGCCTTGTTCTAAAGCTCTTTGGGAACCACTTGCGTAGCCCCACACTCCTGGGAGCTGCAGGCTTTCCTGCTGCCTTCAGCCTCAAAACCACCCTTTCCCACATGGCGTCACGCCAGGCACAAAAATGGCCATATATCTGGAGATTGGTCCCACGCCCAAAGAGCCAGCAGGGAAAACGATGCCTTGTTTAAAAGCTCTTTGGGAACCGCTTGCGTGGCCCCACACACCTGGGGGCTGCAGGCTTTCCTGCTGCCTTCAGCCTCAAAAGCACCCTTTCCCACTTGGTGCCGCTCCAGGCCCAAAAATGGCCATATGTCTGGAGACTGGTCCCTTTCCCAAAGAGCCAGCAGGGAAAACTATGCCTTGTTCTTAAGCTCTTTGGGAACCGCTTGCGTAGCCCCACACAAACTGGGGGCTGCAGGCTTTCCTGCTGCCTTCAGCCTCAAAACCACCCTTTCCCTCATGGCATCACGCCAGGCACAAAAATGGCCATATGACTGGAGACTGGTCCCACGCCCAAAGAGCCAGCAGGGAAAACTATGCCTTGTTCTAAAGCTCTTTGGGAACCGCTTGCGTAGCCCCACACACCTGGGGGCTGCAGGCTTTCCTGCTCTCTTCAGCCTCAAATGCACGCTTTCCCACTCGCACCCGTGCCAGGCAGAAAAATGGCCATATGTCTGGAGACTGGTCCCTTTCCCAAAGAGCCAGGAGGGAAAACTATGCCTTGTTCTAAAGCTCTTTGGGAACCGCTTGCGTAGCCCCACACACCTGGGGGCTGCAGGCTTTCCTGCTGCCTTCAGCCTCAAAACCACCCTTTCCCACATGGCGTCACGCCAGGCACAAAAATGGCCATATGTCTGGAGACTGGTCCCACGCCCAAAGAGCCAGCAGGGAAAACTATGCCTTGTTCTAAAGCTCTTTGGGAAACGCTTGTGTAGCCCCACACACCTGGGGGCTGCAGGCTTTCCTGCTGCCTTCAGCCTCAAAACCACCCTTTCCCACATGGCGTCACGCCAGGCACAAAAATGGCCATATATCTGGAGACTGGTCCCACGCCCAAAGAGCCAGCAGGGAGAACTATGCCTTGTTCTAAAGCTCTTTGGGAACCGCTTTCGTAGCCCCACAGACCTGGGGGCTGCAGGCTTTCCTGCTGCCTTCAGCCTCAAAACCACCCTTTCCCACTTGGCGTCACGCAAGGCACAAAATGGCCATATGTCTGGAGACTGGTCCCACGCCCAAAGACCCAGCAGGGAAAACTATGCCTTGTTCTAAAGCTCTTTGGGAACCACTTGCGTAGCCCCAAACTCCTGGGGGCTGCAGGCTTTCCTGCTGCCTTCAGCCTCAAAACCACCCTTTCCCACATGGCGCCGCGCCAATCCCAAAAATGGCCATATATCTGGGGATTGGTCCCACGCCCAAAGAGCCAGCAGGGAAAACGATGCCTTGTTCTAAAGCTCTTTGGGAACCGCTTGCGTAGCCCCACACACCTGGGGGCTGCAGGCTTTCCTGCAGCCTTCAGCCTCAAAACCACCCTTTCCCACTTGGCGTCACGCAAGGCACAAAATGGCCATATGTCTGGAGACTGGTCCCTTTCCCAAAGAGCCAGCAGGGAAAACTATGCCTTGTTCTAAAGCTCTTTGGGAACTGCTTGCGTAGCCCCACACACCTGGGGGCTGCAGGCTTTCCTGCTGCCTTCAGCCTCAAAACCACCCTTTCCCTCATGGCGTCACGCCAGGCACAAAAATGGCCATATGGCTGGAGGTTGGTCCCACGCCCAAAGAGCCAGCAGGGAAAACTATGCCTTGTTCTAAAGCTCTTTGGGAACCGCTTGCGTAGCCCCACACACCTGGGGGCTGCAGGCTTTCCTGCTCTCTTCAGCCTCAAAAGCACCCTTTCCCACTTGGCGCCGCGCCAGGCACAAAAATGGCCATATGTCTGGAGATTGGTGCCACGCCCAAAGAGCCAGCAGGGAAAACTATGCCTTGTTCTAAAGCTCTTTGGGAACCGCTTGCGTAGCCCTACACACGTGGGCTGCAGGCTTTCCTGCTGCCTTCAGCCTCAAAAGCACCCTTTCCCACTTGGCGCCGCGCCAGGCCCAAAAATGGCCATATGTCTGGAGATTGGTCCCACGCCGAAAGAGCCAGCAGGGAAAACTATGGCTTGTACTAAAGCTCTTTGGGAACCGCTTGCGTAGCCCCACACACCTGGGGGTTGCAGGCTTTCCTGCTGCCTTCAGCCTCAAAACCACCCTTTCCCACTTGGCGTCACGCAAGGCACAAAATGGCCATATGTCTGGAGACTGGTCCCTTTCCCAAAGAGCCAGCAGGGAAAACTATGCCTTGTTCGAAAGCTCTTTGGGAACCGCTTGCGTAGCCCCACAGACCTGGGGGCTGCAGGCTTTTCTCGCGCTTTCAGCCTCAAAACAACCCTTTCCCACTTGGCGCCACGCCAGGCACAAAAATGGCCATATGTCTGGAGGTTGGTCCCACGCCCAAAGAGCCAGCAGGGAAAACTATGCCTTGTACTAAAGCTCTTTGGGAACCGCTTGCGTAGCCCCACACTCCTGGGGGCTGCAGGCTTTCCTGCTGCCTTCAGCCTCAAAACCACCCTTTCCCACATGGCGCCACGCCAGGCACAAAAATGGCCATATATCTGGAGACTGGTCCCACGCCCAAAGAGCCAGCAGGGAAAACTATGCCTTGTTCTAAAGCTCTTTGGGAACCGCTTGCGTAGCCCCACAGACCTGGGAGCTGCAGGCTTTTCTCGCGCTTTCAGCCTCAAAACCACCCTTTCCCACTTGGCGCTGCTCCAGGCCCAAAAATGGCCATATTTCTGGAGGTTGGTCCCACGCCCAAAGAGCCAGCAGGGAAAACTATGCCTTGTTCTAAAGCTCTTTGGGAACCGCTTGCGTAGCCCCACACACCTGGGAGCTGCAGGCTTTTCTCGCGCTTTCAGCCTCCAAACACCCCTTTCCCATTTGGCCCCGCGCCAAGCCTAAAAATGGCCATATGTCTGGAGACTGGTCCCTTTCCCAAAGAGCCAGCATGGAAAATTATGCCTTGTTCTAAAGCTCTTTGGGAACCGCTTGCGTAGCCCCACACACCTGGGGGCTGCAGGCTTTCCTGCTGCCTTCAGCCTCAAAACCACCCTTTCCCACATGGCGTCACACCAGGCAGAAAAATGGCCATATGTCTGGAGGTTGGTCCCACGCCCAAAGAGCCAGCAGGGAAAACTATGCCTTGTTCTAAAGCTCTTTGGGAACCGCTTGCGTAGCCCCACACACCTGGGGGCTGCAGGCTTTTCTCGCGCTTTCAGCCTCAAAACCACCCTTTCCCTCATGGCGTCACGCCAGGCACAAAAATGGCCATATTTCTGGAGGTTGGTCCCACGCCCAAAGAGCCAGCAGGGAAAACTATGCCTTGTTCTAAAGCTCTTTGGGAACCGCTTGCGTAGCCCCACACACCTGGGGGCTGCAGGCTTTCCTGCTGCCTTCAGCCTCAAAACCACCCTTTCCCACATGGCGTCACGCCAGGCAGAAAAATGGCCATATGTCTGGAGGTTGGTCCCACGCCCAAAGAGCCAGCAGGGAAAACTATGCCTTGTTCTAAAGCTCTTTGGGAACCGCTTGCGTAGCCCCACACACCTGGGGGCTGCAGGCTTTCCTGCTGCCTTCAGCCTCAAAACCACCCTTTCCCACATGGCGCCACGCCAGGCACAAAAATGGCCATATGTCTGGAGATTGGTCCCACGCCGAAAGAGCCAGCAGGGAAAACTATGCCTTGTACTAAAGCTCTTTGGGAACCGCTTGCGTAGCCCCACACACCTGGGGGCTGCAGGCTTTTCTCGCGCTTTCAGCCTCAAAACCACCCTTTCCCTCATGGCGTCACGCCAGGCACAAAAATGGCCATATTTCTGGAGGTTGGTCCCACGCCCAAAGAGCCAGCAGGGAAAACTATGCCTTGTTCTAAAGCTCTTTGGGAACCGCTTGCGTAGCCCCACACACCTGGGGGCTGCAGGCTTTCCTGCTGCCTTCAGCCTCAAAACCACCCTTTCCCACATGGCGTCACGCCAGGCACAAAAATGGCCATATGTTTGGAGACTGGTCCCACGCCCAAAGAGCGAGCAGGGAAAACTATGCCTTGTTCTAAAGCTCTTTGGGAACCGCTTACGTAGCCCCACACACCTGGGGGCTGCAGGCTTTCCTGCTGCCTTCAGCCTCAAAACCACCCTTTCCCACATGGCGTCACACCAGGCAGAAAAATGGCCATATGTCTGGAGGTTGGTCCCACGCCCAAAGAGCCAGCAGGGAAAACTATGCCTTGTTCTAAAGCTCTTTGGGAACCGCTTGCGTAGCCCCACACACCTGGGGGCTGCAGGCTTTCCTGCTGCCTTCAGCCTCAAAAGCACCCTTTCCCACTTGGCGCCGCACCAGGCCCAGAAATGGCCATATGTCTGGAGACTGGTCCCTTTCCCAAAGAGCCAGCAGGGAAAACTATGCCTTGTTCTAAAGCTCTTTGGGAACCGCTTGCGTAGCCCCACACACCTAGGAGCTTCAGGCTTTCCTGCTGCCTTCAGCCTCCAAACACCCCTTTCCCATTTGGCCCCGCGCCAGGCCCAAAAATGGGCATATGTCTGGAGACTGGTCCCTTTCCCAAAGAGCCAGCAGGGAAAACTATGCCTTGTTCGAAAGCTCTTTGGGAACCGCTTGCGTAGCCCCACAGACCTGGGGGCTGCAGGCTTTTCTCGCGCTTTCAGCCTCAAAACAACCCTTTCCCTCATGGCGTCACGAAAGGCACAAAAATGGCCATATGTCTGGAGGTTGGTCCCACGCCCAAAGAGCCAGCAGGGAAAACTATGCCTTGTTCTAAAGCTCTTTGGGAACCGCTTGCGTAGCCCCACACACCTGGGGGCTGCAGGCTTTCCTGCTGCCTTCAGCCTCAAAACCACCCTTTCCCACATGGCGTCACACCAGGCAGAAAAATGGCCATATGTCTGGATGTTAGTCCCACGCCCAAAGAGCCAGCAGGGAAAACTATGCCTTGTTCTAAAGCTCTTTGGGAACCGCTTGCGTAGCCCCACACACCTGGGGGCTGCAGGCTTTCCTGCTGCCTTCAGCCTCAAAAGAACCCTTTCGCACTTGGCGCCGCGCCAGGCCCAAAAATGGCCATATGTCTGGAGACTGGTCCCACGCCCAAAGAGCCAGCAGGGAAAACTATGCCTTGTTCTAAAGCTCTTTGGGAACCGCTTGCGTAGCCCCACACACCTGGGGGCTGCAGGCTTTCCTGCTGCCTTCAGCCTCCAAACACCCCTTTCCCTTTTGGCCCCGCGCCAGGCCCAAAAATGGCCATATGTCTGGAGACTGGTCCCTTTCCCAAAGAGCCAGCAGGGAAAATTATGCCTTGTTCTAAAGCTCTTTGGGAACCGCTTGCGTAGCCCCACACACCTGGGGGCTGCAGGCTTTCCTGCTGCCTTCAGCCTCAAAACCACCCTTTCCCACATGGCGTCACGCCATGCCCAAAAATGGCCATATATCTGGAGATTGGTCCCACGCCCAAAGAGCCAGCAGGGAAAACTATGCCTTGTACTAAAGCTCTTTGGGAACCGCTTGCATAGCCCCACACACCTGGGGGCTGCAGGCATTCCTGCTGCCTTCAGCCTCAAAACCACCCTTTCCCACATGGCCCCGCGCCAGGCCCAAAAATGGCCATATGTCTGGAGACTGGTCCCACGCCCAAGAGCCAGCAGGGAAAACTATGCCTTGTTCTAAAGCTCTTTGGGAACCGCTTGCGTAGCCCCACACACCTGGGGGCTGCAGGCTTTCCTGCTCTCTTCAGCCTCAAAACACCCCTTTCCCACTTGGTGCCGCGCCAGGCCCAAAAATGGCCATATGTCTGGAGACTGGTCCCACGCCCAAAGAGCCAGCAGGGAAAACTATGCCTTATTCTAAAGCTCTTTGGGAACTGCTTGCGTAGCCCCACACACCTGGGGGCTGCAGGCTTTCCTGCTGCCTTCAGCCTCAAAACCACCCTTTCCCACATGGCGTCACGCCAGGCCCAAAAATGGCCATATGTCTGGAGGTTGGTCCCACGCCCAAAGAGCCAGCAGGGAAAACTATGCCTTGTTCTAAAGCTCTTTGGGAACCGCTTGCGTAGCCCCACACACCTGGGGGCTGCAGGCTTTCCTGCTCTCTTCAGCCTCAGAAGAACCCTTTCGGACTTGGCGCCGCGCCAGGCCCAAAAATGGCCATATGTCTGGAGATTGGTTCCATGCCCAAAGAGCCAGCAGGGAAAAATATGGCTTTTTCTAAAGCTCTTTGGGAACCGCTTCCGTAGCCCCACACACCTGGGGGATGCAGGCTTTCCTGCTGCCTTCAGCCTCAAAACCACCCTTTCCCACTTGGCGCCGCGCCAGGCCCAAAAATGGCCATATGTCTGGAGACTGGTCCCACACCCAAAGAGCCAGCAGGGAAAACTATGCCTTGTTCTAAAGCTCTTTGGGAACCGCTTGCGTAGCCCCACACACCTGGGGGCTGCAGGCTGTTCTCGCGCTTTCAGCCTCAAAACCACCCTTTCCCTCATGGCGTCACGCCAGGCACAAAAATGTCCATATTTCTCGAGGTTGGTCCCACGCCCAAAGAGCCAGCAGGGAAAACTATGCCTTGTACTAAAGCTCTTTGGGAACCGCTTGCGTAGCCCCACACACGTGGGCTGCAGGCTTTCCTGCTGCCTTCAGCCTCAAAAGCACCCTTTCCCACTTGGCGCCGCGCCAGGCCCAAAAATGGCCATATGTCTGGAGACTGGTCCCACGCCCAAGAGCCAGCAGGGAAAACTATGCCTTGTTCTAAAGCTCTTTGGGAACCGCTTGCGTAGCCCCACACACCTGGGGGCTGCAGGCTTTCCTGCTGCCTTCAGCCTCAAAACACCCCTTTCCCACTTGGTGCCGCGCCAGGCCCAAAAATGGCCATATGTCTGGAGACTGGTCCCACGCCCAAAGAGCCAGCAGGGAAAACTATGCCTTGTTCTAAAGCTCTTTGGGAACCGCTTGCGTAGCCCCACACACCTGGGGGCTGCAGGCTTTCCTGCTGCCTTCAGCCTCAAAACCACCCTTTCCCACATGGCGTCACGCCAGGCCCAAAAATGGCCATATGTCTGGAGGTTGGTCCCACGCCCAAAGAGCCAGCAGGGAAAACTATGCCTTGTTCTAAAGCTCTTTGGGAACCGCTTGCGTAGCCCCACACACCTGGGGGCTGCAGGCTTTCCTGCTCTCTTCAGCCTCAGAAGAACCCTTTCGGACTTGGCGCCGCGCCAGGCCCAAAAATGGCCATATGTCTGGAGATTGGTTCCATGCCCAAAGAGCCAGCAGGGAAAAATATGGCTTTTTCTAAAGCTCTTTGGGAACCGCTTCCGTAGCCCCACACACCTGGGGGATGCAGGCTTTCCTGCTGCCTTCAGCCTCAAAACCACCCTTTCCCACTTGGCGCCGCGCCAGGCCCAAAAATGGCCATATGTCTGGAGACTGGTCCCACACCCAAAGAGCCAGCAGGGAAAACTATGCCTTGTTCTAAAGCTCTTTGGGAACCGCTTGCGTAGCCCCACACACCTGGGGGCTGCAGGCTGTTCTCGCGCTTTCAGCCTCAAAACCACCCTTTCCCTCATGGCGTCACGCCAGGCACAAAAATGTCCATATTTCTCGAGGTTGGTCCCACGCCCAAAGAGCCAGCAGGGAAAACTATGCCTTGTTCTAAAGCTCTTTGGAAACCGCTTGCGTAGCCCCACACACGTGGGCTGCAGGCTTTCCTGCTGCCTTCAGCCTCAAAAGCACCCTTTCCCACTTGGTGCCGCGCCAGGCCCAAAAATGGCCATATGTCTGGAGACTGGTCCCACGCCCAAAGAGCCAGCAGGGAAAACTATGCCTTGTTCTAAAGCTCTTTGGGAACCGCTTGCGTAGCCCCACACACCTGGGGGTTGCAGGCTTTCCTGCTGCCTTCAGCCTCAAAACCACCCTTTCCCACTTGGCGTCACGCAAGGCACAAAATGGCCATATGTCTGGAGACTGGTCCCTTTCCCAAAGAGCCAGCAGGGAAAACTATGCCTTGTTCTAAAGCTCTTTGGGAACCGCTTGCGTAGCCCCACAGACCTGGGGGCTGCAGGCTTTTCTCGCGCTTTCAGCCTCAAAACAACCCTTTCCCTCATGGTGTCACGAAAGGCACAAAAATGGCCATATGTCTGGAGGTTGGTCCCACGCCCAAAGAGCCAGCAGGGAAAACTATGCCTTGTACTAAAGCTCTTTGGGAACCGCTTGCGTAGCCCCACACTCCTGGGGGCTGCAGGCTTTCCTGCTGCCTTCAGCCTCAAAACCACCCTTTCCCACATGGCGCCGCGCCAGGCACAAAAATGGCCATATATCTGGAGACTGGTCCCACGCCCAAAGAGCCAGCAGGGAAAACTATGCCTTGTTCTAAAGCTCTTTGGGAACCGCTTGCGTAGCCCCACAGACCTGGGAGCTGCAGGCTTTTCTCGCGCTTTCAGCCTCAAAACCACCCTTTCCCACTTGGCGCTGCTCCAGGCCCAAAAATGGCCATATGTCTGGAGACTGGTCCCTTTACCAAAGAGCCAGCAGGGAAAACTATGCCTTGTTCTAAAGCTCTTTGGGAACCGCTTGCGTAGCCCCACACACCTGGGAGCTGCAGGCTTTTCTCGCGCTTTCAGCCTCCAAACACCCCTTTCCCATTTGGCCCCGCGCCAAGCCTAAAAATGGCCATATGTCTGGAGACTGGTCCCTTTCCCAAAGAGCCAGCATGGAAAATTATGCCTTGTTCTAAAGCTCTTTGGGAACCGCTTGCGTAGCCCCACACACCTGGGGGCTGCAGGCTTTCCTGCTGCCTTCAGCCTCAAAACCACCCTTTCCCACATGGCGTCACACCAGGCAGAAAAATGGCCATATGTCTGGAGGTTGGTCCCACGCCCAAAGAGCCAGCAGGGAAAACTATGCCTTGTTCTAAAGCTCTTTGGGAACCGCTTGCGTAGCCCCACACACCTGGGGGCTGCAGGCTTTTCTCGCGCTTTCAGCCTCAAAACCACCCTTTCCCTCATGGCGTCACGCCAGGCACAAAAATGGCCATATTTCTGGAGGTTGGTCCCACGCCCAAAGAGCCAGCAGGGAAAACTATGCCTTGTTCTAAAGCTCTTTGGGAACCGCTTGCGTAGCCCCACACACCTGGGGGCTGCAGGCTTTCCTGCTGCCTTCAGCCTCAAAACCACCCTTTCCCACATGGCGTCACGCCAGGCAGAAAAATGGCCATATGTCTGGAGGTTGGTCCCACGCCCAAAGAGCCAGCAGGGAAAACTATGCCTTGTTCTAAAGCTCTTTGGGAACCGCTTGCGTAGCCCCACAGACGTGGGGGCTGCAGGCTTTCCTGCTGCCTTCAGCCTCAAAACCACCCTTTCCCACATGGCGCCACGCCAGGCACAAAAATGGCCATATGTCTGGAGATTAGTCCCACGCCGAAAGAGCCAGCAGGGAAAACTATGCCTTGTACTAAAGCTCTTTGGGAACCGCTTGCGTAGCCCCACACACCTGGGGGCTGCAGGCTTTTCTCGCGCTTTCAGCCTCAAAACCACCCTTTCCCTCATGGCGTCACGCCAGGCACAAAAATGGCCATATTTCTGGAGGTTGGTCCCACACCCAAAGAGCCAGCAGGGAAAACTATGCCTTGTTCTAAAGCTCTTTGGGAACCGCTTGCGTAGCCCCACACACCTGGGGGCTGCAGGCTTTCCTGCTGCCTTCAGCCTCAAAACCACCCTTTCCCACATGGCGTCACGCCAGGCAGAAAAATGGCCATATGTCTGGAGACTGGTCCCACGCCCAAAGAGCCAGCAGGGAAAACTATGCCTTGTTCTAAAGCTCTTTGGGAACCGCTTGCGTAGCCCCACACACCTGGGGGCTGCAGGCTTTCCTGCTGCCTTCAGCCTCAAAACCACCCTTTCCCACATGGCGTCACACCAGGCAGAAAAATGGCCATATGTCTGGAGGTTGGTCCCACGCCCAAAGAGCCAGCAGGGAAAACTATGCCTTGTTCTAAAGCTCTTTGGGAACCGCTTGCGTAGCCCCACACACGTGGGCTGCAGGCTTTCCTGCTGCCTTCAGCCTCAAAAGCACCCTTTCCCACTTGGCGCCGCACCAGGCCCAAAAATGGCCATATGTCTGGAGATTGGTCCCACGCCGAAAGAGCCAGCAGTGAAAACTATGGCTTGTACTAAAGCTCTTTGGGAACCGCTTGCGTAGCCCCACACACCTGGGGGTTGCAGGCTTTCCTGCTGCCTTCAGCCTCAAAACCACCCTTTCCCACTTGGCGTCACGCAAGGCACAAAATGGCCATATGTCTGGAGACTGGTCCCTTTCCCAAAGAGCCAGCAGGGAAAACTATGCCTTGTTCGAAAGCTCTTTGGGAACCGCTTGCGTAGCCCCACAGACCTGGGGGCTGCAGGCTTTTCTCGCGCTTTCAGCCTCAAAACAACCCTTTCCCACTTGGCGCCACGCCAGGCACAAAAATGGCCATATGTCTGGAGGTTGGTCCCACGCCCAAAGAGCCAGCAGGGAAAACTATGCCTTGTACTAAAGCTCTTTGGGAACCGCTTGCGTAGCCCCACACTCCTGGGGGCTGCAGGCTTTCCTGCTGCCTTCAGCCTCAAAACCACCCTTTCCCACATGGCGCCACGCCAGGCACAAAAATGGCCATATATCTGGAGACTGGTCCCACGCCCAAAGAGCCAGCAGGGAAAACTATGCCTTGTTCTAAAGCTCTTTGGGAACCGCTTGCGTAGCCCCACAGACCTGGGAGCTGCAGGCTTTTCTCGCGCTTTCAGCCTCAAAACCACCCTTTCCCACTTGGCGCTGCTCCAGGCCCAAAAATGGCCATATTTCTGGAGGTTGGTCCCACGCCCAAAGAGCCAGCAGGGAAAACTATGCCTTGTTCTAAAGCTCTTTGGGAACCGCTTGCGTAGCCCCACACACCTGGGAGCTGCAGGCTTTTCTCGCGCTTTCAGCCTCCAAACACCCCTTTCCCATTTGGCCCCGCGCCAAGCCTAAAAATGGCCATATGTCTGGAGACTGGTCCCTTTCCCAAAGAGCCAGCATGGAAAATTATGCCTTGTTCTAAAGCTCTTTGGGAACTGCTTGCGTAGCCCCACACACCTGGGGGCTGCAGGCTTTCCTGCTGCCTTCAGCCTCAAAACCACCCTTTCCCACATGGCGTCACACCAGGCAGAAAAATGGCCATATGTCTGGAGGTTGGTCCCACGCCCAAAGAGCCAGCAGGGAAAACTATGCCTTGTTCTAAAGCTCTTTGGGAACCGCTTGCGTAGCCCCACACACCTGGGGGCTGCAGGCTTTTCTCGCGCTTTCAGCCTCAAAACCACCCTTTCCCTCATGGCGTCACGCCAGGCACAAAAATGGCCATATTTCTGGAGGTTGGTCCCACGCCCAAAGAGCCAGCAGGGAAAACTATGCCTTGTTCTAAAGCTCTTTGGGAACCGCTTGCGTAGCCCCACACACCTGGGGGCTGCAGGCTTTCCTGCTGCCTTCAGCCTCAAAACCACCCTTTCCCACATGGCGTCACGCCAGGCAGAAAAATGGCCATATGTCTGGAGGTTGGTCCCACGCCCAAAGAGCCAGCAGGGAAAACTATGCCTTGTTCTAAAGCTCTTTGGGAACCGCTTGCGTAGCCCCACACACCTGGGGGCTGCAGGCTTTCCTGCTGCCTTCAGCCTCAAAACCACCCTTTCCCACATGGCGCCACGCCAGGCACAAAAATGGCCATATGTCTGGAGACTGGTCCCACGCCCAAAGAGCGAGCAGGGAAAACTATGCCTTGTTCTAAAGCTCTTTGGGAACCGCTTGCGTAGCCCCACACACCTGGGGGCTGCAGGCTTTCCTGCTGCCTTCAGCCTCAAAACCACCCTTTCCCACATGGCGTCACACCAGGCAGAAAAATGGCCATATGTCTGGAGGTTGGTCCCACGCCCAAAGAGCCAGCAGGGAAAACTATGCCTTGTTCTAAAGCTCTTTGGGAACCGCTTGCGTAGCCCCACACACCTGGGGGCTGCAGGCTTTCCTGCTGCCTTCAGCCTCAAAAGCACCCTTTCCCACTTGGCGCCGCACCAGGCCCAGAAATGGCCATATGTCTGGAGACTGGTCCCTTTCCCAAAGAGCCAGCAGGGAAAACTATGCCTTGTTCTAAAGCTCTTTGGGAACCGCTTGCGTAGCCCCACACACCTAGGAGCTTCAGGCTTTCCTGCTGCCTTCAGCCTCCAAACACCCCTTTCCCATTTGGCCCCGCGCCAGGCCCAAAAATGGGCATATGTCTGGAGACTGGTCCCTTTCCCAAAGAGCCAGCATGGAAAACTATGCCTTGTTCGAAAGCTCTTTGGGAACCGCTTGCGTAGCCCCACAGACCTGGGGGCTGCAGGCTTTTCTCGCGCTTTCAGCCTCAAAACAACCCTTTCCCTCATGGCGTCACGAAAGGCACAAAAATGGCCATATGTCTGGAGGTTGGTCCCACGCCCAAAGAGCCAGCAGGGAAAACTATGCCTTGTTCTAAAGCTCTTTGGGAACCGCTTGCGTAGCCCCACACACCTGGGGGCTGCAGGCTTTCCTGCTGCCTTCAGCCTCAAAACCACCCTTTCCCACATGGCGTCACACCAGGCAGAAAAATGGCCATATGTCTGGATGTTAGTCCCACGCCCAAAGAGCCAGCAGGGAAAACTATGCCTTGTTCTAAAGCTCTTTGGGAACCGCTTGCGTAGCCCCACACACCTGGGGGCTGCAGGCTTTCCTGCTGCCTTCAGCCTCAAAAGAACCCTTTCGCACTTGGCGCCGCGCCAGGCCCAAAAATGGCCATATGTCTGGAGACTGGTCCCACGCCCAAAGAGCCAGCAGGGAAAACTATGCCTTGTTCTAAAGCTCTTTGGGAACCGCTTGCGTAGCCCCACACACCTGGGGGCTGCAGGCTTTCCTGCTGCCTTCAGCCTCCAAACACCCCTTTCCCTTTTGGCCCCGCGCCAGGCCCAAAAATGGCCATATGTCTGGAGACTGGTCCCTTTCCCAAAGAGCCAGCAGGGAAAATTATGCCTTGTTCTAAAGCTCTTTGGGAACCGCTTGCGTAGCCCCACACACCTGGGGGCTGCAGGCTTTCCTGCTGCCTTCAGCCTCAAAACCACCCTTTCCCACATGGCGTCACGCCATGCCCAAAAATGGCCATATATCTGGAGATTGGTCCCACGCCCAAAGAGCCAGCAGGGAAAACTATGCCTTGTACTAAAGCTCTTTGGGAACCGCTTGCATAGCCCCACACACCTGGGGGCTGCAGGCATTCCTGCTGCCTTCAGCCTCAAAACCACCCTTTCCCACATGGCCCCGCGCCAGGCCCAAAAATGGCCATATGTCTGGAGACTGGTCCCACGCCCAAGAGCCAGCAGGGAAAACTATGCCTTGTTCTAAAGCTCTTTGGGAACCGCTTGCGTAGCCCCACACACCTGGGGGCTGCAGGCTTTCCTGCTCTCTTCAGCCTCAAAACACCCCTTTCCCACTTGGTGCCGCGCCAGGCCCAAAAATGGCCATATGTCTGGAGACTGGTCCCACGCCCAAAGAGCCAGCAGGGAAAACTATGCCTTATTCTAAAGCTCTTTGGGAACTGCTTGCGTAGCCCCACACACCTGGGGGCTGCAGGCTTTCCTGCTGCCTTCAGCCTCAAAACCACCCTTTCCCACATGGCGTCACGCCAGGCCCAAAAATGGCCATATGTCTGGAGGTTGGTCCCACGCCCAAAGAGCCAGCAGGGAAAACTATGCCTTGTTCTAAAGCTCTTTGGGAACCGCTTGCGTAGCCCCACACACCTGGGGGCTGCAGGCTTTCCTGCTCTCTTCAGCCTCAGAAGAACCCTTTCGGACTTGGCGCCGCGCCAGGCCCAAAAATGGCCATATGTCTGGAGATTGGTTCCATGCCCAAAGAGCCAGCAGGGAAAAATATGGCTTTTTCTAAAGCTCTTTGGGAACCGCTTCCGTAGCCCCACACACCTGGGGGATGCAGGCTTTCCTGCTGCCTTCAGCCTCAAAACCACCCTTTCCCACTTGGCGCCGCGCCAGGCCCAAAAATGGCCATATGTCTGGAGACTGGTCCCACACCCAAAGAGCCAGCAGGGAAAACTATGCCTTGTTCTAAAGCTCTTTGGGAACCGCTTGCGTAGCCCCACACACCTGGGGGCTGCAGGCTGTTCTCGCGCTTTCAGCCTCAAAACCACCCTTTCCCTCATGGCGTCACGCCAGGCACAAAAATGTCCATATTTCTCGAGGTTGGTCCCACGCCCAAAGAGCCAGCAGGGAAAACTATGCCTTGTACTAAAGCTCTTTGGGAACCGCTTGCGTAGCCCCACACACGTGGGCTGCAGGCTTTCCTGCTGCCTTCAGCCTCAAAAGCACCCTTTCCCACTTGGCGCCGCGCCAGGCCCAAAAATGGCCATATGTCTGGAGACTGGTCCCACGCCCAAGAGCCAGCAGGGAAAACTATGCCTTGTTCTAAAGCTCTTTGGGAACCGCTTGCGTAGCCCCACACACCTGGGGGCTGCAGGCTTTCCTGCTGCCTTCAGCCTCAAAACACCCCTTTCCCACTTGGTGCCGCGCCAGGCCCAAAAATGGCCATATGTCTGGAGACTGGTCCCACGCCCAAAGAGCCAGCAGGGAAAACTATGCCTTGTTCTAAAGCTCTTTGGGAACCGCTTGCGTAGCCCCACACACCTGGGGGCTGCAGGCTTTCCTGCTGCCTTCAGCCTCAAAACCACCCTTTCCCACATGGCGTCACGCCAGGCCCAAAAATGGCCATATGTCTGGAGGTTGGTCCCACGCCCAAAGAGCCAGCAGGGAAAACTATGCCTTGTTCTAAAGCTCTTTGGGAACCGCTTGCGTAGCCCCACACACCTGGGGGCTGCAGGCTTTCCTGCTCTCTTCAGCCTCAGAAGAACCCTTTCGGACTTGGCGCCGCGCCAGGCCCAAAAATGGCCATATGTCTGGAGATTGGTTCCATGCCCAAAGAGCCAGCAGGGAAAAATATGGCTTTTTCTAAAGCTCTTTGGGAACCGCTTGCGTAGCCCCACACACCTGGGGGATGCAGGCTTTCCTGCTGCCTTCAGCCTCAAAACCACCCTTTCCCACTTGGCGTCACGCCAGGCACAAAAATGTCCATATTTCTCGAGGTTGGTCCCACGCCCAAAGAGCCAGCAGGGAAAACTATGCCTTGTTCTAAAGCTCTTTGGGAACCGCTTGCGTAGCCCCACACACGTGGGCTGCAGGCTTTCCTGCTGCCTTCAGCCTCAAAAGCACCCTTTCCCACTTGGTGCCGCGCCAGGCCCAAAAATGGCCATATGTCTGGAGACTGGTCCCTTTCCCAAAGAGCCAGCAGGGAAAACTATGGCTTGTACTAAAGCTCTTTGGGAACCGCTTGCGTAGCCCCACACACCTGGGGGTTGCAGGCTTTCCTGCTGCCTTCAGCCTCAAAACCACCCTTTCCCACTTGGCGTCACGCAAGGCACAAAATGGCCATATGTCTGGAGACTGGTCCCTTTCCCAAAGAGCCAGCAGGGAAAACTATGCCTTGTTCGAAAGCTCTTTGGGAACCGCTTGCGTAGCCCCACAGACCTGGGGGCTGCAGGCTTTTCTCGCGCTTTCAGCCTCAAAACAACCCTTTCCCTCATGGCGTCACGAAAGGCACAAAAATGGCCATATGTCTGGAGGTTGGTCCCACGCCCAAAGAGCCAGCAGGGAAAACTATGCCTTGTACTAAAGCTCTTTGGGAACCGCTTGCGTAGCCCCACACTCCTGGGGGCTGCAGGCTTTCCTGCTGCCTTCAGCCTCAAAACCACCCTTTCCCACATGGCGCCACGCCAGGCACAAAAATGGCAATATATCTGGAGACTGGTCCCACGCCCAAAGAGCCAGCAGGGAAAACTATGCCTTGTTCTAAAGCTCTTTGGGAACCGCTTGCGTAGCCCCACAGACCTGGGAGCTGCAGGCTTTTCTCGCGCTTTCAGCCTCAAAACCACCCTTTCCCACTTGGCGCTGCTCCAGGCCCAAAAATGGCCATATGTCTCGAGACTGGTCCCTTTACCAAAGAGCCAGCAGGGAAAACTATGCCTTGTTCTAAAGCTCTTTGGGAACCGCTTGCGTAGCCCCACACACCTGGGAGCTGCAGGCTTTTCTCGCGCTTTCAGCCTCCAAACACCCCTTTCCCATTTGGCCCCGCGCCAAGCCTAAAAATGGCCATATGTCTGGAGACTGGTCCCTTTCCCAAAGAGCCAGCATGGAAAATTATGCCTTGTTCTAAAGCTCTTTGGGAACCGCTTGCGTAGCCCCACACACCTGGGGGCTGCAGGCTTTTCTCGCGCTTTCAGCCTCAAAACCACCCTTTCCCTCATGGTGTCACGCCAGGCACAAAAATGGCCATATGTCTGGAGGTTGGTCCCACGCCCAAAGAGCCAGCAGGGAAAACTATGCCTTGTTCTAAAGCTCTTTGGGAACCGCTTGCGTAGCCCCACACACCTGGGGGCTGCAGGCTTTTCTCGCGCTTTCAGCCTCAAAACCACCCTTTCCCTCATGGTGTCACGCCAGGCACAAAAATGGCCATATTTCTGGAGGTTGGTCCCACGCCCAAAGAGCCAGCAGGGAAAACTATGCCTTGTTCTAAAGCTCTTTGGGAACCGCTTGCGTAGCCCCACACACCTGGGGGCTGCAGGCTTTCCTGCTGCCTTCAGCCTCAAAACCACCCTTTCCCACATGGCGCCACGCCAGGCACAAAAATGGCCATATGTCTGGAGATTAGTCCCACGCCGAAAGAGCCAGCAGGGAAAACTATGCCTTGTACTAAAGCTCTTTGGGAACCGCTTGCGTAGCCCCACACACCTGGGGGCTGCAGGCTTTTCTCGCGCTTTCAGCCTCAAAACCACCCTTTCCCTCATGGCGTCACGCCAGGCACAAAAATGGCCATATTTCTGGAGGTTGGTCCCACGCCCAAAGAGCCAGCAGGGAAAACTATGCCTTGTTCTAAAGCTCTTTGGGAACCGCTTGCGTAGCCCCACACACCTGGGGGCTGCAGGCTTTCCTGCTGCCTTCAGCCTCAAAACCACCCTTTCCCACATGGCGTCACGCCAGGCAGAAAAATGGCCATATGTCTGGAGACTGGTCCCACGCCCAAAGAGCCAGCAGGGAAAACTATGCCTTGTTCTAAAGCTCTTTGGGAACCGCTTGCGTAGCCCCACACACCTGGGGGCTGCAGGCTTTCCTGCTGCCTTCAGCCTCAAAACCACCCTTTCCCACATGGCGTCACACCAGGCAGAAAAATGGCCATATGTCTGGAGGTTGGTCCCACGCCGAAAGAGCCAGCAGGGAAAACTATGCCTTGTTCTAAAGCTCTTTGGGAACCGCTTGCGTAGCCCCACACACGTGGGCTGCAGGCTTTCCTGCTGCCTTCAGCCTCAAAAGCACCCTTTCCCACTTGGCGCCGCACCAGGCCCAAAAATGGCCATATGTCTGGAGATTGGTCCCACGCCGAAAGAGCCAGCAGTGAAAACTATGGCTTGTACTAAAGCTCTTTGGGAACCGCTTGCGTAGCCCCACACACCTGGGGGCTGCAGGCTTTCCTGCTGCCTTCAGCCTCAAAACCACCCTTTCCCACTTGGCGTCACGCAAGGCACAAAATGGCCATATGTCTGGAGACTGGTCCCTTTCCCAAAGAGCCAGCAGGGAAAACTATGCCTTGTTCGAAAGCTCTTTGGGAACCGCTTGCGTAGCCCCACAGACCTGGGGGCTGCAGGCTTTTCTCGCGCTTTCAGCCTCAAAACAACCCTTTCCCTCATGGCGTCACGAAAGGCACAAAAATGGCCATATGTCTGGAGGTTGGTCCCACGCCCAAAGAGCCAGCAGGGAAAACTATGCCTTGTACTAAAGCTCTTTGGGAACCGCTTGCGTAGCCCCACACTCCTGGGGGCTGCAGGCTTTCCTGCTGCCTTCAGCCTCAAAACCACCCTTTCCCACATGGCGCCACGCCAGGCACAAAAATGGCCATATATCTGGAGACTGGTCCCACGCCCAAAGAGCCAGCAGGGAAAACTATGCCTTGTTCTAAAGCTCTTTGGGAACCGCTTGCGTAGCCCCACAGACCTGGGAGCTGCAGGCTTTTCTCGCGCTTTCAGCCTCAAAACCACCCTTTCCCACTTGGCGCTGCTCCAGGCCCAAAAATGGCCATATGTCTCGAGACTGGTCCCTTTACCAAAGAGCCAGCAGGGAAAACTATGCCTTGTTCTAAAGCTCTTTGGGAACCGCTTGCGTAGCCCCACACACCTGGGAGCTGCAGGCTTTTCTCGCGCTTTCAGCCTCCAAACACCCCTTTCCCATTTGGCCCCGCGCCAAGCCTAAAAATGGCCATATGTCTGGAGACTGGTCCCTTTCCCAAAGAGCCAGCATGGAAAATTATGCCTTGTTCTAAAGCTCTTTGGGAACCGCTTGCGTAGCCCCACACACCTGGGGGCTGCAGGCTTTCCTGCTGCCTTCAGCCTCAAAACCACCCTTTCCCACATGGCGTCACACCAGGCAGAAAAATGGCCATATGTCTGGAGGTTGGTCCCACGCCCAAAGAGCCAGCAGGGAAAACTATGCCTTGTTCTAAAGCTCTTTGGGAACCGCTTGCGTAGCCCCACACACCTGGGGGCTGCAGGCTTTTCTCGCGCTTTCAGCCTCAAAACCACCCTTTCCCTCATGGTGTCACGCCAGGCACAAAAATGGCCATATTTCTGGAGGTTGGTCCCACGCCCAAAGAGCCAGCAGGGAAAACTATGCCTTGTTCTAAAGCTCTTTGGGAACCGCTTGCGTAGCCCCACACACCTGGGGGCTGCAGGCTTTCCTGCTGCCTTCAGCCTCAAAACCACCCTTTCCCACATGGCGTCACGCCAGGCAGAAAAATGGCCATATGTCTGGAGGTTGGTCCCACGCCCAAAGAGCCAGCAGGGAAAACTATGCCTTGTTCTAAAGCTCTTTGGGAACCGCTTGCGTAGCCCCACACACCTGGGGGCTGCAGGCTTTCCTGCTGCCTTCAGCCTCAAAACCACCCTTTCCCACATGGCGCCACGCCAGGCACAAAAATGGCCATATGTCTGGAGATTAGTCCCACGCCGAAAGAGCCAGCAGGGAAAACTATGCCTTGTACTAAAGCTCTTTGGGAACCGCTTGCGTAGCCCCACACACCTGGGGGCTGCAGGCTTTTCTCGCGCTTTCAGCCTCAAAACCACCCTTTCCCTCATGGCGTCACGCCAGGCACAAAAATGGCCATATTTCTGGAGGTTGGTCCCACGCCCAAAGAGCCAGCAGGGAAAACTATGCCTTGTTCTAAAGCTCTTTGGGAACCGCTTGCGTAGCCCCACACACCTGGGGGCTGCAGGCTTTCCTGCTGCCTTCAGCCTCAAAACCACCCTTTCCCACATGGCGCCACGCCAGGCACAAAAATGGCCATATATCTGGAGACTGGTCCCACGCCCAAAGAGCCAGCAGGGAAAACTATGCCTTGTTCTAAAGCTCTTTGGGAACCGCTTGCGTAGCCCCACAGACCTGGGAGCTGCAGGCTTTTCTCGCGCTTTCAGCCTCAAAACCACCCTTTCCCACTTGGCGCTGCTCCAGGCCCAAAAATGGCCATATGTCTCGAGACTGGTCCCTTTACCAAAGAGCCAGCAGGGAAAACTATGCCTTGTTCTAAAGCTCTTTGGGAACCGCTTGCGTAGCCCCACACACCTGGGAGCTGCAGGCTTTTCTCGCGCTTTCAGCCTCCAAACACCCCTTTCCCATTTGGCCCCGCGCCAAGCCTAAAAATGGCCATATGTCTGGAGACTGGTCCCTTTCCCAAAGAGCCAGCATGGAAAATTATGCCTTGTTCTAAAGCTCTTTGGGAACCGCTTGCGTAGCCCCACACACCTGGGGGCTGCAGGCTTTCCTGCTGCCTTCAGCCTCAAAACCACCCTTTCCCACATGGCGTCACACCAGGCAGAAAAATGGCCATATGTCTGGAGGTTGGTCCCACGCCCAAAGAGCCAGCAGGGAAAACTATGCCTTGTTCTAAAGCTCTTTGGGAACCGCTTGCGTAGCCCCACACACCTGGGGGCTGCAGGCTTTTCTCGCGCTTTCAGCCTCAAAACCACCCTTTCCCTCATGGTGTCACGCCAGGCACAAAAATGGCCATATTTCTGGAGGTTGGTCCCACGCCCAAAGAGCCAGCAGGGAAAACTATGCCTTGTTCTAAAGCTCTTTGGGAACCGCTTGCGTAGCCCCACACACCTGGGGGCTGCAGGCTTTCCTGCTGCCTTCAGCCTCAAAACCACCCTTTCCCACATGGCGCCACGCCAGGCACAAAAATGGCCATATATCTGGAGACTGGTCCCACGCCCAAAGAGCCAGCAGGGAAAACTATGCCTTGTTCTAAAGCTCTTTGGGAACCGCTTGCGTAGCCCCACAGACCTGGGAGCTGCAGGCTTTTCTCGCGCTTTCAGCCTCAAAACCACCCTTTCCCACTTGGCGCTGCTCCAGGCCCAAAAATGGCCATATGTCTCGAGACTGGTCCCTTTACCAAAGAGCCAGCAGGGAAAACTATGCCTTGTTCTAAAGCTCTTTGGGAACCGCTTGCGTAGCCCCACACACCTGGGAGCTGCAGGCTTTTCTCGCGCTTTCAGCCTCCAAACACCCCTTTCCCATTTGGCCCCGCGCCAAGCCTAAAAATGGCCATATGTCTGGAGACTGGTCCCTTTCCCAAAGAGCCAGCATGGAAAATTATGCCTTGTTCTAAAGCTCTTTGGGAACCGCTTGCGTAGCCCCACACACCTGGGGGCTGCAGGCTTTCCTGCTGCCTTCAGCCTCAAAACCACCCTTTCCCACATGGCGTCACACCAGGCAGAAAAATGGCCATATGTCTGGAGGTTGGTCCCACGCCCAAAGAGCCAGCAGGGAAAACTATGCCTTGTTCTAAAGCTCTTTGGGAACCGCTTGCGTAGCCCCACACACCTGGGGGCTGCAGGCTTTTCTCGCGCTTTCAGCCTCAAAACCACCCTTTCCCTCATGGTGTCACGCCAGGCACAAAAATGGCCATATTTCTGGAGGTTGGTCCCACGCCCAAAGAGCCAGCAGGGAAAACTATGCCTTGTTCTAAAGCTCTTTGGGAACCGCTTGCGTAGCCCCACACACCTGGGGGCTGCAGGCTTTCCTGCTGCCTTCAGCCTCAAAACCACCCTTTCCCACATGGCGTCACGCCAGGCAGAAAAATGGCCATATGTCTGGAGGTTGGTCCCACGCCCAAAGAGCCAGCAGGGAAAACTATGCCTTGTTCTAAAGCTCTTTGGGAACCGCTTGCGTAGCCCCACAGACGTGGGGGCTGCAGGCTTTCCTGCTGCCTTCAGCCTCAAAACCACCCTTTCCCACATGGCGCCACGCCAGGCACAAAAATGGCCATATGTCTGGAGATTAGTCCCACGCCGAAAGAGCCAGCAGGGAAAACTATGCCTTGTACTAAAGCTCTTTGGGAACCGCTTGCGTAGCCCCACACACCTGGGGGCTGCAGGCTTTTCTCGCGCTTTCAGCCTCAAAACCACCCTTTCCCTCATGGCGTCACGCCAGGCACAAAAATGGCCATATTTCTGGAGGTTGGTCCCACGCCCAAAGAGCCAGCAGGGAAAACTATGCCTTGTTCTAAAGCTCTTTGGGAACCGCTTGCGTAGCCCCACACACCTGGGGGCTGCAGGCTTTCCTGCTGCCTTCAGCCTCAAAACCACCCTTTCCCACATGGCGCCACGCCAGGCACAAAAATGGCCATATATCTGGAGACTGGTCCCACGCCCAAAGAGCCAGCAGGGAAAACTATGCCTTGTTCTAAAGCTCTTTGGGAACCGCTTGCGTAGCCCCACAGACCTGGGAGCTGCAGGCTTTTCTCGCGCTTTCAGCCTCAAAACCACCCTTTCCCACTTGGCGCTGCTCCAGGCCCAAAAATGGCCATATGTCTCGAGACTGGTCCCTTTACCAAAGAGCCAGCAGGGAAAACTATGCCTTGTTCTAAAGCTCTTTGGGAACCGCTTGCGTAGCCCCACACACCTGGGAGCTGCAGGCTTTTCTCGCGCTTTCAGCCTCCAAACACCCCTTTCCCATTTGGCCCCGCGCCAAGCCTAAAAATGGCCATATGTCTGGAGACTGGTCCCTTTCCCAAAGAGCCAGCATGGAAAATTATGCCTTGTTCTAAAGCTCTTTGGGAACCGCTTGCGTAGCCCCACACACCTGGGGGCTGCAGGCTTTCCTGCTGCCTTCAGCCTCAAAACCACCCTTTCCCACATGGCGTCACACCAGGCAGAAAAATGGCCATATGTCTGGAGGTTGGTCCCACGCCCAAAGAGCCAGCAGGGAAAACTATGCCTTGTTCTAAAGCTCTTTGGGAACCGCTTGCGTAGCCCCACACACCTGGGGGCTGCAGGCTTTTCTCGCGCTTTCAGCCTCAAAACCACCCTTTCCCTCATGGTGTCACGCCAGGCACAAAAATGGCCATATTTCTGGAGGTTGGTCCCACGCCCAAAGAGCCAGCAGGGAAAACTATGCCTTGTTCTAAAGCTCTTTGGGAACCGCTTGCGTAGCCCCACACACCTGGGGGCTGCAGGCTTTCCTGCTGCCTTCAGCCTCAAAACCACCCTTTCCCACATGGCGTCACGCCAGGCAGAAAAATGGCCATATGTCTGGAGGTTGGTCCCACGCCCAAAGAGCCAGCAGGGAAAACTATGCCTTGTTCTAAAGCTCTTTGGGAACCGCTTGCGTAGCCCCACAGACCTGGGGGCTGCAGGCTTTCCTGCTGCCTTCAGCCTCAAAACCACCCTTTCCCACATGGCGCCACGCCAGGCACAAAAATGGCCATATGTCTGGAGATTAGTCCCACGCCGAAAGAGCCAGCAGGGAAAACTATGCCTTGTACTAAAGCTCTTTGGGAACCGCTTGCGTAGCCCCACACACCTGGGGGCTGCAGGCTTTTCTCGCGCTTTCAGCCTCAAAACCACCCTTTCCCTCATGGCGTCACGCCAGGCACAAAAATGGCCATATTTCTGGAGGTTGGTCCCACGCCCAAAGAGCCAGCAGGGAAAACTATGCCTTGTTCTAAAGCTCTTTGGGAACCGCTTGCGTAGCCCCACACACCTGGGGGCTGCAGGCTTTCCTGCTGCCTTCAGCCTCAAAACCACCCTTTCCCACATGGCGTCACGCCAGGCAGAAAAATGGCCATATGTCTGGAGACTGGTCCCACGCCCAAAGAGCCAGCAGGGAAAACTATGCCTTGTTCTAAAGCTCTTTGGGAACCGCTTGCGTAGCCCCACACACCTGGGGGCTGCAGGCTTTCCTGCTGCCTTCAGCCTCAAAACCACCCTTTCCCACATGGCGTCACACCAGGCAGAAAAATGGCCATATGTCTGGAGGTTGGTCCCACGCCCAAAGAGCCAGCAGGGAAAACTATGCCTTGTTCTAAAGCTCTTTGGGAACCGCTTGCGTAGCCCCACACACGTGGGCTGCAGGCTTTCCTGCTGCCTTCAGCCTCAAAAGCACCCTTTCCCACTTGGCGCCGCACCAGGCCCAAAAATGGCCATATGTCTGGAGATTGGTCCCACGCCGAAAGAGCCAGCAGTGAAAACTATGGCTTGTACTAAAGCTCTTTGGGAACCGCTTGCGTAGCCCCACACACCTGGGGGCTGCAGGCTTTCCTGCTGCCTTCAGCCTCAAAACCACCCTTTCCCACTTGGCGTCACGCAAGGCACAAAATGGCCATATGTCTGGAGACTGGTCCCTTTCCCAAAGAGCCAGCAGGGAAAACTATGCCTTGTTCGAAAGCTCTTTGGGAACCGCTTGCGTAGCCCCACAGACCTGGGGGCTGCAGGCTTTTCTCGCGCTTTCAGCCTCAAAACAACCCTTTCCCTCATGGCGTCACGAAAGGCACAAAAATGGCCATATGTCTGGAGGTTGGTCCCACGCCCAAAGAGCCAGCAGGGAAAACTATGCCTTGTACTAAAGCTCTTTGGGAACCGCTTGCGTAGCCCCACACTCCTGGGGGCTGCAGGCTTTCCTGCTGCCTTCAGCCTCAAAACCACCCTTTCCCACATGGCGCCACGCCAGGCACAAAAATGGCCATATATCTGGAGACTGGTCCCACGCCCAAAGAGCCAGCAGGGAAAACTATGCCTTGTTCTAAAGCTCTTTGGGAACCGCTTGCGTAGCCCCACAGACCTGGGAGCTGCAGGCTTTTCTCGCGCTTTCAGCCTCAAAACCACCCTTTCCCACTTGGCGCTGCTCCAGGCCCAAAAATGGCCATATGTCTCGAGACTGGTCCCTTTACCAAAGAGCCAGCAGGGAAAACTATGCCTTGTTCTAAAGCTCTTTGGGAACCGCTTGCGTAGCCCCACACACCTGGGAGCTGCAGGCTTTTCTCGCGCTTTCAGCCTCCAAACACCCCTTTCCCATTTGGCCCCGCGCCAAGCCTAAAAATGGCCATATGTCTGGAGACTGGTCCCTTTCCCAAAGAGCCAGCATGGAAAATTATGCCTTGTTCTAAAGCTCTTTGGGAACCGCTTGCGTAGCCCCACACACCTGGGGGCTGCAGGCTTTCCTGCTGCCTTCAGCCTCAAAACCACCCTTTCCCACATGGCGTCACACCAGGCAGAAAAATGGCCATATGTCTGGAGGTTGGTCCCACGCCCAAAGAGCCAGCAGGGAAAACTATGCCTTGTTCTAAAGCTCTTTGGGAACCGCTTGCGTAGCCCCACACACCTGGGGGCTGCAGGCTTTTCTCGCGCTTTCAGCCTCAAAACCACCCTTTCCCTCATGGTGTCACGCCAGGCACAAAAATGGCCATATTTCTGGAGGTTGGTCCCACGCCCAAAGAGCCAGCAGGGAAAACTATGCCTTGTTCTAAAGCTCTTTGGGAACCGCTTGCGTAGCCCCACACACCTGGGGGCTGCAGGCTTTCCTGCTGCCTTCAGCCTCAAAACCACCCTTTCCCACATGGCGTCACGCCAGGCAGAAAAATGGCCATATGTCTGGAGTTTGGTCCCACGCCCAAAGAGCCAGCAGGGAAAACTATGCCTTGTTCTAAAGCTCTTTGGGAACCGCTTGCGTAGCCCCACAGACGTGGGGGCTGCAGGCTTTCCTGCTGCCTTCAGCCTCAAAACCACCCTTTCCCACATGGCGCCACGCCAGGCACAAAAATGGCCATATGTCTGGAGATTAGTCCCACGCCGAAAGAGCCAGCAGGGAAAACTATGCCTTGTACTAAAGCTCTTTGGGAACCGCTTGCGTAGCCCCACACACCTGGGGGCTGCAGGCTTTTCTCGCGCTTTCAGCCTCAAAACCACCCTTTCCCTCATGGCGTCACGCCAGGCACAAAAATGGCCATATTTCTGGAGGTTGGTCCCACGCCCAAAGAGCCAGCAGGGAAAACTATGCCTTGTTCTAAAGCTCTTTGGGAACCGCTTGCGTAGCCCCACACACCTGGGGGCTGCAGGCTTTCCTGCTGCCTTCAGCCTCAAAACCACCCTTTCCCACATGGCGCCACGCCAGGCACAAAAATGGCCATATATCTGGAGACTGGTCCCACGCCCAAAGAGCCAGCAGGGAAAACTATGCCTTGTTCTAAAGCTCTTTGGGAACCGCTTGCGTAGCCCCACAGACCTGGGAGCTGCAGGCTTTTCTCGCGCTTTCAGCCTCAAAACCACCCTTTCCCACTTGGCGCTGCTCCAGGCCCAAAAATGGCCATATGTCTCGAGACTGGTCCCTTTACCAAAGAGCCAGCAGGGAAAACTATGCCTTGTTCTAAAGCTCTTTGGGAACCGCTTGCGTAGCCCCACACACCTGGGAGCTGCAGGCTTTTCTCGCGCTTTCAGCCTCCAAACACCCCTTTCCCATTTGGCCCCGCGCCAAGCCTAAAAATGGCCATATGTCTGGAGACTGGTCCCTTTCCCAAAGAGCCAGCATGGAAAATTATGCCTTGTTCTAAAGCTCTTTGGGAACCGCTTGCGTAGCCCCACACACCTGGGGGCTGCAGGCTTTCCTGCTGCCTTCAGCCTCAAAACCACCCTTTCCCACATGGCGTCACACCAGGCAGAAAAATGGCCATATGTCTGGAGGTTGGTCCCACGCCCAAAGAGCCAGCAGGGAAAACTATGCCTTGTTCTAAAGCTCTTTGGGAACCGCTTGCGTAGCCCCACACACCTGGGGGCTGCAGGCTTTTCTCGCGCTTTCAGCCTCAAAACCACCCTTTCCCTCATGGTGTCACGCCAGGCACAAAAATGGCCATATTTCTGGAGGTTGGTCCCACGCCCAAAGAGCCAGCAGGGAAAACTATGCCTTGTTCTAAAGCTCTTTGGGAACCGCTTGCGTAGCCCCACACACCTGGGGGCTGCAGGCTTTCCTGCTGCCTTCAGCCTCAAAACCACCCTTTCCCACATGGCGTCACGCCAGGCAGAAAAATGGCCATATGTCTGGAGGTTGGTCCCACGCCCAAAGAGCCAGCAGGGAAAACTATGCCTTGTTCTAAAGCTCTTTGGGAACCGCTTGCGTAGCCCCACAGACCTGGGGGCTGCAGGCTTTCCTGCTGCCTTCAGCCTCAAAACCACCCTTTCCCACATGGCGCCACGCCAGGCACAAAAATGGCCATATGTCTGGAGATTAGTCCCACGCCGAAAGAGCCAGCAGGGAAAACTATGCCTTGTACTAAAGCTCTTTGGGAACCGCTTGCGTAGCCCCACACACCTGGGGGCTGCAGGCTTTTCTCGCGCTTTCAGCCTCAAAACCACCCTTTCCCTCATGGCGTCACGCCAGGCACAAAAATGGCCATATTTCTGGAGGTTGGTCCCACGCCCAAAGAGCCAGCAGGGAAAACTATGCCTTGTTCTAAAGCTCTTTGGGAACCGCTTGCGTAGCCCCACACACCTGGGGGCTGCAGGCTTTCCTGCTGCCTTCAGCCTCAAAACCACCCTTTCCCACATGGCGTCACGCCAGGCAGAAAAATGGCCATATGTCTGGAGACTGGTCCCACGCCCAAAGAGCCAGCAGGGAAAACTATGCCTTGTTCTAAAGCTCTTTGGGAACCGCTTGCGTAGCCCCACACACCTGGGGGCTGCAGGCTTTCCTGCTGCCTTCAGCCTCAAAACCACCCTTTCCCACATGGCGTCACACCAGGCAGAAAAATGGCCATATGTCTGGAGGTTGGTCCCACGCCCAAAGAGCCAGCAGGGAAAACTATGCCTTGTTCTAAAGCTCTTTGGGAACCGCTTGCGTAGCCCCACACACGTGGGCTGCAGGCTTTCCTGCTGCCTTCAGCCTCAAAAGCACCCTTTCCCACTTGGCGCCGCACCAGGCCCAAAAATGGCCATATGTCTGGAGATTGGTCCCACGCCGAAAGAGCCAGCAGTGAAAACTATGGCTTGTACTAAAGCTCTTTGGGAACCGCTTGCGTAGCCCCACACACCTGGGGGCTGCAGGCTTTCCTGCTGCCTTCAGCCTCAAAACCACCCTTTCCCACTTGGCGTCACGCAAGGCACAAAATGGCCATATGTCTGGAGACTGGTCCCTTTCCCAAAGAGCCAGCAGGGAAAACTATGCCTTGTTCGAAAGCTCTTTGGGAACCGCTTGCGTAGCCCCACAGACCTGGGGGCTGCAGGCTTTTCTCGCGCTTTCAGCCTCAAAACAACCCTTTCCCTCATGGCGTCACGAAAGGCACAAAAATGGCCATATGTCTGGAGGTTGGTCCCACGCCCAAAGAGCCAGCAGGGAAAACTATGCCTTGTACTAAAGCTCTTTGGGAACCGCTTCCGTAGCCCCACACTCCTGGGGGCTGCAGGCTTTCCTGCTGCCTTCAGCCTCAAAACCACCCTTTCCCACATGGCGCCACGCCAGGCACAAAAATGGCCATATATCTGGAGACTGGTCCCACGCCCAAAGAGCCAGCAGGGAAAACTATGCCTTGTTCTAAAGCTCTTTGGGAACCGCTTGCGTAGCCCCACAGACCTGGGAGCTGCAGGCTTTTCTCGCGCTTTCAGCCTCAAAACCACCCTTTCCCACTTGGCGCTGCTCCAGGCCCAAAAATGGCCATATGTCTCGAGACTGGTCCCTTTACCAAAGAGCCAGCAGGGAAAACTATGCCTTGTTCTAAAGCTCTTTGGGAACCGCTTGCGTAGCCCCACACACCTGGGAGCTGCAGGCTTTTCTCGCGCTTTCAGCCTCCAAACACCCCTTTCCCATTTGGCCCCGCGCCAAGCCTAAAAATGGCCATATGTCTGGAGACTGGTCCCTTTCCCAAAGAGCCAGCATGGAAAATTATGCCTTGTTCTAAAGCTCTTTGGGAACCGCTTGCGTAGCCCCACACACCTGGGGGCTGCAGGCTTTCCTGCTGCCTTCAGCCTCAAAACCACCCTTTCCCACATGGCGTCACACCAGGCAGAAAAATGGCCATATGTCTGGAGGTTGGTCCCACGCCCAAAGAGCCAGCAGGGAAAACTATGCCTTGTTCTAAAGCTCTTTGGGAACCGCTTGCATAGCCCCACACACCTGGGGGCTGCAGGCTTTTCTCGCGCTTTCAGCCTCAAAACCACCCTTTCCCTCATGGTGTCACGCCAGGCACAAAAATGGCCATATTTCTGGAGGTTGGTCCCACGCCCAAAGAGCCAGCAGGGAAAACTATGCCTTGTTCTAAAGCTCTTTGGGAACCGCTTGCGTAGCCCCACACACCTGGGGGCTGCAGGCTTTCCTGCTGCCTTCAGCCTCAAAACCACCCTTTCCCACATGGCGTCACGCCAGGCAGAAAAATGGCCATATGTCTGGAGACTGGTCCCACGCCCAAAGAGCCAGCAGGGAAAACTATGCCTTGTTCTAAAGCTCTTTGGGAACCGCTTGCGTAGCCCCACACACCTGGGGGCTGCAGGCTTTCCTGCTGCCTTCAGCCTCAAAACCACCCTTTCCCACATGGCGCCACGCCAGGCACAAAAATGGCCATATGTCTGGAGATTAGTCCCACGCCGAAAGAGCCAGCAGGGAAAACTATGCCTTGTACTAAAGCTCTTTGGGAACCGCTTGCGTAGCCCCACACACCTGGGGGCTGCAGGCTTTTCTCGCGCTTTCAGCCTCAAAACCACCCTTTCCCTCATGGCGTCACGCCAGGCACAAAAATGGCCATATTTCTGGAGGTTGGTCCCACGCCCAAAGAGCCAGCAGGGAAAACTATGCCTTGTTCTAAAGCTCTTTGGGAACCGCTTGCGTAGCCCCACACACCTGGGGGCTGCAGGCTTTCCTGCTGCCTTCAGCCTCAAAACCACCCTTTCCCACATGGCGCCACGCCAGGCACAAAAATGGCCATATATCTGGAGACTGGTCCCACGCCCAAAGAGCCAGCAGGGAAAACTATGCCTTGTTCTAAAGCTCTTTGGGAACCGCTTGCGTAGCCCCACAGACCTGGGAGCTGCAGGCTTTTCTCGCGCTTTCAGCCTCAAAACCACCCTTTCCCACTTGGCGCTGCTCCAGGCCCAAAAATGGCCATATGTCTCGAGACTGGTCCCTTTACCAAAGAGCCAGCAGGGAAAACTATGCCTTGTTCTAAAGCTCTTTGGGAACCGCTTGCGTAGCCCCACACACCTGGGAGCTGCAGGCTTTTCTCGCGCTTTCAGCCTCCAAACACCCCTTTCCCATTTGGCCCCGCGCCAAGCCTAAAAATGGCCATATGTCTGGAGACTGGTCCCTTTCCCAAAGAGCCAGCATGGAAAATTATGCCTTGTTCTAAAGCTCTTTGGGAACCGCTTGCGTAGCCCCACACACCTGGGGGCTGCAGGCTTTCCTGCTGCCTTCAGCCTCAAAACCACCCTTTCCCACATGGCGTCACACCAGGCAGAAAAATGGCCATATGTCTGGAGGTTGGTCCCACGCCCAAAGAGCCAGCAGGGAAAACTATGCCTTGTTCTAAAGCTCTTTGGGAACCGCTTGCGTAGCCCCACACACCTGGGGGCTGCAGGCTTTTCTCGCGCTTTCAGCCTCAAAACCACCCTTTCCCTCATGGCGTCACGCCAGGCACAAAAATGGCCATATTTCTGGAGGTTGGTCCCACGCCCAAAGAGCCAGCAGGGAAAACTATGCCTTGTTCTAAAGCTCTTTGGGAACCGCTTGCGTAGCCCCACACACCTGGGGGCTGCAGGCTTTCCTGCTGCCTTCAGCCTCAAAACCACCCTTTCCCACATGGCGTCACGCCAGGCAGAAAAATGGCCATATGTCTGGAGACTGGTCCCACGCCCAAAGAGCCAGCAGGGAAAACTATGCCTTGTTCTAAAGCTCTTTGGGAACCGCTTGCGTAGCCCCACACACCTGGGGGCTGCAGGCTTTCCTGCTGCCTTCAGCCTCAAAACCACCCTTTCCCACATGGCGCCACGCCAGGCACAAAAATGGCCATATGTCTGGAGATTGGTCCCACGCCGAAAGAGCCAGCAGGGAAAACTATGCCTTGTACTAAAGCTCTTTGGGAACCGCTTGCGTAGCCCCACACACCTGGGGGCTGCAGGCTTTTCTCGCGCTTTCAGCCTCAAAACCACCCTTTCCCTCATGGCGTCACGCCAGGCACAAAAATGGCCATATTTCTGGAAGTTGGTCCCACGCCCAAAGAGCCAGCAGGGAAAACTATGCCTTGTTCTAAAGCTCTTTGGGAACCGCTTGCGTAGCCCCACACACCTGGGGGCTGCAGGCTTTCCTGCTGCCTTCAGCCTCAAAACCACCCTTTCCCACATGGCGTCACACCAGGCACAAAAATGGCCATATGTCTGGAGGTTGGTCCCACGCCCAAAGAGCCAGCAGGGAAAACTATGCCTTGTTCTAAAGCTCTTTGGGAACCGCTTGCGTAGCCCCACACACCTGGGGGCTGCAGGCTTTCCTGCTGCCTTCAGCCTCAAAAGCACCATTTCCCACTTGGCGCCGCACCAGGCCCAAAAATGGCCATATGTCTGGAGACTGGTCCCACGCCCAAAGAGCCAGCAGGGAAAACTATGCCTTGTTCTAAAGCTCTTTGGGAACCGCTTGCGTAGCCCCACACACCTAGGAGCTTCAGGCTTTCCTGCTGCCTTCAGCCTCCAAACACCCCTTTCCCATTTGGCCCCGCGCCAGGCCCAAAAATGGGCATATGTCTGGAGACTGGTCCCTTTCCCAAAGAGCCAGCAGGGAAAACTATGCCTTGTTCGAAAGCTCTTTGGGAACCGCTTGCGTAGCCCCACAGACCTGGGGGCTGCAGGCTTTTCTCGCGCTTTCAGCCTCAAAACAACCCTTTCCCTCATGGCGTCACGAAAGGCACAAAAATGGCCATATGTCTGGAGGTTGGTCCCACGCCCAAAGAGCCAGCAGGGAAAACTATGCCTTGTTCTAAAGCTCTTTGGGAACCGCTTGCGTAGCCCCACACACCTGGGGGCTGCAGGCTTTCCTGCTGCCTTCAGCCTCAAAACCACCCTTTCCCACATGGCGTCACACCAGGCAGAAAAATGGCCATATGTCTGGATGTTGGTCCCACGCCCAAAGAGCCAGCAGGGAAAACTATGCCTTGTTCTAAAGCTCTTTGGGAACCGCTTGCGTAGCCCCACACACCTGGGGGCTGCAGGCTTTCCTGCTGCCTTCAGCCTCAAAAGAACCCTTTCGCACTTGGCGCCGCGCCAGGCCCAAAAATGGCCATATGTCTGGAGACTGGTCCCACGCCCAAAGAGCCAGCAGGGAAAACTATGCCTTGTTCTAAAGCTCTTTGGGAACCGCTTGCGTAGCCCCACACACCTGGGGGCTGCAGGCTTTCCTGCTGCCTTCAGCCTCCAAACACCCCTTTCCCTTTTGGCCCCGCGCCAGGCCCAAAAATGGCCATATGTCTGGAGACTGGTCCCTTTCCCAAAGAGCCAGCAGGGAAAATTATGCCTTGTTCTAAAGCTCTTTGGGAACCGCTTGCGTAGCCCCACACACCTGGGGGCTGCAGGCTTTCCTGCTGCCTTCAGCCTCAAAACCACCCTTTCCCACATGGCGTCACGCCATGCCCAAAAATGGCCATATATCTGGAGATTGGTCCCACGCCCAAAGAGCCAGCAGGGAAAACTATGCCTTGTACTAAAGCTCTTTGGGAACCGCTTGCATAGCCCCACACACCTGGGGGCTGCAGGCATTCCTGCTGCCTTCAGCCTCAAAACCACCCTTTCCCACATGGCCCCGCGCCAGGCCCAAAAATGGCCATATGTCTGGAGACTGGTCCCACGCCCAAGAGCCAGCAGGGAAAACTATGCCTTGTTCTAAAGCTCTTTGGGAACCGCTTGCGTAGCCCCACACACCTGGGGGCTGCAGGCTTTCCTGCTGCCTTCAGCCTCAAAACACCCCTTTCCCACTTGGTGCCGCGCCAGGCCCAAAAATGGCCATATGTCTGGAGACTGGTCCCACGCCCAAAGAGCCAGCAGGGAAAACTATGCCTTGTTCTAAAGCTCTTTGGGAACCGCTTGCGTAGCCCCACACACCTGGGGGCTGCAGGCTTTCCTGCTGCCTTCAGCCTCAAAACCACCCTTTCCCACATGGCGTCACGCCAGGCCCAAAAATGGCCATATGTCTGGAGGTTGGTCCCACGCCCAAAGAGCCAGCAGGGAAAACTATGCCTTGTTCTAAAGCTCTTTGGGAACCGCTTGCGTAGCCCCACACACCTGGGGGCTGCAGGCTTTCCTGCTCTCTTCAGCCTCAGAAGAACCCTTTCGGACTTGGCGCCGCGCCAGGCCCAAAAATGGCCATATGTCTGGAGATTGGTTCCATGCCCAAAGAGCCAGCAGGGAAAAATATGGCTTTTTCTAAAGCTCTTTGGGAACCGCTTCCGTAGCCCCACACACCTGGGGGATGCAGGCTTTCCTGCTGCCTTCAGCCTCAAAACCACCCTTTCCCACTTGGCGCCGCGCCAGGCACAAAAATGGCCATATGTCTGGAGACTGGTCCCACACCCAAAGAGCCAGCAGGGAAAACTATGCCTTGTTCTAAAGCTCTTTGGGAACCGCTTGCGTAGCCCCACACACCTGGGGGCTGCAGGCTGTTCTCGCGCTTTCAGCCTCAAAACCACCCTTTCCCTCATGGCGTCACGCCAGGCACAAAAATGTCCATATTTCTCGAGGTTGGTCCCACGCCCAAAGAGCCAGCAGGGAAAACTATGCCTTGTTCTAAAGCTCTTTGGGAACCGCTTGCGTAGCCCCACAGACCTGGGGGCTGCAGGCTTTCCTGCTGCCTTCAGCCTCAAAACCACCCTTTCCCACTTGGCACCGCGCCAGGCCCAAAAATGGCCATATGTCTGGAGATTGGTCCCACGCCGAAAGAGCCAGCAGGGAAAACTATGCCTTGTACTAAAGCTCTTTGGGAACCGCTTGCGTAGCCCCACACACCTGGGGGCTGCAGGCATTCCTGCTGCATTCAGCCTCAAAACCACCCTTTCCCACATGGCGCCACGCCAGGCACAAAAATGGCCATATGTCTGGAGAGTGGTCCCACGCCCAAGAGCCAGCAGGGAAAACTATGCCTTGTTCTAAAGCTATTTGGGAACCGCTTGCGTAGCCCCACACACCTGGGGGCTGCAGGCTTTCCTGCTGCCTTCAGCCTCCAAACACCCCTTTCCCATTTGGCCCCGCGCCAGGCCCAAAAATGGCCATATGTCTGGAGACTGGTCCCTTTCCCAAAGAGCCAGCAGGGAAAACTATGCCTTGTTCTAAACCTCTTTGGGAACAGCTTGCGTAGCCCCACACACCTGGGGGCTGCAGGCTTTCCTGCTGCCTTCAGCCTCAAAACCACCCTTTCCCACTTGGCGCCTCGCCAGGCACAAAAATGGCCATATGTCTGGAGACTGGTCCCACGCCCAAGAGCCAGCAGGGAAAACTATGCCTTGTTCTAAAGCTCTTTGGGAACCGCTTGCGTAGCCCCACACACCTGGGAGCTGCAGGCTTTTCTCGCGCTTTCAGCCTCCAAACACCCCTTTCCCATTTGGCCCCGCGCCAAGCCTAAAAATGGCCATATGTCTGGAGACTGGTTCCTTTCCCAAAGAGCCAGCATGGAAAATTATGCCTTGTTCTAAAGCTCTTTGGGAACCGCTTGCGTAGCCCCACACACCTGGGGGCTGCAGGCTTTCCTGCTGCCTTCAGCCTCAAAACCACCCTTTCCCACATGGCGTCACACCAGGCAGAAAAATGGCCATATGTCTGGAGGTTGGTCCCACGCCCAAAGAGCCAGCAGGGAAAACTATGCCTTGTTCTAAAGCTCTTTGGGAACCGCTTGCGTAGCCCCACACACCTGGGGGCTGCAGGCTTTTCTCGCGCTTTCAGCCTCAAAACCACCCTTTCCCTCATGGCGTCACGCCAGGCACAAAAATGGCCATATTTCTGGAGGTTGGTCCCACGCCCAAAGAGCCAGCAGGGAAAACTATGCCTTGTTCTAAAGCTCTTTGGGAACCGCTTGCGTAGCCCCACACACCTGGGGGCTGCAGGCTTTCCTGCTGCCTTCAGCCTCAAAACCACCCTTTCCCACATGGCGTCACGCCAGGCAGAAAAATGGCCATATGTCTGGAGGTTGGTCCCACGCCCAAAGAGCCAGCAGGGAAAACTATGCCTTGTTCTAAAGCTCTTTGGGAACCGCTTGCGTAGCCCCACACACCTGGGGGCTGCAGGCTTTCCTGCTGCCTTCAGCCTCAAAACCACCCTTTCCCACATGGCGCCACGCCAGGCACAAAAATGGCCATATGTCTGGAGATTGGTCCCACGCCGAAAGAGCCAGCAGGGAAAACTATGCCTTGTACTAAAGCTCTTTGGGAACCGCTTGCGTAGCCCCACACACCTGGGGGCTGCAGGCTTTTCTCGCGCTTTCAGCCTCAAAACCACCCTTTCCCTCATGGCGTCACGCCAGGCACAAAAATGGCCATATGTCTGGAGACTGGTCCCACGCCCAAAGAGCGAGCAGGGAAAACTATGCCTTGTTCTAAAGCTCTTTGGGAACCGCTTGCGTAGCCCCACACACCTGGGGGCTGCAGGCTTTCCTGCTGCCTTCAGCCTCAAAACAACCCTTTCCCTCATGGCGTCACGAAAGGCACAAAAATGGCCATATGTCTGGAGGTTGGTCCCACGCCCAAAGAGCCAGCAGGGAAAACTATGCCTTGTTCTAAAGCTCTTTGGGAACCGCTTGCGTAGCCCCACACACCTGGGGGCTGCAGGCTTTCCTGCTCTCTTCAGCCTCAAAACCACCCTTTCCCACATGGCGTCACACCAGGCAGAAAAATGGCCATATGTCTGGATGTTGGTCCCACGCCCAAAGAGCCAGCAGGGAAAACTATGCCTTGTTCTAAAGCTCTTTGGGAACCGCTTGCGTAGCCCCACACACCTGGGGGCTGCAGGCTTTCCTGCTGCCTTCAGCCTCCAAACACCCCTTTCCCTTTTGGCCCCGCGCCAGGCCCAAAAATGGCCATATGTCTGGAGACTGGTCCCTTTCCCAAAGAGCCAGCAGGGAAAACTATGCCTTGTTCTAAAGCTCTTTGGGAACCGCTTGCGTAGCCCCACACACCTGGGGGCTGCAGGCTTTCCTGCTCTCTTCAGCCTCAGAAGAACCCTTTCGGACTTGGCGCCGCGCCAGGCCCAAAAATGGCCATATGTCTGGAGATTGGTTCCATGCCCAAAGAGCCAGCAGGGAAAAATATGGCTTTTTCTAAAGCTCTTTGGGAACCGCTTCCGTAGCCCCACACACCTGGGGGCTGCAGGCTTTCCTGCTGCCTTCAGCCTCAAAACCACCCTTTCCCACTTGGCGTCACGCCAGGCACGAAAATGGCCATATGTCTGGAGACTGGTCCCACACCCAAAGAGCCAGCAGGGAAAACTATGCCTTGTTCTAAAGCTCTTTGGGAACCGCTTGCGTAGCCCCACACACCTGGGGGCTGCAGGCTGTTCTCGCGCTTTCAGCCTCAAAACCACCCTTTCCCTCATGGCGTCACGCCAGGCACAAAAATGTCCATATTTCTCGAGGTTGGTCCCACGCCCAAAGAGCCAGCAGGGAAAACTATGCCTTGTTCTAAAGCTCTTTGGGAACCGCTTGCGTAGCCCCACAGACCTGGGGGCTGCAGGCTTTCCTGCTGCCTTCAGCCTCAAAACCACCCTTTCCCACTTGGCACCGCGCCAGGCCCAAAAATGGCCATATGTCTGGAGACTGGTCCCACGCCGAAAGAGCCAGCAGGGAAAACTATGCCTTGTACTAAAGCTCTTTGGGAACCGCTTGCGTAGCCCCACACACCTGGGGGCTGCAGGCATTCCTGCTGCATTCAGCCTCAAAACCACCCTTTCCCACATGGCGCCACGCCAGGCACAAAAATGGCCATATGTCTGGAGAGTGGTCCCACGCCCAAGAGCCAGCAGGGAAAACTATGCCTTGTTCTAAAGCTATTTGGGAACCGCTTGCGTAGCCCCACACACCTGGGGGCTGCAGGCTTTCCTGCTGACTTCAGCCTCCAAACACCCCTTTCCCATTTGGCCCCGCGCCAGGCCCAAAAATGGCCATATGTCTGGAGACTGGTCCCTTTCCCAAAGAGCCAGCAGGGAAAACTATGCCTTGTTCTAAACCTCTTTGGGAACAGCTTGCGTAGCCCCACACACCTGGGGGCTGCAGGCTTTCCTGCTGCCTTCAGCCTCAAAACCACCCTTTCCCACTTGGCGCCTCGCCAGGCACAAAAATGGCCATATGTCTGGAGACTGGTCCCACGCCCAAGAGCCAGCAGGGAAAACTATGCCTTGTTCTAAAGCTCTTTAGGAACCGCTTGCGTAGCCCCACACACCTGGGGGCTGCAGGCTTTCCTGCTGCCTTCAGCCTCAAAACACCCCTTTCCCACTTGGTGCCGCGCCAGGCCCAAAAATGGCCATATGTCTGGAGACTGGTCCCACGCCCAAAGAGCCAGCAGGGAAAACTATGCCTTGTTCTAAAGCTCTTTGGGAACCGCTTGCGTAGCCCCACACACCTGGGGGCTGCAGGCTTTCCTGCTCTCTTCAGCCTCAGAAGAACCCTTTCGGACTTGGCGCCGCGCCAGGCCCAAAAATGGCCATATGTCTGGAGATTGGTTCCATGCCCAAAGAACCAGCAGGGAAAACTATGCCTTGTTCTAAAGCTCTTTGGGAACCGCTTGCGTAGCCCCACACACCTGGGGGCTGCAGGCTTTCCTGCTGCCTTCAGCCTCAAAACACCCCTTTCCCATTTGGCCCCGCGCCAGGCCCAAAAATGGCCATATGTCTGGAGACTGGTCCCTTTCCCAAAGAGCCAGCAGGGAAAAATATGCCTTGTTCTAAAGCTCTTTGGGAACCGCTTGCGTAGCCCCACAGACCTGGGAGCTGCAGGATTTTCTCGCGCTTTCAGCCTCAAAACCACCCTTTCCCACTTGGCGCTGCTCCAGGCCCAAAAATGGCCATATGTCTGGAGACTGGTCCCTTTACCAAAGAGCCAGCAGGGAAAACTATGCCTTGTTCTAAAGCTCTTTGGGAACCGCTTGCGTAGCCCCACACACCTGGGGGCTGCAGGCTGTTCTCGCGCTTTCAGCCTCAAAACCACCCTTTCCCTCATGGTGTCACGCCAGGCACAAGAATGGCCATATTTCTGGAGGTTGGTCCTACGCCCAAAGAGCCAGCAGGGAAAACTATGCCTTGTTCTAAAGCTCTTTGGGAACCGCTTGCGTAGCCCCACACATCTGGGGGCTGCAGGCTTTCCTGCTGCCTTCAGCCTCAAAACCACCCTTTCCCACATGGCGTCACGCCAGGCAGAAAAATGGCCATATGTCTGGAGACTGGTCCCACGCCCAAAGAGCCAGCAGGGAAAACTATGCCTTGTTCTAAAGCTCTTTGGGAACCGCTTGCGTAGCCCCACACACCTGGGGGCTGCAGGCTTTCCTGCTGCCTTCAGCCTCAAAACCACCCTTTCCCACTTGGTGCCGCGCCAGGCCCAAAAATGGCCATATGTCTGGAGACTGGTCCCACGCCCAAAGAGCCAGCAGGGAAAACTATGCCTTGTTCTAAAGCTCTTTGGGAACCGCTTGCGTAGCCCCACACACCTGGGGGCTGCAGGCTTTCCTGCTGCCTTCAGCCTCAAAACCACCCTTTCCCACATGGCGTCACGCCAGGCCCAAAAATGGCCATATGTCTGGAGGTTGGTCCCACGCCCAAAGAGCCAGCAGGGAAAACTATGCCTTGTTCTAAAGCTCTTTGGGAACCGCTTGCGTAGCCCCACACACCTGGGGGCTGCAGGCTTTCCTGCTCTCTTCAGCCTCAGAAGAACCCTTTCGGACTTGGCGCCGCGCCAGGCCCAAAAATGGCCATATGTCTGGAGATTGGTTCCATGCCCAAAGAGCCAGCAGGGAAAAATATGGCTTTTTCTAAAGCTCTTTGGGAACCGCTTCCGTAGCCCCACACACCTGGGGGATGCAGGCTTTCCTGCTGCCTTCAGCCTCAAAACCACCCTTTCCCACTTGGCGCCGCGCCAGGCCCAAAAATGGCCATATTTCTGGAGACTGGTCCCACACCCAAAGAGCCAGCAGGGAAAACTATGCCTTGTTCTAAAGCTCTTTGGGAACCGCTTGCGTAGCCCCACACACCTGGGGGCTGCAGGCTGTTCTCGCGCTTTCAGCCTCAAAACCACCCTTTCCCTCATGGCGTCACGCCAGGCACAAAAATGTCCATATTTCTCGAGGTTGGTCCCACGCCCAAAGAGCCAGCAGGGAAAACTATGCCTTGTTCTAAAGCTCTTTGGGAACCGCTTGCGTAGCCCCACAGACCTGGGGGCTGCAGGCTTTCCTGCTGCCTTCAGCCTCAAAACCACCCTTTCCCACTTGGCACCGCGCCAGGCCCAAAAATGGCCATATGTCTGGAGATTGGTCCCACGCCCAAAGAGCCAGCAGGGAAAACTATGCCTTGTACTAAAGCTCTTTGGGAACGGCTTGCGTAGCCCCACACACCTGGGGGCTGCAGGCATTCCTGCTGCATTCAGCCTCAAAACCACCCTTTCCCACATGGCGCCACGCCAGGCACAAAAATGGCCATATGTCTGGAGAGTGGTCCCACGCCCAAGAGCCAGCAGGGAAAACTATGCCTTGTTCTAAAGCTATTTGGGAACCGCTTGCGTAGCCCCACACACCTGGGGGCTGCAGGCTTTCCTGCTGCCTTCAGCCTCCAAACACCCCTTTCCCATTTGGCCCCGCGCCAGGCCCAAAAATGGCCATATGTCTGGAGACTGGTCCCTTTCCCAAAGAGCCAGCAGGGAAAACTATGCCTTGTTCTAAACCTCTTTGGGAACAGCTTGCGTAGCCCCACACACCTGGGGGCTGCAGGCTTTCCTGCTGCCTTCAGCCTCAAAACCACCCTTTCCCACTTGGCGCCTCGCCAGGCACAAAAATGGCCATATGTCTGGAGACTGGTCCCATGCCCAAGAGCCAGCAGGGAAAACTATGCCTTGTTCTAAAGCTCTTTAGGAACCGCTTGCGTAGCCCCACACACCTGGGGGCTGCAGGCTTTCCTGCTGCCTTCAGCCTCAAAACACCCCTTTCCCACTTGGTGCCGCGCCAGGCCCAAAAATGGCCATATGTCTGGAGACTGGTCCCATGCCCAAAGAGCCAGCAGGGAAAACTATGCCTTGTTCTAAAGCTCTTTGGGAACCGCTTGCGTAGCCCCACACACCTGGGGGCTGCAGGCTTTCCTGCTCTCTTCAGCCTCAGAAGAACCCTTTCGGACTTGGCGCCGCGCCAGGCCCAAAAATGGCCATATGTCTGGAGATTGGTTCCATGCCCAAAGAGCCAGCAGGGAAAACTATGCCTTGTTCTAAAGCTCTTTGGGAACCGCTTGCGTAGCCCCACACACCTGGGGGCTGCAGGCTTTCCTGCTGCCTTCAGCCTCAAAACACCCCTTTCCCATTTGGCCCCGCGCCAGGCCCAAAAATGGCCATATGTCTGGAGACTGGTCCCTTTCCCAAAGAGCCAGCAGGGAAAAATATGCCTTGTTCTAAAGCTCTTTGGGAACCGCTTGCGTAGCCCCACAGACCTGGGAGCTGCAGGCTTTTCTCGCGCTTTCAGCCTCAAAACCACCCTTTCCCACTTGGCGCTGCTCCAGGCCCAAAAATGGCCATATGTCTGGAGACTGGTCCCTTTACCAAAGAGCCAGCAGGGAAAACTATGCCTTGTTCTAAAGCTCTTTGGGAACCGCTTGCGTAGCCCCACACACCTGGGGGCTGCAGGCTGTTCTCGCGCTTTCAGCCTCAAAACCACCCTTTCCCTCATGGCGTCACGCCAGGCACAAGAATGGCCATATTTCTGGAGGTTGGTCCTACGCCCAAAGAGCCAGCAGGGAAAACTATGCCTTGTTCTAAAGCTCTTTGGGAACCGCTTGCGTAGCCCCACACATCTGGGGGCTGCAGGCTTTCCTGCTACCTTCAGCCTCAAAACCACCCTTTCCCACATGGCGTCACGCCAGGCAGAAAAATGGCCATATGTCTGGAGGTTGGTCCCACGCCCAAAGAGCCAGCAGGGAAAACTATGCCTTGTTCTAAAGCTCTTTGGGAACCGCTTGCGTAGCCCCACACACCTGGGGGCTGCAGGCTTTCCTGCTCTCTTCAGCCTCAGAAGAACCCTTTCGGACTTGGCGCCGCGCCAGGCCCAAAAATGGCCATATGTCTGGAGATTGGTTCCATGCCCAAAGAGCCAGCAGGGAAAACTATGGCTTTTTCTAAAGCTCTTTGGGAACCGCTTCCGTAGCCCCATACACCTGGGGGCTGCAGGCTTTCCTGCTGCCTTCAGCCTCAAAACCACCCTTTCCCACTTGGCGCTGCTCCAGGCCCAAAAATGGCCATATGTCTGGAGACTGGTCCCACGCCCAAAGAGCCAGCAGGGAAAACTATGCCTTGTTCTAAAGCTCTTTGGGAACCGCTTGCGTAGCCCCACACACCTGGGGGCTGCAGGCTGTTCTCGCGCTTTCAGCCTCAAAACCACCCTTTCCCTCATGGCGTCACGCCAGGCACAAAAATGTCCATATTTCTCGAGGTTGGTCCCACGCCCAAAGAGCCAGCAGGGAAAACTATGCCTTGTTCTAAAGCTCTTTGGGAACCGCTTGCGTAGCCCCACACACCTGGGGGCTGCAGGCTTTCCTGCTGCCTTCAGCCTCAAAACCACCCTTTCCCACTTGACGCCGCGCCAGGCCCAAAAATGGCCATATGTCTGGAGATTGGTCCCACGCCGAAAGAGCCAGCAGGGAAAACTATGCCTTGTACTAAAGCTCTTTGGGAACCGCTTGCGTAGCCCCACACACCTGGGGGCTGCAGGCATTCCTGCTGCCTTCAGCCTCAAAACCACCCTTTCCCACATGGCGCCACGCCAGGCCCAAAAATGGCCATATGTCTGGAGACTGGTCCCACGCCCAAGAGCCAGCAGGGAAAACTATGCCTTGTTCTAAAGCTATTTGGGAACCGCTTGCGTAGCCCCACACACCTGGGGGCTGCAGGCTTTCCTGCTGCCTTCAGCCTCAAAACACCCCTTTCCCATTTGGCCCCGCGCCAGGCCCAAAAATGGCCATATGTCTGGAGACTGGTCCCTTTCCCAAAGAGCCAGCAGGGAAAACTATGCCTTGTTCTAAAGCTCTTTGGGAACCGCTTGCGTAGCCCCACAGACCTGGGAGCTGCAGGCTTTTCTCGCGCTTTCAGCCTCAAAACCACCCTTTCCCACTTGGCGCTGCTCCAGGCCCAAAAATGGCCATATGTCTGTAGACTGGTCCCACACCCAAAGAGCCAGCAGGGAAAACTATGCCTTGTTCTAAAGCTCTTTGGGAACCGCTTGCGTAGCCCCACACACCTGGGGGCTGCAGGCTGTTCTCGCGCTTTCAGCCTCAAAACCACCCTTTCCCTCATGGCGTCACGCCAGGCACAAGAATGGCCATATTTCTGGAGGTTGGTCCTACGCCCAAAGAGCCAGCAGGGAAAACTATGCCTTGTTCTAAAGCTCTTTGGGAACCGCTTGCGTAGCCCCACACACCTGGGGGCTGCAGGCTTTCCTGCTGCCTTCAGCCTCAAAACCACCCTTTCCCACATGGCGTCACGCCAGGCAGAAAAATGGCCATATGTCTGGAGACTGCTCCCACGCCCAAAGAGCCAGCAGGGAAAACTATGCCTTGTTCTAAAGCTCTTTGGGAACCGCTTGCGTAGCCCCACACACCTGGGGGCTGCAGGCTTTCCTGCTGCCTTCAGCCTCAAAACCACCCTTTCCCACATGGCGCCCCGCCAGGCCCAAAAATGGCCATATATCTGGAGATTGGTCCCACGCCGAAAGAGCCAGCAGGGAAAAATATGCCTTGTACTAAAGCTCTTTGGGAACCGCTTGCGTAGCCCCACACACCTGGGGGTTGCAGGCTTTCCTGCTGCCTTCAGCCTCAAAACCACCCTTTCCCTCTTGGCGCCGCGCCAGGCCCAAAAATGGCCATATGTCTGGAGACTGGTCCCACGCCCAAGAGCCAGCAGGGAAAACTATGCCTTGTTCTAAAGCTCTTTGGGAACCGCTTGCGTAGCCCCACACACCTGGGGGCTGCAGGCTTTCCTGCTGCCTTCAGCCTCCAAACACCCCTTTCCCATTTGGCCCCGCGCCAGGCCCAAAAATGGCCATATGTCTGGAGACTGGTCCCTTTCCCAAAGAGCCAGCAGGGAAAACTATGCCTTGTTCTAAAGCTCTTTGGGAACCGCTTGCGTAGTCCCACACAAACTGGGGGCTGCAGGCTTTTCTCGCGCTTTCAGCCTCAAAACAACCCTTTCCCTCATGGCGTCACGAAAGGCACAAAAATGGCCATATGTCTGGAGGTTGGTCCCACGCCCAAAGAGCCAGCAGGGAAAACTATGCCTTGTTCTAAAGCTCTTTGGGAACCGCTTGCGTAGCCCCACACACCTGGGGGCTGCAGGCTTTCCTGCTGCCTTCAGCCTCAAAACCACCCTTTCCCACATGGCGTCACACCAGGCAGAAAAATGGCCATATGTCTGGAGGTTGGTCCCACGCCCAAAGAGCCAGCAGGGAAAACTATGGCTTTTTCTAAAGCTCTTTGGGAACCGCTTGCGTAGCCCCACACACCTAGGAGCTGCAGGCTTTCCTGCTGCCTTCAGCCTCCAAACACCCCTTTCCCTTTTGGCCCCGCGCCAGTCCCAAAAATGGCCATATGTCTGGAGACTGGTCCCTTTCCCAAAGAGCCAGCAGGGAAAATTATGCCTTGTTCTAAAGCTCTTTGGGAACCGCTTGCGTAGCCCCACACACCTGGGGGCTGCAGGCTTTCCTGCTGCCTTCAGCCTCAAAACCACCCTTTCCCACATGGCGTCACGCCATGCCCAAAAATGGCCATATATCTGGAGATTGGTCCCACGCCCAAAGAGCCAGCAGGGAAAACTATGCCTTGTACTAAAGCTCTTTGGGAACCGCTTGCATAGCCCCACACACCTGGGGGCTGCAGGCATTCCTGCTGCCTTCAGCCTCAAAACCACCCTTTCCCACTTGGCCCCGCGCCAGGCCCAAAAATGGCCATATGTCTGGAGACTGGTCCCACGCCCAAGAGCCAGCAGGGAAAACTATGCCTTGTTCTAAAGCTCTTTGGGAACCGCTGGCGTAGCCCCACACACCTGGGGGCTGCAGGCTTTCCTGCTGCCTTCAGCCTCAAAACACCCCTTTCCCACTTGGTGCCGCGCCAGGCCCAAAAATGGCCATATGTCTGGAGACTGGTCCCACGCCCAAAGAGCCAGCAGGGAAAACTATGCCTTGTTCTAAAGCTCTTTGGGAACCGCTTGCGTAGCCCCACACACCTGGGGGCTGCAGGCTTTCCTGCTGCCTTCAGCCTCAAAACCACCCTTTCCCACATGGCGTCACGCCAGGCCCAAAAATGGCCATATGTCTGGAGGTTGGTCCCACGCCCAAAGAGCCAGCAGGGAAAACTATGCCTTGTTCTAAAGCTCTTTGGGAACCGCTTGCGTAGCCCCACACACCTGGGGGCTGCAGGCTTTCCTGCTGCCTTCAGCCTCAAAACCACCCTTTCCCACATGGCGCCCCGCCAGGCCCAAAAATGGCCATATGTCTGGAGATTGGTCCCACGCCGAAAGAGCCAGCAGGGAAAACTATGCCTTGTACTAAAGCTCTTTGGGAACCGCTTGCGTAGCCCCACACACCTGGGGGTTGCAGGCTTTCCTGCTGCCTTCAGCCTCAAAACCACCCTTTCCCTCTTGGCGCCGCGCCAGGCCCAAAAATGGCCATATGTCTGGAGACTGGTCCCACGCCCAAGAGCCAGCAGGGAGAACTATGCCTTGTTCTAAAGCTCTTTGGGAACCGCTTGCGTAGCCCCACACACCTGGGGGCTGCAGGCTTTCCTGCTGCCTTCAGCCTCCAAACACCCCTTTCCCATTTGGCCCCGCGCCAGGCCCAAAAATGGCCATATGTCTGGAGACTGGTCCCTTTCCCAAAGAGCCAGCAGGGAAAACTATGCCTTGTTCTAAAGCTCTTTGGGAACCGCTTGCGTAGCCCCACAGACCTGGGGGCTGCAGGCTTTTCTCGCGCTTTCAGCCTCAAAACAACCCTTTCCCTCATGGCGTCACGAAAGGCACAAAAATGGCCATATGTCTGGAGGTTGGTCCCACGCCCAAAGAGCCAGCAGGGAAAACTATGCCTTGTTCTAAAGCTCTTTGGGAACCGCTTGCGTAGCCCCACACACCTGGGGGCTGCAGGCTTTCCTGCTGCCTTCAGCCTCAAAACCACCCTTTCCCACATGGCGTCACACCAGGCAGAAAAATGGCCATATGTCTGGAGGTTGGTCCCACGCCCAAAGAGCCAGCAGGGAAAACTATGCCTTGTTCTAAAGCTCTTTGGGAACCGCTTGCATAGCCCCACACACCTGGGAGCTGCAGGCTTTCCTGCTGCCTTCAGCCTCCAAACACCCCTTTCCCTTTTGGCCCCGCGCCAGTCCCAAAAATGGCCATATGTCTGGAGACTGGTCCCTTTCCCAAAGAGCCAGCAGGGAAAACTATGCCTTGTTCTAAAGCTCTTTGGGAACCGCTTGCGTAGCCCCACACACCTGGGGGCTGCAGGCTTTCCTGCTGCCTTCAGCCTCAAAACCACCCTTTCCCACATGGCGTCACGCCAGGCAGAAAAATGGCCATATGTCTGGAGACTGCTCCCACGCCCAAAGAGCCAGCAGGGAAAACTATGCCTTGTTCTAAAGCTCTTTGGGAACCGCTTGCGTAGCCCCACACACCTGGGGGCTGCAGGCTTTCCTGCTGCCTTCAGCCTCAAAACCACCCTTTCCCACATGGCGCCCCGCCAGGCCCAAAAATGGCCATATATCTGGAGATTGGTCCCACGCCGAAAGAGCCAGCAGGGAAAAATATGCCTTGTACTAAAGCTCTTTGGGAACCGCTTGCGTAGCCCCACACACCTGGGGGTTGCAGGCTTTCCTGCTGCCTTCAGCCTCAAAACCACCCTTTCCCTCTTGGCGCCGCGCCAGGCCCAAAAATGGCCATATGTCTGGAGACTGGTCCCACGCCCAAGAGCCAGCAGGGAAAACTATGCCTTGTTCTAAAGCTCTTTGGGAACCGCTTGCGTAGCCCCACACACCTGGGGGCTGCAGGCTTTCCTGCTGCCTTCAGCCTCCAAACACCCCTTTCCCATTTGGCCCCGCGCCAGGCCCAAAAATGGCCATATGTCTGGAGACTGGTCCCTTTCCCAAAGAGCCAGCAGGGAAAACTATGCCTTGTTCTAAAGCTCTTTGGGAACCGCTTGCGTAGTCCCACACAAACTGGGGGCTGCAGGCTTTTCTCGCGCTTTCAGCCTCAAAACAACCCTTTCCCTCATGGCGTCACGAAAGGCACAAAAATGGCCATATGTCTGGAGGTTGGTCCCACGCCCAAAGAGCCAGCAGGGAAAACTATGCCTTGTTCTAAAGCTCTTTGGGAACCGCTTGCGTAGCCCCACACACCTGGGGGCTGCAGGCTTTCCTGCTGCCTTCAGCCTCAAAACCACCCTTTCCCACATGGCGTCACACCAGGCAGAAAAATGGCCATATGTCTGGAGGTTGGTCCCACGCCCAAAGAGCCAGCAGGGAAAACTATGGCTTTTTCTAAAGCTCTTTGGGAACCGCTTGCGTAGCCCCACACACCTAGGAGCTGCAGGCTTTCCTGCTGCCTTCAGCCTCCAAACACCCCTTTCCCTTTTGGCCCCGCGCCAGTCCCAAAAATGGCCATATGTCTGGAGACTGGTCCCTTTCCCAAAGAGCCAGCAGGGAAAATTATGCCTTGTTCTAAAGCTCTTTGGGAACCGCTTGCGTAGCCCCACACACCTGGGGGCTGCAGGCTTTCCTGCTGCCTTCAGCCTCAAAACCACCCTTTCCCACATGGCGTCACGCCATGCCCAAAAATGGCCATATATCTGGAGATTGGTCCCACGCCCAAAGAGCCAGCAGGGAAAACTATGCCTTGTACTAAAGCTCTTTGGGAACCGCTTGCATAGCCCCACACACCTGGGGGCTGCAGGCATTCCTGCTGCCTTCAGCCTCAAAACCACCCTTTCCCACTTGGCCCCGCGCCAGGCCCAAAAATGGCCATATGTCTGGAGACTGGTCCCACGCCCAAGAGCCAGCAGGGAAAACTATGCCTTGTTCTAAAGCTCTTTGGGAACCGCTGGCGTAGCCCCACACACCTGGGGGCTGCAGGCTTTCCTGCTGCCTTCAGCCTCCAAACACCCCTTTCCCATTTGGCCCCGCGCCAGGCCCAAAAATGGCCATATGTCTGGAGACTGGTCCCTTTCCCAAAGAGCCAGCAGGGAAAACTATGCCTTGTTCTAAAGCTCTTTGGGAACCGCTTGCGTAGTCCCACACAAACTGGGGGCTGCAGGCTTTTCTCGCGCTTTCAGCCTCAAAACAACCCTTTCCCTCATGGCGTCACGAAAGGCACAAAAATGGCCATATGTCTGGAGGTTGGTCCCACGCCCAAAGAGCCAGCAGGGAAAACTATGCCTTGTTCTAAAGCTCTTTGGGAACCGCTTGCGTAGCCCCACACACCTGGGGGCTGCAGGCTTTCCTGCTGCCTTCAGCCTCAAAACCACCCTTTCCCACATGGCGTCACACCAGGCAGAAAAATGGCCATATGTCTGGAGGTTGGTCCCACGCCCAAAGAGCCAGCAGGGAAAACTATGGCTTTTTCTAAAGCTCTTTGGGAACCGCTTGCGTAGCCCCACACACCTAGGAGCTGCAGGCTTTCCTGCTGCCTTCAGCCTCCAAACACCCCTTTCCCTTTTGGCCCCGCGCCAGTCCCAAAAATGGCCATATGTCTGGAGACTGGTCCCTTTCCCAAAGAGCCAGCAGGGAAAATTATGCCTTGTTCTAAAGCTCTTTGGGAACCGCTTGCGTAGCCCCACACACCTGGGGGCTGCAGGCTTTCCTGCTGCCTTCAGCCTCAAAACCACCCTTTCCCACATGGCGTCACGCCATGCCCAAAAATGGCCATATATCTGGAGATTGGTCCCACGCCCAAAGAGCCAGCAGGGAAAACTATGCCTTGTACTAAAGCTCTTTGGGAACCGCTTGCATAGCCCCACACACCTGGGGGCTGCAGGCATTCCTGCTGCCTTCAGCCTCAAAACCACCCTTTCCCACTTGGCCCCGCGCCAGGCCCAAAAATGGCCATATGTCTGGAGACTGGTCCCACGCCCAAGAGCCAGCAGGGAAAACTATGCCTTGTTCTAAAGCTCTTTGGGAACCGCTGGCGTAGCCCCACACACCTGGGGGCTGCAGGCTTTCCTGCTGCCTTCAGCCTCAAAACACCCCTTTCCCACTTGGTGCCGCGCCAGGCCCAAAAATGGCCATATGTCTGGAGACTGGTCCCACGCCCAAGAGCCAGCAGGGAAAACTATGCCTTGTTCTAAAGCTCTTTGGGAACCGCTTGCGTAGCCCCACACACCTGGGGGCTGCAGGCTTTCCTGCTGCCTTCAGCCTCCAAACACCCCTTTCCCATTTGGCCCCGCGCCAGGCCCAAAAATGGCCATATGTCTGGAGACTGGTCCCTTTCCCAAAGAGCCAGCAGGGAAAACTATGCCTTGTTCTAAAGCTCTTTGGGAACCGCTTGCGTAGTCCCACACAAACTGGGGGCTGCAGGCTTTTCTCGCGCTTTCAGCCTCAAAACAACCCTTTCCCTCATGGCGTCACGAAAGGCACAAAAATGGCCATATGTCTGGAGGTTGGTCCCACGCCCAAAGAGCCAGCAGGGAAAACTATGCCTTGTTCTAAAGCTCTTTGGGAACCGCTTGCGTAGCCCCACACACCTGGGGGCTGCAGGCTTTCCTGCTGCCTTCAGCCTCAAAACCACCCTTTCCCACATGGCGTCACACCAGGCAGAAAAATGGCCATATGTCTGGAGGTTGGTCCCACGCCCAAAGAGCCAGCAGGGAAAACTATGGCTTTTTCTAAAGCTCTTTGGGAACCGCTTGCGTAGCCCCACACACCTAGGAGCTGCAGGCTTTCCTGCTGCCTTCAGCCTCCAAACACCCCTTTCCCTTTTGGCCCCGCGCCAGTCCCAAAAATGGCCATATGTCTGGAGACTGGTCCCTTTCCCAAAGAGCCAGCAGGGAAAATTATGCCTTGTTCTAAAGCTCTTTGGGAACCGCTTGCGTAGCCCCACACACCTGGGGGCTGCAGGCTTTCCTGCTGCCTTCAGCCTCAAAACCACCCTTTCCCACATGGCGTCACGCCATGCCCAAAAATGGCCATATATCTGGAGATTGGTCCCACGCCCAAAGAGCCAGCAGGGAAAACTATGCCTTGTACTAAAGCTCTTTGGGAACCGCTTGCATAGCCCCACACACCTGGGGGCTGCAGGCATTCCTGCTGCCTTCAGCCTCAAAACCACCCTTTCCCACTTGGCCCCGCGCCAGGCCCAAAAATGGCCATATGTCTGGAGACTGGTCCCACGCCCAAGAGCCAGCAGGGAAAACTATGCCTTGTTCTAAAGCTCTTTGGGAACCGCTGGCGTAGCCCCACACACCTGGGGGCTGCAGGCTTTCCTGCTGCCTTCAGCCTCAAAACACCCCTTTCCCACTTGGTGCCGCGCCAGGCCCAAAAATGGCCATATGTCTGGAGACTGGTCCCACGCCCAAAGAGCCAGCAGGGAAAACTATGCCTTGTTCTAAAGCTCTTTGGGAACCGCTTGCGTAGCCCCACACACCTGGGGGCTGCAGGCTTTCCTGCTGCCTTCAGCCTCAAAACCACCCTTTCCCACATGGCGTCACGCCAGGCCCAAAAATGGCCATATGTCTGGAGGTTGGTCCCACGCCCAAAGAGCCAGCAGGGAAAACTATGCCTTGTTCTAAAGCTCTTTGGGAACCGCTTGCGTAGCCCCACACACCTGGGGGCTGCAGGCTTTCCTGCTGCCTTCAGCCTCAAAACCACCCTTTCCCACATGGCGCCCCGCCAGGCCCAAAAATGGCCATATGTCTGGAGATTGGTCCCACGCCCAAAGAGCCAGCAGGGAAAACTATGCCTTGTACTAAAGCTCTTTGGGAACCGCTTGCGTAGCCCCACACACCTGGGGGTTGCAGGCTTTCCTGCTGCCTTCAGCCTCAAAACCACCCTTTCCCTCTTGGCGCCGCGCCAGGCCCAAAAATGGCCATATGTCTGGAGACTGGTCCCACGCCCAAGAGCCAGCAGGGAGAACTATGCCTTGTTCTAAAGCTCTTTGGGAACCGCTTGCGTAGCCCCACACACCTGGGGGCTGCAGGCTTTCCTGCTGCCTTCAGCCTCCAAACACCCCTTTCCCATTTGGCCCCGCGCCAGGCCCAAAAATGGCCATATGTCTGGAGACTGGTCCCTTTCCCAAAGAGCCAGCAGGGAAAACTATGCCTTGTTCTAAAGCTCTTTGGGAACCGCTTGCGTAGCCCCACAGACCTGGGGGCTGCAGGCTTTTCTCGCGCTTTCAGCCTCAAAACAACCCTTTCCCTCATGGCGTCACGAAAGGCACAAAAATGGCCATATGTCTGGAGGTTGGTCCCACGCCCAAAGAGCCAGCAGGGAAAACTATGCCTTGTTCTAAAGCTCTTTGGGAACCGCTTGCGTAGCCCCACACACCTGGGGGCTGCAGGCTTTCCTGCTGCCTTCAGCCTCAAAACCACCCTTTCCCACATGGCGTCACACCAGGCAGAAAAATGGCCATATGTCTGGAGGTTGGTCCCACGCCCAAAGAGCCAGCAGGGAAAACTATGCCTTGTTCTAAAGCTCTTTGGGAACCGCTTGCATAGCCCCACACACCTGGGAGCTGCAGGCTTTCCTGCTGCCTTCAGCCTCCAAACACCCCTTTCCCTTTTGGCCCCGCGCCAGTCCCAAAAATGGCCATATGTCTGGAGACTGGTCCCTTTCCCAAAGAGCCAGCAGGGAAAATTATGCCTTGTTCTAAAGCTCTTTGGGAACCGCTTGCGTAGCCCCACACACCTGGGGGCTGCAGGCTTTCCTGCTGCCTTCAGCCTCAAAACCACCCTTTCCCACATGGCGCCACGCCAGGCCCAAAAATGGCCATATATCTGGAGATTGGTCCCACGCCCAAAGAGCCAGCAGGGAAAACTATGCCTTGTACTAAAGCTCTTTGGGAACCGCTTGCATAGCCCCACACACCTGGGGGCTGCAGGCTTTCCTGCTGCCTTCAGCCTCAAAACACCCCTTTCCCACTTGGTGCCGCGCCAGGCCCAAAAATGGCCATATGTCTGGAGACTGGTCCCACGCCCAAAGAGCCAGCAGGGAAAACTATGCCTTGTTCTAAAGCTCTTTGGGAACCGCTTGCGTAGCCCCACACACCTGGGGGCTGCAGGCTTTCCTGCTGCCTTCAGCCTCAAAACCACCCTTTCCCACATGGCGTCACGCCAGGCCCAAAAATGGCCATATGTCTGGAGACTGGTCCCACACCCAAAGAGCCAGCAGGGAAAACTATGCCTTGTTCTAAAGCTCTTTGGGAACCGCTTGCGTAGCCCCACACACCTGGGGGCTGCAGGCTTTCCTGCTCTCTTCAGCCTCAGAAGAACCCTTTCGGACTTGGCGCCGCGCCAGGCCCAAAAATGGCCATATGTCTGGAGATTGGTTCCATGCCCAAAGAGCCAGCAGGGAAAACTATGCCTTGTTCTAAAGCTCTTTGGGAACCGCTTCCGTAGCCCCATACACCTGGGGGATGCAGGCTTTCCTGCTGCCTTCAGCCTCAAAACCACCCTTTCCCACTTGGCGCCGCGCCAGTCCCAAAAATGGCCATATGTCTGGAGACTGGTCCCACACCCAAAGAGCCAGCAGGGAAAACTATGCCTTGTTCTAAAGCTCTTTGGGAACCGCTTGCGTAGCCCCACACAAACTGGGGGCTGCAGGCTTTTCTCGCGCTTTCAGCCTCAAAACCACCCTTTCCCACTTGGCGCTGCTCCAGGCCCAAAAATGGCCATATGTCTGGAGACTGGTCCCACACCCAAAGAGCCAGCAGGGAAAACTATGCCTTGTTCTAAAGCTCTTTGGGAACCGCTTGCGTAGCCCCACACACCTGGGGGCTGCAGGCTGTTCTCGCGCTTTCAGCCTCAAAACCACCCTTTCCCTCATGGCGTCACGCCAGTCACAAAAATGGCCATATTTCTGGAGGTTGGTCCCACGCCCAAAGAGCCAGCAGGGAAAACTATGCCTTGTTCTAAAGCTCTTTGGGAACCGCTTGCGTAGCCCCACGCACCTGGGGGCTGCAGGCTTTCCTGCTGCCTTCAGCCTCAAAACCACCCTTTCCCACTTGGTGCCGCGCCAGGCCCAAAAATGGCCATATGTCTGGAGATTGGTCCCACGCCGAAAGAGCCAGCAGGGAAAACTATGCCTTGTACTAAAGCTCTTTGGGAACCGCTTGCGTAGCCCCACACACCTGGGGGCTGCAGGCATTCCTGCTGCATTCAGCCTCAAAACCACCCTTTCCCACATGGCGCCACGCCAGGCACAAAAATGGCCATATGTCTGGAGACTGGTCCCACGCCCAAGAGCCAGCAGGGAAAACTATGCCTTGTTCTAAAGCTATTTGGGAACCGCTTGCGTAGCCCCACACACCTGGGGGCTGCAGGCTTTCCTGCTGACTTCAGCCTCCAAACACCCCTTTCCCATTTGGCCCCGCGCCAGGCCCAAAAATGGCCATATGTCTGGAGACTGGTCCCACGCCCAAAGAGCCAGCAGGGAAAACTATGCCTTGTTCTAAAGCTCTTTGGGAACCGCTTGCATAGCCCCACACACCTGGGGGCTGCAGGCTTTACTGCTCTCTTCAGCCTCAGAAGAACCCTTTCGGACTTGGCGCCGCGCCAGGCCCAAAAATGGCCATATGTCTGGAGATTGGTCCCACGCCCAAAGAGCCAGCAGGGAAAATTATGCCTTGTACTAAATCTCTTTGGGAACCGCTTGCGTAGCCCCACACACCTGGGGGCTGCAGGCATTCCTGCTGCCTTCAGCCTCAAAACCACCCTTTCCCACATGGCGCCACGCCAGGCACAAAAATGGCCATATGTCTGGAGACTGGTCCCACGCCCAAGAGCCAGCAGGGAAAACTATGCCTTGTTTTAAAGCTCTTTGGGAACCGCTTGCGTAGCCCCACACACCTGGGGGCTGCAGGCTTTCCTGCTGCCTTCAGCCTCAAAACACCCCTTTCCCATTTGGCCCCGCGCCAGGCCCCAAAATGGCCATATTTCTGGAGACTGGTCCCTTTCCCAAAGAGCGAGCAGGGAAAACTATGCCTTGTTCTAAAGCTCTTTGGGAACCGCTTGCGTAGCCCCACACACCTGGGGGCTGCAGGCTTTCCTGCTGCCTTCAGCCTCAAAAGCACCCTTTCCCACATGGCGTCACGCCATGCCCAAAAATGGCCATATATCTGGAGATTGGTCCCACGCCCAAAGAGCCAGCAGGGAAAACTATGCCTTGTTCTAAAGCTCTTTGGGAACCGCTTGCATAGCCCCACACACCTGGGGGCTGCAGGCATTCCTGCTGCCTTCAGCCTCAAAACAACCCTTTCCCACATGGCCCCGCGCCAGGCCCAAAAATGGCCATATGTCTGGAGACTGGTCCCACGCCCAAGAGCCAGCAGGGAAAACTATGCCTTGTTCTAAAGCTCTTTGGGAACCGCTTGCGTAGCCCCACACACCTGGGGGCTGCAGGCTTTCCTGCTGCCTTCAGCCTCAAAACCACCCTTTCCCACATGGCGTCACGCCAGGCCCAAAAATGGCCATATGTCTGGAGGTTGGTCCCACGCCCAAAGAGCCAGCAGGGAAAACTATGCCTTGTTCTAAAGCTCTTTGGGAACCGCTTGCGTAGCCACACACACCTGGGGGCTGCAGGCTTTCCTGCTCTCTTCAGCCTCAGAAGAACCCTTTCGCACTTGGCGCCGCGCCAGGCCCAAAAATGGCCATATGTCTGGAGATTGGTTCCATGCCCAAAGAGCCAGCAGGGAAAACTATGGCTTTTTCTAAAGCTCTTTGGGAACCGCTTCCGTAGCCCCATACACCTGGGGGATGCAGGCTTTCCTGCTGCCTTCAGCCTTAAAACCACCCTTTCCCACTTGGCGCCGCGCCAGGCCCAAAAATGGCCATATGTCTGGAGACTGGTCCCACACCCAAAGAGCCAGCAGGGAAAACTATGCCTTGTTCTAAAGCTCTTTGGGAACCGCTTGCGTAGCCCCACACAAACTGGGGGCTGCAGGCTTTTCTCGCGCTTTCAGCCTCAAAACCACCCTTTCCCACTTGGCGCTGCTCCAGGCCCAAAAATGGCCATATGTCTGGAGACTGGTCCCACACCCAAAGAGCCAGCAGGGAAAACTATGCCTTGTTCTAAAGCTCTTTGGGAACCGCTTGCGTAGCCCCACACACCTGGGGGCTGCAGGCTGTTCTCGCGCTTTCAGCCTCAAAACCACCCTTTCCCTCATGGCGTCACGCCAGTCACAAAAATGGCCATATTTCTGGAGGTTGGTCCCACGCCCAAAGAGCCAGCAGGGAAAACTATGCCTTGTTCTAAAGCTCTTTGGGAACCGCTTGCGTAGCCCACGCACCTGGGGGCTGCAGGCTTTCCTGCTGCCTTCAGCCTCAAAACCACCCTTTCCCACTTGGTGCCGCGCCAGGCCCAAAAATGGCCATATGTCTGGAGATTGGTCCCACGCCGAAAGAGCCAGCAGGGAAAACTATGCCTTGTACTAAAGCTCTTTGGGAACCGCTTGCGTAGCCCCACACACCTGGGGGCTGCAGGCATTCCTGCTGCATTCAGCCTCAAAACCACCCTTTCCCACATGGCGCCACGCCAGGCACAAAAATGGCCATATGTCTGGAGACTGGTCCCACGCCCAAGAGCCAGCAGGGAAAACTATGCCTTGTTCTAAAGCTATTTGGGAACCGCTTGCGTAGCCCCACACACCTGGGGGCTGCAGGCTTTCCTGCTGACTTCAGCCTCCAAACACCCCTTTCCCATTTGGCCCCGCGCCAGGCCCAAAAATGGCCATATGTCTGGAGACTGGTCCCACGCCCAAAGAGCCAGCAGGGAAAACTATGCCTTGTTCTAAAGCTCTTTGGGAACCGCTTGCATAGCCCCACACACCTGGGGGCTGCAGGCTTTCCTGCTCTCTTCAGCCTCAGAAGAACCCTTTCGGACTTGGCGCCGCGCCAGGCCCAAAAATGGCCATATGTCTGGAGATTGGTCCCACGCCCAAAGAGCCAGCAGGGAAAACTATGCCTTGTACTAAAGCTCTTTGGGAACCGCTTGCGTAGCCCCACACACCTGGGGGCTGCAGGCATTCCTGCTGCCTTCAGCCTCAAAACCACCCTTTCCCACATGGCGCCACGCCAGGCACAAAAATGGCCATATGTCTGGAGACTGGTCCCACGCCCAAGAGCCAGCAGGGAAAACTATGCCTTGTTCTAAAGCTCTTTGGGAACCGCTTGCGTAGCCCCACACACCTGGGGGCTGCAGGCTTTCCTGCTGCCTTCAGCCTCAAAACACCCCTTTCCCATTTGGCCCCGCGCCAGGCCCCAAAATGGCCATATTTCTGGAGACTGGTCCCTTTCCCAAAGAGCGAGCAGGGAAAACTATGCCTTGTTCTAAAGCTCTTTGGGAACCGCTTGCGTAGCCCCACACACCTGGGGGCTGCAGGCTTTCCTGCTGCCTTCAGCCTCAAAAGCACCCTTTCCCACATGGCGTCACGCCATGCCCAAAAATGGCCATATATCTGGAGATTGGTCCCACGCCCAAAGAGCCAGCAGGGAAAACTATGCCTTGTACTAAAGCTCTTTGGGAACCGCTTGCATAGCCCCACACACCTGGGGGCTGCAGGCATTCCTGCTGCCTTCAGCCTCAAAACCACCCTTTCCCACATGGCCCCGCGCCAGGCCCAAAAATGGCCATATGTCTGGAGACTGGTCCCACGCCCAAGAGCCAGCAGGGAAAACTATGCCTTGTTCTAAAGCTCTTTGGGAACCGCTTGCGTAGCCCCACACACCTGGGGGCTGCAGGCTTTCCTGCTGCCTTCAGCCTCAAAACCACCCTTTCCCACATGGCGTCACGCCAGGCCCAAAAATGGCCATATGTCTGGAGGTTGGTCCCACGCCCAAAGAGCCAGCAGGGAAAACTATGCCTTGTTCTAAAGCTCTTTGGGAACCGCTTGCGTAGCCACACACACCTGGGGGCTGCAGGCTTTCCTGCTCTCTTCAGCCTCAGAAGAACCCTTTCGCACTTGGCGCCGCGCCAGGCCCAAAAATGGCCATATGTCTGGAGATTGGTTCCATGCCCAAAGAGCCAGCAGGGAAAACTATGGCTTTTTCTAAAGCTCTTTGGGAACCGCTTCCGTAGCCCCATACACCTGGGGGATGCAGGCTTTCCTGCTGCCTTCAGCCTCAAAACCACCCTTTCCCACTTGGCGCCGCGCCAGGCCCAAAAATGGCCATATGTCTGGAGACTGGTCCCACACCCAAAGAGCCAGCAGGGAAAACTATGCCTTGTTCTAAAGCTCTTTGGGAACCGCTTGCGTAGCCCCACACAAACTGGGGGCTGCAGGCTTTTCTCGCGCTTTCAGCCTCAAAACCACCCTTTCCCACTTGGCGCTGCTCCAGGCCCAAAAATGGCCATATGTCTGGAGACTGGTCCCACACCCAAAGAGCCAGCAGGGAAAACTATGCCTTGTTCTAAAGCTCTTTGGGAACCGCTTGCGTAGCCCCACACACCTGGGTGCTGCAGGCTGTTCTCGCGCTTTCAGCCTCAAAACCACCCTTTCCCTCATGGCGTCACGCCAGTCACAAAAATGGCCATATTTCTGGAGGTTGGTCCCACGCCCAAAGAGCCAGCAGGGAAAACTATGCCTTGTTCTAAAGCTCTTTGGGAACCGCTTGCGTAGCCCACGCACCTGGGGGCTGCAGGCTTTCCTGCTGCCTTCAGCCTCAAAACCACCCTTTCCCACTTGGTGCCGCGCCAGGCCCAAAAATGGCCATATGTCTGGAGATTGGTCCCACGCCGAAAGAGCCAGCAGGGAAAACTATGCCTTGTACTAAAGCTCTTTGGGAACCGCTTGCGTAGCCCCACACACCTGGGGGCTGCAGGCATTCCTGCTGCATTCAGCCTCAAAACCACCCTTTCCCACATGGCGCCACGCCAGGCACAAAAATGGCCATATGTCTGGAGACTGGTCCCACGCCCAAGAGCCAGCAGGGAAAACTATGCCTTGTTCTAAAGCTATTTGGGAACCGCTTGCGTAGCCCCACACACCTGGGGGCTGCAGGCTTTCCTGCTGACTTCAGCCTCCAAACACCCCTTTCCCATTTGGCCCCGCGCCAGGCCCAAAAATGGCCATATGTCTGGAGACTGGTCCCACGCCCAAAGAGCCAGCAGGGAAAACTATGCCTTGTTCTAAAGCTCTTTGGGAACCGCTTGCATAGCCCCACACACCTGGGGGCTGCAGGCTTTCCTGCTCTCTTCAGCCTCAGAAGAACCCTTTCGGACTTGGCGCCGCGCCAGGCCCAAAAATGGCCATATGTCTGGAGATTGGTCCCACGCCCAAAGAGCCAGCAGGGAAAACTATGCCTTGTACTAAAGCTCTTTGGGAACCGCTTGCGTAGCCCCACACACCTGGGGGCTGCAGGCATTCCTGCTGCCTTCAGCCTCAAAACCACCCTTTCCCACATGGCGCCACGCCAGGCACAAAAATGGCCATATGTCTGGAGACTGGTCCCACGCCCAAGAGCCAGCAGGGAAAACTATGCCTTGTTCTAAAGCTCTTTGGGAACCGCTTGCGTAGCCCCACACACCTGGGGGATGCAGGCTTTCCTGCTGCCTTCAGCCTCAAAACACCCCTTTCCCATTTGGCCCCGCGCCAGGCCCCAAAATGGCCATATTTATGGAGACTGGTCCCTTTCCCAAAGAGCGAGCAGGGAAAACTATGCCTTGTTCTAAAGCTCTTTGGGAACCGCTTGCGTAGCCCCACACACCTGGGGGCTGCAGGCTTTCCTGCTGCCTTCAGCCTCAAAACCACCCTTTCCCACATGGCGTCACGCCAGGCCCAAAAATGGCCATATATCTGGAGATTGGTCCCACGCCCAAAGAGCCAGCAGGGAAAACTATGCCTTGTACTAAAGCTCTTTGGGAACCGCTTGCGTAGCCCCACACACCTGGGGGCTGCAGGCTTTCCTGCTGCCTTCAGCCTCAAAACCACCCTTTCCCACATGGCCCCGCGCCAGGCACAAAAATGGCCATATGTCTGGAGACTGGTCCCACGCCCAAGAGCCAGCAGGGAAAACTATGCCTTGTTCTAAAGCTATTTGGGAACCGCTTGCGTAGCCCCACACACCTGGGGGCTGCAGGCTTTCCTGCTGCCTTCAGCCTCAAAACCACCCTTTCCCACATGGCGTCACGCCAGGCCCAAAAATGGCCATATGTCTGGAGGTTGGTCCCACGCCCAAAGAGCCAGCAGGGAAAACTATGCCTTGTTCTAAAGCTCTTTGGGAACCGCTTGCGTAGCCACACACACCTGGGGGCTGCAGGCTTTCCTGCTCTCTTCAGCCTCAGAAGAACCCTTTCGCACTTGGCGCCGCGCCAGGCCCAAAAATGGCCATATGTCTGGAGATTGGTTCCATGCCCAAAGAGCCAGCAGGGAAAACTATGGCTTTTTCTAAAGCTCTTTGGGAACCGCTTCCGTAGCCCCATACACCTGGGGGATGCAGGCTTTCCTGCTGCCTTCAGCCTCAAAACCACCCTTTCCCACTTGGCGCCGCGCCAGGCCCAAAAATGGCCATATGTCTGGAGACTGGTCCCACACCCAAAGAGCCAGCAGGGAAAACTATGCCTTGTTCTAAAGCTCTTTGGGAACCGCTTGCGTAGCCCCACACAAACTGGGGGCTGCAGGCTTTTCTCGCGCTTTCAGCCTCAAAACCACCCTTTCCCACTTGGCGCTGCTCCAGGCCCAAAAATGGCCATATGTCTGGAGACTGGTCCCACACCCAAAGAGCCAGCAGGGAAAACTATGCCTTGTTCTAAAGCTCTTTGGGAACCGCTTGCGTAGCCCCACACACCTGGGTGCTGCAGGCTGTTCTCGCGCTTTCAGCCTCAAAACCACCCTTTCCCTCATGGCGTCACGCCAGTCACAAAAATGGCCATATTTCTGGAGGTTGGTCCCACGCCCAAAGAGCCAGCAGGGAAAACTATGCCTTGTTCTAAAGCTCTTTGGGAACCGCTTGCGTAGCCCACGCACCTGGGGGCTGCAGGCTTTCCTGCTGCCTTCAGCCTCAAAACCACCCTTTCCCACTTGGTGCCGCGCCAGGCCCAAAAATGGCCATATGTCTGGAGATTGGTCCCACGCCGAAAGAGCCAGCAGGGAAAACTATGCCTTGTACTAAAGCTCTTTGGGAACCGCTTGCGTAGCCCCACACACCTGGGGGCTGCAGGCATTCCTGCTGCATTCAGCCTCAAAACCACCCTTTCCCACATGGCGCCACGCCAGGCACAAAAATGGCCATATGTCTGGAGACTGGTCCCACGCCCAAGAGCCAGCAGGGAAAACTATGCCTTGTTCTAAAGCTATTTGGGAACCGCTTGCGTAGCCCCACACACCTGGGGGCTGCAGGCTTTCCTGCTGACTTCAGCCTCCAAACACCCCTTTCCCATTTGGCCCCGCGCCAGGCCCAAAAATGGCCATATGTCTGGAGACTGGTCCCACGCCCAAAGAGCCAGCAGGGAAAACTATGCCTTGTTCTAAAGCTCTTTGGGAACCGCTTGCATAGCCCCACACACCTGGGGGCTGCAGGCTTTCCTGCTCTCTTCAGCCTCAGAAGAACCCTTTCGGACTTGGCGCCGCGCCAGGCCCAAAAATGGCCATATGTCTGGAGATTGGTCCCACGCCCAAAGAGCCAGCAGGGAAAACTATGCCTTGTACTAAAGCTCTTTGGGAACCGCTTGCGTAGCCCCACACACCTGGGGGCTGCAGGCATTCCTGCTGCCTTCAGCCTCAAAACCACCCTTTCCCACATGGCGCCACGCCAGGCACAAAAATGGCCATATGTCTGGAGACTGGTCCCACGCCCAAGAGCCAGCAGGGAAAACTATGCCTTGTTCTAAAGCTCTTTGGGAACCGCTTGCGTAGCCCCACACACCTGGGGGATGCAGGCTTTCCTGCTGCCTTCAGCCTCAAAACACCCCTTTCCCATTTGGCCCCGCGCCAGGCCCCAAAATGGCCATATTTATGGAGACTGGTCCCTTTCCCAAAGAGCGAGCAGGGAAAACTATGCCTTGTTCTAAAGCTCTTTGGGAACCGCTTGCGTAGCCCCACACACCTGGGGGCTGCAGGCTTTCCTGCTGCCTTCAGCCTCAAAACCACCCTTTCCCACATGGCGTCACGCCAGGCCCAAAAATGGCCATATATCTGGAGATTGGTCCCACGCCCAAAGAGCCAGCAGGGAAAACTATGCCTTGTACTAAAGCTCTTTGGGAACCGCTTGCGTAGCCCCACACACCTGGGGGCTGCAGGCTTTCCTGCTGCCTTCAGCCTCAAAACCACCCTTTCCCACATGGCCCCGCGCCAGGCACAAAAATGGCCATATGTCTGGAGACTGGTCCCACGCCCAAGAGCCAGCAGGGAAAACTATGCCTTGTTCTAAAGCTATTTGGGAACCGCTTGCGTAGCCCCACACACCTGGGGGCTGCAGGCTTTCCTGCTGCCTTCAGCCTCAAAACACCCCTTTCCCACTTGGTGCCGCGCCAGGCACAAAAATGGCCATATGTCTGGAGACTGGTCCCACGCCCAAAGAGCCAGCAGGGAAAACTATGCCTTGTTCTAAAGCTCTTTGGGAACCGCTTGCGTAGCCCCACACACCTGGGGGCTGCAGGCTTTCCTGCTGCCTTCAGCCTCAAAACCACCCTTTCCCACTTGGCGTCACGCCAGGCCCAAAAATGGCCATATGTCTGGAGGTTGGTCCCACGCCCAAAGAGCCAGCAGGGAAAACTATGCCTTGTTCTAAAGCTCTTTGGGAACCGCTTGCGTAGCCCCACACACCTGGGGGCTGCAGGCTTTCCTGCTCTCTTCAGCCTCAGAAGAACCCTTTCGGACTTGGCGCCGCGCCAGGCCCAAAAATGGCCATATGTCTGGAGATTGGTTCCATGCCCAAAGAGCCAGCAGGGAAAACTATGGCTTTTTCTAAAGCTCTTTGGGAACCGCTTCCGTAGCCCCATACACCTGGGGGATGCAGGCTTTCCTGCTGCCTTCAGCCTCAAAACCACCCTTTCCCACTTGGCGCCGCGCCAGGCCCAAAAATGGCCATATGTCTGGAGACTGGTCCCACACCCAAAGAGCCAGCAGGGAAAACTATGCCTTGTTCTAAAGCTCTTTGGGAACCGCTTGCGTAGCCCCACACAAACTGGGGGCTGCAGGCTTTTCTCGCGCTTTCAGCCTCAAAACCACCCTTTCCCACTTGGCGCTGCTCCAGGCCCAAAAATGGCCATATGTCTGGAGACTGGTCCCACGCCCAAAGAGCCAGCAGGGAAAACTATGCCTTGTTCTAAAGCTCTTTGGGAACCGCTTGCGTAGCCCCACACACCTGGGGGCTGCAGGCTGTTCTCGCGCTTTCAGCCTCAAAACCACCCTTTCCCTCATGGCGTCACGCCAGTCACAAAAATGGCCATATTTCTGGAGGTTGGTCCCACGCCCAAAGAGCCAGCAGGGAAAACTATGGCTTGTACTAAAGCTCTTTGGGAACCGCTTGCGTAGCCCCACAGACCTGGGGGCTGCAGGCTTTCCTGCTGCCTTCAGCCTCAAAACCACCCTTTCCCATTTGGCCCCGCGCCAGGCCCCAAAATGGCCATATTTCTGGAGACTGGTCCCTTTCCCAAAGAGCCAGCAGGGAAAACTATGCCTTGTTCTAAAGCTCTTTGGGAACCGCTTGCGTAGCCCCACACACCTGGGGGCTGCAGGCATTCCTGCTGCCTTCAGCCTCAAAACCACCCTTTCCCACATGGCGTCACGCCATGCCCAAAAATGGCCATATATCTGCAGATTGGTCCCACGCCCAAAGAGCCAGCAGGGAAAACTATGCCTTGTACTAAAGCTCTTTGGGAACCGCTTGCATAGCCCCACACACCTGGGGGCTGCAGGCATTCCTGCTGCCTTCAGCCTCAAAACCACCCTTTCGCACTTGGCGCCGCGCCAGGCCCAAAAATGGCCATATGTCTGGAGATTGGTTCCATGCCCAAAGAGCCAGCAGGGAAAACTATGCCTTGTTCTAAAGCTCTTTGGGAACCGCTTCCGTAGCCCCATACACCTGGGGGATGCAGGCTTTCCTGCTGCCTTCAGCCTCAAAACCACCCTTTCCCACTTGGCGCCGCGCCAGGCCCAAAAATGGCCATATGTCTGGAGACTGGTCCCACACCCAAAGAGCCAGCAGGGAAAACTATGCCTTGTTCTAAAGCTCTTTGGGAACCGCTTGCGTAGCCCCACACAAACTGGGGGCTGCAGGCTTTTCTCGCGCTTTCAGCCTCAAAACCACCCTTTCCCACTTGGCGCTGCTCCAGGCCCAAAAATGGCCATATGTCTGGAGACTGGTCCCACACCCAAAGAGCCAGCAGGGAAAACTATGCCTTGTTCTAAAGCTCTTTGGGAACCGCTTGCGTAGCCCCACACACCTGGGGGCTGCAGGCTGTTCTCGCGCTTTCAGCCTCAAAACCACCCTTTCCCTCATGGCGTCACGCCAGGCACAAAAATGGCCATATTTCTGGAGGTTGGTCCCACGCCCAAAGAGCCAGCAGGGAAAACTATGCCTTGTTCTAAAGCTCTTTGGGAACCGCTTGCGTAGCCCCACACACCTGGGGGCTGCAGGCTTTCCTGCTGCCTTCAGCCTCAAAACCACCCTTTCCCACTTGGTGCCGCGCCAGGCCCAAAAATGGCCATATGTCTGGAGATTGGTCCCACGCCGAAAGAGCCAGCAGGGAAAACTATGCCTTGTACTAAAGCTCTTTGGGAACCGCTTGCGTAGCCCCACACACCTGGGGGCTGCAGGCATTCCTGCTGCCTTCAGCCTCAAAACCACCCTTTCCCACATGGCGCCACGCCAGGCACAAAAATGGCCATATGTCTGGAGACTGGTCCCACGCCCAAGAGCCAGCAGGGAAAACTATGCCTTGTTCTAAAGCTATTTGGGAACCGCTTGCGTAGCCCCACACACCTGGGGGCTGCAGGCTTTCCTGCTGACTTCAGCCTCCAAACACCCCTTTCCCATTTGGCCCCGCGCCAGGCCCAAAAATGGCCATATGTCTGGAGACTGGTCCCTTTCCCAAAGAGCCAGCAGGGAAAACTATGCCTTGTTCTAAAGCTCTTTGGGAACCGCTGGCGTAGCCCCACACAAACTGGGGGCTGCAGGCTTTTCTTGCGCTTTCAGCCTCAAAACAACCCTTTCCCACATGGCGTCACACCAGGCACAAAAATAGCCATATGTCTGGAGATTGGTCCCACGCCCAAAGAGCCAGCAGGGAAAACTATGCCTTGTACTAAAGCTCTTTGGGAACCGCTTGCATAGCCCCACACACCTGGGGGCTGCAGGCTTTCCTGCTCTCTTCAGCCTCAAAACCACCCTTTCCCACATGGCCCCGCGCCAGGCCCAAAAATGGCCATATGTCTGGAGATTGGTCCCACGCCCAAGAGCCAGCAGGGAAAACTATGCCTTGTTCTAAAGCTCTTTGGGAACCGCTTGCATAGCCCCACACACCTAAGAGCTGCAGGGCTTTCCTGCTGACTTCAGCCTCCAAACACCCCTTTCCCACTTGGCCCCGCGCCAGGCCCAAAAATGGCCATATGTCTGGAGACTGGTCCCTTTCCCAAAGAGCGAGCAGGGAAAACTATGCCTTGTTCTAAAGCTCTTTGGGAACCGCTTGTGTAGCCCCACACACCTGGGGGCTGCAGGCTTTCCTGCTGCTTTCAGCCTCAAAACCACCCTTTCCCACTTGGCGTCACGCCATGCCCAAAAATGGCCATATATCTGGAGATTGGTCCCACGCCCAAAGAGCCAGCAGGGAAAACTATGCCTTGTACTAAAGCTCTTTGGGAACCGCTTGCATAGCCCCACACACCTGGGGGCTGCAGGCATTCCTGCTGCCTTCAGCCTCAAAACCACCCTTTCCCACATGGCCCCGCGCCAGGCCCAAAAATGGCCATATGTCTGGAGACTGGTCCCACGCCCAAGAGCCAGCAGGGAAAACTATGCCTTGTTCTAAAGCTATTTGGGAACCGCTTGCGTAGCCCCACACACCTGGGGGCTGCAGGCTTTCCTGCTGCCTTCAGCCTCAAAACACCCCTTTCCCACTTGGTGCCGCGCCAGGCCCAAAAATGGCCATATGTCTGGAGACTGGTCCCACGCCCAAAGAGCCAGCAGGGAAAACTATGCCTTGTTCTAAAGCTCTTTGGGAACCGCTTGCGTAGCCCCACACACCTGGGGGCTGCAGGCTTTCCTGCTGCCTTCAGCCTCAAAACCACCCTTTCCCACATGGCGTCACGCCAGGACCAAAAATGGCCATATGTCTGGAGGTTGGTCCCACGCCCAAAGAGCCAGCAGGGAAAACTATGCCTTGTTCTAAAGCTCTTTGGGAACCGCTTGCGTAGCCCCACACACCTGGGGGCTGCAGGCTTTCCTGCTCTCTTCAGCCTCAGAAGAACCCTTTCGGACTTGGCGCCGCGCCAGGCCCCAAAATGGCCATATGTCTGGAGATTGGTTCCATGCCCAAAGAGCCAGCAGGGAAAACTATGGCTTTTTCTAAAGCTCTTTGGGAACCGCTTCCGTAGCCCCACACACCTGGGGGATGCAGGCTTTCCTGCTGCCTTCAGCCTCAAAACCACCCTTTCCCACTTGGCGCCGCGCCAGGCCCAAAAATGGCCATATGTCTGGAGACTGGTCCCACACCCAAAGAGCCAGCAGGGAAAAATATGCCTTGTTCTAAAGCTCTTTGGGAACCGCTTGCGTAGCCCCACACAAACTGGGGGCTGCAGGCTTTTCTCGCGCTTTCAGCCTCAAAACCACCCTTTCCCACTTGGCGCTGCTCCAGGCCCAAAAATGGCCATATGTCTGGAGACTGGTCCCACACCCAAAGAGCCAGCAGGGAAAACTATGCCTTGTTCTAAAGCTATTTGGGAACCGCTTGCGTAGCCCCACACACCTGGGGGCTGCAGGCTGTTCTCGCGCTTTCAGCCTCAAAACCACCCTTTCCCTCATGGCGTCACGCCAGGCACAAAAATGGCCATATTTCTGGAGGTTGGTCCCACGCCCAAAGAGCCAGCAGGGAAAACTATGCCTTGTTCTAAAGCTCTTTGGGAACCGCTTGCGTAGCCCCACACACCTGGGGGCTGCAGGCTTTCCTGCTGCCTTCAGCCTCAAAACCACCCTTTCCCACTTGGCACCGCGCCAGGCCCAAAAATGGCCATATGTCTGGAGACTGGTCCCACGCCGAAAGAGCCAGCAGGGAAAACTATGCCTTGTACTAAAGCTCTTTGGGAACCGCTTGCGTAGCCCCACACACCTGGGGGCTGCAGGCATTCCTGCTGCATTCAGCCTCAAAACCACCCTTTCCCACATGGCGCCACGCCAGGCACAAAAATGGCCATATGTCTGGAGACTGGTCCCACGCCCAAGAGCCAGCAGGGAAAACTATGCCTTGTTCTAAAGCTATTTGGGAACCGCTTGCGTAGCCCCACACACCTGGGGGCTGCAGGCTTTCCTGCTGACTTCAGCCTCCAAACACCCCTTTCCCATTTGGCCCCGCGCCAGGCCCAAAAATGGCCATATGTCTGGAGACTGGTCCCACGCCCAAAGAGCCAGCAGGGAAAACTATGCCTTGTTCTAAAGCTCTTTGGGAACCGCTTGCATAGCCCCACACACCTGGGGGCTGCAGGCTTTCCTGCTCTCTTCAGCCTCAGAAGAACCCTTTCGGACTTGGCGCCGCGCCAGGCCCAAAAATGGCCATATGTCTGGAGATTGGTCCCACGCCCAAAGAGCCAGCAGGGAAAACTATGCCTTGTTCTAAAGCTCTTTGGGAACCGCTTGCGTAGCCCCACACACCTGGGGGCTGCAGGCATTCCTGCTGCCTTCAGCCTCAAAACCACCCTTTCCCACATGGCGCCACGCCAGGCACAAAAATGGCCATATGTCTGGAGACTGGTCCCACGCCCAAGAGCCAGCAGGGAAAACTATGCCTTGTTCTAAAGCTCTTTGGGAACCGCTTGCGTAGCCCCACACACCTGGGGGCTGCAGGCTTTCCTGCTGCCTTCAGCCTCAAAACACCCCTTTCCCATTTGGCCCCGCGCCAGGCCCAAAAATGGCCATATGTCTGGAGACTGGTCCCTTTCCCAAAGAGCCAGCAGGGAAAACTATGCCTTGTTCTAAAGCTCTTTGGGAACCGCTTGCGTAGCCCCACACACCTGGGGGCTGCAGGCTTTTCTCGCGCTTTCAGCCTCAAAACCACCCTTTCCCACATGGCGTCACGCCAGGCACAAAAATAGCCATATGTATGAAGATTGGTCCCACGCCCAAAGAGCCAGCAGGGAAAACTATGCCTTGTACTAAAGCTCTTTGGGAACCGCTTGCATAGCCCCACACACCTGGGGGCTGCAGGCATTCCTGCTGCCTTCAGCCTCAAAACCACCCTTTCCCACATGGCCCCGCGCCAGGCCCAAAAATGGCCATATGTCTGGAGATTGGTCCCACGCCCAAGAGCCAGCAGGGAAAACTATGCCTTGTTCTAAAACTCTTTGGGAACCGCTTGCGTAGCCCCACACACCTAACAGCTGCAGGGCTTTCCTGCTGACTTCAGCCTCCAAACACCCCTTTCCCATTTGGCCCCGCGCCAGGCCCCAAAATGGCCATATTTCTGGAGACTGGTCCCTTTCCCAAAGAGCCAGCAGGGAAAACTATGCCTTGTTCTAAAGCTATTTGGGAACCGCTTGCGTAGCCCCACACACCTGGGGGCTGCAGGCTTTCCTGCTCTCTTCAGCCTCAAAACCACCCTTTCCCACATGGCGTCACGCCAGGCCCAAAAATGGCCATATGTCTGGAGGTTGGTCCCACGCCCAAAGAGCCAGCAGGGAAAACTATGCCTTGTTCTAAAGCTCTTTGGGAACCGCTTGCGTAGCCCCACACACCTGGGGGCTGCAGGCTTTCCTGCTGCCTTCAGCCTCAAAACCACCCTTTCCCACATGGCCCCGCGCCAGGCCCAAAAATGGCCATATGTCTGGAGATTGGTCCCACGCCCAAGAGCCAGCAGGGAAAACTATGCCTTGTTCTAAAACTCTTTGGGAACCGCTTGCGTAGCCCCACACACCTAAGAGCTGCAGGGCTTTCCTGCTGACTTCAGCCTCCAAACACCCCTTTCCCATTTGGCCCCGCGCCAGGCCCCAAAATGGCCATATTTCTGGAGACTGGTCCCTTTCCCAAAGAGCCAGCAGGGAAAACTATGCCTTGTTCTAAAGCTGTTTGGGAACCGCTTGCGTAGCCCCACACACCTGGGGGCTGCAGGCTTTCCTGCTCTCTTCAGCCTCAAAACCACCCTTTCCCACATGGCGTCACGCCAGGCCCAAAAATGGCCATATGTCTGGAGGTTGGTCCCACGCCCAAAGAGCCAGCAGGGAAAACTATGCCTTGTTCTAAAGCTCTTTGGGAACCGCTTGCGTAGCCCCACACACCTGGGGGCTGCAGGCTTTCCTGCTGCCTTCAGCCTCAAAACCACCCTTTCCCACTTGGTGCCGCGCCAGGCCCAAAAATGGCCATATGTCTGGAGACTGGTCCCACGCCCAAAGAGCCAGCAGGGAAAACTATGCCTTGTTCTAAAGCTCTTTGGGAACCGCTTGCATAGCCCCACACACCTGGGGGCTGCAGGCTTTCCTGCTCTCTTCAGCCTCAGAAGAACCCTTTCGGACTTGGCGCCGCGCCAGGCCCAAAAATGGCCATATGTCTGGAGATTGGTCCCACGCCCAAAGAGCCAGCAGGGAAAACTATGCCTTGTTCTAAAGCTCTTTGGGAACCACTTGCGTAGCCCCACACACCTGGGGGCTGCAGGCATTCCTGCTGCCTTCACCCTCAAAACCACCCTTTCCCACATGGCGCCACGCCAGGCACAAAAATGGCCATATGTCTGGAGACTGGTCCCACGCCCAAGAGCCAGCAGGGAAAACTATGCCTTGTTCTAAAGCTCTTTGGGAACCGCTTGCGTAGCCCCACACACCTGGGGGCTGCAGGCTTTCCTGCTGCCTTCAGCCTCAAAACACCCCTTTCCCATTTGGCCCCGCGCCAGGCCCAAAAATGGCCATATGTCTGGAGACTGGTCCCTTTCCCAAAGAGCCAGCAGGGAAAACTATGCCTTGTTCTAAAGCTCTTTGGGAACCGCTTGCGTAGCCCCACAGACCTGGGGGCTGCAGGCTTTTCTCGCGCTTTCAGCCTCAAAACCACCCTTTCCCACATGGCGTCACGCCAGGCACAAAAATAGCCATATGTCTGGAGATTGGTCCCACGCCCAAAGAGCCAGCAGGGAAAACTATGCCTTGTACTAAAGCTCTTTGGGAACCGCTTGCATAGCCCCACACACCTGGGGGCTGCAGGCATTCCTGCTGCCTTCAGCCTCAAAACCACCCTTTCCCACATGGCCCCGCGCCAGGCCCAAAAATGGCCATATGTCTGGAGATTGGTCCCACGCCCAAGAGCCAGCAGGGAAAACTATGCCTTGTTCTAAAACTCTTTGGGAACCGCTTGCGTAGCCCCACACACCTAAGAGCTGCAGGGCTTTCCTGCTGACTTCAGCCTCCAAACACCCCTTTCCCATTTGGCCCCGCGCCAGGCCCCAAAATGGCCATATTTCTGGAGACTGGTCCCTTTCCCAAAGAGCCAGCAGGGAAAACTATGCCTTGTTCTAAAGCTATTTGGGAACCGCTTGCGTAGCCCCACACACCTGGGGGCTGCAGGCTTTCCTGCTCTCTTCAGCCTCAAAACCACCCTTTCCCACATGGCGTCACGCCAGGCCCAAAAATGGCCATATGTCTGGAGGTTGGTCCCACGCCCAAAGAGCCAGCAGGGAAAACTATGCCTTGTTCTAAAGCTCTTTGGGAACCGCTTGCGTAGCCCCACACACCTGGGGGCTGCAGGCTTTTCTCGCGCTTTCAGCCTCAAAACCACCCTTTCCCACTTGGCGCTGCTCCAGGCCCAAAAATGGCCATATGTCTGGAGACTGGTCCCACACCCAAAGAGCCAGCAGGGAAAACTATGCCTTGTTCTAAAGCTCTTTGGGAACCGCTTGCGTAGCCCCACACACCTGGGGGCTGCAGGCTGTTCTCGCGCTTTCAGCCTCAAAACCACCCTTTCCCTCATGGCGTCACGCCAGGCACAAAAATGGCCATATTTCTGGAGGTTGGTCCCACGCCCAAAGAGCCAGCAGGGAAAACTATGCCTTGTTCTAAAGCTCTTTGGGAACCGCTTGCGTAGCCCCACACACCTGCGGGCTGCAGGCTTTCCTGCTGCCTTCAGCCTCAAAACCACCCTTTCCCACTTGGTGCCGCGCCAGGCCCAAAAATGGCCATATGTCTGGAGATTGGTCCCACGCCCAAGAGACAGCAGGGAAAACTATGCCTTGTTCTAAAGCTCTTTGGGAACCGCTTGCGTAGCCCCACACACCTAAGAGCTGCAGGGCTTTCCTGCTGACTTCAGCCTCCAAACACCCCTTTCCCATTTGGCCCCGCGCCAGGCCCCAAAATGGCCATATTTCTGGAGACTGGTCCCTTTCCCAAAGAGCCAGCAGGGAAAACTATGCCTTGTTCTAAAGCTCTTTGGGAACCGCTTGCGTAGCCCCACACACCTGGGGGCTGCAGGCTTTCCTGCTGCCTTCAGCCTCAAAACCACCATTTCCCACTTGGCGCCTCGCCAGGCCCAAAAATGGCCATATGTCTGGAGACTGGTCCCACGCCCAAGAGCCAGCAGGGAAAACTATGCCTTGTTCTAAAGCTCTTTGGGAACCGCTTGCGTAGCCCCACACACCTGGGGGCTGCAGGCTTTCCTGCTCTCTTCAGCCTCAAAACCACCCTTTCCCACTTGGCGCCGCGCCAGGCACAAAAATGGCCATATGTCTGGAGACTGGTCCCACGCCCAAAGAGCCAGCAGGGAAAACTATGCCTTGTTCTAAAGCTCTTTGGGAACCGCTTGCGTGGCCCCACAGACCTGGGGGCTGCAGGCTTTCCTGCTGCCTTCAGCCTCAAAACCACCCTTTCCCACATGGCGTCACGCCAGGCCCAAAAATGGCCATATGTCTGGAGGTTGGTCCCACGCCCAAAGAGCCAGCAGGGAAAACTATGCCTTGTTCTAAAGCTCTTTGGGAACCGCTTGCGTAGCCCCACAGACCTGGGGACTGCAGGCTTTTCTCGCGCTTTCAGCCTCAAAACAACCCTTTCCCACATGGCGTCACACCAGGCACAAAAATAGCCATATGTCTGGAGACTGGTCCCACGCCCAAAGAGCCAGCAGGGAAAACTATGCCTTGTACTAAAGCTCTTTGGGAACCGCTTGCATAGCCCCACACACCTGGGGGCTGCAGGCATTCCTGCTGCCTTCAGCCTCAAAACCACCCTTTCCCACATGGCCCCGCGCCAGGCACAAAAATGGCCATATGTCTGGAGATTGGTCCCACGCCCAAGAGCCAGCAGGGAAAACTATGCCTTGTTCTAAAGCTCTTTGGGAACCGCTTGCGTAGCCCCACACACCTGGGGGCTGCAGGCTTTCCTGCTGACTTCAGCCTCCAAACACCCCTTTCCCATTTGGCCCCGCGCCGGGCCCCAAAATGGCCATATTTCTGGAGACTGGTCCCTTTCCCAAAGAGCCAGCAGGGAAAACTATGCCTTGTTCTAAAGCTTTTTGGGAACCGCTTCCGTAGCCCCACACACCTGGGGGATGCAGGCTTTCCTGCTGCCTTCAGCCTCAAAACACCCCTTTCCCACTTGGTGCCGCGCCAGGCCCAAAAATGGCCATATGTCTGGAGACTGGTCCCACGCCCAAAGAGCCAGCAGGGAAAACTATGCCTTGTTCTAAAGCTCTTTGGGAACCGCTTGCGTAGCCCCACACACCTGGGGGCTGCAGGCTTTCCTGCTGCCTTCAGCCTCAAAACCACCCTTTCCCACATGGCGTCACGCCAGGCCCAAAAATGGCCATATGTCTGGAGGTTGGTCCCACGCCCAAAGAGCCAGCAGGGAAAACTATGCCTTGTTCTAAAGCTCTTTGGGAACCGCTTGCGTAGCCCCACACACCTGGGGGCTGCAGGCTTTCCTGCTCTCTTCAGCCTCAGAAGAACCCTTTCGGACTTGGCGCCGCGCCAGGCCCAAAAATGGCCATATGTCTGGAGATTGGTTCCATGCCCAAAGAGCCAGCAGGGAAAACTATGGCTTTTTCTAAAGCTCTTTGGGAACCGCTTCCGTAGCTCCACACACCTGGGGGCTGCAGGCTTTCCTGCTGCCTTCAGCCTCAAAACCACCCTTTCCCACTTGGCGCCGCGCCAGGCCCAAAAATGGCCATATGTCTGGAGACTGGTCCCACGCCCAAAGAGCCAGCAGGGAAAACTATGCCTTGTTCTAAAGCTCTTTGGGAACCGCTTTCGTAGCCCCACACACCTGGGGGCTGCAGGCTGTTCTCGCGCTTTCAGCCTCAAAACCACCCTTTCACACATGGCGTCACGCCAGGCACAAAAATGGCCATATGTCTGGAGACTGGTCCCACGCCCAAAGAGCCAGCAGGGAAAACTATGCCTTGTTCTAAAGCTCTTTGGGAACCGCTTGCGTAGCCCCACACACCTGGGGGCTGCAGGCTTTCATGCTGCCTTCAGCCTCAAAAGCACCCTTTCCCACTTGGTGCCGCGCCAGGCCCAAAAATGGCCATATGTCTGGAGATTGGTCCCACGCCGAAAGAGCCAGCAGGGAAAACTATGCCTTGTACTAAAGCTCTTTGGGAACCGCTTGCGTAGCCCCACACACCTGGGGGCTGCAGGCATTCCTGCTGCATTCAGCCTCAAAACCACCCTTTCCCACATGGCGCCACGCCAGGCACAAAAATGGCCATATGTCTGGAGACTGGTCCCACGCCCAAGAGCCAGCAGGGAAAACTATGCCTTGTACTAAAGCTATTTGGGAACCGCTTGCGTAGCCCCACACACCTGGGGGCTGCAGGCTTTCCTGCTGACTTCAGCCTCCAAACACCCCTTTCCCATTTGGCCCCGCGCCAGGCACAAAAATGGCCATATGTCTGGAGACTGGTCCCACGCCCAAAGAGCCAGCAGGGAAAACTATGCCTTGTTCTAAAGCTCTTTGGGAACCGCTTGCATAGCCCCACACACCTGGGGGCTGCAGGCTTTCCTGCTCTCTTCAGCCTCAGAAGAACCCTTTCGGACTTGGCGCCGCGCCAGGCCCAAAAATGGCCATATGTCTGGAGATTGGTCCCACGCCCAAAGAGCCAGCAGGGAAAACTATGCCTTGTACTAAAGCTCTTTGGGAACCGCTTGCGTAGCCCCACACACCTGGGGGCTGCAGGCATTCCTGCTGCCTTCAGCCTCAAAACCACCCTTTCCCACATGGCGCCACGCCAGGCACAAAAATGGCCATATGTCTGGAGACTGGTCCCACGCCCAAGAGCCAGCAGGGAAAACTATGCCTTGTTCTAAAGCTCTTTGGGAACCGCTTGCGTAGCCCCACACACCTGGGGGCTGCAGGCTTTCCTGCTGCCTTCAGCCTCAAAACACCCCTTTCCCATTTGGCCCCGCGCCAGGCCCAAAAATGGCCATATGTCTGGAGACTGGTCCCTTTCCCAAAGAGCCAGCAGGGAAAACTATGCCTTGTTCTAAAGCTCTTTGGGAACCGCTTGCGTAGCCCCACACACCTGGGGGATGCAGGCTTTCCTGCTGCCTTCAGCCTCAAAACACCCCTTTCCCACTTGGTGCCGCGCCAGGCCCAAAAATGGCCATATGTCTGGAGACTGGTCCCACGCCCAAAGAGCCAGCAGGGAAAACTATGCCTTGTTCTAAAGCTCTTTGGGAACCGCTTGCGTAGCCCCACACACCTGGGGGCTGCAGGCTTTCCTGCTGCCTTCAGCCTCAAAACCACCCTTTCCCACATGGCGTCACGCCAGGCCCAAAAATGGCCATATGTCTGGAGGTTGGTCCCACGCCCAAAGAGCCAGCAGGGAAAACTATGCCTTGTTCTAAAGCTCTTTGGGAACCGCTTGCGTAGCCCCACACACCTGGGGGCTGCAGGCTTTCCTGCTCTCTTCAGCCTCAGAAGAACCCTTTCGGACTTGGCGCCGCGCCAGGCCCAAAAATGGCCATATGTCTGGAGATTGGTTCCATGCCCAAAGAGCCAGCAGGGAAAACTATGGCTTTTTCTAAAGCTCTTTGGGAACCGCTTCCGTAGCTCCACACACCTGGGGGCTGCAGGCTTTCCTGCTCTCTTCAGCCTCAGAAGAACCCTTTCGGACTTGGCGCCGCGCCAGGCCCAAAAATGGCCATATGTCTGGAGATTGGTCCCACGCCCAAAGAGCCAGCAGGGAAAACTATGCCTTGTACTAAAGCTCTTTGGGAACCGCTTGCGTAGCCCCACACACCTGGGGGCTGCAGGCATTCCTGCTGCCTTCAGCCTCAAAACCACCCTTTCCCACATGGCGCCACGCCAGGCACAAAAATGGCCATATGTCTGGAGACTGGTCCCACGCCCAAGAGCCAGCAGGGAAAACTATGCCTTGTTCTAAAGCTCTTTGGGAACCGCTTGCGTAGCCCCACACACCTGGGGGCTGCAGGCTTTCCTGCTGCCTTCAGCCTCAAAACACCCCTTTCCCATTTGGCCCCGCGCCAGGCCCAAAAATGGCCATATGTCTGGAGACTGGTCCCTTTCCCAAAGAGCCAGCAGGGAAAACTATGCCTTGTTCTAAAGCTCTTTGGGAACCGCTTGCGTAGCCCCACACACCTGGGGGATGCAGGCTTTCCTGCTGCCTTCAGCCTCAAAACACCCCTTTCCCACTTGGTGCTGCGCCAGGCCCAAAAATGGCCATATGTCTGGAGACTGGTCCCACGCCCAAAGAGCCAGCAGGGAAAACTATGCCTTGTTCTAAAGCTCTTTGGGAACCGCTTGCGTAGCCCCACACACCTGGGGGCTGCAGGCTTTCCTGCTGCCTTCAGCCTCAAAACCACCCTTTCCCACATGGCGTCACGCCAGGCCCAAAAATGGCCATATGTATGGAGGTTGGTCCCACGCCCAAAGAGCCAGCAGGGAAAACTATGCCTTGTTCTAAAGCTCTTTGGGAACCGCTTGCGTAGCCCCACACACCTGGGGGCTGCAGGCTTTCCTGCTCTCTTCAGCCTCAGAAGAACCCTTTCGGACTTGGCGCCGCGCCAGGCCCAAAAATGGCCATATGTCTGGAGATTGGTTCCATGCCCAAAGAGCCAGCAGGGAAAACTATGGCTTTTTCTAAAGCTCTTTGGGAACCGCTTCCGTAGCTCCACACACCTGGGGGCTGCAGGCTTTCCTGCTGCCTTCAGCCTCAAAACCACCCTTTCCCACTTGGCGCCGCGCCAGGCCCAAAAATGGCCATATGTCTGGAGACTGGTCCCACGCCCAAAGAGCCAGCAGGGAAAACTATGCCTTGTTCTAAAGCTCTTTGGGAACCGCTTTCGTAGCCCCACAGACCTGGGGGCTGCAGGCTGTTCTCGCGCTTTCAGCCTCAAAACCACCCTTTCACACATGGCGTCACGCCAGGCACAAAAATGGCCATATGTCTGGAGACTGGTCCCACGCCCAAAGAGCCAGCAGGGAAAACTATGCCTTGTTCTAAAGCTCTTTGGGAACCGCTTGCGTAGCCCCACACACCTGGGGGCTGCAGGCTTTCCTGCTGCCTTCAGCCTCAAAAGCACCCTTTCCCACTTGGTGCCGCGCCAGGCCCAAAAATGGCCATATGTCTGGAGATTGGTCCCACGCCGAAAGAGCCAGCAGGGAAAACTATGCCTTGTACTAAAGCTCTTTGGGAACCGCTTGCGTAGCCCCACACACCTGGGGGCTGCAGGCATTCCTGCTGCATTCAGCCTCAAAACCACCCTTTCCCACATGGCGCCACGCCAGGCACAAAAATGGCCATATGTCTGGAGACTGGTCCCACGCCCAAAGAGCCAGCAGGGAAAACTATGCCTTGTTCTAAAGCTCTTTGGGAACCGCTTGCGTAGCCCCACACACCTGGGGGCTGCAGGCTTTCCTGCTGCCTTCAGCCTCAAAACCACCCTTTCCCACTTGGTGCTGCGCCAGGCCCAAAAATGGCCATATGTCTGGAGATTGGTCCCACGCCGAAAGAGCCAGCAGGGAAAACTATGCCTTGTACTAAAGCTCTTTGGGAACCGCTTGCGTTGCCCCACACACCTGGGGGCTGCAGGCATTCCTGCTGCATTCAGCCTCAAAACCACCCTTTCCCACATGGCGCCACGCCAGGCACAAAAATGGCCATATGTCTGGAGACTGGTCCCACGCCCAAGAGCCAGCAGGGAAAACTATGCCTTGTACTAAAGCTATTTGGGAACCGCTTGCGTAGCCCCACACACCTGGGGGCTGCAGGCTTTCCTGCTGACTTCAGCCTCCAAACACCCCTTTCCCATTTGGCCCCGCGCCAGGCCCAAAAATGGCCATATGTCTGGAGACTGGTCCCACGCCCAAAGAGCCAGCAGGGAAAACTATGCCTTGTTCTAAAGCTCTTTGGGAACCGCTTGCATAGCCCCACACACCTGGGGGCTGCAGGCTTTCCTGCTCTCTTCAGCCTCAGAAGAACCCTTTCGGACTTGGCGCCGCGCCAGGCCCAAAAATGGCCATATGTCTGGAGATTGGTCCCACGCCCAAAGAGCCAGCAGGGAAAACTATGCCTTGTACTAAAGCTCTTTGGGAACCGCTTGCGTAGCCCCACACACCTGGGGGCTGCAGGCATTCCTGCTGCCTTCAGCCTCAAAACCACCCTTTCCCACATGGCGCCACGCCAGGCACAAAAACGGCCATATGTCTGGAGACTGGTCCCACGCCCAAGAGCCAGCAGGGAAAACTATGCCTTGTTCTAAAGCTCTTTGGGAACCGCTTGCGTAGCCCCACACACCTGGGGGCTGCAGGCTTTCCTGCTGCCTTCAGCCTCAAAACACCCCTTTCCCATTTGGCCCCGCGCCAGGCCCAAAAATGGCCATATGTCTGGAGACTGGTCCCTTTCCCAAAGAGCCAGCAGGGAAAACTATGCCTTGTTCTAAAGCTCTTTGGGAACCGCTTGCGTAGCCCCACAGACCTGGGGGCTGCAGGCTTTTCTCGCGCTTTCAGCCTCAAAACAACCCTTTCCCACATGGCGTCACGCCAGGCACAAAAATAGCCATATGTCTGGAGATTGGTCCCACGCCCAAAGAGCCAGCAGGGAAAACTATGCCTTGTACTAAAGCTCTTTGGGAACCGCTTGCATAGCCCCACACACCTGGGGGCTGCAGGCATTCCTGCTGCCTTCAGCCTCAAAACCACCCTTTCCCACATAGCCCCGCGCCAGGCCCAAAAATGGCCATATGTCTGGAGATTGGTCCCACGCCCAAGAGACAGCAGGGAAAACTATGCCTTGTTCTAAAGCTCTTTGGGAACCGCTTGCGTAGCCCCACACACCTAAGAGCTGCAGGGCTTTCCTGCTGACTTCAGCCTCCAAACACCCCTTTCCCATTTGGCCCCGCGCCAGGCCCCAAAATGGCCATATTTCTGGAGACTGGTCCCTTTCCCAAAGAGCCAGCAGGGAAAACTATGCCTTGTTCTAAAGCTCTTTGGGAACCGCTTGCGTAGCCCCACACACCTGGGGGCTGCAGGCTTTCCTGCTGCCTTCAGCCTCAAAACCACCCTTTCCCACTTGGCGCCGCGCCAGGCCCAAAAATGGCCATATGTCTGGAGACTGGTCCCACGCCCAAAGAGCCAGCAGGGAAAACTATGCCTTGTTCTAAAGCTCTTTGGGAACCGCTTTCGTAGCCCCACAGACCTGGGGGCTGCAGGCTGTTCTCGCGCTTTCAGCCTCAAAACCACCCTTTCACACATGGCGTCACGCCAGGCACAAAAATGGCCATATGTCTGGAGGTTGGTCCCACGCCCAAAGAGCCAGCAGGGAAAACTATGCCTTGTTCTAAAGCTCTTTGGGAACCGCTTGCGTAGCCCCACACACCTGGGGGCTGCAGGCTTTCCTGCTGCCTTCAGCCTCAAAAGCACCCTTTCCCACTTGGTGCCGCGCCAGGCCCAAAAATGGCCATATGTCTGGAGATTGGTCCCACGCCGAAAGAGCCAGCAGGGAAAACTATGCCTTGTACTAAAGCTCTTTGGGAACCGCTTGCGTAGCCCCACACACCTGGGGGCTGCAGGCATTCCTGCTGCATTCAGCCTCAAAACCACCCTTTCCCACATGGCGCCACGCCAGGCACAAAAATGGCCATATGTCTGGAGACTGGTCCCACGCCCAAAGAGCCAGCAGGGAAAACTATGCCTTGTTCTAAAGCTCTTTGGGAACCGCTTGCGTAGCCCCACACACCTGGGGGCTGCAGGCTTTCCTGCTGCCTTCAGCCTCAAAACCACCCTTTCCCACTTGGTGCCGCGCCAGGCCCAAAAATGGCCATATGTCTGGAGATTGGTCCCACGCCGAAAGAGCCAGCAGGGAAAACTATGCCTTGTACTAAAGCTCTTTGGGAACCGCTTGCGTAGCCCCACACACCTGGGGGCTGCAGGCATTCCTGCTGCATTCAGCCTCAAAACCACCCTTTCCCACATGGCGCCACGCCAGGCACAAAAATGGCCATATGTCTGGAGACTGGTCCCACGCCCAAGAGCCAGCAGGGAAAACTATGCCTTGTACTAAAGCTATTTGGGAACCGCTTGCGTAGCCCCACACACCTGGGGGCTGCAGGCTTTCCTGCTGACTTCAGCCTCCAAACACCCCTTTCCCATTTGGCCCCGCGCCAGGCCCAAAAATGGCCATATGTCTGGAGACTGGTCCCACGCCCAAAGAGCCAGCAGGGAAAACTATGCCTTGTTCTAAAGCTCTTTGGGAACCGCTTGCATAGCCCCACACACCTGGGGGCTGCAGGCTTTCCTGCTCTCTTCAGCCTCAGAAGAACCCTTTCGGACTTGGCGCCGCGCCAGGCCCAAAAATGGCCATATGTCTGGAGATTGGTCCCACGCCCAAAGAGCCAGCAGGGAAAACTATGCCTTGTACTAAAGCTCTTTGGGAACCGCTTGCGTAGCCCCACACACCTGGGGGCTGCAGGCATTCCTGCTGCCTTCAGCCTCAAAACCACCCTTTCCCACATGGCGCCACGCCAGGCACAAAAATGGCCATATGTCTGGAGACTGGTCCCACGCCCAAGAGCCAGCAGGGAAAACTATGCCTTGTTCTAAAGCTCTTTGGGAACCGCTTGCGTAGCCCCACACACCTGGGGGCTGCAGGCTTTCCTGCTGCCTTCAGCCTCAAAACACCCCTTTCCCATTTGGCCCCGCGCCAGGCCCAAAAATGGCCATATGTCTGGAGACTGGTCCCTTTCCCAAAGAGCCAGCAGGGAAAACTATGCCTTGTTCTAAAGCTCTTTGGGAACCGCTTGCGTAGCCCCACAGACCTGGGGGCTGCAGGCTTTTCTCGCGCTTTCAGCCTCAAAACAACCCTTTCCCACATGGCGTCACGCCAGGCACAAAAATAGCCATATGTCTGGAGATTGGTCCCACGCCCAAAGAGCCAGCAGGGAAAACTATGCCTTGTACTAAAGCTATTTGGGAACCGCTTGCATAGCCCCACACACCTGGGGGCTGCAGGCATTCCTGCTGCCTTCAGCCTCAAAACCACCCTTTCCCACATGGCCCCGCGCCAGGCCCAAAAATGGCCATATGTCTGGAGACTGGTCCCACGCCCAAAGAGCCAGCAGGGAAAACTATGCCTTGTTCTAAAGCTCTTTGGGAACCGCTTGCGTAGCCCCACACAAACTGGGGGCTGCAGGCTTTCCTGCTGCCTTCAGCCTCAAAACCACCCTTTCCCACATGGCCCCGCGCCAGGCCCAAAAATGGCCATATGTCTGGAGATTGGTCCCACGCCCAAGAGACAGCAGGGAAAACTATGCCTTGTTCTAAAGCTCTTTGGGAACCGCTTGCGTAGCCCCACACACCTAAGAGCTGCAGGGCTTTCCTGCTGACTTCAGCCTCCAAACACCCCTTTCCCATTTGGCCCCGCGCCAGGCCCCAAAATGGCCATATTTCTGGAGACTGGTCCCTTTCCCAAAGAGCCAGCAGGGAAAACTATGCCTTGTTCTAAAGCTCTTTGGGAACCGCTTGCGTAGCCCCACACACCTGGGGGCTGCAGGCTTTCCTGCTGCCTTCAGCCTCAAAACCACCATTTCCCACATGGCGCCTCGCCAGGCCCAAAAATGGCCATATGTCTGGAGACTGGTCCCACGCCCAAGAGCCAGCAGGGAAAACTATGCCTTGTTCTAAAGCTCTTTGGGAACCGCTTCCGTAGCCCCACACACCTGGGGGCTGCAGGCTTTCCTGCTCTCTTCAGCCTCAAAAGCACCCTTTCCCACTTGGTGCCGCGCCAGGCCCAAAAATGGCCATATGTCTGGAGACTGGTCCCACGCCCAAAGAGCCAGCAGGGAAAACTATGCCTTGTTCTAAAGCTCTTTGGGAACCGCTTGCGTAGCCCCACACACCTGGGGGCTGCAGGCTTTCCTGCTGCCTTCAGCCTCAAAACCACCCTTTCCCACATGGCGTCACGCCAGGCCCAAAAATGGCCATATGTCTGGAGGTTGGTCCCACGCCCAAAGAGCCAGCAGGGAAAACTATGCCTTGTTCTAAAGCTCTTTGGGAACCGCTTGCGTAGCCCCACAGACCTGGGGACTGCAGGCTTTTCTCGCGCTTTCAGCCTCAAAACAACCCTTTCCCACATGGCGTCACACCAGGCACAAAAATAGCCATATGTCTGGAGATTGGTCCCACGCCCAAAGAGCCAGCAGGGAAAACTATGCCTTGTACTAAAGCTCTTTGGGAACCGCTTGCATAGCCCCACACACCTGGGGGCTGCAGGCATTCCTGCTGCCTTCAGCCTCAAAACCACCCTTTCCCACATGGCCCCGCGCCAGGCCCAAAAATGGCCATATATCTGGAGATTGGTCCCACGCCCAAGAGCCAGCAGGGAAAACTATGCCTTGTTCTAAAGCTCTTTGGGAACCGCTTGCGTAGCCCCACACACCTGGGGGCTGCAGGCTTTCCTGCTGACTTCAGCCTCCAAACACCCCTTTCCCATTTGGCCCCGCGCCGGGCCCCAAAATGGCCATATTTCTGGAGACTGGTCCCTTTCCCAAAGAGCCAGCAGGGAAAACTATGCCTTGTTCTAAAGCTCTTTGGGAACCGCTTCCGTAGCCCCACACACCTGGGGGATGCAGGCTTTCCTGCTGCCTTCAGCCTCAAAACACCCCTTTCCCACTTGGTGCCGCGCCAGGCCCAAAAATGGCCATATGTCTGGAGACTGGTCCCACGCCCAAAGAGCCAGCAGGGAAAACTATGCCTTGTTCTAAAGCTCTTTGGGAACCTCTTGCGTAGCCCCACACACCTGGGGGCTGCAGGCTTTCCTGCTGCCTTCAGCCTCAAAACCACCCTTTCCCACATGGCGTCACGCCAGGCCCAAAAATGGCCATATGTCTGGAGGTTGGTCCCACGCCCAAAGAGCCAGCAGGGAAAACTATGCCTTGTTCTAAAGCTCTTTGGGAACCGCTTGCGTAGCCCCACACACCTGGGGGCTGCAGGCTTTCCTGCTCTCTTCAGCCTCAGAAGAACCCTTTCGGACTTGGCGCCGCGCCAGGCCCAAAAATGGCCATATGTCTGGAGATTGGTTCCATGCCCAAAGAGCCAGCAGGGAAAACTATGGCTTTTTCTAAAGCTCTTTGGGAACCGCTTCCGTAGCTCCACACACCTGGGGGCTGCAGGCTTTCCTGCTGCCTTCAGCCTCAAAACCACCCTTTCCCACTTGGCGCCGCGCCAGGCCCCAAAATGGCCATATGTCTGGAGACTGGTCCCACGCCCAAAGAGCCAGCAGGGAAAACTATGCCTTGTTCTAAAGCTCTTTGGGAACCGCTTTCGTAGCCCCACAGACCTGGGGGCTGCAGGCTGTTCTCGAGCTTTCAGCCTCAAAACCACCCTTTCACACATGGCGTCACGCCAGGCACAAAAATGGCCATATGTCTGGAGACTGGTCCCACGCCCAAAGAGCCAGCAGGGAAAACTATGCCTTGTTCTAAAGCTCTTTGGGAACCGCTTGCGTAGCCCCACACACCTGGGGGCTGCAGGCTTTCCTGCTGCCTTCAGCCTCAAAAGCACCCTTTCCCACTTGGTGCCGCGCCAGGCCCAAAAATGGCCATATGTCTGGAGATTGGTCCCACGCCCAAAGAGCCAGCAGGGAAAACTATGCCTTGTTCTAAAGCTCTATGGGAACCGCTTGCGTAGCCCCACACACCTAAGAGCTGCAGGCTTTTCTCGCGCTTTCAGCCTCAAAACCACCCTTTCCCACTTGGCGCTGCTCCAGGCCCAAAAATGGCCATATGTCTGGAGACTGGTCCCTTTCCCAAAGAGCCAGCAGGGAAAACTATGCCTTGTTCGAAAGATCTTTGGGAACCGCTTGCGTAGCCCCACAGACCTGGGGGCTGCAGGCTGTTCTCGCGCTTTCAGCCTCAAAACCACCCTTTCACACATGGCGTCACGCCAGGCCCAAAAATGGCCATATGTCTGGAGACTGGTCCCACGCCCAAAGAGCCAGCAGGGAAAACTATGCCTTGTTCTAAAGCTCTTTGGGAACCGCTTTCGTAGCCCCACAGACCTGGGGGCTGCAGGCTGTTCTCGCGCTTTCAGCCTCAAAACCACCCTTTCCCACATGGCGTCACGCCAGGCACAAAAATGGCCATATGTCTGGAGACTGGTCCCTTTCCCAAAGAGCCAGCAGGGAAAACTATGCCTTGTTCTAAAGCTCTTTGGGAACCGCTTGCGTAGCCCCACACACCTGGGGGCTGCAGGCTTTCCTGCTGCCTTCAGCCTCAAAACCACCCTTTCCCACTTGGCGCCGCGCCAGGCCCAAAAATGGCCATATGTCTGGAGATTGGTCCCACGCCCAAAGAGCCAGCAGGGAAAACTATGCCTTGTACTAAAGCTCTTTGGGAACCGCTTGCGTAGCCCCACACACCTGGGGGCTGCAGACATTCCTGCTGCATTCAGCCTCAAAACCACCCTTTCCCACATGGCGCCACGCCAGGCACAAAAATGGCCATATGTCTGGAGACTGGTCCCACGCCCAAGAGCCAGCAGGGAAAACTATGCCTTGTTCTAAAGCTATTTGGGAACCGCTTGCGTAGCCCCACACACCTGGGGGCTGCAGGCTTTCCTGCTGACTTCAGCCTCCAAACACCCCTTTCCCATTTGGCCCCGCGCCAGGCCCAAAAATGGCCATATGTCTGGAGACTGGTCCCACGCCCAAAGAGCCAGCAGGGAAAACTATGCCTTGTTCTAAAGCTCTTTGGGAACCGCTTGCATAGCCCCACACACCTGGGGGCTGCAGGCTTTCCTGCTCTCTTCAGCCTCAGAAGAATCCTTTCGGACTTGGCGCCGCGCCAGGCCCAAAAATGGCCATATGTCTGGAGATTGGTCCCACGCCCAAGAGCCAGCAGGGAAAACTATGCCTTGTTCTAAAGCTCTTTGGGAACCGCTTGCGTAGCCCCACACACCTGGGGGCTGCAAGCTTTCCTGCTGCCTTCAGCCTCAAAACACCCCTTTCCCATTTGGCCCCGCGCCAGGCCCAAAAATGGCCATATGTCTGGAGACTGGTCCCTTTCCCAAAGAGCCAGCAGGGAAAACTATGCCTTGTTCTAAAGCTCTTTGGGAACCGCTTGCGTAGCCCCACAGACCTGGGGGCTGCAGGCTTTTCTCGCGCTTTCAGCCTCAAAACCACCCTTTCCCACATGGCGTCACGCCAGGCACAAAAATAGCCATATGTCTGGAGATTGGTCCCACGCCCAAAGAGCCAGCAGGGAAAACTATGCCTTGTACTAAAGCTCTTTGGGAACCGCTTGCATAGCCCCACACACCTGGGGGCTGCAGGCATTCCTGCTGCCTTCAGCCTCAAAACCACCCTTTCCCACATGGCCCCGCGCCAGGCCCAAAAATGGCCATATGTCTGGAGATTGGTCCCACGCCCAAGAGCCAGCAGGGAAAACTATGCCTTGTTCTAAAACTCTTTGGGAACCGCTTGCGTAGCCCCACAGACCTGGGGGCTGCAGGCTTTTCTCGCGCTTTCAGCCTCAAAACCACCCTTTCCCACATGGCGTCACGCCAGGCACAAAAATAGCCATATGTCTGGAGATTGGTCCCACGCCCAAAGAGCCAGCAGGGAAAACTATGCCTTGTACTAAAGCTCTTTGGGAACCGCTTGCATAGCCCCACACACCTGGGGGCTGCAGGCATTCCTGCTGCCTTCAGCCTCAAAACCACCCTTTCCCACATGGCCCCGCGCCAGGCCCAAAAATGGCCATATGTCTGGAGATTGGTCCCACGCCCAAGAGCCAGCAGGGAAAACTATGCCTTGTTCTAAAACTCTTTGGGAACCGCTTGCGTAGCCCCACACACCTAAGAGCTGCAGGGCTTTCCTGCTGACTTCAGCCTCCAAACACCCCTTTCCCATTTGGCCCCGCGCCAGGCCCCAAAATGGCCATATTTCTGGAGACTGGTCCCTTTCCCAAAGAGCCAGCAGGGAAAACTATGCCTTGTTCTAAAGCTATTTGGGAACCGCTTGCGTAGCCCCACACACCTGGGGGCTGCAGGCTTTCCTGCTCTCTTCAGCCTCAAAACCACCCTTTCCCACATGGCGTCACGCCAGGCCCAAAAATGGCCATATGTCTGGAGGTTGGTCCCACGCCCAAAGAGCCAGCAGGGAAAACTATGCCTTGTTCTAAAGCTCTTTGGGAACCGCTTGCGTAGCCCCACACACCTGGGGGCTGCAGGCTTTTCTCGCGCTTTCAGCCTCAAAACCACCCTTTCCCACTTGGCGCTGCTCCAGGCCCAAAAATGGCCATATGTCTGGAGACTGGTCCCACACCCAAAGAGCCAGCAGGGAAAACTATGCCTTGTTCTAAAGCTCTTTGGGAACCGCTTGCGTAGCCCCACACACCTGGGGGCTGCAGGCTGTTCTCGCGCTTTCAGCCTCAAAACCACCCTTTCCCTCATGGCGTCACGCCAGGCACAAAAATGGCCATATTTCTGGAGGTTGGTCCCACGCCCAAAGAGCCAGCAGGGAAAACTATGCCTTGTTCTAAAGCTCTTTGGGAACCGCTTGCGTAGCCCCACACACCTGCGGGCTGCAGGCTTTCCTGCTGCCTTCAGCCTCAAAACCACCCTTTCCCACTTGGTGCCGCGCCAGGCCCAAAAATGGCCATATGTCTGGAGACTGGTCCCACGCCGAAAGAGCCAGCAGGGAAAACTATGCCTTGTACTAAAGCTCTTTGGGAACCGCTTGCGTAGCCCCACACACCTGGGGGCTGCAGGCATTCCTGCTGCATTCAGCCTCAAAACCACCCTTTCCCACATGGCGCCACGCCAGGCACAAAAATGGCCATATGTCTGGAGACTGGTCCCACGCCCAAGAGCCAGCAGGGAAAACTATGCCTTGTACTAAAGCTATTTGGGAACCGCTTGCGTAGCCCCACACACCTGGGGGCTGCAGGCTTTCCTGCTGACTTCAGCCTCCAAACACCCCTTTCCCATTTGGCCCCGCGCCAGGCCCAAAAATGGCCATATGTCTGGAGACTGGTCCCACGCCCAAAGAGCCAGCAGGGAAAACTATGCCTTGTTCTAAAGCTCTTTGGGAACCGCTTGCATAGCCCCACACACCTGGGGGCTGCAGGCTTTCCTGCTCTCTTCAGCCTCAGAAGAACCCTTTCGGACTTGGCGCCGCGCCAGGCCCAAAAATGGCCATATGTCTGGAGATTGGTCCCACGCCCAAAGAGCCAGCAGGGAAAACTATGCCTTGTACTAAAGCTCTTTGGGAACCGCTTGCGTAGCCCCACACACCTGGGGGCTGCAGGCATTCCTGCTGCCTTCAGCCTCAAAACCACCCTTTCCCACATGGCGCCACGCCAGGCACAAAAATGGCCATATGTCTGGAGACTGGTCCCACGCCCAAGAGCCAGCAGGGAAAACTATGCCTTGTTCTAAAGCTCTTTGGGAACCGCTTGCGTAGCCCCACACACCTGGGGGCTGCAGGCTTTCCTGCTGCCTTCAGCCTCCAAACACCCCTTTCCCATTTGGCCCCGCGCCAGGCCCAAAAATGGCCATATGTCTGGAGACTGGTCCCTTTCCCAAAGAGCCAGCAGGGAAAACTATGCCTTGTTCTAAAGCTCTTTGGGAACCGCTTGCGTAGCCCCACAGACCTGGGGGCTGCAGGCTTTTCTCGCGCTTTCAGCCTCAAAACAACCCTTTCGCACATGGCGTCACGCCAGGCACAAAAATAGCCATATGTCTGGAGATTGGTCCCACGCCCAAAGAGCCAGCAGGGAAAACTATGCCTTGTTCTAAAGCTCTTTGGGAACCACTTGCATAGCCCCACACACCTGGGGGCTGCAGGCATTCCTGCTGCCTTCAGCCTCAAAACCACCCTTTCCCACATAGCCCCGCGCCAGGCCCAAAAATGGCCTTATGTCTGGAGATTGGTCCCACGCCCAAGAGACAGCAGGGAAAACTATGCCTTGTTCTAAAGCTCTTTGGGAACCGCTTGCGTAGCCCCACACACCTAAGAGCTGCAGGGCTTTCCTGCTGACTTCAGCCTCCAAACACCCCTTTCCCATTTGGCCCCGCGCCAGGCCCCAAAATGGCCATATTTCTGGAGACTGGTCCCTTTCCCAAAGAGCCAGCAGGGAAAACTATGCCTTGTTCTAAAGCTCTTTGGGAACCGCTTGCGTAGCCCCACACACCTGGGGGCTGCAGGCTTTCCTGCTGCCTTCAGCCTCAAAACCACCATTTCCCACTTGGCGCCTCGCCAGGCCCAAAAATGGCCATATGTCTGGAGACTGGTCCCACGCCCAAGAGCCAGCAGGGAAAACTATGCCTTGTTCTAAAGCTCTTTGGGAACCGCTTCCGTAGCCCCACACACCTGGGGGCTGCAGGCTTTCCTGCTCTCTTCAGCCTCAAAACCACCCTTTCCCACTTGGTGCCGCGCCAGGCCCAAAAATGGCCATATGTCTGGAGACTGGTCCCACGCCCAAAGAGCCAGCAGGGAAAACTATGCCTTGTTCTAAAGCTCTTTGGGAACCGCTTGCGTAGCCCCACACACCTGGGGGCTGCAGGCTTTCCTGCTGCCTTCAGCCTCAAAACCACCCTTTCCCACATGGCGTCACGCCAGGCCCAAAAATGGCCATATGTCTGGAGGTTGGTCCCACGCCCAAAGAGCCAGCAGGGAAAACTATGCCTTGTTCTAAAGCTCTTTGGGAACCGCTTGCGTAGCCCCACAGACCTGGGGACTGCAGGCTTTTCTCGCGCTTTCAGCCTCAAAACCACCCTTTCCCACATGGCGTCACACCAGGCACAAAAATAGCCATATGTCTGGAGATTGGTCCCACGCCCAAAGAGCCAGCAGGGAAAACTATGCCTTGTACTAAAGCTCTTTGGGAACCGCTTGCATAGCCCCACACACCTGGGGGCTGCAGGCATTCCTGCTGCCTTCAGCCTCAAAACCACCCTTTCCCACATGGCCCCGCGCCAGGCACAAAAATGGCCATATGTCTGGAGATTGGTCCCACGCCCAAGAGCCAGCAGGGAAAACTATGCCTTGTTCTAAAGCTCTTTGGGAACCGCTTGCGTAGCCCCACACACCTGGGGGCTGCAGGCTTTCCTGCTGACTTCAGCCTCCAAACACCCCTTTCCCATTTGGCCCCGCGCCGGGCCCCAAAATGGCCATATTTCTGGAGACTGGTCCCTTTCCCAAAGAGCCAGCAGGGAAAACTATGGCTTTTTCTAAAGCTCTTTGGGAACCGCTTCCGTAGCTCCACACACCTGGGGGCTGCAGGCTTTCCTGCTGCCTTCAGCCTCAAAACCACCCTTTCCCACTTGGCGCCGCGCCAGGCCCAAAAATGGCCATATGTCTGGAGACTGGTCCCACGCCCAAAGAGCCAGCAGGGAAAACTATGCCTTGTTCGAAAGCTCTTTGGGAACCGCTTGCGTAGCCCCACAGACCTGGGGGCTGCAGGCTGTTCTCGCGCTTTCAGCCTCAAAACCACCCTTTCACACATGGCGTCACGCCAGGCACAAAAATGGCCATATGTCTGGAGACTGGTCCCACGCCCAAAGAGCCAGCAGGGAAAACTATGCCTTGTTCTAAAGCTCTTTGGGAACCGCTTGCGTAGCCCCACACACCTGGGGGCTGCAGGCTTTCCTGCTCTCTTCAGCCTCAGAAGAACCCTTTCCCACTTGGTGCCGCGCCAGGCCCAAAAATGGCCATATGTCTGGAGATTGGTCCCACGCCGAAAGAGCCAGCAGGGAAAACTATGCCTTGTACTAAAGCTCTTTGGGAACCGCTTGCGTAGCCCCACACACCTGGGGGCTGCAGGCATTCCTGCTGCATTCAGCCTCAAAACCACCCTTTGCCACATGGCGCCACGCCAGGCACAAAAATGGCCATATGTCTGGAGACTGGTCCCACGCCCAAAGAGCCAGCAGGGAAAACTATGCCTTGTTCTAAAGCTCTTTGGGAACCGCTTGCGTAGCCCCACACACCTGGGGGCTGCAGGCTTTCCTGCTGCCTTCAGCCTCAAAACCACCCTTTCCCACTTGGTGCCGCGCCAGGCCCAAAAATGGCCATATGTCTGGAGATTGGTCCCACGCCGAAAGAGCCAGCAGGGAAAACTATGCCTTGTACTAAAGCTCTTTGGGAACCGCTTGCGTAGCCCCACACACCTGGGGGCTGCAGGCATTCCTGCTGCATTCAGCCTCAAAACCACCCTTTCCCACATGGGCCACGCCAGGCACAAAAATGGCCATATGTCTGGAGACTGGTCCCACGCCCAAGAGCCAGCAGGGAAAACTATGCCTTGTACTAAAGCTATTTGGGAACCGCTTGCGTAGCCCCACACACCTGGGGGCTGCAGGCTTTCCTGCTGACTTCAGCCTCCAAACACCCCTTTCCCATTTGGCCCCGCGCCAGGCCCAAAAATGGCCATATGTCTGGAGACTGGTCCCACGCCCAAAGAGCCAGCAGGGAAAACTATGCCTTGTTCTAAAGCTCTTTGGGAACCGCTTGCATAGCCCCACACACCTGGGGGCTGCAGGCTTTCCTGCTCTCTTCAGCCTCAGAAGAACCCTTTCGGACTTGGCGCCGCGCCAGGCCCAAAAATGGCCATATGTCTGGAGATTGGTCCCACGCCCAAAGAGCCAGCAGGGAAAACTATGCCTTGTTCTAAAGCTCTTTGGGAACCGCTTGCGTAGCCCCACACACCTGGGGGCTGCAGGCTTTCCTGCTGCCTTCAGCCTCAAAAGCACCCTTTCCCACTTGGTGCCGCGCCAGGCCCAAAAATGGCCATATGTCTGGAGATTGGTCCCACGCCCAAAGAGCCAGCAGGGAAAACTATGCCTTGTTCTAAAGCTCTATGGGAACCGCTTGCGTAGCCCCACAGACCTGGGGGCTGCAGGCTTTTCTCGCGCTTTCAGCCTCAAAACCACCCTTTCCCACTTGGCGTCACGCCAGGCCCAAAAATGGCCATATGTCTGGAGATTGGTCCCACGCCCAAAGAGCCAGCAGGGAAAACTATGCCTTGTTCTAAAGCTCTTTGGGAACCGCTTGCATAGCCCCACACACGTGGGGGCTGCAGGCTTTCCTGCTGACTTCAGCCTCCAAACACCCCTTTCCCATTTGGCCCCGCGCCAGGCCCAAAAATGGCCATATGTCTGGAGACTGGTCCCACGCCCAAGAGCCAGCAGGGAAAACTATGCCTTGTTCTAAAGCTCTTTGGGAACCGCTTGCGTAGCCCCACACACCTGGGGGCTGCAGGCTTTCCTGCTCTCTTCAGCCTCAGAAGAACCGTTTCGGCCTTGGCGCCGCTCCAGGCCCAAAAATGGCCATATGTCTGGAGATTGGTTCCATGCCCAAAGAGCCAGCAGGGAAAACTATGGCTTTTTCTAAAGCTCTTTGGGAACAGCTTCCGTAGCCCCACACACCTGGGGAATGCAGGCTTTCCTGCTGCCTTCAGCCTCAAAACCACCCTTTCCCACTTGGCGCTGCTCCAGGCCCAAAAATGGCCATATGTCTGGAGACTGGTCCCTTTCCCAAAGAGCCAGCAGGGAAAACTATGCCTTGTTCTAAAGATCTTTGGGAACCGCTTGCGTAGCCCCACACACCTGGGGGCTGCAGGCTTTCCTGCTGCCTTCAGCCTCCAAACACCCCTTTCCCATTTGGCCCCGCGCCAGGCCCAAAAATGGCCATATGTCTGGAGACTGGTCCCTTTCCCAAAGAGCCAGCAGGGAAAACTATGCCTTGTTCTAAAGCTCTTTGGGAACCGCTTGCGTAGCCCCACAGACCTGGGGGCTGCAGGCTTTCCTGCTGCCTTCAGCCTCAAAACCACCATTTCCCACTTGGCGCCTCGCCAGGCCCAAAAATGGCCATATGTCTGGAGACTGGTCCCACGCCCAAGAGCCAGCAGGGAAAACTATGCCTTGTTCTAAAGCTCTTTGGGAACCGCTTCCGTAGCCCCACACACCTGGGGGCTGCAGGCTTTCCTGCTCTCTTCAGCCTCAAAACCACCCTTTCCCACTTGGTGCCGCGCCAGGCCCAAAAATGGCCATATGTCTGGAGACTGGTCCCACGCCCAAAGAGCCAGCAGGGAAAACTATGCCTTGTTCTAAAGCTCTTTGGGAACCGCTTGCGTAGCCCCACACACCTGGGGGCTGCAGGCTTTCCTGCTGCCTTCAGCCTCAAAACCACCCTTTCCCACATGGCGTCACGCCAGGCCCAAAAATGGCCATATGTCTGGAGGTTGGTCCCACGCCCAAAGAGCCAGCAGGGAAAACTATGCCTTGTTCTAAAGCTCTTTGGGAACCGCTTGCGTAGCCCCACAGACCTGGGGACTGCAGGCTTTTCTCGCGCTTTCAGCCTCAAAACCACCCTTTCCCACATGGCGTCACACCAGGCACAAAAATAGCCATATGTCTGGAGATTGGTCCCACGCCCAAAGAGCCAGCAGGGAAAACTATGCCTTGTACTAAAGCTCTTTGGGAACCGCTTGCATAGCCCCACACACCTGGGGGCTGCAGGCATTCCTGCTGCCTTCAGCCTCAAAACCACCCTTTCCCACATGGCCCCGCGCCAGGCACAAAAATGGCCATATGTCTGGAGATTGGTCCCACGCCCAAGAGCCAGCAGGGAAAACTATGCCTTGTTCTAAAGCTCTTTGGGAACCGCTTGCGTAGCCCCACACACCTGGGGGCTGCAGGCTTTCCTGCTGACTTCAGCCTCCAAACACCCCTTTCCCATTTGGCCCCGCGCCGGGCCCCAAAATGGCCATATTTCTGGAGACTGGTCCCTTTCCCAAAGAGCCAGCAGGGAAAACTATGGCTTTTTCTAAAGCTCTTTGGGAACCGCTTCCGTAGCTCCACACACCTGGGGGCTGCAGGCTTTCCTGCTGCCTTCAGCCTCAAAACCACCCTTTCCCACTTGGCGCCGCGCCAGGCCCAAAAATGGCCATATGTCTGGAGACTGGTCCCACGCCCAAAGAGCCAGCAGGGAAAACTATGCCTTGTTCGAAAGCTCTTTGGGAACCGCTTGCGTAGCCCCACAGACCTGGGGGCTGCAGGCTGTTCTCGCGCTTTCAGCCTCAAAACCACCCTTTCACACATGGCGTCACGCCAGGCACAAAAATGGCCATATGTCTGGAGACTGGTCCCACGCCCAAAGAGCCAGCAGGGAAAACTATGCCTTGTTCTAAAGCTCTTTGGGAACCGCTTGCGTAGCCCCACACACCTGGGGGCTGCAGGCTTTCCTGCTCTCTTCAGCCTCAGAAGAACCCTTTCCCACTTGGTGCCGCGCCAGGCCCAAAAATGGCCATATGTCTGGAGATTGGTCCCACGCCGAAAGAGCCAGCAGGGAAAACTATGCCTTGTACTAAAGCTCTTTGGGAACCGCTTGCGTAGCCCCACACACCTGGGGGCTGCAGGCATTCCTGCTGCATTCAGCCTCAAAACCACCCTTTGCCACATGGCGCCACGCCAGGCACAAAAATGGCCATATGTCTGGAGACTGGTCCCACGCCCAAAGAGCCAGCAGGGAAAACTATGCCTTGTTCTAAAGCTCTTTGGGAACCGCTTGCGTAGCCCCACACACCTGGGGGCTGCAGGCTTTCCTGCTGCCTTCAGCCTCAAAACCACCCTTTCCCACTTGGTGCCGCGCCAGGCCCAAAAATGGCCATATGTCTGGAGATTGGTCCCACGCCGAAAGAGCCAGCAGGGAAAACTATGCCTTGTACTAAAGCTCTTTGGGAACCGCTTGCGTAGCCCCACACACCTGGGGGCTGCAGGCATTCCTGCTGCATTCAGCCTCAAAACCACCCTTTCCCACATGGGCCACGCCAGGCACAAAAATGGCCATATGTCTGGAGACTGGTCCCACGCCCAAGAGCCAGCAGGGAAAACTATGCCTTGTACTAAAGCTATTTGGGAACCGCTTGCGTAGCCCCACACACCTGGGGGCTGCAGGCTTTCCTGCTGACTTCAGCCTCCAAACACCCCTTTCCCATTTGGCCCCGCGCCAGGCCCAAAAATGGCCATATGTCTGGAGACTGGTCCCACGCCCAAAGAGCCAGCAGGGAAAACTATGCCTTGTTCTAAAGCTCTTTGGGAACCGCTTGCATAGCCCCACACACCTGGGGGCTGCAGGCTTTCCTGCTCTCTTCAGCCTCAGAAGAACCCTTTCGGACTTGGCGCCGCGCCAGGCCCAAAAATGGCCATATGTCTGGAGATTGGTCCCACGCCCAAAGAGCCAGCAGGGAAAACTATGCCTTGTTCTAAAGCTCTTTGGGAACCGCTTGCGTAGCCCCACACACCTGGGGGCTGCAGGCTTTCCTGCTGCCTTCAGCCTCAAAAGCACCCTTTCCCACTTGGTGCCGCGCCAGGCCCAAAAATGGCCATATGTCTGGAGATTGGTCCCACGCCCAAAGAGCCAGCAGGGAAAACTATGCCTTGTTCTAAAGCTCTATGGGAACCGCTTGCGTAGCCCCACAGACCTGGGGGCTGCAGGCTTTTCTCGCGCTTTCAGCCTCAAAACCACCCTTTCCCACTTGGCGTCATGCCAGGCCCAAAAATGGCCATATGTCTGGAGATTGGTCCCACGCCCAAAGAGCCAGCAGGGAAAACTATGCCTTGTTCTAAAGCTCTTTGGGAACCGCTTGCATAGCCCCACACACGTGGGGGCTGCAGGCTTTCCTGCTGACTTCAGCCTCCAAACACCCCTTTCCCATTTGGCCCCGCGCCAGGCCCAAAAATGGCCATATGTCTGGAGACTGGTCCCACGCCCAAGAGCCAGCAGGGAAAACTATGCCTTGTTCTAAAGCTCTTTGGGAACCGCTTGCGTAGCCCCACACACCTGGGGGCTGCAGGCTTTCCTGCTCTCTTCAGCCTCAGAAGAACCGTTTCGGCCTTGGCGCCGCTCCAGGCCCAAAAATGGCCATATGTCTGGAGATTGGTTCCATGCCCAAAGAGCCAGCAGGGAAAACTATGGCTTTTTCTAAAGCTCTTTGGGAACAGCTTCCGTAGCCCCACACACCTGGGGAATGCAGGCTTTCCTGCTGCCTTCAGCCTCAAAACCACCCTTTCCCACTTGGCGCTGCTCCAGGCCCAAAAATGGCCATATGTCTGGAGACTGGTCCCTTTCCCAAAGAGCCAGCAGGGAAAACTATGCCTTGTTCTAAAGATCTTTGGGAACCGCTTGCGTAGCCCCACACACCTGGGGGCTGCAGGCTGTTCTCGCGCTTTCAGCCTCAAAACCACCCTTTCACACATGGCGTCACGCCAGGCACAAAAATGGCCATATGTCTGGAGGTTGGTCCCACGCCCAAAGAGCCAGCAGGGAAAACTATGCCTTGTTCTAAAGCTCTTTGGGAACCGCTTTCGTAGCCCCACAGACCTGGGGGCTGCAAGCTGTTCTCGCGCTTTCAGACTCAAAACCACCCTTTCCCACATGGCGTCACGCCAGGCACAAAAATGGCCATATGTCTGGAGACTGGTCCCTTTCCCAAAGAGCCAGCAGGGAAAACTATGCCTTGTTCTAAAGCTCTTTGGGAACCGCTTGCGTAGCCCCACACACCTGGGGGCTGCAGGCTTTCCTGCTGCCTTCAGCCTCAAAAGCACCCTTTCCCACTTGCTGCCGCGCCAGGCCCAAAAATGGCCATATGTCTGGAGATTGGTCCCACGCCCAAAGAGCCAGCAGGGAAAACTATGCCTTGTTCTAAAGCTCTATGGGAACCGCTTGCGTAGCCCCACAGACCTGGGGGCTGCAGGCTTTTCTCGCGCTTTCAGCCTCAAAACAACCCTTTCCCACATGGCGTCACGCCAGGCCCAAAAATGGCCATATGTCTGGAGATTGGTCCCACGCCCAAAGAGCCAGCAGGGAAAACTATGCCTTATTCTAAAGCTCTTTGGGAACCGCTTGCATAGCCCCACACACGTGGGGGCTGCAGGCTTTCCTGCTGACTTCAGCCTCCAAACACCCCTTTCCCATTTGGCCCCGCGCCAGGCCCAAAAATGGCCATATGTCTGGAGACTGGTCCCACGCCCAAGAGCCAGCATGGAAAACTATGCCTTGTTCTAAAGCTCTTTGGGAACCGCTTGCGTAGCCCCACACACCTGGGGGCTGCAGGCTTTCCTGCTCTCTTCAGCCTCAGAAGAACCCTTTCGGCCTTGGCGCCGCGCCAGGCCCAAAAATGGCCATATGTCTGGAGATTGGTTCCATGCCCAAAGAGCCAGCAGGGAAAACTATGGCTTTTTCTAAAGCTCTTTGGGAACGGCTTCCGTAGCCCCACACACCTGGGGAATGCAGGCTTTCCTGCTGCCTTCAGCCTCAAAAGCACGCTTTCCGACTTGGCGCCGCGCCAGGCCCAAAAATGGCCATATGTCTGGAGACTGGTCCCACACCCAAAGAGCCAGCAGGGAAAACTATGCCTTGTTCTAAAGCTCTTTGGGAACCGCTTGCGTAGCCCCACACAAACTGGGGGCTGCAGGCTTTTCTCGCGCTTTCAGCCTCAAAACCACCCTTTCCCACTTGGCGCTGCTCCAGGCCCAAAAATGGCCATATGTCTGGAGACTGGTCCCTTTCCCAAAGAGCCAGCAGGGAAAACTATGCCTTGTTCTAAAGATCTTTGGGAACCTCTTGCGTAGCCCCACAGACCTGGGGGCTGCAGGCTGTTCTCGCGCTTTCAGCCTCAAAACCACCCTTTCACACATGGCGTCACGCCAGGCACAAAAATGGCCATATGTCTGGAGGTTGGTCCCACGCCCAAAGAGCCAGCAGGGAAAACTATGCCTTGTTCTAAAGCTCTTTGGGAACCGCTTGCGTAGCCCCACACAAACTGGGGGCTGCAGGCTTTTCTCGCGCTTTCAGCCTCAAAACCACCCTTTCCCACTTGGCGCTGCTCCAGGCCCAAAAATGGCCATATGTCTGGAGACTGGTCCCTTTCCCAAAGAGCCAGCAGGGAAAACTATGCCTTGTTCTAAAGATCTTTGGGAACCTCTTGCGTAGCCCCACAGACCTGGGGGCTGCAGGCTGTTCTCGCGCTTTCAGCCTCAAAACCACCCTTTCACACATGGCGTCACGCCAGGCACAAAAATGGCCATATGTCTGGAGGTTGGTCCCACGCCCAAAGAGCCAGCAGGGAAAACTATGCCTTGTTCTAAAGCTCTTTGGGAACCGCTTGCGTAGCCCCACACACCTGGGGGCTGCAGGCTTTCCTGCTGCCTTCAGCCTCAAAACCACCCTTTCCCACTTGGCGCCGCGCCAGGCCCAAAAATGGCCATATGTCTGGAGATTGGTCCCACGCCCAAAGAGCCAGCAGGGAAAACTATGCCTTGTTCTAAAGCTCTTTGGGAACCGCTTGCGTAGCCCCACACACCTGGGGGCTGCAGGCTTTCCTGCTGCCTTCAGCCTCAAAACCACCCTTTCCCACTTGGCGCCACGCCAGGCACAAAAATGGCCATATGTCTGGAGACTGGTCCCACGCCCAAAGAGCCAGCAGGGAAAACTATGCCTTGTTCTAAAGCTCTTTGGGAACCGCTTGCGTAGCCCCACACACCTGGGGGCTGCAGGCTTTCCTGCTGCCTTCAGCCTCAAAACCACCCTTTCGCACTTGGCGCCGCGCCAGGCCCAAAAATGGCCGTATGTCTGGAGATTGGTTCCATGCCCAAAGAGCCAGCAGGGAGAACTATGGCTTTTTCTAAAGCTCTTTGGGAACGGCTTCCGTAGCCCCACACAAACTGGGGGCTGCAGGCTTTTCTCGCGCTTTCAGCCTCAAAACCACCCTTTCCCACTTGGCGCTGCTCCAGGCCCAAAAATGGCCATATGTCTGGAGACTGGTCCCACACCCAAAGAGCCAGCAGGGAAAACTATGCCTTGTTCTAAAGATCTTTGGGAACCGCTTGCGTAGCCCCACACACCTGGGGGCTGCAGGCTGTTCTCGCGCTTTCAGCCTCAAAACCACCCTTTCACACATGGCGTCACGCCAGGCACAAAAATGGCCATATGTCTGGAGACTGGTCCCACGCCCAAAGAGCCAGCAGGGAAAACTATGCCTTGTTCTAAAGCTCTTTGGGAACCGCTTGCGTAGCCCCACACACCTGGGGGCTGCAGGCTTTCCTGCTGCCTTCAGCCTCAAAACCACCCTTTCCCACTTGGTGCCGCGCCAGGCCCAAAAATGGCCATATGTCTGGAGATTGGTCCCTTTCCCAAAGAGCCAGCAGGGAAAACTATGCCTTGTACTAAAGCTCTTTGGGAACTGCTTGCGTAGCCCCACACACCTGGGGGCTGCAGGCATTCCTGCTGCCTTCAGCCTCAAAACCACCCTTTCCCACATGGCGCCATGCCAGGCACAAAAATGGCCATATGTCTGGAGACTGGTCCCACGCCCAAGAGCCAGCAGGGAAAACTATGCCTTGTTCTAAAGCTCTTTGGGAACCGCTTGCGTAGCCCCACACACCTGGGGGCTGCAGGCTTTCCTGCTGCCTTCAGCCTCAAAACCACCCTTTCCCACTTGGCGCCGCGCCAGGCCCAAAAATGGCCATATGTCTGGAGACTGGTCCCACACCCAAAGAGCCAGCAGGGAAAACTATGCCTTGTTCTAAAGCTCTTTGGGAACCGCTTGCGTAGCCCCACAGACCTGGGGGCTGCAGGCTTTTCTCGCGCTTTCAGCCTCAAAACAACCCTTTCCCTCATGGCGTCACGAAAGGCACAAAAATGGCCATATGTCTGGAGGTTGGTCCCACGCCCAAAGAGCCAGCAGGGAAAACTATGGCTTTTTCTAAAGCTCTTTGGGAACCGCTTGCGTAGCCCCACACACCTGGGGGCTGCAGGCTTTCCTGCTGCCTTCAGCCTCAAAACCACCCTTTCCCACTTGGCGCCAAGCCAGGCACAAAAATGGCCATATGTCTGGAGACTGGTCCCACGCCCAAAGAGCCAGCAGGGAAAACTATGCCTTGTTCTAAAGCTCTTTGGGAACCGCTTGCGTAGCCCCACACACCTGGGGGCTGCAGGCTTTCCTGCTGCCTTCAGCCTCAATACCACCCTTTCCCACTTGGCGTCACGCCAGGCCCAAAAATGGCCATATGTCTGGAGACTGGTCCCACGCCCAAAGAGCCAGCAGGGAAAACTATGCCTTGTTCTAAAGCTCTTTGGGAACCGCTTGCGTAGCCCCACACACCTGGGGGCTGCAGGCTTTCCTGCTGCCTTCAGCCTCAAAACCACCCTTTCCCACTTGACGCCGCGCCAGGCCCAAAAATGGCCATATGTCTGGAGACTGGTCCCACGCCCAAAGAGCCAGCAGGGAAAACTATGCCTTGTTCTAAAGCTCTTTGGGAACCGCTTGCGTAGCCCCACACACCTAAGAGCTGCAGGCTTTCCTGCTGCCTTCAGCCTCAAAACCACCCTTTCCCACTTGGCGCCGCGCCAGGACCAAAAATGGCCATATGTCTGGAGACTGGTCCCACGCCCAAAGAGCCAGCAGGGAAAACTATGCCTTGTTCTAAAGCTCTTTGGGAACCGCTTGCGTAGCCCCACACACCTGGGGGCTGCAGGCATTCCTGCTGCCTTCAGCCTCAAAACCACCCTTTCCCACTTGGCGCCACGGCAGGCACAAAAATGGCCATATGTCTGGAGACTGGTCCCACGCCCAAGAGCCAGCAGGGAAAACTATGCCTTGTACTAAAGCTATTTGGGAACCGTTTGCGTAGCCCCACAGACCTGGGGGCTGCAGGCTTTCCTGCTGCCTTCAGCCTCAAAACAACCCTTTCCCATTTGGCCCTGCGCCAGGCCCAAAAATGGCCATATGTCTGGAGACTGGTCCCTTTCCCAAAGAGCCAGCAGGGAAAACTATGCCTTGTTCTAAAGCTCTTTGGGAACCGCTTGCGTAGCCCCACACACCTGGGGGCTGCAGGCTTTCCTGCTGCCTTCAGCCTCAAAACCACCCTTTCCCACATGGCGTCACGCCAGGCAGAAAAATGGCCATATGTCTGGAGACTGGTCCCACGCCCAAATAGCCAGCAGGGAAAACTATGCCTTGTACTAAAGCTCTTTGGGAACCTCTTGCGTAGCCCCACACACCTGGGGGCTGGAGGCTTTCCTGCTCTCTTCAGCCTCAAAAGCACGCTTTTCCACTTGGCGCCGCGCCAGGCCCAAAAATGGCCATATGTCTGGAGACTGGTCCCACGCCGAAAGAGCCAGCAGGGAAAACTATGCCTTGTTCTAAAGCTCTTTGGGAACCGCTTCCGTAGCCCCACAGACCTGGGGGCTGCAGGCTTTCCTGCTGCCTTCAGCCTCAAAACCACCCTTTCCCACATGGCCCCGCGCCAGGCACAAAAATGGCCAAATGGCTGGAGACTGGTCCCACGCCCAAAGAGCCAGCAGGGAAAACTATGCCTTGTTCTAAAGCTCTTTGGGAACCGCTTGCGTAGCCCCACAGACCTGGGGGCTGCAGGCTTTCCTGCTCTCTTCAGCCTCAGAAGAACCCTTTCGCACTTGGCGCCGCGCCAGGCCCAAAAATGGCCATATGTCTGGAGACTGGTCCAACGCCCAAAGAGCCAGCAGGGAAAACTATTCCTTATTCTAAAGCTCTTTGGGAACCGCTGGCGTAGCCCCACACAAACTGGGGGCTGCAGGCTTTTCTCGCGCTTTCAGCCTCAAAACCACCCTTTCCCACTTGGCGATGCGCCAGGCACAAAAATGGCCATATGTCTGGAGACTGGTCCCTTTCCCAAAGAGCCAGCAGGGAAAACTATGCCTTGTTCTAAAGCTCTTTGGGAACCGCTTGCGTAGCCCCACACAAACTGGGGGCTGCAGGCTTTCCTGCTGCCTTCAGCCTCAAAACCACCCTTTCACACATGGCGTCACGCCAGGCACAAAAATGGCCATATGTCTGGAGACTGGTCCCACGCCCAAAGAGCCAGCAGGGAAAACTATGCCTTATTCTAAAGCTCTTTGGGAACCGCTGGCGTAGCCCCACACAAACTGGGGGCTGCAGGCTTTTCTTGCGCTTTCAGCCTCAAAACCACCCTTCCCACTTGGTGATGCGCCAGGCCCAAAAATGGCCATATGTCTGGAGACTGGTCCAACGCCCAAAGAGCCAGCAGGGAAAACTATGCCTTGTTCTAAAGCTCTTTGGGAACCGCTTGCGTAGCCCCACACACCTAAGAGCTGCAGGCTTTCCTGCTGCCTTCAGCCTCAACACCACCCTTTCCCACTTGGCGCCGCGCCAGGCCCAAAAATGGCCATATGTCTGGAGACTGGTCCCACGCCCAAAGAGCCAGCAGGGAAAACTATGCCTTGTTCTAAAGCTCTTTGGGAACCGCTTGCGTAGCCCCACACACCTGGGGGCTGCAGGCTTTCCTGCTCTCTTCAGCCTCAGAAGAACCCTTTCGCACTTGGCGCCGCGCCAGGCCCAAAAATGGCCATATGTCTGGAGACTGGTCCCACGCCCAAAGAGCCAGCAGGGAAAACTATGCCTTATTCTAAAGCTCTGTGGGAACCGCTGGCGTAGCCCCACACACCTGGGGGCTGCAGGCTTTCCTGCTGCCTTCAGCCTCAAAACCACCCTTTCCCACTTGGCGCCGCGCCAGGCCCAAAAATGGCCATATGTCTGGAGACTGGTCCCTTTCCCAAAGAGCCAGCAGGGAAAACTATGCCTTGTTCTAAAGCTCTTTGGGAACCGCTTGCGTAGCCCCACACAAACTGGGGGCTGCAGGCTTTTCTCGCGCTTTCAGCCTCAAAACCACCCTTTCACACATGGCGTCACGCCAGGCCCAAAAATGGCCATATGTCTGGAGACTGGTCCCACGCCCAAAGAGCCAGCAGGGAAAACTATGCCTTGTTCTAAAGCGCTTTGGGAACCGCTTGCGTAGCCCCACAGACCTGGGGGCTGCAGGCTTTCCTGCTGCCTTCAGCCTCAAAACCACCCTTTCCCACTTGGCGCCGCGCCAGGCCCAAAAATGGCCATATGTCTGGAGACTGGTCCCACGCCCAAAGAGCCAGCAGGGAAAACTATGCCTTGTTCTAAAGCTCTTTGGGAACCGCTTGCGTAGCCCCACACACCTGGGGGCTGCAGGCTTTCCTGCTCTCTTCAGCCTCAGAAGAACCCTTCGCACTTGGCGCCGCGCCAGGCACAAAAATGGCCATATGTCTGGAGACTGGTCCCACGCCGAAAGAGCCAGCAGGGAAAACTATGCCTTATTCTAAAGCTCTTTGGGAACCGCTGGCGTAGCCCCACACAAACTGGGGGCTGCAGGCTTTTCTTGCGCTTTCAGCCTCAACACCACCCTTTCCCACTTGGTGATGCGCCAGGCCCAAAAATGGCCATATGTCTGGAGACTGGTCCCACGCCCAAAGAGCCAGCAGGGAAAACTATGCCTTGTTCTAAAGCTCTTTGGGAACCGCTTGCGTAGCCCCACACACCTGGGGGCTGCAGGCTTTCCTGCTCTCTTCAGCCTCAGAAGAACCCTTCGCACTTGGCGCCGCGCCAGGCACAAAAATGGCCATATGTCTGGAGACTGGTCCCACGCCCAAAGAGCCAGCAGGGAAAACTATGCCTTGTTCTAAAGCTCTTTGGGAACCTCTGGCGTAGCCCCACACAAACTGGGGGCTGCAGGCTTTTCTTGCGCTTTCAGCCTCAAAACCACCCTTTCCAACTTGGCGATGCGCCAGGCACAAAAATGGCCAAATGTCTGGAGACTGGTCCCACGCCCAAAGAGCCAGCAGGGAAAACTATGCCTTGTTCTAAAGCTCTTTGGGAACCGCTTGCGTAGCCTTACACACCTAAGAGCTGCAGGCTTTCCTGCTGCCTTCAGCCTCAACACCACCCTTTCCCACTTGGCGCCGCGCCAGGCCCAAAAATGGCCATATGTCTGGAGACTGGTCCCACGCCCAAAGAGCCAGCAGGGAAAACTATGCCTTGTTCTAAAGCTCTTTGGGAACCGCTTGCGTAGCCCCACACACCTGGGGGCTGCAGGCTTTCCTGCTCTCTTCAGCCTCAGAAGAACCCTTTCGCACTTGGCGCCGCGCCAGGCCCAAAAATGGCCATATGTCTGGAGATTGGTTCCATGCCCAAAGAGCCAGCAGGGAAAACTATGGCTTTTTCTAAAGCTCTTTGGGAAACGCTTGCGTAGCCCCACACACCTGGGGGCTGCAGGCTTTCCTGCTGCCTTCAGCCTCAAAACCACCCTTTCCCACTTGGCGCCGCGCCAGGCCCAAAAATGGCCATATGTCTGGAGACTGGTCCCACGCCCAAAGAGCCAGCAGGGAAAACTATGGCTTTTTCTAAAGCTCTTTGGGAACCGCTTGCGTAGCCCCACACAAACAGGGGGCTGCAGGCTTTTCTTGCGCTTTCAGCCTCAAAACCACCCTTTCCCACTTGGCGATGCGCCAGGTCCAAAAATGGCCATATGTCTGGAGACTGGTCCAACGCCCAAAGAGCCAGCAGGGAAAACTATGCCTTGTTCTAAAGCTCTTTGGGAACCGCTTGCGTAGCCTTACACACCTAAGAGCTGCAGGCTTTCCTGCTGCCTTCAGCCTCAAAACCACCCTTTCCCACTTGGCGCCAAGCCAGGCATAAATATGGCCATATTTCTGGAGATTGGTCCCACGCCCAAAGAGCCAGCAGGGAAAAGTATGCCTTGTTCTAAAGCTCTTTGGGAACCGCTTGCGTAGCCCCACACACCTGGGGGGTGCGGGCTTTCCTGCTGCCTTCAGCCTCAAAACCACCCTTTCCCACTTGGCGCCACGCCAGGCCCAAAAATGGCCATATGTCTGGAGACTGGTCCCACGCCGAAAGAGCCAGCAGGGAAAACTATGCCTTGTTCTAAAGCTCTTTGGGAACCGCTTGCGTAGCCCCACACACCTGGGGGCTGCAGGCTTTCCTGCTGCCTTCAGCCTCCAAACACCCCTTTCCCATTTGGTCCCGCGCCAGGCCCAAAAATGGCCATATGTCTGGAGACTGGTCCCACGCCCAAAGAGCCAGCAGGGAAAACTATGCCTTGTTCTAAAGCTCTTTGGGAACCGCTTCCGTAGCCCCACACACCTGGGGGATGCAGGCTTTTCTCGCGCTTTCAGCCTCAAAACCACCCTTTCCCTCATGGCGTCACGCCAGGCACAAAAATGGCCATATTTCTGGAGGTTGGTCCCACGCCCAAAGAGCCAGCAGGGAAAACTATGCCTTGTTCTAAAGCTCTTTGGGAACGGCTTGCGTAGCCCCACACACCTGGGGGCTGCAGGCTTTCCTGCTGCCTTCACCCTCAAAACCACCCTTTCCCACTTGACGCCGCGCCAGGCACAAAAATGGCCATATGTCTGGAGACTGGTCCCACGCCCAAAGAGCCAGCAGGGAAAACTATGCCTTGTTCTAAAGCTCTTTGGGAACCGCTTGCGTAGCCCCACACACCTGGGGGCTGCAGGCATTCCTGCTGCCTTCAGCCTCAAAACCACCCTTTCCCACTTGGCGCCACGCCAGGCACAAAAATGGCCATATGTCTGGAGACTGGTCCCACGCCCAAGAGCCAGCAGGGAAAACTATGCCTTGTTCTAAAGCTCTTTGGGAACCGCTTGCGTAGCCCCACACACCTGGGGGCTGCAGGCTTTTCTCGCGCTTTCAGCCTCAAAACAACCCTTTCCCACATGGCGTCACTCAAGGCACAAAAATAGCCATATGTCTGGAGATTGGTCCCACACCCAAAGAGCCAGCAGGGAAAACTATGCCTTGTACTAAAGCTCTTTGGGAACCGCTTGCATAGCCCCACACACCTGGGGGCTGCAGGCATTCCTGCTGCCTTCAGCCTCAAAACCACCCTTTCCCACATGGCCCCGCGCCAGGCCCAAAAATGGCCATATGTCTGGAGACTGGTCCCTTTCCCAAAGAGCCAGCAGGGAAAACTATGCCTTGTTCTAAAGCTCTTTGGGAACCGCTTGCGTAGCCCCACACACCTAAGAGCTGCAGGCTTTCCTGCTGCCTTCAGCCTCAACACCACCCTTTCCCACTTGGCGCCGCGCCAGGCCCAAAAATGGCCATATGTCTGGAGACTGGTCCCACGCCCAAAGAGCCAGCAGGGAAAACTATGCCTTGTTCTAAAGCTCTTTGGGAACCGCTTGCGTAGCCCCACACACCTGGGGGCTGCAGGCTTTCCTGCTCTCTTCAGCCTCAGAAGAACCCTTTCGCACTTGGCGCCGCGCCAGGCCCAAAAATGGCCATATGTCTGGAGACTGGTCCCACGCCCAAAGAGCCAGCAGGGAAAACTATGCCTTATTCTAAAGCTCTGTGGGAACCGCTGGCGTAGCCCCACACACCTGGGGGGTGCAGGCTTTCCTGCTGCCTTCAGCCTCAAAACCACCCTTTCCCACTTGGCGCCACGCCAGGCACAAAAATGGCCATATGTCTGGAGACTGGTCCCACGCCCAAAGAGCCAGCAGGGAAAACTATGCCTTGTTCTAAAGCTCTTTGGGAACCGCTTGCGTAGCCCCACACAAACTGGGGGCTGCAGGACTTTCTCGCGCTTTCAGCCTCAAAACCACCCTTTCACACATGGCGTCACGCCAGGCCCAAAAATGGCCATATGTCTGGAGACTGGTCCCACGCCCAAAGAGCCAGCAGGGAAAACTATGCCTTGTTCTAAAGCGCTTTGGGAACCGCTTGCGTAGCCCCACACACCTGGGGGCTGCAGGCTTTCCTGCTGCCTTCAGCCTCAAAACCACCCTTTCCCACTTGGCGCCGCGCCAGGCCCAAAAATGGCCATATGTCTGGAGACTGGTCCCACGCCCAAAGAGCCAGCAGGGAAAACTATGCCTTGTTCTAAAGCTCTTTGGGAACCGCTTGCGTAGCCCCAAACACCTGGGGGCTGCAGGCTTTCCTGCTCTCTTCAGCCTCAGAAGAACCCTTCGCACTTGGCGCCGCGCCAGGCACAAAAATGGCCATATGTCTGGAGACTGGTCCCACGCCCAAAGAGCCAGCAGGGAAAACTATGCCTTATTCTAAAGCTCTTTGGGAACCGCTTGCGTAGCCTTACACACCTAAGAGCTGCAGGCTTTCCTGCTGCCTTCAGCCTCAAAAGCACCCTTTCCCACTTGGCGCCAAGCCAGGCATAAATATGGCCATATTTCTGGAGATTGGTCCCACGCCCAAAGAGCCAGCAGGGAAAAGTATGCCTTGTTCTAAAGCTCTTTGGGAACCGCTTGCGTAGCCCCACACACCTGGGGGGTGCGGGCTTTCCTGCTGCCTTCAGCCTCAAAACCACACTTTCCCACTTGGCGCCACGCCAGGCCCAAAAATGGCCATATGTCTGGAGACTGGTCCCACGCCCAAAGAGCCAGCAGGGAAAACTATGCCTTGTTCTAAAGCTCCTTGGGAACTGCTTGCGTAGCCCCACACACCTGGGGGCTGCAGGCTTTCCTGCTGCCTTCAGCCTCCCAACACCCCTTTCCCATTTGGCCCCGCGCCAGGCCCAAAAATGGCCATATGTCTGGAGACTGGTCCCACGCCCAAAGAGGCAGCAGGGAAAACTATGCCTTGTTCTAAAGCTCTTTGGGAACCGCTTGCGTAGCCCCACACACCTGGGGGCTGCAGGCTTTTCTCGCGCTTTCAGCCTCAAAACCACCCTTTCCCTCATGGCGTCACGCCAGGCACAAAAATGGCCATATTTCTGGAGGTTGGTCCCACGCCCAAAGAGCCAGCAGGGAAAACTATGCCTTGTTCTAAAGCTCTTTGGGAACCGCTTGCGTAGCCCCACACACCTGGGGGCTGCAGGCTTTTCTCGCGCTTTCAGCCTCAAAACCACCCTTTCCCTCATGGCGTCACGCCAGGCACAAAAATGGCCATATTTCTGGAGGTTGGTCCCACGCCCAAAGAGCCAGCAGGGAAAACTATGCCTTGTTCTAAAGCTCTTTGGGAACCGCTTGCGTAGCCCCACACACCTGGGGGCTGCAGGCTTTCCTGCTGCCTTCAGCCTCAAAACCACCCTTTCCCACTTGACGCCGCGCCAGGCACAAAAATGGCCATATGTCTGGAGACTGGTCCCACGCCCAAAGAGCCAGCAGGGAAAACTATGCCTTGTTCTAAAGCTCTTTGGGAACCGCTTGCGTAGCCCCACACACCTGGGGGCTGCAGGCATTCCTGCTGCCTTCAGCCTCAAAACCACCCTTTCCCACTTGGCGCCACGCCAGGCACAAAAATGGCCATATGTCTGGAGACTGGTCCCACGCCCAAGAGCCAGCAGGGAAAACTATGCCTTGTTCTAAAGCTCTTTGGGAACCGCTTGCGTAGCCCCACACACCTGGGGGCTGCAGGCTTTTCTCGCGCTTTCAGCCTCAAAACAACCCTTTCCCACATGGCGTCACTCCAGGCACAAAAATAGCCATATGTCTGGAGATTGGTCCCACACCCAAAGAGCCAGCAGGGAAAACTATGCCTTGTACTAAAGCTCTTTGGGAACCGCTTGCATAGCCCCACACACCTGGGGGCTGCAGGCATTCCTGCTGCCTTCAGCCTCAAAACCACCCTTTCCCACATGGCCCCGCGCCAGGCCCAAAAATGGCCATATGTCTGGAGACTGGTCCCACGCCCAAAGAGCCAGCAGGGAAAACTATGCCTTGTTCTAAAGCTCTTTGGGAACCGCTTGCGTAGCCCCACACACCTGGGGGCTGCAGGCTTTCCTGCTGCCTTCAGCCTCCAAACACCCCTTTCCCATTTGGCCCCGCGCCAGGCCCAAAAATGGCCATATGTCTGGAGACTGGTCCCTTTCCCAAAGAGCCAGCAGGGAAAACTATGCCTTGTTCTAAAGCTCTTTGGGAACCGCTGGCGTAGCCCCACACAAACTGGGGGCTGCAGGCTTTTCTTGCGCTTTCAGCCTCAAAACCACCCTTTCCCACTTGGTGATGCGCCAGGCACAAAAATGGCCATATGTCTGGAGACTGGTCCCACGCCCAAAGAGCCAGCAGGGAAAACTATGCCTTGTTCTAAAGCTCTTTGGGAACCGCTTCCGTAGCCCCACACACCTGGGGGCTGCAGGCTTTCCTGCTGCCTTCAGCCTCAAAACCACCCTTTCCCACTTGACGCCGCGCCAGGCACAAAAATGGCCATATGTCTGGAGACTGGTCCCACGCCCAAAGAGCCAGCAGGGAAAACTATGCCTTGTTCTAAAGCTCTTTGGGAACCGCTTGCGTAGCCCCACACACCTGGGGGCTGCAGGCATTCCTGCTGCCTTCAGCCTCAAAACCACCCTTTCCCACTTGGCGCCACGCCAGGCACAAAAATGGCCATATGTCTGGAGACTGGTCCCACGCCCAAGAGCCAGCAGGGAAAACTATGCCTTGTTCTAAAGCTCTTTGGGAACCGCTTGCGTAGCCCCACACACCTGGGGGCTGCAGGCTTTTCTCGCGCTTTCAGCCTCAAAACAACCCTTTCCCACATGGCGTCACTCCAGGCACAAAAATAGCCATATGTCTGGAGATTGGTCCCACACCCAAAGAGCCAGCAGGGAAAACTATGCCTTGTACTAAAGCTCTTTGGGAACCGCTTGCATAGCCCCACACACCTGGGGGCTGCAGGCATTCCTGCTGCCTTCAGCCTCAAAACCACCCTTTCCCACATGGCCCCGCGCCAGGCCCAAAAATGGCCATATGTCTGGAGACTGGTCCCACGCCCAAAGAGCCAGCAGGGAAAACTATGCCTTGTTCTAAAGCTCTTTGGGAACCGCTTGCGTAGCCCCACACACCTGGGGGCTGCAGGCTTTCCTGCTGCCTTCAGCCTCCAAACACCCCTTTCCCATTTGGCCCCGCGCCAGGCCCAAAAATGGCCATATGTCTGGAGACTGGTCCCTTTCCCAAAGAGCCAGCAGGGAAAACTATGCCTTGTTCTAAAGCTCTTTGGGAACCGCTGGCGTAGCCCCACACAAACTGGGGGCTGCAGGCTTTTCTTGCGCTTTCAGCCTCAAAACCACCCTTTCCCACTTGGTGATGCGCCAGGCACAAAAATGGCCATATGTCTGGAGACTGGTCCCACGCCCAAAGAGCCAGCAGGGAAAACTATGCCTTGTTCTAAAGCTCTTTGGGAACCGCTTGCGTAGCCCCACAGACCTGCGGGCTGCAGGCTTTCCTGCTGCCTTCAGCCTCAACACCACCCTTTCCCACTTGGCGCCGCGCCAGGCCCAAAAATGGCCATATGTCTGGAGACTGGTCCCACGCCCAAAGAGCCAGCAGGGAAAACTATGCCTTGTTCTAAAGCTCTTTGGGAACCGCTTGCGTAGCCCCACACACCCGGGGGCTGCAGGCTTTCCTGCTCTCTTCAGCCTCAGAAGAACCCTTTCGCACTTGGCGCCGCGCCAGGCCCAAAAATGGCCATATGTCTGGAGACTGGTCCCACGCCCAAAGAGCCAGCAGGCAAAACTATGCCTTATTCTAAAGCTCTGTGGGAACCGCTGGCGTAGCCCCACACACCTGGCGGGTGCAGGCTTTCCTGCTGCCTTCAGCCTCAAAACCACCCTTTCCCACTTGGCGTCACGCCAGGCACAAAAATGGCCATATGTCTGGAGACTGGTCCCACGCCCAAAGAGCCAGCAGGGAAAACTATGCCTTGTTCTAAAGCTCTTTGGGAACCGCTTGCGTAGCCCCACACAAACTGGGGGCTGCAGGCTTTTCTCGCGCTTTCAGCCTCAAAACCACCCTTTCACACATGGCGTCACGCCAGGCCCAAAAATGGCCATATGTCTGGAGACTGGTCCCACGCCCAAAGAGCCAGCAGGGAAAACTATGCCTTGTTCTAAAGCGCTTTGGGAACCGCTTGCGTAGCCCCACAGACCTGGGGGCTGCAGGCTTTCCTGCTGCCTTCAGCCTCAAAACCACCCTTTCCCACTTGGCGCCGCGCCAGGCCCAAAAATGGCCATATGTCTGGAGACTGGTCCCACGCCCAAAGAGCCAGCAGGGAAAACTATGCCTTGTTCTAAAGCTCTTTGGGAACCGCTTGCGTAGCCCCACACACCTGGGGGCTGCAGGCTTTCCTGCTCTCTTCAGCCTCAGAAGAACCCTTCGCACTTGGCGCCGCGCCAGGCACAAAAATGGCCATATGTCTGGAGACTGGTCCCACGCCCAAAGAGCCAGCAGGGAAAACTATGCCTTATTCTAAAGCTCTTTGGGAACCGCTGGCGTAGCCCCACACAAACTGGGGGCTGCAGGCTTTTCTTGCGCTTTCAGCCTCAAAACCACCCTTTCCCACTTGGCGATGCGCCAGGCACAAAAATGGCCATATGTCTGGAGACTGGACCAACACCCAAAGAGCCAGCAGGGAAAACTATGCCTTGTTCTAAAGCTCTTTGGGAACCGCTTGCGTAGCCTTACACACCTAAGAGCTGCAGGCTTTCCTGCTGCCTTCTGCCTCAACACCACCCTTTCCCACTTGGCGCCGCGCCAGGCCCAAAAATGGCCATATGTCTGGAGACTGGTCCCACGCCCAAAGAGCCAGCAGGGAAAACTATGCCTTGTTCTAAAGCTCTTTGGGAACCGCTTGCGTAGCCCCACACACCTGGGGGCTGCAGGCTTTCCTGCTCTCTTCAGCCTCAGAAGAACCCTTTCGCACTTGGCGCCGCGCCAGGCACAAAAATGGCCATATGTCTGGAGATTGGTTCCATGCCCAAAGAGCCAGCAGGGAAAACTATGGCTTTTTCTAAAGCTCTTTGGGAAACGCTTGCGTAGCCCCACACACCTGGGGGCTGCAGGCTTTCCTGCTGCCTTCAGCCTCAAAACCACCCTTTCCCACTTGGCGCCGCGCCAGGCCCAAAAATGGCCATATGTCTGGAGACTGGTCCCACGCCCAAAGAGCCAGCAGGGAAAACTATGCCTTGTTCTAAAGCTCTTTGGGAACCGCTTGCGTAGCCCCACACAAACAGGGGGCTGCAGGCTTTTCTTGCGCTTTCAGCCTCAAAACACCCCTTTCCCACTTGGCGATGCGCCAGGCCCAAAAATGGCCATATGTCTGGAGACTGGTCCCACGCCCAAAGAGCCAGCAGGGAAAACTATGCCTTGTTCTAAAGCTCTTTGGGAACCGCTTGCGTAGCCTTACACACCTAAGAGCTGCAGGCTTTCCTGCTGCCTTCAGCCTCAAAACCACCCTTTCCCACTTGGCGCCAAGCCAGGCATAAATATGGCCATATTTCTGGAGATTGGTCCCACGCCCAAAGAGCCAGCAGGGAAAAGTATGCCTTGTTCTAAAGCTCTTTGGGAACCGCTTGCGTAGCCCCACACACCTGGGGGGTGCGGGCTTTCCTGCTGCCTTCAGCCTCAAAACCACCCTTTCCCACTTGGCGCCACGCCAGGCCCAAAAATGGCCATATGTCTGGAGACTGGTCCCACGCCCAAAGAGCCAGCAGGGAAAACTATGCCTTGTTCTAAAGCTCTTTGGGAACCGCTTGCGTAGCCCCACACACCTGGGGGCTGCAGGCTTTCCTGCTGCCTTCAGCCTCAAAACACCCCTTTCCCATTTGGCCCCGCGCCAGGCCCAAAAATGGCCATATGTCTGGAGACTGGTCCCTTTCCCAAAGAGCCAGCAGGGAAAACTATGCCTTGTTCTAAAGCTCTTTGGGAACCGCTTGCGTAGCCCCACACACCTGGGGGCTGCAGGCTTTTCTCGCGCTTTCAGCCTCAAAACCACCCTTTCCCTCATGGCGTCACGCCAGGCACAAAAATGGCCATATTTCTGGAGGTTGGTCCCACGCCCAAAGAGCCAGCAGGGAAAACTATGCCTTGTTCTAAAGCTCTTTGGGAACCGCTTGCGTAGCCCCACACACCTGGGGGCTGCAGGCTTTCCTGGCGCATTCAGCCTCAAAACCACCCTTTCCCACTTGACGCCGCGCCAGGCCCAAAAATGGCCATATGTCTGGAGACTGGTCCCACGCCCAAAGAGCCAGCAGGGAAAACTATGCCTTGTTCTAAAGCTCTTTGGGAACCACTTGCGTAGCCCCACACACCTGGGGGCTGCAGGCTTTCCTGCTGCCTTCAGCCTCAAAACCACCCTTTCCCACTTGGCGCCGCGCCAGGCCCAAAAATGGCCATATGTCTGGAGACTGGTCCCACGCCCAAAGAGCCAGCAGGGAAAACTATGCCTTGTTCTAAAGCTCTTTGGGAACCGCTGGCGTAGCCCCACACACCTGGGGGCTGCAGGCATTCCTGCTGCCTTCAGCCTCAAAACCACCCTTTCCCACTTGGCGCCACGCCAGGCACAAAAATGGCCATATGTCTGGAGACTGGTCCCACGCCCAAGAGCCAGCAGGGAAAACTATGCCTTCTTCTAAAGCTATTTGGGAACCGCTTGCGTAGCCCCACACACCTGGGGGCTGCAGGCTTTCCAGCTGCCTTCAGCCTCCAAACACCCCTTTCCCATTTGGCCCCGCGCCAGGCCCAAAAATGGCCATATGTCTGGAGACTGGTCCCTTTCCCAAAGAGCCAGCAGGGAAAACTATGCCTTTTTCTAAAGCTCTTTGGGAACCGCTTGCGTAGCCCCACACAAACTGGGGGCTGCAGGCTTTTCTCGCGCTTTCAGCCTCAAAACAACCCTTTCCCACATGGCGTCACTCCAGGCACAAAAATAGCCATATGTCTGGAGATTGGTCCCACACCCAAAGAGCCAGCAGGGAAAACTATGCCTTGTACTAAAGCTCTTTGGGAACCGATTGCATAGCCCCACACACCTGGGGGCTGCAGGCATTCCTGCTGCCTTCAGCCTCAAAACCACCCTTTCCCACATGGCCCCGCGCCAGGCCCAAAAATGGCCATATGTCTGGAGACTGGTCCCACGCCCAAAGAGCCAGCAGGGAAAACTATGCCTTGTTCTAAAGCTCTTTGGGAACCGCTTGCGTAGCCCCACACACCTGGGGGCTGCAGGCTTTCCTGCTGACTTCAGCCTCCAAACACCCCTTTCCCATTTGGCCCCGCGCCAGGCCCAAAAATGGCCATATGTCTGGAGACTGGTCCCTTTCCCAAAGAGCCAGCAGGGAAAACTATGCCTTGTTCTAAAGCTCTTTGGGAACCGCTTGCATAGTCCCACACAAACTGGGGGCTGCAGGCTTTTCTCGCGCTTTCAGCCTCAAAACCACCCTTTCCCACTTGGCGCCTCGCCAGGCCCAAAAATGGCCATATGGCTGGAGACTGGTCCCACGCCCAAGAGCCAGCAGGGAAAACTATGCCTTCTTCTAAAGCTCTTTGGGAACCGCTTGCGTAGCCCCACACACCTGGGGGCTGCAGGCTTTCCTGCTGCCTTCAGCCTCAAAACCACCCTTTCCCACATGGCGTCACGCCAGGCCCAAAAATGGCCATATGTCTGGAGGTTGGTCCCACGCCCAAAGAGCCAGCAGGGAAAACTATGCCTTGTTCTAAAGCTCTTTGGGAACCGCTTGCGTAGCCCCACACACCTGGGGGCTACAGGCTTTCCTGCTCTCTTCAGCCTCAGAAGAACCCTTTCGGACTTGGCGCCGCGCCAGGCCCAAAAATGGCCATATGTCTGGAGATTGGTTCCATGCCCAAAGAGCCAGCAGGGAAAACTATGGCTTTTTCTAAAGCTCTTTGGGAACCGCTTCCGTAGCCCCACACACCTGGGGGATGCAGGCTTTCCTGCTGCCTTCAGCCTCAAAACCACCCTTTCCCACTTGGCGCCGCGCCAGGCCCAAAAATGGCCATATGTCTGGAGACTGGTCCCACGCCCAAAGAGCCAGCAGGGAAAACTATGCCTTGTTCTAAAGCTCTTTGGGAACCGCTTGCGTAGCCCCACACAAACAGGGGGCTGCAGGCTTTTCTTGCGCTTTCAGCCTCAAAACACCCCTTTCCCACTTGGCGATGCGCCAGGCCCAAAAATGGCCATATGTCTGGAGACTGGTCCCACGCCCAAAGAGCCAGCAGGGAAAACTATGCCTTGTTCTAAAGCTCTTTGGGAACCGCTTGCGTAGCCTTACACACCTAAGAGCTGCAGGCTTTCCTGCTGCCTTCAGCCTCAAAACCACCCTTTCCCACTTGGCGCCAAGCCAGGCATAAATATGGCCATATTTCTGGAGATTGGTCCCACGCCAAAAGAGCCAGCAGGGAAAAGTATGCCTTGTTCTAAAGCTCTTTGGGAACCGCTTGCGTAGCCCCACACACCTGGGGGGTGCGGGCTTTCCTGCTGCCTTCAGCCTCAAAACCACCCTTTCCCACTTGGCGCCACGCCAGGCCCAAAAATGGCCATATGTCTGGAGACTGGTCCCACGCCGAAAGAGCCAGCAGGGAAAACTATGCCTTGTTCTAAAGCTCTTTGGGAACCGCTTGCGTAGCCCCACACACCTGGGGGCTGCAGGCTTTCCTGCTGCCTTCAGCCTCAAAACACCCCTTTCCCATTTGGCCCCGCGCCAGGCACAAAAATGGCCATATGTCTGGAGACTGGTCCCACGCCCAAAGAGCCAGCAGGGAAAACTATGCCTTGTTCTAAAGCTCTTTGGGAACCGCTTGCGTAGCCCCACACACCTGGGGGCTGCAGGCTTTTCTCGCGCTTTCAGCCTCAAAACCACCCTTTCCCTCATGGCGTCACGCCAGGCACAAAAATGGCCATATTTCTGGAGGTTGGTCCCACGCCCAAAGAGCCAGCAGGGAAAACTATGCCTTGTTCTAAAGCTCTTTGGGAACCGCTTGCGTAGCCCCACACACCTGGGGGCTGCAGGCTTTCCTGGCGCATTCAGCCTCAAAACCACCCTTTCCCACTTGACGCCGCGCCAGGCCCAAAAATGGCCATATGTCTGGAGACTGGTCCCACGCCCAAAGAGCCAGCAGGGAAAACTATGCCTTGTTCTAAAGCTCTTTGGGAACCACTTGCGTAGCCCCACACACCTGGGGGCTGCAGGCTTTCCTGCTGCCTTCAGCCTCAAAACCACCCTTTCCCACTTGGCGCCACGCCAGGCACAAAAATGGCCATATGTCTGGAGACTGGTCCCACGCCCAAAGAGCCAGCAGGGAAAACTATGCCTTGTTCTAAAGCTCTTTGGGAACCGCTGGCGTAGCCCCACACACCTGGGGGCTGCAGGCATTCCTGCTGCCTTCAGCCTCAAAACCACCCTTTCCCACTTGGCGCCACGCCAGGCACAAAAATGGCCATATGTCTGGAGACTGGTCCCACGCCCAAGAGCCAGCAGGGAAAACTATGCCTTCTTCTAAAGCTCTTTGGGAACCGCTTGCGTAGCCCCACACACCTGGGGGCTGCAGGCTTTCCAGCTGCCTTCAGCCTCCAAACACCCCTTTCCCATTTGGCCCCGCGCCAGGCCCAAAAATGGCCATATGTCTGGAGACTGGTCCCTTTCCCAAAGAGCCAGCAGGGAAAACTATGCCTTGTTCTAAAGCTCTTTGGGAACCGCTTGCGTAGCCCCACACAAACTGGGGGCTGCAGGCTTTTCTCGCGCTTTCAGCCTCAAAACAACCCTTTCCCACATGGCGTCACTCCAGGCACAAAAATAGCCATATGTCTGGAGATTGGTCCCACACCCAAAGAGCCAGCAGGGAAAACTATGCCTTGTACTAAAGCTCTTTGGGAACCGATTGCATAGCCCCACACACCTGGGGGCTGCAGGCATTCCTGCTGCCGTCAGCCTCAAAACCACCCTTTCCCACATGGCCCCGCGCCAGGCCCAAAAATGGCCATATGTCTGGAGACTGGTCCCATGCCCAAAGAGCCAGCAGGGAAAACTATGCCTTGTTCTAAAGCTCTTTGGGAACCGCTTGCGTAGCCCCACACACCTGGGGGCTGCAGGCTTTCCTGCTGACTTCAGCCTCCAAACACCCCTTTCCCATTTGGCCCCGCGCCAGGCCCAAAAATGGCCATATGTCTGGAGACTGGTCCCTTTCCCAAAGAGCCAGCAGGGAAAACTATGCCTTGTTCTAAAGCTCTTTGGGAACCGCTTGCGTAGTCCCACACAAACTGGGGGCTGCAGGCTTTTCTCGCGCTTTCAGCCTCAAAACCACCCTTTCCCACTTGGCGCCTCGCCAGGCACAAAAATGGCCATATGGCTGGAGACTGGTCCCACGCCCAAGAGCCAGCAGGGAAAACTATGCCTTCTTCTAAAGCTCTTTGGGAACCGCTTGCGTAGCCCCACACACCTGGGGGCTGCAGGCTTTCCTGCTGCCTTCAGCCTCAAAACCACCCTTTCCCACATGGCGTCACGCCAGGCCCAAAAATGGCCATATGTCTGGAGGTTGGTCCCACGCCCAAAGAGCCAGCAGGGAAAACTATGCCTTGTTCTAAAGCTCTTTGGGAACCGCTTGCGTAGCCCCACACACCTGGGGGCTACAGGCTTTCCTGCTCTCTTCAGCCTCAGAAGAACCCTTTCGGACTTGGCGCCGCGCCAGGCCCAAAAATGGCCATATGTCTGGAGATTGGTTCCATGCCCAAAGAGCCAGCAGGGAAAACTATGGCTTTTTCTAAAGCTCTTTGGGAACCGCTTCCGTAGCCCCACACACCTGGGGGATGCAGGCTTTCCTGCTGCCTTCAGCCTCAAAACCACCCTTTCCCACTTGGCGCCGCGCCAGGCCCAAAAATGGCCATATGGCTGGAGACTGGTCCCACACCCAAAGAGCCAGCAGGGAAAACTATGCCTTCTTCTAAAGCTCTTTGGGAACCACTTGCGTAGCCCCACACAAACTGGGGGCTGCAGGCTTTTCTCGCGCTTTCAGCCTCAAAACCACCCTTTCCCACTTGGCGCTGCTCCAGGCCCAAAAATGGCCATATGTCTGGAGACTGGTCCCTTTCCCAAAGAGCCAGCAGGGAAAACTATGCCTTGTTCTAAAGCTCTTTGGGAACCGCTTGCGTAGCCCCACACACCTGGGGGTTGCAGGCTTTCCTGCTGCCTTCAGCCTCCAAATCCCCCTTTCCCACTTGGCCCCGTGCCAGGCCCAAAAATGGCCATATGTCTGGAGACTGGTCCCACGCCCAAAGAGCCAGCAGGGAAAACTATGCCTTGTTCTAAAGCTCTTTGGGAACCGCTTGCGTAGCCCCACACACCTGCGGGCTGCAGGCTTTCCTGCTGCCTTCAGCCTCAAAACCACCCTTTCCCACATGGCGTCACGCCAGGCAGAAAAATGGCCATATGTCTGGAGACTGGTCCCACGCCCAAAGAGCCAGCAGGGAAAACTATGCCTTGTTCTAAAGCTCTTTGGGAACCGCTTGCGTAGCCCCACACACCTGGGGGCTGCAGGCTTTCCTGCTCTCTTCAGCCTCAGAAGAACCCTTTCGTACTTGGCGCCGTGCCAGGCCCAAAAATGGCCATATGTCTGGAGACTGGTCCAACGCCCAAAGAGCCAGCAGGGAAAACTATGCCTTATTCTAAAGCTCTTTGGGAACCGCTGGCGTAGCCCCACATAAACTGGGGGCTGCAGGCTTTTCTCGCGCTTTCAGCCTCAAAACCACCCTTTCCCACTTGGCGATGCGCCAGGCACAAAAATGGCCATATGTCTGGAGACTGGTCCCACGCCCAAAGAGCCAGCAGGGAAAACTATGCCTTGTTCTAAAGCTCTTTGGGAACCGCTTGCGTAGCCCCACACAAACTGGGGGCTGCAGGCTTTCCTGCTGCCTTCAGCCTCAAAACCTCCCTTTCACACATGGCGTCACGCCAGGCCCAAAAATGGCCATATGTCTGGAGACTGGTCCCACGCCCAAAGAGCCAGCAGGGAAAACTATGCCTTGTTCTAAAGCTCTTTGGGAACCGCTGGCGTAGCCCCACACAAACTGGGGGCTGCAGGCTTTTCTTGCGCTTTCAGCCTCAAAACCACCCTTTCCCACTTGGTGATGCGCCAGGCACAAAAATGGCCATATGTCTGGAGACTGGTCCCACGCCCAAAGAGCCAGCAGGGAAAACTATGCCTTGTTCTAAAGCTCTTTGGGAACCGCTTGCGTAGCCCCACAGACCTGCGGGCTGCAGGCTTTCCTGCTGCCTTCAGCCTCAACACCACCCTTTCCCACTTGGCGCCGCGCCAGGCCCAAAAATGGCCATATGTCTGGAGACTGGTCCCACGCCCAAAGAGCCAGCAGGGAAAACTATGCCTTGTTCTAAAGCTCTTTGGGAACCGCTTGCGTAGCCCCACACACCTGGGGGCTGCAGGCTTTCCTGCTCTCTTCAGCCTCAGAAGAACCCTTTCGCACTTGGCACCGCGCCAGGCCCAAAAATGGCCATATGTCTGGAGACTGGTCCCACGCCCAAAGAGCCAGCAGGGAAAACTATGCCTTATTCTAAAGCTCTTTGGGAACCGCTGGCGTAGCCCCACACACCTGGGGGGTGCAGGCTTTCCTGCTGCCTTCAGCCTCAAAACCACCCTTTCCCACTTGGCGCCACGCCAGGCCCAAAAATGGCCATATGTCTGGAGACTGGTCCCACGCCCAAAGAGCCAGCAGGGAAAACTATGCCTTGTTCTAAAGCTCTTTGGGAACCGCTTGCGTAGCCCCACACAAACTGGGGGCTGCAGGCTTTTCTCGCGCTTTCAGCCTCAAAACCACCCTTTCACACATGGCGTCACGCCAGGCCCAAAAATGGCCATATGTCTGGAGACTGGTCCCACGCCCAAAGAGCCAGCAGGGAAAACTATGCCTTGTTCTAAAGCTCTTTGGGAACCGCTTGCGTAGCCCCACACACCTGGGGGCTGCAGGCTTTCCTGCTGCCTTCAGCCTCAAAACCACCCTTTCCCACTTGGCGCCGCGCCAGGCCCAAAAATGGCCATATGTCTGGAGACTGGTCCCACGCCCAAAGAGCCAGCAGGGAAAACTATGCCTTGTTCTAAAGCTCTTTGGGAACCGCTTGCGTAGCCCCACACACCTGGGGGCTGCAGGCTTTCCTGCTCTCTTCAGCCTCAGAAGAACCCTTCGCACTTGGCGCCGCGCCAGGCACAAAAATGGCCATATGTCTGGAGACTGGTCCCACGCCCAAAGAGCCAGCAGGGAAAACTATGCCTTATTCTAAAGCTCTTTGGGAACCGCTGGCGTAGCCCCACACAAACTGGGGGCTGCAGGCTTTTCTTGCGCTTTCAGCCTCAAAACCACCCTTTCCCACTTGGCGATGCGCCAGGCACAAAAATGGCCATATGTCTGGAGACTGGTCCAACGCCCAAAGAGCCAGCAGGGAAAACTATGCCTTGTTCTAAAGCTCTTTGGGAACCGCTTGCGTAGCCTTACACACCTAAGAGCTGCAGGCTTTCCTGCTGCCTTCAGCCTCAACACCACCCTTTCCCACTTGGCGCCGCGCCAGGCCCAAAAATGGCCATATGTCTGGAGACTGGTCCCACGCCCAAAGAGCCAGCAGGGAAAACTATGCCTTGTTCTAAAGCTCTTTGGGAACCGCTTGTGTAGCCCCACACACCTGGGGGCTGCAGGCTTTCCTGCTCTCTTCAGCCTCAGAAGAACACTTTCGCACTTGGCGCCGCGTCAGGCACAAAAATGGCCATATGTCTGGAGATTGGTTCCATGCCCAAAGAGCCAGCAGGGAAAACTATGGCTTTTTCTAAAGCTCTTTGGGAAACGCTTGCGTAGCCCCAGAGACCTGGGGGCTGCAGGCTTTCCTGCTGCCTTCAGCCTCAAAACCACCCTTTCCCACTTGGTGCCGCGCCAGGCCCAAAAATGGCCATATGGCTGGAGACTGGTCCCACGCCCAAAGAGCCAGCAGGGAAAACTATGCCTTATTCTAAAGCTCTTTGGGAACCGCTTGCGTAGCCCCACACAAACAGGGGGCTGCAGGCTTTTCTTGCGCTTTCAGCCTCAAAACCACCCTTTCCCACTTGGCGCCACGCCAGGCCCAAAAATGGCCATATGTCTGGAGACTGGTCCCACGCCCAAAGAGCCAGCAGGGAAAACTATGCCTTGTTCTAAAGCTCTTTGGGAACCGCTTGCGTAGCCCCACACAAACTGGGGGCTGCAGGCTTTTCTCGCGCTTTCAGCCTCAAAACCACCCTTTCACACATGGCGTCACGCCAGGCCCAAAAATGGCCATATGTCTGGAGACTGGTCCCACGCCCAAAGAGCCAGCAGGGAAAACTATGCCTTGTTCTAAAGCTATTTGGGAACCGCTTGCGTAGCCCCACACACCTGGGGGCTGCAGGCTTTCCTGCTGCCTTCAGCCTCAAAACCACCCTTTCCCACTTGGCGCCGCGCCAGGCCAAAAATGGCCATATGTCTGGAGACTGGTCCCACGCCCAAAGAGCCAGCAGGGAAAACTATGCCTTGTTCTAAAGCTCTTTGGGAACCGCTTGCGTAGCCCCACACACCTGGGGGCTGCAGGCTTTCCTGCTCTCTTCAGCCTCAGAAGAACCCTTCGCACTTGGCGCCGCGCCAGGCACAAAAATGGCCATATGTCTGGAGACTGGTCCCACACCCAAAGAGCCAGCAGGGAAAACTATGCCTTATTCTAAAGCTCTTTGGGAACCGCTGGCGTAGCCCCACACAAACTGGGGGCTGCAGGCTTTTCTTGCGCTTTCAGCCTCAAAACCACCCTTTCCCACTTGGCGATGCGCCAGGCACAAAAATGGCCATATGTCTGGAGACTGGTCCAACGCCCAAAGAGCCAGCAGGGAAAACTATGCCTTGTTCTAAAGCTCTTTGGGAACCGCTTGCGTAGCCTTACACACCTAAGAGCTGCAGGCTTTCCTGCTGCCTTCAGCCTCAACACCACCCTTTCCCACTTGGCGCCGCGCCAGGCCCAAAAATGGCCATATGTCTGGAGACTGGTCCCACGCCCAAAGAGCCAGCAGGGAAAACTATGCCTTGTTCTAAAGCTCTTTGGGAACCGCTTGCGTAGCCCCACACACCTGGGGGCTGCAGGCTTTCCTGCTCTCTTCAGCCTCAGAAGAACACTTTCGCACTTGGCGCCGCGCCAGGCACAAAAATGGCCATATGTCTGGAGATTGGTTCCATGCCCAAAGAGCCAGCAGGGAAAACTATGGCTTTTTCTAAAGCTCTTTGGGAAACGCTTGCGTAGCCCCAGAGACCTGGGGGCTGCAGGCTTTCCTGCTGCCTTCAGCCTCAAAACCACCCTTTCCCACTTGGTGCCGCGCCAGGCCCAAAAATGGCCATATGGCTGGAGACTGGTCCCACGCCCAAAGAGCCAGCAGGGAAAACTATGCCTTATTCTAAAGCTCTTTGGGAACCGCTTGCGTAGCCCCACACAAACAGGGGGCTGCAGGCTTTTCTTGCGCTTTCAGCCTCAAAACCACCCTTTCCCACTTGGCGCCACGCCAGGCCCAAAAATGGCCATATGTCTGGAGACTGGTCCCACGCCCAAAGAGCCAGCAGGGAAAACTATGCCTTGTTCTAAAGCTCTTTGGGAACCGCTTGCGTAGCCCCACACAAACTGGGGGCTGCAGGCTTTTCTCGCGCTTTCAGCCTCAAAACCACCCTTTCACACATGGCGTCACGCCAGGCCCAAAAATGGCCATATGTCTGGAGACTGGTCCCACGCCCAAAGAGCCAGCAGGGAAAACTATGCCTTGTTCTAAAGCTATTTGGGAACCGCTTGCGTAGCCCCACACACCTGGGGGCTGCAGGCTTTCCTGCTGCCTTCAGCCTCAAAACCACCCTTTCCCACTTGGCGCCGCGCCAGGCCCAAAAATGGCCATATGTCTGGAGACTGGTCCCACGCCCAAAGAGCCAGCAGGGAAAACTATGCCTTGTTCTAAAGCTCTTTGGGAACCGCTTGCGTAGCCCCACACACCTGGGGGCTGCAGGCTTTCCTGCTCTCTTCAGCCTCAGAAGAACCCTTCGCACTTGGCGCCGCGCCAGGCACAAAAATGGCCATATGTCTGGAGACTGGTCCCACGCCCAAAGAGCCAGCAGGGAAAACTATGCCTTATTCTAAAGCTCTTTGGGAACCGCTGGCGTAGCCCCACACAAACTGGGGGCTGCAGGCTTTTCTTGCGCTTTCAGCCTCAAAACCACCCTTTCCCACTTGGCGATGCGCCAGGCACAAAAATGGCCATATGTCTGGAGACTGGTCCAACGCCCAAAGAGCCAGCAGGGAAAACTATGCCTTGTTCTAAAGCTCTTTGGGAACCGCTTGCGTAGCCTTACACACCTAAGAGCTGCAGGCTTTCCTGCTGCCTTCAGCCTCAACACCACCCTTTCCCACTTGGCGCCGCGCCAGGCCCAAAAATGGCCATATGTCTGGAGACTGGTCCCACGCCCAAAGAGCCAGCAGGGAAAACTATGCCTTGTTCTAAAGCTCTTTGGGAACCGCTTGCGTAGCCCCACACACCTGGGGGCTGCAGGCTTTCCTGCTCTCTTCAGCCTCAGAAGAACACTTTCGCACTTGGCGCCGCGCCAGGCACAAAAATGGCCATATGTCTGGAGATTGGTTCCATGCCCAAAGAGCCAGCAGGGAAAACTATGGCTTTTTCTAAAGCTCTTTGGGAAACGCTTGCGTAGCCCCAGAGACCTGGGGGCTGCAGGCTTTCCTGCTGCCTTCAGCCTCAAAACCACCCTTTCCCACTTGGTGCCGCGCCAGGCCCAAAAATGGCCATATGGCTGGAGACTGGTCCCACGCCCAAAGAGCCAGCAGGGAAAACTATGCCTTGTTCTAAAGCTCTTTGGGAACCGCTTGCGTAGCCCCACACACCTGGGGGCTGCAGGCTTTCCTGCTGCCTTCAGCCTCCAAACACCCCTTTCCCATTTGGCCCCGCGCCAGGCCCAAAAATGGCCATATGTCTGGAGACTGGTCCCACGCCCAAAGAGCCAGCAGGGAAAACTATGCCTTGTTCTAAAGCTCTTTGGGAACCGCTTGCGTAGCCCCACACACCTGGGGGCTGCAGGCTTTCCTGCTGCCTTCAGCCTCAAAACCACCCTTTCCCACTTGGCCCCGCTCCAGGCCCAAAAATGGCCATATGTCTGGAGACTGGTCCCAAGCCCAAAGAGCCAGCAGGGAAAACTATGCCTTGTTCTAAAGCTCTTTGGGAAACGCTTGCGTAGCCCCACACAAACTGGGGGCTGCAGGCTTTCCTGCTCTCTTCAGCCTCAGAAGAACCCTTTCGCACTTGGCGCCGCGCCAGGCCCAAAAATGGCCATATGTCTGGAGATTGGTTCCACGCCCAAAGAGCCAGCAGGGAAAACTATGGCTTTTTCTAAAGCTCTTTGGGAACCGCTTGCGTAGCCCCACACACCTGGGGGCTGCAGGCATTCCTGCTGCCTTCAACCTCAAAACCACCCTTTCCCACTTGGCGCCGCGCCAGGCCCAAAAATGGTCATATGTCTGGAGACTGGTCCCACGCCCAAAGAGCCAGCAGGGAAAACTATGCCTTGTTCTAAAGCTCTTTGGGAACCGCTTGCGTAGCCTTACACACCTAAGAGCTGCAGGCTTTCCTGCTCTCTTCAGCCTCAAAAGCACCCTTTCCCACTTGGCGCCAAGCCAGGCATAAATATGGCCATATTTCTGGAGATTGGTCCCACGCCCAAAGAGCCAGCAGGGAAAACTATGCCTTGTTCTAAAGCTCTTTGGGAACCGCTAGTGTAGCCCCACACACCTGGGGGCTGCAGGCTTTCCTGCTGCCTTCAGCCTCAAAACCACCCTTTCCCACTTGGCGCCACGCCAGGCCCAAAAATGGCCATATGTCTGGAGACTGGTCCCACGCCGAAACAGCCAGCAGGGAAAACTATGCCTTGTTCTAAAGCTCTTTGGGAACCGCTTGCGTAGCCCCACACACCTGGGGGCTGCAGGCTTTCCTGCTGCCTTCAGCCTCCAAACACCCCTTTCCCATTTGGCCCCGCGCCAGGCCCAAAAATGGCCATATGTCTGGAGACTGGTCCCACGCCCAAAGAGCCAGCAGGGAAAACTATGCCTTGTTCTAAAGCTCTTTGGGAACCGCTTGCGTAGCCCCACACACCTGGGGGCTGCAGGCTTTTCTCGCGCTTTCAGCCTCAAAACCACCCTTTCCCTCATGGCATCACGCCAGGCACAAAAATGGCCATATGTCTGGAGGTTGGTCCCACACCCAAAGAGCCAGCAGGGAAAACTATGCCTTGTTCTAAAGCTCTTTGGGAACCACTTGCGTAGCCCCACACACCTGGGGGCTGCAGGCTTTCCTGCTGCCTTCAGCCTCAAAACCACCCTTTCCCACTTCGCCCCGCTCCAGGCCCAAAAATGGCCATATGTCTGGAGACTGGTCCCACGCCCAAAGAGCCAGCAGGGAAAACTATGCCTTGTTCTAAATCTCTTTGGGAAACGCTTGCGTAGCCCCACACAAACTGGTGGCTGCAGGCTTTCCTGCTCTCTTCAGCCTCAGAAGAACCCTTTCGCACTTGGCGCCGCGCCAGACCCAAAAATGGCCATATGTCTGGAGATTGGTTCCACGCCCAAAGAGCCAGCAGGGAAAACTATGGCTTTTTCTAAAGCTCTTTGGGAACCGCTTGCGTAGCCCCACACACCTGGGGGCTGCAGGCTTTCCTGCTGCCTTCAGCCTCAAAACCACCCTTTCCCACATGGCCCCGCGCCAGGCACAAAAATGGTAATATGTGTGGAGACTGGTCCCACACCCAAAGAGCCAGCAGGGAAAACTATGCCTTGTTCTAAAGCTCTTTGGGAACCGCTTGCGTAGCCCCACAGACCTGGGGGCTGCAGGCTTTTCTCGCGCTTTCAGCCTCAAAACCACCCTTTCCCACTTGGCGCTGCTAAAGGACCAAAAATGGCCATATGTCTGGAGACTGGTCCCACGCCCAAAGAGCCAGCAGGGAAAACTATGCCTTGTTCTAAAGTTCTTTGGGAACCGCTTGCGTGGCCCCACAGACCTGGGGGCTGCAGGCTTTCCTGCTCTCTTCAGCCTCAGAAGAACCCTTTCGCACTTGGCGTCGCGCCAGGCCCAAAAATGGCCATATGGCTGGAGACTGGTCCCTTTCCCAAAGAGCCAGCAGGGAAAACTATGCCTTGTTCTAAAGCTCTTTGGGAACCGCTTGCGTAGCCCCACACAAACTGGGGGCTGCAGGCTTTTCTCGCGCTTTCAGCCTCAAAACCACCCTTTCACACATGGCGTCACGCCAGGCACAAAAATGGCCATATGTCTGAAGACTGGTCCCACGCCCAAAGAGCCAGCAGGGAAAACTATGCCTTGTTCTAAAGCTCTTTGGGAACCGCTTGCGTAGCCCCACACACCTAAGAGCTGCAGGCTTTCCTGCTGCCTTCAGCCTCAACACCACCCTTTCTCACTCGGCGCCGCGCCAGGCCCAAAAATGGCCATATGTCTGGAGACTGGTCCCACGCCCAAAGAGCCAGCAGGGAAAACTATGCCTTGTTCTAAAGCTCTTTGGGAACCGCTTGCGTAGCCCCACACACCTGGGGGATGCAGGCTTTCCTGCTGCCTTCAGCCTCAAAACCACCCTTTCCCACTTGGCGCCGCGCCAGGCCCAAAAATGGCCATATGTCTGGAGACTGGTCCCACGCCCAAAGAGCCAGCAGGGAAAACTATGCCTTGTTCTAAAGCTCTTTGGGAACCGCTTGCGTAGCCCCACACACCTGGGGGCTGCAGGCTTTCCTGCTCTCTTCAGCCTCAGAAGAACCCTTCGCACTTGGCGCCGCGCCAGGCACAAAAATGGCCATATGTCTGGAGACTGGTCCCACGCCCAAAGAGCCAGCAGGGAAAACTATGCCTTATTCTAAAGCTCTTTGGGAACCGCTGGCGTAGCCCCACACAAACTGGGGGCTGCAGGCTTTTCTTGCGCTTTCAGCCTCAAAACCACCCTTTCCCACTTGGCGATGCGCCAGGCACAAAAATGGCCATATGTCTGGAGACTGGTCCAACGCCCAAAGAGCCAGCAGGGAAAACTATGCCTTGTTCTAAAGCTCTTTGGGAACCGCTTGCGTAGCCCCACACACCTGGGGGCTGCAGGCTTTCCTGCTGCCTTCAGCCTCAACACCACCCTTTCCCACTTGGCGCCGCGCCAGGCCCAAAAATGGCCATATGTCTGGAGACTGGTCCCACGCCCAAAGAGCCAGCAGGGAAAACTATGCCTTGTTCTAAAGCTCTTTGGGAACCGCTTGCGTAGCCCCACACACCTGGGGGCTGCAGGCTTTCCTGCTCTCTTCAGCCTCAGAAGAACACTTTCGCACTTGGCGCCGCGCCAGGCACAAAAATGGCCATATGTCTGGAGATTGGTTCCATGCCCAAAGAGCCAGCAGGGAAAACTATGGCTTTTTCTAAAGCTCTTTGGGAAACGCTTGCGTAGCCCCAGAGACCTGGGGGCTGCAGGCTTTCCTGCTGCCTTCAGCCTCAAAACCACCCTTTCCCACTTGGTGCCGCGCCAGGCCCAAAAATGGCCATATGGCTGGAGACTGGTCCCACGCCCAAAGAGCCAGCAGGGAAAACTATGCCTTATTCTAAAGCTCTTTGGGAACCGCTTGCGTAGCCCCACACAAACAGGGGGCTGCAGGCTTTTCTTGCGCTTTCAGCCTCAAAACCACCCTTTCCCACTTGGCGCCACGCCAGGCCCAAAAATGGCCATATGTCTGGAGACTGGTCCCACGCCCAAAGAGCCAGCAGGGAAAACTATGCCTTGTTCTAAAGCTCTTTGGGAACCGCTTGCGTAGCCCCACACACCTGGGGGCTGCAGGCTTTCCTGCTGCCTTCAGCCTCCAAACACCCCTTTCCCATTTGGCCCCGCGCCAGGCCCAAAAATGGCCATATGTCTGGAGACTGGTCCCACGCCCAAAGAGCCAGCAGGGAAAACTATGCCTTGTTCTAAAGCTCTTTGGGAACCGCTTGCGTAGCCCCACACACCTGGGGGCTGCAGGCTTTCCTGCTGCCTTCAGCCTCAAAACCACCCTTTCCCACTTGGCCCCTCTCCAGGCCCAAAAATGGCCATATGTCTGGAGACTGGTCCCAAGCCCAAAGAGCCAGCAGGGAAAACTATGCCTTGTTCTAAAGCTCTTTGGGAAACGCTTGCGTAGCCCCACACAAACTGGGGGCTGCAGGCTTTCCTGCTCTCTTCAGCCTCAGAAGAACCCTTTCGCACTTGGCGCCGCGCCAGGCCCAAAAATGGCCATATGTCTGGAGATTGGTTCCACGCCCAAAGAGCCAGCAGGGAAAACTATGGCTTTTTCTAAAGCTCTTTGGGAACCGCTTGCGTAGCCCCACACACCTGGGGGCTGCAGGCATTCCTGCTGCCTTCAACCTCAAAACCACCCTTTCCCACTTGGCGCCGCGCCAGGCCCAAAAATGGTCATATGTCTGGAGACTGGTCCCACGCCCAAAGAGCCAGCAGGGAAAACTATGCCTTGTTCTAAAGCTCTTTGGGAACCGCTTGCGTAGCCCCACACACCTAAGAGCTGCAGGCTTTCCTGCTCTCTTCAGCCTCAAAAGCACCCTTTCCCACTTGGCGCCAAGCCAGGCATAAATATGGCCATATTTCTGGAGATTGGTCCCACGCCCAAAGAGCCAGCAGGGAAAACTATGCCTTGTTCTAAAGCTCTTTGGGAACCGCTTGTGTAGCCCCACACACCTGGGGGCTGCAGGCTTTCCTGCTGCCTTCAGCCTCAAAACCACCCTTTCCCACTTGGCGCCACGCCAGGCCCAAAAATGGCCATATGTCTGGAGACTGGTCCCACGCCGAAACAGCCAGCAGGGAAAATTATGCCTTGTTCTAAAGCTCTTTGGGAACCGCTTGCGTAGCCCCACACACCTGGGGGCTGCAGGCTTTCCTGCTGCCTTCAGCCTCCAAACACCCCTTTCCCATTTGGCCCCGCGCCAGGCCCAAAAATGGCCATATGTCTGGAGACTGGTCCCACGCCCAAAGAGCCAGCAGGGAAAACTATGCCTTGTTCTAAAGCTCTTTGGGAACCGCTTGCGTAGCCCCACACACCTGGGGGCTGCAGGCTTTTCTCGCGCTTTCAGCCTCAAAACCACCCTTTCCCTCATGGCATCACGCCAGGCACAAAAATGGCCATATGTCTGGAGGTTGGTCCCACGCCCAAAGAGCCAGCAGGGAAAACTATGCCTTGTTCTAAAGCTCTTTGGGAACCGCTTGCGTAGCCCCACACACCTGGGGGCTGCAGGCTTTCCTGCTGCCTTCAGCCTCAAAACCACCCTTTCCCACTTCGCCCCGCTCCAGGCCCAAAAATGGCCATATGTCTGGAGACTGGTCCCACGCCCAAAGAGCCAGCAGGGAAAACTATGCCTTGTTCTAAATCTCTTTGGGAAACGCTTGCGTAGCCCCACACAAACTGGTGGCTGCAGGCTTTCCTGCTCTCTTCAGCCTCAGAAGAACCCTTTCGCACTTGGCGCCGCGCCAGGCCCAAAAATGGCCATATGTCTGGAGATTGGTTCCACGCCCAAAGAGCCAGCAGGGAAAACTATGGCTTTTTCTAAAGCTCTTTGGGAACCGCTTGCGTAGCCCCACACACCTGGGGGCTGCAGGCTTTCCTGCTGCCTTCAGCCTCAAAACCACCCTTTCCCACATGGCCCCGCGCCAGGCACAAAAATGGTAATATGTGTGGAGACTGGTCCCACACCCAAAGAGCCAGCAGGGAAAACTATGCCTTGTTCTAAAGCTCTTTGGGAACCGCTTGCGTAGCCCCACAGACCTGGGGGCTGCAGGCTTTTCTCGCGCTTTCAGCCTCAAAACCACCCTTTCCCACTTGGCGCTGCTAAAGGACCAAAAATGGCCATATGTCTGGAGACTGGTCCCACGCCCAAAGAGCCAGCAGGGAAAACTATGCCTTGTTCTAAAGTTCTTTGGGAACCGCTTGCGTGGCCCCACAGACCTGGGGGCTGCAGGCTTTCCTGCAGCCTTCAGCCTCAAAACCACCCTTTCCCACTTGCCGTCGCGCCAGGCCCAAAAATGGCCATATGGCTGGAGACTGGTCCCTTTCCCAAAGAGCCAGCAGGGAAAACTATGCCTTGTTCTAAAGCTCTTTGGGAACCGCTTGCGTAGCCCCACACAAACTGGGGGCTGCAGGCTTTTCTCGCGCTTTCAGCCTCAAAACCACCCTTTCACACATGGCGTCACGCCAGGCACAAAAATGGCCATATGTCTGAAGACTGGTCCCACGCCCAAAGAGCCAGCAGGGAAAACTATGCCTTGTTCTAAAGCTCTTTGGGAACCGCTTGCGTAGCCCCACACACCTAAGAGCTGCAGGCTTTCCTGCTGCCTTCAGCCTCAACACCACCCTTTCCCACTTGGCGCCGCGCCAGGCCCAAAAATGGCCATATGTCTGGAGACTGGTCCCACGCCCAAAGAGCCAGCAGGGAAAACTATGCCTTGTTCTAAAGCTCTTTGGGAACCGCTTGCGTAGCCCCACACACCTGGGGGCTGCAGGCTTTCCTGCTCTCTTCAGCCTCAGAAGAACCCTTTCCCACTTGGCGCCGCGCCAGGCCCAAAAATGGTCATATGTCTGGAGACTGGTCCCACGCCCAAAGAGCCAGCAGGGAAAACTATGCCTTGTTCTAAAGCTCTTTGGGAACCGCTTGCGTAGCCCCACACAAACTGGGGGCTGCAGGCTTTTCTCGCGCTTTCAGCCTCAAAAGCACCCTTTCCCACTTGGCGCTGCTCCAGGACCAAACATGGCCATATGTCTGGAGACTGGTCCCACGCCCAAAGAGCCAGCAGGGAAAACTATGCCTTGTTCTAAAGTTTTTTGGGAACAGCTTGCGTGGCCCCACAGACCTGGGGGCTGCAGGCTTTCCTGCTGCCTTCAGCCTCAAAACCACCCTTTCCCACATGGCATCACGCCAGGCCCAAAAATGGCCATATGTCTGGAGGTTGGTCCCACGCCCAAAGAGCCAGCAGGGAAAACTATGCCTTGTTCTAAAGCTCTTTGGGAACCGCTTGCGTAGCCCCACACACCTGGGGGCTGCAGGCTTTCCTGCTGCCTTCAGCCTCAAAACCACCCTTTCCCACTTGGCGTCACGCAAGGCACAAAAATGGCCATATGTCTGGAGACTGGTCCCACGCCCAAAGAGCCAGCAGGGAAAACTATGCCTTGTTCTAAAGCTCTTTGGGAACCGCTTGCGTAGTCCCACAAACTGGATGCTGCAGGCTTTTCTCGCGCTTTCAGCCTCAACACCACCCTTTCCCACTTGGCGATGCGCCAGGCACAAAAATGGCCATATGTCTGGAGACTGGTCCCACGCCCAAAGAGCCAGCAGGGAAAACTATGCCTTGTTCTAAAGCTCTTTGGGAACCGCTTGCGTAGCCCCACACACCTGGGGGCTGCAGGCTTTCCTGCTCTCTTCAGCCTCAAAAGCACCCTTTCCCACTTGGCGCCAAGCCAGGCATAAATATGGCCATATTTCTGGAGATTGGTCCCACGCCCAAAGAGCCAGCAGGGAAAACTATGCCTTGTTCTAAATCTCTTTGGGAACCGCTTGCGTAGCCCCACACACCTGGGGGCTGCAGGCTTTCCTGCTGCCTTCAGCCTCAAAACCACCCTTTCCCACTTGGCGCCGCGCCAGGCCCAAAAATGGCCATATGTCTGGAGACTGGTCCCATGCCCAAAGAGCCAGCAGGGAAAACTATGCCTTGTTCTAAAGCTCTTTGGGAACCGCTTGCGTAGCCCCACACCTCTGGGGGCTGCAGGCTTTCCTGCTGCCTTCAGCCTCAAAACCACCCTTTCCCACTTGGCACCGCGCCAGGCCCAAAAATGGTCATATGTCTGGAGACTGGTCCCTTTCCCAAAGAGCCAGCAGGGAAAACTATGCCTTGTTCTAAAGCTCTTTGGGAACCGCTTGCGTAGCCCCACACAAACTGGGGGCTGCAGGCTTTTCTCGCGCTTTCAGCCTCAAAACCACCCTTTCCCACTTGGCGCTGCTCCAGGCCCAAAAATGGCCATATGTCTGGAGATTGGTTCCACGCCCAAAGAGCCAGCAGGGAAAACTATGCCTTGTTCTAAAGTTCTTTGGGAACCGCTTGCGTGGCCCCACACTCCTGGGGGCTGCAGGCTTTCCTGCTGCCTTCAGCCTCAAAACCACCCTTTCCCACATGGCGTCACGCCAGGCACAAAAATGGCCATGTGTCTGGAGGTTGGTCCCACGCCCAAAGAGCCAGCAGGGAAAACTATGCCTTGTACTAAAGCTCTTTGGGAACCGCTTGCGTAGCCCCACACACCTGGGGGCTGCAGGCTTTCCTGCTCTCTTCAGCCTCAAAAGCACCCTTTCCCACTTGGCGCCAAGCCAGGCACAAATATGGCCATATTTCTGGAGATTGGTCCCACGCCCAAAGAGCCAGCAGGGAAAACTATGCCTTGTACTAAAGCTCTTTGGGAACCGCTTGCGTAGCCCCACACACGTGGGGGTTGCAGGCTTTCCTGCTGCCTTCAGCCTCAAAAGCATCCTTTCCCACATGGCGCCACGCCAGTCCCAAAAATGGCCATATGTCTGGAGACTGGTCCCACGCCCAAAGAGCCAGCAGGGAAAACTATGCCTTGTTCTAAAGCTCTTTGGGAACGGCTTGCGTAGCCCCACACACCTGGAGGCTGCAGGCTTTCCTGCTGCCTTCATCCTCCAAACACCCCTTTCCCACTTGGCGCCGCGCCAGGCCCAAAAATGGCCATATGTCTGGAGACTGGTCCCACGCCCAAAGAGCCAGCAGGGAAAACTATGCCTTGTTCTAAAGCTCTTTGGGAACCGCTTGCGTAGCCCCACACACCTGGGGGCTGCAGGCTTTTCTCGCGCTTTCATCCTCAAAACCACCCTTTCCCTCATGGCGTCACGCCAGGCACAAAAATGGCCATATTTCTGGAGGTTGGTCCCACGCCCAAAGAGCCAGCAGGGAAAACTATGCCTTGTTCTAAAGCTCTTTGGGAACCGCTTGCGTAGCCCCACACACCTGGGGGCTGCAGGCTTTCCTGCTGCCTTCAGCCTCAAAACCACCCTTTCCCACTTGGCCCCGCTCCAGGCCCAAAAATGGCCATATGTCTGGAGACTGGTCCCACGCCCAAAGAGCCAGCAGGGAATACTATGCCTTGTACTAAAGCTCTTTGGGAAACGCTTGCGTAGCCCCACACACCTGGGGGCTGCAGGCTTTCCTGCTGCCTTCAGCCTCAAAACCACCCTTTCCCACTTGGCGCCGCGCCAGGCCCAAAAATGGCCATATGTCTGGAGACTGGTCCCACGCCCAAAGAGCCAGCAGGGAAAACTATGCCTTGTTCTAAAGCTCTTTGGGAACCGCTTGCGTAGCCCCACACACCTAAGAGCTGCAGGGCTTTCCTGCTGCCTTCAGCCTCAAAACCACCCTTTCGCACTTGGCGCCGCGCCAGGCCCAAAAATGGCCATATGGGTGGAGACTGGTCCCACGCCCAAAGAGCCAGCAGAGAAAACTATGCCTTGTTCTAAAGCTCTTTGGGAACCGCTTGCGTAGCCCCACACACCTGGGGGCTGCAGGCTTTCCTGCTGCCTTCAGCCTCAAAACACCCCTTTCCCACTTGGCGCCGCGCCAGGCCCAAAAATGGTCATATGTCTGGAGACTAGTCCCACGCCCAAAGAGCCAGCAGGGAAAACTATGCCTTGTACTAAAGCTCTTTGGGAACCACTTGCGTAGCCCCACACAAACTGGGGGCTGCAGGCTTTTCTCGCGCTTTCAGCCTCAAAACCACCCTTTCCCACTTGGCGCTGCTCCAGGAAAAAAAATGGCCATATGTCTGGAGACTGGTCCCACGCCCAAAGAGCCAGCAGGGAAAACTATGCCTTGTTCTAAAGCTCTTTGGGAACCGCTTGCGTAGCCCCACATACCTGGGGGCTGCAGGCTTTCCTGCTGCCTTCAGCCTCAAAACCACCCTTTCCCACTTGGCGCCGTGCCAGGCCCAAAAATGGCCATATGTCTGGAGACTGGTCCTTTTCCCAAAGAGCCAGCAGGGAAAACTATGCCTTGTTCTAAAGCTCTTTGGGAACCGCTTGCGTAGCCCCACAGACTGGGGGCTGCAGGTTTTCCTGCTGCCTTCAGCCTCCAAACCCCCCTTTCCCACATGGACCCGTGCCAGGCCCAAAAATGGCCATATGTCTGGAGACTGGTCCCACGCCCAAAGAGCGAGCAGGGAAAACTATGCCTTGTTCTAAAGCTCTTTGGGAACCGCTTGCGTAGCCCCACACACCTGGGGGCTGCAGGCTTTCCTGCTGCCTTCAGCCTCAAAACCACCCTTTCCCACTTGGCGCCACGCCAGGCCCAAAAATGGCCATATGGCTGGAGACTGGTCCCACGCCAAAAGAGCCAGCAGGGAAAACTATGCCTTGTACTAAAGCTCTTTGGGAACCGCTTGTGTAGCCCCACACACCTAAGAGCTGCAGGCTTTCCTGCTGCCTTCAGCCTCAAAACCACCTTTTCCCACTTGGCGCCGCGCCAGGCCCAAAAATGGTCATATGTCTGGAGACTGGTCCCACGCACAAAGAGCCAGCAGGGAAAACTATGCCTTGTTCTAAAGCTCTTTGGGAACCGCTTGCCTAGCCCCACACAAACTGGGGGCTGCAGGCTTTTCTCGCGCTTTCAGCCTCAAAACCACCCTTTCCCACTTGGCGCTGCTCCAGGCCCAAAAATGGCCATATGTCTTGAGACTGGTCCCTTTCCCAAAGAGCCAGCAGGGAAAACTATGCCTTGTTCTAAAGTTCTTTGGGAACCGCTTGCGTGGCCCCACAGACCTGGGGGCTGCAGGCTTTCCTGCTGCCTTCAGCCTCAAAACCACCCTTTCCCACATGGCGTCACGCCAGGCACGAAAATGGCCATATGTCTGGAGGTTGTTCCCACGCCCAAAGAGCCAGCAGGGAAAACTATGCCTTGTTCTAAAGCTCTTTGGGAATCGCTTGCGTAGCCCCACACACCTGGGGGCTGCAGGCTTTCCTGCTCTCTTCAGCCTCAAAAGCACCCTTTCCCACTTGGCGCCAAGCCAGGCACAAATATGGCCATATTTCTGGAGATTGGTCCCACGCCCAAAGAGCCAGCAGGGAAAACTATGCCTTGTTCTAAAGCTCTTTGGGAACCGCTTGCGTAACCCCACACACCTGGGGGCTGCAGGCTTTCCTGCTGCCTTCAGCCTCAAAAGCACCCTTTCCCACTTGGCGCCGCGCCAGGCCCAAAAATGGCCATATGTCTGGAGACTGGTCCCACGCCCAAAGAGCCAGCAGGGAAAACTATGCCTTGTTCTAAAGCTCTTTGGGAACCGCTTGCGTAGCCCCACACACCTGGGGGCTGCAGGCTTTCCTGCTGCCTTCAGCCTCCAAACACCCCTTTCCCATTTGGCCCCGCGCCAGGCCCAAAAATGGCCATATGTCTGGAGACTGGTCCCACGCCCAAAGAGCCAGCAGGGAAAACTATGCCTTGTTCTAAAGCTCTTTGGGAACCGCTTGCGTAGCCCCACACACCTGGGGGCTGCAGGCTTTCCTGCTGCCTTCAGCCTCAAAACCACCCTTTCCCACTTGGCCCCTCTCCAGGCCCAAAAATGGCCATATGTCTGGAGACTGGTCCCAAGCCCAAAGAGCCAGCAGGGAAAACTATGCCTTGTTCTAAAGCTCTTTGGGAAACGCTTGCGTAGCCCCACACAAACTGGGGGCTGCAGGCTTTCCTGCTCTCTTCAGCCTCAGAAGAACCCTTTCGCACTTGGCGCCGCGCCAGGCCCAAAAATGGCCATATGTCTGGAGATTGGTTCCACGCCCAAAGAGCCAGCAGGGAAAACTATGGCTTTTTCTAAAGCTCTTTGGGAACCGCTTGCGTAGCCCCACACACCTGGGGGCTGCAGGCATTCCTGCTGCCTTCAACCTCAAAACCACCCTTTCCCACTTGGCGCCGCGCCAGGCCCAAAAATGGTCATATGTCTGGAGACTGGTCCCACGCCCAAAGAGCCAGCAGGGAAAACTATGCCTTGTTCTAAAGCTCTTTGGGAACCGCTTGCGTAGCCCCACACACCTAAGAGCTGCAGGCTTTCCTGCTCTCTTCAGCCTCAAAAGCACCCTTTCCCACTTGGCGCCAAGCCAGGCATAAATATGGCCATATTTCTGGAGATTGGTCCCACGCCCAAAGAGCCAGCAGGGAAAACTATGCCTTGTTCTAAAGCTCTTTGGGAACCGCTTGTGTAGCCCCACACACCTGGGGGCTGCAGGCTTTCCTGCTGCCTTCAGCCTCAAAACCACCCTTTCCCACTTGGCGCCACGCCAGGCCCAAAAATGGCCATATGTCTGGAGACTGGTCCCACGCCGAAACAGCCAGCAGGGAAAATTATGCCTTGTTCTAAAGCTCTTTGGGAACCGCTTGCGTAGCCCCACACACCTGGGGGCTGCAGGCTTTCCTGCTGCCTTCAGCCTCCAAACACCCCTTTCCCATTTGGCCCCGCGCCAGGCCCAAAAATGGCCATATGTCTGGAGACTGGTCCCACGCCCAAAGAGCCAGCAGGGAAAACTATGCCTTGTTCTAAAGCTCTTTGGGAACCGCTTGCGTAGCCCCACACACCTGGGGGCTGCAGGCTTTTCTCGCGCTTTCAGCCTCAAAACCACCCTTTCCCTCATGGCATCACGCCAGGCACAAAAATGGCCATATGTCTGGAGGTTGGTCCCACGCCCAAAGAGCCAGCAGGGAAAACTATGCCTTGTTCTAAAGCTCTTTGGGAACCGCTTGCGTAGCCCCACACACCTGGGGGCTGCAGGCTTTCCTGCTGCCTTCAGCCTCAAAACCACCCTTTCCCACTTCGCCCCGCTCCAGGCCCAAAAATGGCCATATGTCTGGAGACTGGTCCCACGCCCAAAGAGCCAGCAGGGAAAACTATGCCTTGTTCTAAATCTCTTTGGGAAACGCTTGCGTAGCCCCACACAAACTGGTGGCTGCAGGCTTTCCTGCTCTCTTCAGCCTCAGAAGAACCCTTTCGCACTTGGCGCCGCGCCAGGCCCAAAAATGGCCATATGTCTGGAGATTGGTTCCACGCCCAAAGAGCCAGCAGGGAAAACTATGGCTTTTTCTAAAGCTCTTTGGGAACCGCTTGCGTAGCCCCACACACCTGGGGGCTGCAGGCTTTCCTGCTGCCTTCAGCCTCAAAACCACCCTTTCCCACATGGCCCCGCGCCAGGCACAAAAATGGTAATATGTGTGGAGACTGGTCCCACACCCAAAGAGCCAGCAGGGAAAACTATGCCTTGTTCTAAAGCTCTTTGGGAACCGCTTGCGTAGCCCCACAGACCTGGGGGCTGCAGGCTTTTCTCGCGCTTTCAGCCTCAAAACCACCCTTTCCCACTTGGCGCTGCTAAAGGACCAAAAATGGCCATATGTCTGGAGACTGGTCCCACGCCCAAAGAGCCAGCAGGGAAAACTATGCCTTGTTCTAAAGTTCTTTGGGAACCGCTTGCGTGGCCCCACAGACCTGGGGGCTGCAGGCTTTCCGGCAGCCTTCAGCCTCAAAACCACCCTTTCCCACTTGCCGTCGCGCCAGGCCCAAAAATGGCCATATGGCTGGAGACTGGTCCCTTTCCCAAAGAGCCAGCAGGGAAAACTATGCCTTGTTCTAAAGCTCTTTGGGAACCGCTTGCGTAGCCCCACACAAACTGGGGGCTGCAGGCTTTTCTCGCGCTTTCAGCCTCAAAACCACCCTTTCACACATGGCGTCACGCCAGGCACAAAAATGGCCATATGTCTGAAGACTGGTCCCACGCCCAAAGAGCCAGCAGGGAAAACTATGCCTTGTTCTAAAGCTCTTTGGGAACCGCTTGCGTAGCCCCACACACCTAAGAGCTGCAGGCTTTCCTGCTGCCTTCAGCCTCAACACCACCCTTTCCCACTTGGCGCCGCGCCAGGCCCAAAAATGGCCATATGTCTGGAGACTGGTCCCACGCCCAAAGAGCCAGCAGGGAAAACTATGCCTTGTTCTAAAGCTCTTTGGGAACCGCTTGCGTAGCCCCACACACCTGGGGGCTGCAGGCTTTCCTGCTCTCTTCAGCCTCAGAAGAACCCTTTCCCACTTGGCGCCGCGCCAGGCCCAAAAATGGTCATATGTCTGGAGACTGGTCCCACGCCCAAAGAGCCAGCAGGGAAAACTATGCCTTGTTCTAAAGCTCTTTGGGAACCGCTTGCGTAGCCCCACACAAACTGGGGGCTGCAGGCTTTTCTCGCGCTTTCAGCCTCAAAAGCACCCTTTCCCACTTGGCGCTGCTCCAGGACCAAACATGGCCATATGTCTGGAGACTGGTCCCACGCCCAAAGAGCCAGCAGGGAAAACTATGCCTTGTTCTAAAGTTTTTTGGGAACAGCTTGCGTGGCCCCACAGACCTGGGGGCTGCAGGCTTTCCTGCTGCCTTCAGCCTCAAAACCACCCTTTCCCACATGGCATCACGCCAGGCCCAAAAATGGCCATATGTCTGGAGGTTGGTCCCACGCCCAAAGAGCCAGCAGGGAAAACTATGCCTTGTTCTAAAGCTCTTTGGGAACCGCTTGCGTAGCCCCACACACCTGGGGGCTGCAGGCTTTCCTGCTGCCTTCAGCCTCAAAACCACCCTTTCCCACTTGGCGTCACGCAAGGCACAAAAATGGCCATATGTCTGGAGACTGGTCCCACGCCCAAAGAGCCAGCAGGGAAAACTATGCCTTGTTCTAAAGCTCTTTGGGAACCGCTTGCGTAGTCCCACAAACTGGATGCTGCAGGCTTTTCTCGCGCTTTCAGCCTCAACACCACCCTTTCCCACTTGGCGATGCGCCAGGCACAAAAATGGCCATATGTCTGGAGACTGGTCCCACGCCCAAAGAGCCAGCAGGGAAAACTATGCCTTGTTCTAAAGCTCTTTGGGAACCGCTTGCGTAGCCCCACACACCTGGGGGCTGCAGGCTTTCCTGCTCTCTTCAGCCTCAAAAGCACCCTTTCCCACTTGGCGCCAAGCCAGGCATAAATATGGCCATATTTCTGGAGATTGGTCCCACGCCCAAAGAGCCAGCAGGGAAAACTATGCCTTGTTCTAAAGCTCTTTGGGAACCGCTTGCGTAGCCCCACACACCTGGGGGCTGCAGGCTTTCCTGCTGCCTTCAGCCTCAAAACCACCCTTTCCCACTTGGCGCCGCGCCAGGCCCAAAAATGGCCATATGTCTGGAGACTGGTCCCATGCCCAAAGAGCCAGCAGGGAAAACTATGCCTTGTTCTAAAGCTCTTTGGGAACCGCTTGCGTAGCCCCACACCTCTGGGGGCTGCAGGCTTTCCTGCTGCCTTCAGCCTCAAAACCACCCTTTCCCACTTGGCACCGCGCCAGGCCCAAAAATGGTCATATGTCTGGAGACTGGTCCCTTTCCCAAAGAGCCAGCAGGGAAAACTATGCCTTGTTCTAAAGCTCTTTGGGAACCGCTTGCGTAGCCCCACACAAACTGGGGGCTGCAGGCTTTTCTCGCGCTTTCAGCCTCAAAACCACCCTTTCCCACTTGGCGCTGCTCCAGGCCCAAAAATGGCCATATGTCTGGAGATTGGTTCCACGCCCAAAGAGCCAGCAGGGAAAACTATGCCTTGTTCTAAAGTTCTTTGGGAACCGCTTGCGTGGCCCCACACTCCTGGGGGCTGCAGGCTTTCCTGCTGCCTTCAGCCTCAAAACCACCCTTTCCCACATGGCGTCACGCCAGGCACAAAAATGGCCATGTGTCTGGAGGTTGGTCCCACGCCCAAAGAGCCAGCAGGGAAAACTATGCCTTGTACTAAAGCTCTTTGGGAACCGCTTGCGTAGCCCCACACACCTGGGGGCTGCAGGCTTTCCTGCTCTCTTCAGCCTCAAAAGCACCCTTTCCCACTTGGCGCCAAGCCAGGCACAAATATGGCCATATTTCTGGAGATTGGTCCCACGCCCAAAGAGCCAGCAGGGAAAACTATGCCTTGTACTAAAGCTCTTTGGGAACCGCTTGCGTAGCCCCACACACGTGGGGGTTGCAGGCTTTCCTGCTGCCTTCAGCCTCAAAAGCATCCTTTCCCACATGGCGCCACGCCAGTCCCAAAAATGGCCATATGTCTGGAGACTGGTCCCACGCCCAAAGAGCCAGCAGGGAAAACTATGCCTTGTTCTAAAGCTCTTTGGGAACGGCTTGCGTAGCCCCACACACCTGGAGGCTGCAGGCTTTCCTGCTGCCTTCATCCTCCAAACACCCCTTTCCCACTTGGCGCCGCGCCAGGCCCAAAAATGGCCATATGTCTGGAGACTGGTCCCTTTCCCAAAGAGCCAGCAGGGAAAACTATGCCTTGTTCTAAAGCTCTTTGGGAACCGCTTGCGTAGCCCCACACACCTGGGGGCTGCAGGCTTTTCTCGCGCTTTCATCCTCAAAACCACCCTTTCCCTCATGGCGTCACGCCAGGCACAAAAATGGCCATATTTCTGGAGGTTGGTCCCACGCCCAAAGAGCCAGCAGGGAAAACTATGCCTTGTTCTAAAGCTCTTTGGGAACCGCTTGCGTAGCCCCACACACCTGGGGGCTGCAGGCTTTCCTGCTGCCTTCAGCCTCAAAACCACCCTTTCCCACTTGGCCCCGCTCCAGGCCCAAAAATGGCCATATGTCTGGAGACTGGTCCCACGCCCAAAGAGCCAGCAGGGAATACTATGCCTTGTACTAAAGCTCTTTGGGAAACGCTTGCGTAGCCCCACACACCTGGGGGCTGCAGGCTTTCCTGCTGCCTTCAGCCTCAAAACCACCCTTTCCCACTTGGCGCCGCGCCAGGCCCAAAAATGGCCATATGTCTGGAGACTGGTCCCACGCCCAAAGAGCCAGCAGGGAAAACTATGCCTTGTTCTAAAGCTCTTTGGGAACCGCTTGCGTAGCCCCACACACCTAAGAGCTGCAGGGCTTTCCTGCTGCCTTCAGCCTCAAAACCACCCTTTCGCACTTGGCGCCGCGCCAGGCCCAAAAATGGCCATATGGGTGGAGACTGGTCCCACGCCCAAAGAGCCAGCAGAGAAAACTATGCCTTGTTCTAAAGCTCTTTGGGAACCGCTTGCGTAGCCCCACACACCTGGGGGCTGCAGGCTTTCCTGCTGCCTTCAGCCTCAAAACCACCCTTTCCCACTTGGCGCCGCGCCAGGCCCAAAAATGGTCATATGTCTGGAGACTAGTCCCACGCCCAAAGAGCCAGCAGGGAAAACTATGCCTTGTACTAAAGCTCTTTGGGAACCACTTGCGTAGCCCCACACAAACTGGGGGCTGCAGGCTTTTCTCGCGCTTTCAGCCTCAAAACCACCCTTTCCCACTTGGCGCTGCTCCAGGAAAAAAAATGGCCATATGTCTGGAGACTGGTCCCACGCCCAAAGAGCCAGCAGGGAAAACTATGCCTTGTTCTAAAGCTCTTTGGGAACCGCTTGCGTAGCCCCACACACCTGGGGGCTGCAGGCTTTCCTGCTGCCTTCAGCCTCAAAACACCCCTTTCCCACTTGGCGCCGCGCCAGGCCCAAAAATGGTCATATGTCTGGAGACTAGTCCCACGCCCAAAGAGCCAGCAGGGAAAACTATGCCTTGTTCTAAAGCTCTTTGGGAACCGCTTGCGTAGCCCCACATACCTGGGGGCTGCAGGCTTTCCTGCTGCCTTCAGCCTCAAAACCACCCTTTCCCACTTGGCGCCGTGCCAGGCCCAAAAATGGCCATATGTCTGGAGACTGGTCCTTTTCCCAAAGAGCCAGCAGGGAAAACTATGCCTTGTTCTAAAGCTCTTTGGGAACCGCTTGCGTAGCCCCACAGACTGGGGGCTGCAGGTTTTCCTGCTGCCTTCAGCCTCCAAACCCCCCTTTCCCACATGGACCCGTGCCAGGCCCAAAAATGGCCATATGTCTGGAGACTGGTCCCACGCCCAAAGAGCGAGCAGGGAAAACTATGCCTTGTTCTAAAGCTCTTTGGGAACCGCTTGCGTAGCCCCACACACCTGGGGGCTGCAGGCTTTCCTGCTGCCTTCAGCCTCAAAACCACCCTTTCCCACTTGGCGCCACGCCAGGCCCAAAAATGGCCATATGGCTGGAGACTGGTCCCACGCCAAAAGAGCCAGCAGGGAAAACTATGCCTTGTACTAAAGCTCTTTGGGAACCGCTTGTGTAGCCCCACACACCTAAGAGCTGCAGGCTTTCCTGCTGCCTTCAGCCTCAAAACCACCTTTTCCCACTTGGCGCCGCGCCAGGCCCAAAAATGGTCATATGTCTGGAGACTGGTCCCACGCACAAAGAGCCAGCAGGGAAAACTATGCCTTGTTCTAAAGCTCTTTGGGAACCGCTTGCCTAGCCCCACACAAACTGGGGGCTGCAGGCTTTTCTCGCGCTTTCAGCCTCAAAACCACCCTTTCCCACTTGGCGCTGCTCCAGGCCCAAAAATGGCCATATGTCTTGAGACTGGTCCCTTTCCCAAAGAGCCAGCAGGGAAAACTATGCCTTGTTCTAAAGTTCTTTGGGAACCGCTTGCGTGGCCCCACAGACCTGGGGGCTGCAGGCTTTCCTGCTGCCTTCAGCCTCAAAACCACCCTTTCCCACATGGCGTCACGCCAGGCACGAAAATGGCCATATGTCTGGAGGTTGTTCCCACGCCCAAAGAGCCAGCAGGGAAAACTATGCCTTGTTCTAAAGCTCTTTGGGAATCGCTTGCGTAGCCCCACACACCTGGGGGCTGCAGGCTTTCCTGCTCTCTTCAGCCTCAAAAGCACCCTTTCCCACTTGGCGCCAAGCCAGGCACAAATATGGCCATATTTCTGGAGATTGGTCCCACGCCCAAAGAGCCAGCAGGGAAAACTATGCCTTGTTCTAAAGCTCTTTGGGAACCGCTTGCGTAGCCCCACACACCTGGGGGCTGCAGGCTTTCCTGCTGCCTTCAGCCTCAAAACCACCCTTTCCCACTTGGCCCCGCTCCAGGCCCAAAAATGGCCATATGTCTGGAGACTGGTCCCACGCCCAAAGAGCCAGCAGGGAATACTATGCCTTGTACTAAAGCTCTTTGGGAAACGCTTGCGTAGCCCCACACACCTGGGGGCTGCAGGCTTTCCTGCTGCCTTCAGCCTCAAAACCACCCTTTCCCACTTGGCGCCGCGCCAGGCCCAAAAATGGCCATATGTCTGGAGACTGGTCCCACGCCCAAAGAGCCAGCAGGGAAAACTATGCCTTGTTCTAAAGCTCTTTGGGAACCGCTTGCGTAGCCCCACACACCTAAGAGCTGCAGGGCTTTCCTGCTGCCTTCAGCCTCAAAACCACCCTTTCGCACTTGGCGCCGCGCCAGGCCCAAAAATGGCCATATGGGTGGAGACTGGTCCCACGCCCAAAGAGCCAGCAGGGAAAACTATGCCTTGTTCTAAAGCTCTTTGGGAACCGCTTGCGTAGCCCCACACACCTGGGGGCTGCAGGCTTTCCTGCTGCCTTCAGCCTCAAAACCACCCTTTCCCACTTCGCCCCGCTCCAGGCCCAAAAATGGCCATATGTCTGGAGACTGGTCCCACGCCCAAAGAGCCAGCAGGGAAAACTATGCCTTGTTCTAAATCTCTTTGGGAAACGCTTGCGTAGCCCCACACAAACTGGTGGCTGCAGGCTTTCCTGCTCTCTTCAGCCTCAGAAGAACCCTTTCGCACTTGGCGCCGCGCCAGGCCCAAAAATGGCCATATGTCTGGAGATTGGTTCCACGCCCAAAGAGCCAGCAGGGAAAACTATGGCTTTTTCTAAAGCTCTTTGGGAACCGCTTGCGTAGCCCCACACACCTGGGGGCTGCAGGCTTTCCTGCTGCCTTCAGCCTCAAAACCACCCTTTCCCACATGGCCCCGCGCCAGGCACAAAAATGGTAATATGTGTGGAGACTGGTCCCACACCCAAAGAGCCAGCAGGGAAAACTATGCCTTGTTCTAAAGCTCTTTGGGAACCGCTTGCGTAGCCCCACAGACCTGGGGGCTGCAGGCTTTTCTCGCGCTTTCAGCCTCAAAACCACCCTTTCCCACTTGGCGCTGCTAAAGGACCAAAAATGGCCATATGTCTGGAGACTGGTCCCACGCCCAAAGAGCCAGCAGGGAAAACTATGCCTTGTTCTAAAGTTCTTTGGGAACCGCTTGCGTGGCCCCACAGACCTGGGGGCTGCAGGCTTTCCGGCAGCCTTCAGCCTCAAAACCACCCTTTCCCACTTGCCGTCGCGCCAGGCCCAAAAATGGCCATATGGCTGGAGACTGGTCCCTTTCCCAAAGAGCCAGCAGGGAAAACTATGCCTTGTTCTAAAGCTCTTTGGGAACCGCTTGCGTAGCCCCACACAAACTGGGGGCTGCAGGCTTTTCTCGCGCTTTCAGCCTCAAAACCACCCTTTCACACATGGCGTCACGCCAGGCACAAAAATGGCCATATGTCTGAAGACTGGTCCCACGCCCAAAGAGCCAGCAGGGAAAACTATGCCTTGTTCTAAAGCTCTTTGGGAACCGCTTGCGTAGCCCCACACACCTAAGAGCTGCAGGCTTTCCTGCTGCCTTCAGCCTCAACACCACCCTTTCCCACTTGGCGCCGCGCCAGGCCCAAAAATGGCCATATGTCTGGAGACTGGTCCCACGCCCAAAGAGCCAGCAGGGAAAACTATGCCTTGTTCTAAAGCTCTTTGGGAACCGCTTGCGTAGCCCCACACACCTGGGGGCTGCAGGCTTTCCTGCTCTCTTCAGCCTCAGAAGAACCCTTTCCCACTTGGCGCCGCGCCAGGCCCAAAAATGGTCATATGTCTGGAGACTGGTCCCACGCCCAAAGAGCCAGCAGGGAAAACTATGCCTTGTTCTAAAGCTCTTTGGGAACCGCTTGCGTAGCCCCACACAAACTGGGGGCTGCAGGCTTTTCTCGCGCTTTCAGCCTCAAAAGCACCCTTTCCCACTTGGCGCTGCTCCAGGACCAAACATGGCCATATGTCTGGAGACTGGTCCCACGCCCAAAGAGCCAGCAGGGAAAACTATGCCTTGTTCTAAAGTTTTTTGGGAACAGCTTGCGTGGCCCCACAGACCTGGGGGCTGCAGGCTTTCCTGCTGCCTTCAGCCTCAAAACCACCCTTTCCCACATGGCATCACGCCAGGCCCAAAAATGGCCATATGTCTGGAGGTTGGTCCCACGCCCAAAGAGCCAGCAGGGAAAACTATGCCTTGTTCTAAAGCTCTTTGGGAACCGCTTGCGTAGCCCCACACACCTGGGGGCTGCAGGCTTTCCTGCTGCCTTCAGCCTCAAAACCACCCTTTCCCACTTGGCGTCACGCAAGGCACAAAAATGGCCATATGTCTGGAGACTGGTCCCACGCCCAAAGAGCCAGCAGGGAAAACTATGCCTTGTTCTAAAGCTCTTTGGGAACCGCTTGCGTAGTCCCACAAACTGGATGCTGCAGGCTTTTCTCGCGCTTTCAGCCTCAACACCACCCTTTCCCACTTGGCGATGCGCCAGGCACAAAAATGGCCATATGTCTGGAGACTGGTCCCACGCCCAAAGAGCCAGCAGGGAAAACTATGCCTTGTTCTAAAGCTCTTTGGGAACCGCTTGCGTAGCCCCACACACCTGGGGGCTGCAGGCTTTCCTGCTCTCTTCAGCCTCAAAAGCACCCTTTCCCACTTGGCGCCAAGCCAGGCATAAATATGGCCATATTTCTGGAGATTGGTCCCACGCCCAAAGAGCCAGCAGGGAAAACTATGCCTTGTTCTAAATCTCTTTGGGAACCGCTTGCGTAGCCCCACACACCTGGGGGCTGCAGGCTTTCCTGCTGCCTTCAGCCTCAAAACCACCCTTTCCCACTTGGCGCCGCGCCAGGCCCAAAAATGGCCATATGTCTGGAGACTGGTCCCATGCCCAAAGAGCCAGCAGGGAAAACTATGCCTTGTTCTAAAGCTCTTTGGGAACCGCTTGCGTAGCCCCACACCTCTGGGGGCTGCAGGCTTTCCTGCTGCCTTCAGCCTCAAAACCACCCTTTCCCACTTGGCACCGCGCCAGGCCCAAAAATGGTCATATGTCTGGAGACTGGTCCCTTTCCCAAAGAGCCAGCAGGGAAAACTATGCCTTGTTCTAAAGCTCTTTGGGAACCGCTTGCGTAGCCCCACACAAACTGGGGGCTGCAGGCTTTTCTCGCGCTTTCAGCCTCAAAACCACCCTTTCCCACTTGGCGCTGCTCCAGGCCCAAAAATGGCCATATGTCTGGAGATTGGTTCCACGCCCAAAGAGCCAGCAGGGAAAACTATGCCTTGTTCTAAAGTTCTTTGGGAACCGCTTGCGTGGCCCCACACTCCTGGGGGCTGCAGGCTTTCCTGCTGCCTTCAGCCTCAAAACCACCCTTTCCCACATGGCGTCACGCCAGGCACAAAAATGGCCATGTGTCTGGAGGTTGGTCCCACGCCCAAAGAGCCAGCAGGGAAAACTATGCCTTGTACTAAAGCTCTTTGGGAACCGCTTGCGTAGCCCCACACACCTGGGGGCTGCAGGCTTTCCTGCTCTCTTCAGCCTCAAAAGCACCCTTTCCCACTTGGCGCCAAGCCAGGCACAAATATGGCCATATTTCTGGAGATTGGTCCCACGCCCAAAGAGCCAGCAGGGAAAACTATGCCTTGTACTAAAGCTCTTTGGGAACCGCTTGCGTAGCCCCACACACGTGGGGGTTGCAGGCTTTCCTGCTGCCTTCAGCCTCAAAAGCATCCTTTCCCACATGGCGCCACGCCAGTCCCAAAAATGGCCATATGTCTGGAGACTGGTCCCACGCCCAAAGAGCCAGCAGGGAAAACTATGCCTTGTTCTAAAGCTCTTTGGGAACGGCTTGCGTAGCCCCACACACCTGGAGGCTGCAGGCTTTCCTGCTGCCTTCATCCTCCAAACACCCCTTTCCCACTTGGCGCCGCGCCAGGCCCAAAAATGGCCATATGTCTGGAGACTGGTCCCTTTCCCAAAGAGCCAGCAGGGAAAACTATGCCTTGTTCTAAAGCTCTTTGGGAACCGCTTGCGTAGCCCCACACACCTGGGGGCTGCAGGCTTTTCTCGCGCTTTCATCCTCAAAACCACCCTTTCCCTCATGGCGTCACGCCAGGCACAAAAATGGCCATATTTCTGGAGGTTGGTCCCACGCCCAAAGAGCCAGCAGGGAAAACTATGCCTTGTTCTAAAGCTCTTTGGGAACCGCTTGCGTAGCCCCACACACCTGGGGGCTGCAGGCTTTCCTGCTGCCTTCAGCCTCAAAACCACCCTTTCCCACTTGGCCCCGCTCCAGGCCCAAAAATGGCCATATGTCTGGAGACTGGTCCCACGCCCAAAGAGCCAGCAGGGAATACTATGCCTTGTACTAAAGCTCTTTGGGAAACGCTTGCGTAGCCCCACACACCTGGGGGCTGCAGGCTTTCCTGCTGCCTTCAGCCTCAAAACCACCCTTTCCCACTTGGCGCCGCGCCAGGCCCAAAAATGGCCATATGTCTGGAGACTGGTCCCACGCCCAAAGAGCCAGCAGGGAAAACTATGCCTTGTTCTAAAGCTCTTTGGGAACCGCTTGCGTAGCCCCACACACCTAAGAGCTGCAGGGCTTTCCTGCTGCCTTCAGCCTCAAAACCACCCTTTCGCACTTGGCGCCGCGCCAGGCCCAAAAATGGCCATATGGGTGGAGACTGGTCCCACGCCCAAAGAGCCAGCAGAGAAAACTATGCCTTGTTCTAAAGCTCTTTGGGAACCGCTTGCGTAGCCCCACACACCTGGGGGCTGCAGGCTTTCCTGCTGCCTTCAGCCTCAAAACACCCCTTTCCCACTTGGCGCCGCGCCAGGCCCAAAAATGGTCATATGTCTGGAGACTAGTCCCACGCCCAAAGAGCCAGCAGGGAAAACTATGCCTTGTACTAAAGCTCTTTGGGAACCACTTGCGTAGCCCCACACAAACTGGGGGCTGCAGGCTTTTCTCGCGCTTTCAGCCTCAAAACCACCCTTTCCCACTTGGCGCTGCTCCAGGAAAAAAAATGGCCATATGTCTGGAGACTGGTCCCACGCCCAAAGAGCCAGCAGGGAAAACTATGCCTTGTTCTAAAGCTCTTTGGGAACCGCTTGCGTAGCCCCACACACCTGGGGGCTGCAGGCTTTCCTGCTGCCTTCAGCCTCAAAACACCCCTTTCCCACTTGGCGCCGCGCCAGGCCCAAAAATGGTCATATGTCTGGAGACTAGTCCCACGCCCAAAGAGCCAGCAGGGAAAACTATGCCTTGTTCTAAAGCTCTTTGGGAACCGCTTGCGTAGCCCCACATACCTGGGGGCTGCAGGCTTTCCTGCTGCCTTCAGCCTCAAAACCACCCTTTCCCACTTGGCGCCGTGCCAGGCCCAAAAATGGCCATATGTCTGGAGACTGGTCCTTTTCCCAAAGAGCCAGCAGGGAAAACTATGCCTTGTTCTAAAGCTCTTTGGGAACCGCTTGCGTAGCCCCACAGACTGGGGGCTGCAGGTTTTCCTGCTGCCTTCAGCCTCCAAACCCCCCTTTCCCACATGGACCCGTGCCAGGCCCAAAAATGGCCATATGTCTGGAGACTGGTCCCACGCCCAAAGAGCGAGCAGGGAAAACTATGCCTTGTTCTAAAGCTCTTTGGGAACCGCTTGCGTAGCCCCACACACCTGGGGGCTGCAGGCTTTCCTGCTGCCTTCAGCCTCAAAACCACCCTTTCCCACTTGGCGCCACGCCAGGCCCAAAAATGGCCATATGGCTGGAGACTGGTCCCACGCCAAAAGAGCCAGCAGGGAAAACTATGCCTTGTACTAAAGCTCTTTGGGAACCGCTTGTGTAGCCCCACACACCTAAGAGCTGCAGGCTTTCCTGCTGCCTTCAGCCTCAAAACCACCTTTTCCCACTTGGCGCCGCGCCAGGCCCAAAAATGGTCATATGTCTGGAGACTGGTCCCACGCACAAAGAGCCAGCAGGGAAAACTATGCCTTGTTCTAAAGCTCTTTGGGAACCGCTTGCCTAGCCCCACACAAACTGGGGGCTGCAGGCTTTTCTCGCGCTTTCAGCCTCAAAACCACCCTTTCCCACTTGGCGCTGCTCCAGGCCCAAAAATGGCCATATGTCTTGAGACTGGTCCCTTTCCCAAAGAGCCAGCAGGGAAAACTATGCCTTGTTCTAAAGTTCTTTGGGAACCGCTTGCGTGGCCCCACAGACCTGGGGGCTGCAGGCTTTCCTGCTGCCTTCAGCCTCAAAACCACCCTTTCCCACATGGCGTCACGCCAGGCACGAAAATGGCCATATGTCTGGAGGTTGTTCCCACGCCCAAAGAGCCAGCAGGGAAAACTATGCCTTGTTCTAAAGCTCTTTGGGAATCGCTTGCGTAGCCCCACACACCTGGGGGCTGCAGGCTTTCCTGCTCTCTTCAGCCTCAAAAGCACCCTTTCCCACTTGGCGCCAAGCCAGGCACAAATATGGCCATATTTCTGGAGATTGGTCCCACGCCCAAAGAGCCAGCAGGGAAAACTATGCCTTGTTCTAAAGCTCTTTGGGAACCGCTTGCGTAGCCCCACACACCTGGGGGCTGCAGGCTTTCCTGCTGCCTTCAGCCTCAAAACCACCCTTTCCCACTTGGCCCCGCTCCAGGCCCAAAAATGGCCATATGTCTGGAGACTGGTCCCACGCCCAAAGAGCCAGCAGGGAATACTATGCCTTGTACTAAAGCTCTTTGGGAAACGCTTGCGTAGCCCCACACACCTGGGGGCTGCAGGCTTTCCTGCTGCCTTCAGCCTCAAAACCACCCTTTCCCACTTGGCGCCGCGCCAGGCCCAAAAATGGCCATATGTCTGGAGACTGGTCCCACGCCCAAAGAGCCAGCAGGGAAAACTATGCCTTGTTCTAAAGCTCTTTGGGAACCGCTTGCGTAGCCCCACACACCTAAGAGCTGCAGGGCTTTCCTGCTGCCTTCAGCCTCAAAACCACCCTTTCGCACTTGGCGCCGCGCCAGGCCCAAAAATGGCCATATGGGTGGAGACTGGTCCCACGCCCAAAGAGCCAGCAGAGAAAACTATGCCTTGTTCTAAAGCTCTTTGGGAACCGCTTGCGTAGCCCCACACACCTGGGGGCTGCAGGCTTTCCTGCTGCCTTCAGCCTCAAAACACCCCTTTCCCACTTGGCGCCGCGCCAGGCCCAAAAATGGTCATATGTCTGGAGACTAGTCCCACGCCCAAAGAGCCAGCAGGGAAAACTATGCCTTGTACTAAAGCTCTTTGGGAACCACTTGCGTAGCCCCACACAAACTGGGGGCTGCAGGCTTTTCTCGCGCTTTCAGCCTCAAAACCACCCTTTCCCACTTGGCGCTGCTCCAGGAAAAAAAATGGCCATATGTCTGGAGACTGGTCCCACGCCCAAAGAGCCAGCAGGGAAAACTATGCCTTGTTCTAAAGCTCTTTGGGAACCGCTTGCGTAGCCCCACACACCTGGGGGCTGCAGGCTTTCCTGCTGCCTTCAGCCTCAAAACACCCCTTTCCCACTTGGCGCCGCGCCAGGCCCAAAAATGGTCATATGTCTGGAGACTAGTCCCACGCCCAAAGAGCCAGCAGGGAAAACTATGCCTTGTTCTAAAGCTCTTTGGGAACCGCTTGCGTAGCCCCACATACCTGGGGGCTGCAGGCTTTCCTGCTGCCTTCAGCCTCAAAACCACCCTTTCCCACTTGGCGCCGTGCCAGGCCCAAAAATGGCCATATGTCTGGAGACTGGTCCTTTTCCCAAAGAGCCAGCAGGGAAAACTATGCCTTGTTCTAAAGCTCTTTGGGAACCGCTTGCGTAGCCCCACAGACTGGGGGCTGCAGGTTTTCCTGCTGCCTTCAGCCTCCAAACCCCCCTTTCCCACATGGACCCGTGCCAGGCCCAAAAATGGCCATATGTCTGGAGACTGGTCCCACGCCCAAAGAGCGAGCAGGGAAAACTATGCCTTGTTCTAAAGCTCTTTGGGAACCGCTTGCGTAGCCCCACACACCTGGGGGCTGCAGGCTTTCCTGCTGCCTTCAGCCTCAAAACCACCCTTTCCCACTTGGCGCCACGCCAGGCCCAAAAATGGCCATATGGCTGGAGACTGGTCCCACGCCAAAAGAGCCAGCAGGGAAAACTATGCCTTGTACTAAAGCTCTTTGGGAACCGCTTGTGTAGCCCCACACACCTAAGAGCTGCAGGCTTTCCTGCTGCCTTCAGCCTCAAAACCACCTTTTCCCACTTGGCGCCGCGCCAGGCCCAAAAATGGTCATATGTCTGGAGACTGGTCCCACGCACAAAGAGCCAGCAGGGAAAACTATGCCTTGTTCTAAAGCTCTTTGGGAACCGCTTGCCTAGCCCCACACAAACTGGGGGCTGCAGGCTTTTCTCGCGCTTTCAGCCTCAAAACCACCCTTTCCCACTTGGCGCTGCTCCAGGCCCAAAAATGGCCATATGTCTTGAGACTGGTCCCTTTCCCAAAGAGCCAGCAGGGAAAACTATGCCTTGTTCTAAAGTTCTTTGGGAACCGCTTGCGTGGCCCCACAGACCTGGGGGCTGCAGGCTTTCCTGCTGCCTTCAGCCTCAAAACCACCCTTTCCCACATGGCGTCACGCCAGGCACGAAAATGGCCATATGTCTGGAGGTTGTTCCCACGCCCAAAGAGCCAGCAGGGAAAACTATGCCTTGTTCTAAAGCTCTTTGGGAATCGCTTGCGTAGCCCCACACACCTGGGGGCTGCAGGCTTTCCTGCTCTCTTCAGCCTCAAAAGCACCCTTTCCCACTTGGCGCCAAGCCAGGCACAAATATGGCCATATTTCTGGAGATTGGTCCCACGCCCAAAGAGCCAGCAGGGAAAACTATGCCTTGTTCTAAAGCTCTTTGGGAACCGCTTGCGTAACCCCACACACCTGGGGGCTGCAGGCTTTCCTGCTGCCTTCAGCCTCAAAAGCACCCTTTCCCACTTGGCGCCGCGCCAGGCCCAAAAATGGCCATATGTCTGGAGACTGGTCCCACGCCCAAAGAGCCAGCAGGGAAAACTATGCCTTGTTCTAAAGCTCTTTGGGAACCGCTTGCGTAGCCCCACACACCTGGGGGCTGCAGGCTTTCCTGCTGCCTTCAGCCTCCAAACACCCCTTTCCCACTTGGCGATGCGCCAGGCCCAAAAATGGCCATATGTCTGGAGACTGGTCCCACGCCCAGAGAGCCAGCAGGGAAAACTATGCCTTGTTCTAAAGCTATTTGGGAACCGCTTGCGTAGCCCCACACACCTGGGGGCTACAGGCTTTCCTGCTCTCTTCAGCCTCAGAAGAACGCTTTCGGACTTGGCGCCGCGCCAGGCCCAAAAATGGCCATATGTCTGGAGATTGGTTCCATGCCCAAAGAGCCAGCAGGGAAAACTATGGCTTTTTCTAAAGCTCTTTGGGAACCGCTTCCGTAGCCCCACACACCTGGGGGATGCAGGCTTTCCTGCTGCCTTCAGCCTCAAAACCACCCTTTCCCACTTGGCGCCGCGCCAGGCCCAAAAATGGCCATATGTCTGGAGACTGGTCCCACACCCAAAGAGCCAGCAGGGAAAACTATGCCTTGTTCTAAAGCTCTTTGGGAACCACTTGCGTAGCCCCACACAAACTGGGGGCTGCAGGCTTTTCTCGCGCTTTCAGCCTCAAAACCACCCTTTCCCACTTGGCGCTGCTCCAGGCCCAAAAATGGCCATATGTCTGGAGACTGGTCCCTTTCCCAAAGAGCCAGCAGGGAAAACTATGCCTTGTTCTAAAGCTCTTTGGGAACCGCTTGCGTAGCCCCACACACCTGGGGGTTGCAGGCTTTCCTGCTGCCTTCAGCCTCCAAATCCCCCTTTCCCACTTGGCCCCGTGCCAGGCCCAAAAATGGCCATATGTCTGGAGACTGGTCCCACGCCCAAAGAGCCAGCAGGGAAAACTATGCCTTGTTCTAAAGCTCTTTGGGAACCGCTTGCGTAGCCCCACACACCTGCGGGCTGCAGGCTTTCCTGCTGCCTTCAGCCTCAAAACCACCCTTTCCCACATGGCGTCACGCCAGGCAGAAAAATGGCCATATGTCTGGAGACTGGTCCCACGCCCAAAGAGCCAGCAGGGAAAACTATGCCTTGTACTAAAGCTCTTTGGGAACCTCTTGCGTAGCCCCACACACCTGGGGGCTGCAGGCTTTCCTGCTGCCTTCAGCCTCAAAAGCACTCTTTTCCACTTGGCGCCGCGCCAGGCCCAAAAATGGCCATATGTCTGGAGACTGGTCCCACACCCAAAGAGCCAGCAGGGAAAACTATGCCTTGTTCTAAAGCTCTTTGGGAACCACTTGCGTAGCCCCACACAAACTGGGGGCTGCAGGCTTTTCTCGCGCTTTCAGCCTCAAAACCACCCTTTCCCACTTGGCGCTGCTCCAGGCCCAAAAATGGCCATATGTCTGGAGACTGGTCCCTTTCCCAAAGAGCCAGCAGGGAAAACTATGCCTTGTTCTAAAGCTCTTTGGGAACCGCTTGCGTAGCCCCACACACCTGGGGGTTGCAGGCTTTCCTGCTGCCTTCAGCCTCCAAATCCCCCTTTCCCACTTGGCCCCGTGCCAGGCCCAAAAATGGCCATATGTCTGGAGACTGGTCCCACGCCCAAAGAGCCAGCAGGGAAAACTATGCCTTGTTCTAAAGCTCTTTGGGAACCGCTTGCGTAGCCCCACACACCTGCGGGCTGCAGGCTTTCCTGCTGCCTTCAGCCTCAAAACCACCCTTTCCCACATGGCGTCACGCCAGGCAGAAAAATGGCCATATGTCTGGAGACTGGTCCCACGCCCAAAAAGCCAGCAGGGAAAACTATGCCTTGTACTAAAGCTCTTTGGGAACCTCTTGCGTAGCCCCACACACCTGGGGGCTGCAGGCTTTCCTGCTGCCTTCAGCCTCAAAAGCACGCTTTTCCACTTGGCGCCGCGCCAGGCCCAAAAATGGCCATATGGCTGGAGACTGGTCCCACGCCCAAAGAGCCAGCAGGGAAAACTATGCCTTGTTCTAAAGCTCTTTGGGAACCGCTTGCGTAGCCCCAGAGACCTGGGGGCTGCAGGCTTTCCTGCTGCCTTCAGCCTCAAAACCACCCTTTCCCACTTGGCGCCGCGCCAGGCCCAAAAATGGCCAAATGGCTGGAGACTGGTCCCACGCCCAAAGAGCCAGCAGGGAAAACTATGCCTTCTTCTAAAGCTCTTTGGGAACCGCTTGCGTAGCCCCACAGACCTGGGGGCTGCAGGCTTTCCTGCTCTCTTCAGCCTCAGAAGAACCCTTTCGTACTTGGCGCCGCGCCAGGCCCAAAAATGGCCATATGTCTGGAGACTGGTCCAACGCCCAAAGAGCCAGCAGGGAAAACTATGCCTTATTCTAAAGCTCTTTGGGAACCGCTGGCGTAGCCCCACATAAACTGGGGGCTGCAGGCTTTTCTCGCGCTTTCAGCCTCAAAACCACCCTTTCCCACTTGGCGATGCGCCAGGCACAAAAATGGCCATATGTCTGGAGACTGGTCCCACGCCCAAAGAGCCAGCAGGGAAAACTATGCCTTGTTCTAAAGCTCTTTGGGAACCGCTTGCGTAGCCCCACACAAACTGGGGGCTGCAGGCTTTCCTGCTGCCTTCAGCCTCAAAACCACCCTTTCACACATGGCGTCACGCCAGGCCCAAAAATGGCCATATGTCTGGAGACTGGTCCCACGCCCAAAGAGCCAGCAGGGAAAACTATGCCTTGTTCTAAAGCTCTTTGGGAACCGCTGGCGTAGCCCCACACAAACTGGGGGCTGCAGGCTTTTCTTGCGCTTTCAGCCTCAAAACCACCCTTTCCCACTTGGTGATGCGCCAGGCCCAAAAATGGCCATATGTCTGGAGACTGGTCCCACACCCAAAGAGCCAGCAGGGAAAACTATGCCTTGTTCTAAAGCTCTTTGGGAACCACTTGCGTAGCCCCACACAAACTGGGGGCTGCAGGCTTTTCTCGCGCTTTCAGCCTCAAAACCACCCTTTCCCACTTGGCGCTGCTCCAGGCCCAAAAATGGCCATATGTCTGGAGACTGGTCCCTTTCCCAAAGAGCCAGCAGGGAAAACTATGCCTTGTTCTAAAGCTCTTTGGGAACCGCTTGCGTAGCCCCACACACCTGGGGGTTGCAGGCTTTCCTGCTGCCTTCAGCCTCCAAATCCCCCTTTCCCACTTGGCCCCGTGCCAGGCCCAAAAATGGCCATATGTCTGGAGACTGGTCCCACGCCCAAAGAGCCAGCAGGGAAAACTATGCCTTGTTCTAAAGCTCTTTGGGAACCGCTTGCGTAGCCCCACACACCTGCGGGCTGCAGGCTTTCCTGCTGCCTTCAGCCTCAAAACCACCCTTTCCCACATGGCGTCACGCCAGGCAGAAAAATGGCCATATGTCTGGAGACTGGTCCCACGCCCAAAAAGCCAGCAGGGAAAACTATGCCTTGTACTAAAGCTCTTTGGGAACCTCTTGCGTAGCCCCACACACCTGGGGGCTGCAGGCTTTCCTGCTGCCTTCAGCCTCAAAACCACCCTTTCCCACTTGGCGCCGCGCCAGGCCCAAAAATGGCCAAATGGCTGGAGACTGGTCCCACGCCCAAAGAGCCAGCAGGGAAAACTATGCCTTCTTCTAAAGCTCTTTGGGAACCGCTTGCGTAGCCCCACAGACCTGGGGGCTGCAGGCTTTCCTGCTCTCTTCAGCCTCAGAAGAACCCTTTCGTACTTGGCGCCGCGCCAGGCCCAAAAATGGCCATATGTCTGGAGACTGGTCCAACGCCCAAAGAGCCAGCAGGGAAAACTATGCCTTATTCTAAAGCTCTTTGGGAACCGCTGGCGTAGCCCCACATAAACTGGGGGCTGCAGGCTTTTCTCGCGCTTTCAGCCTCAAAACCACCCTTTCCCACTTGGCGATGCGCCAGGCACAAAAATGGCCATATGTCTGGAGACTGGTCCCACGCCCAAAGAGCCAGCAGGGAAAACTATGCCTTGTTCTAAAGCTCTTTGGGAACCGCTTGCGTAGCCCCACACAAACTGGGGGCTGCAGGCTTTCCTGCTGCCTTCAGCCTCAAAACCACCCTTTCACACATGGCGTCACGCCAGGCCCAAAAATGGCCATATGTCTGGAGACTGGTCCCACGCCCAAAGAGCCAGCAGGGAAAACTATGCCTTGTTCTAAAGCTCTTTGGGAACCGCTGGCGTAGCCCCACACAAACTGGGGGCTGCAGGCTTTTCTTGCGCTTTCAGCCTCAAAACCACCCTTTCCCACTTGGTGATGCGCCAGGCACAAAAATGGCCATATGTCTGGAGACTGGTCCAACGCCCAAAGAGCCAGCAGGGAAAACTATGCCTTGTTCTAAAGCTCTTTGGGAACCGCTTGCGTAGCCCCACAGACCTGCGGGCTGCAGGCTTTCCTGCTGCCTTCAGCCTCAACACCACCCTTTCCCACTTGGCGCCGCGCCAGGCCCAAAAATGGCCATATGTCTGGAGACTGGTCCCACGCCCAAAGAGCCAGCAGGGAAAACTATGCCTTGTTCTAAAGCTCTTTGGGAACCGCTTGCGTAGCCCCACACACCTGGTGGCTGCAGGCTTTCCTGCTCTCTTCAGCCTCAGAAGAACCCTTTCGCACTTGGCACAGCGCCAGGCCCCAAAATGGCCATATGTCTGGAGACTGGTCCCACGCCCAAAGAGCCAGCAGGGAAAACTATGCCTTATTCTAAACCTCTTTGGGAACCGCTGGCGTAGCTCCACACACCTGGGGGGTGCAGGCTTTCCTGCTGCCTTCAGCCTCAAAACCACCCTTTCCCACTTGGCGCCACGCCAGGCCCAAAAATGGCCATATGTCTGGAGACTGGTCCCACGCCCAAAGAGCCAGCAGGGAAAACTATGCCTTGTTCTAAAGCTCTTTGGGAACCGCTTGCGTAGCCCCACACAAACTGGGGGCTGCAGGCTTTTCTCGCGCTTTCAGCCTCAAAACCACCCTTTCCCACATGGCGTCACGCCAGGCCCAAAAATGGCCATATGTCTGGAGACTGGTCCCACGCCCAAAGAGCCAGCAGGGAAAACTATGCCTTGTTCTAAAGCTCTTTGGGAACCGCTTGCGTAGCCCCACACACCTGGGGGCTGCAGGCTTTCCTGCTGCCTTCAGCCTCAAAAGCACCCTTTCCCACTTGGCGCCGCGCCAGGCCCAAAAATGGCCATATGTCTGGAGACTGGTCCCACGCCCAAAGAGACAGCAGGGAAAACTATGCCTTGTTCTAAAGCTCTTTGGGAACCGCTTGCGTAGCCCCACACACCTGGGGGCTGCAGGCTTTCCTGCTCTCTTCAGCCTCAGAAGAACCCTTCGCACTTGGCGCCGCGCCAGGCACAAAAATGGCCATATGTCTGGAGACTGGTCCCACGCCCAAAGAGCCAGCAGGGAAAACTATGCCTTATTCTAAAGCTCTTTGGGAACCGCTGGCGTAGCCCCACACAAACTGGGGGCTGCAGGCTTTTCTTGCGCTTTCAGCCTCAAAACCACCCTTTCCCACTTGGCGATGCGCCAGGCACAAAAATGGCCATATGTCTGGAGACTGGTCCAACGCCCAAAGAGCCAGCAGGGAAAACTATGCCTTGTTCTAAAGCTCTTTGGGAACCGCTTGCGTAGCCTTACACACCTAAGAGCTGCAGGCTTTCCTGCTGCCTTCAGCCTCAACACCACCCTTTCCCACTTGGCGCCGCGCCAGGCCCAAAAATGGCCATATGTCTGGAGACTGGTCCCACGCCCAAAGAGCCAGCAGGGAAAACTATGCCTTGTTCTAAAGCTCTTTGGGAACCGCTTGCGTAGCCCCACACACCTGGGGGCTGCAGGCTTTCCTGCTGCCTTCAGCCTCAAAACCACCCTTTCCCACTTGGCCCCGCTCCAGGCCCAAAAATGGCCATATGTCTGGAGACTGGTCCCAAGCCCAAAGAGCCAGCAGGGAAAACTATGCCTTGTTCTAAAGCTCTTTGGGAAACGCTTGCGTAGCCCCACACAAACTGGGGGCTGCAGGCTTTCCTGCTCTCTTCAGCCTCAGAAGAACCCTTTCGCACTTGGCGCCGCGCCAGGCCCAAAAATGGCCATATGTCTGGAGATTGGTTCCACGCCCAAAGAGCCAGCAGGGAAAACTATGGCTTTTTCTAAAGCTCTTTGGGAACCGCTTGCGTAGCCCCACACACCTGGGGGCTGCAGGCATTCCTGCTGCCTTCAACCTCAAAACCACCCTTTCCCACTTGGCGCCGCGCCAGGCCCAAAAATGGTCATATGTCTGGAGACTGGTCCCACGCCCAAAGAGCCAGCAGGGAAAACTATGCCTTGTTCTAAAGCTCTTTGGGAACCGCTTGCGTAGCCTTACACACCTAAGAGCTGCAGGCTTTCCTGCTCTCTTCAGCCTCAAAAGCACCCTTTCCCACTTGGCGCCAAGCCAGGCATAAATATGGCCATATTTCTGGAGACTGGTCCCACGCCCAAAGAGCCAGCAGGGAAAACTATGCCTTGTTCTAAAGCTCTTTGGGAACCGCTTGTGTAGCCCCACACACGTGGGGGCTGCAGGCTTTCCTGCTGCCTTCAGCCTCAAAACCACCCTTTCCCACTTGGCGCCACGCCAGGCCCAAAAATGGCCATATGTCTGGAGACTGGTCCCACGCCGAAACAGCCAGCAGGGAAAACTATGCCTTGTTCTAAAGCTCTTTGGGAACCGCTTGCGTAGCCCCACACACCTGGGGGCTGCAGGCTTTCCTGCTGCCTTCAGCCTCCAAACACCCCTTTCCCATTTGGCCCCGCGCCAGGCCCAAAAATGGCCATATGTCTGGAGACTGGTCCCACGCCCAAAGAGCCAGCAGGGAAAACTATGCCTTGTTCTAAAGCTCTTTGGGAACCGCTTGCGTAGCCCCACACACCTGGGGGCTGCAGGCTTTTCTCGCGCTTTCAGCCTCAAAACCACCCTTTCCCTCATGGCATCACGCCAGGCACAAAAATGGCCATATGTCTGGAGGTTGGTCCCACGCCCAAAGAGCCAGCAGGGAAAACTATGCCTTGTTCTAAAGCTCTTTGGGAACCGCTTGCGTAGCCCCACACACCTGGGGGCTGCAGGCTTTCCTGCTGCCTTCAGCCTCAAAACCACCCTTTCCCACTTCGCCCCGCTCCAGGCCCAAAAATGGCCATATGTCTGGAGACTGGTCCCACGCCCAAAGAGCCAGCAGGGAAAACTATGCCTTGTTCTAAAGCTCTTTGGGAACCGCTTGCGTAGCCCCACACACCTGGGGGCTGCAGGCTTTTCTCGCGCTTTCAGCCTCAAAACCACCCTTTCCCTCATGGCATCACGCCAGGCACAAAAATGGCCATATGTCTGGAGACTGGTCCCACGCCCAAAGAGCCAGCAGGGAAAACTATGCCTTGTTCTAAAGCTCTTTGGGAACCGCTTGCGTAGCCCCACACACCTGGGGGCTGCAGGCTTTCCTGCTGCCTTCAGCCTCAAAACCACCCTTTCCCACTTCGCCCCGCTCCAGGCCCAAAAATGGCCATATGTCTGGAGACTGGTCCCACGCCCAAAGAGCCAGCAGGGAAAACTATGCCTTGTTCTAAATCTCTTTGGGAAACGCTTGCGTAGCCCCACACAAACTGGGGGCTGCAGGCTTTCCTGCTCTCTTCAGCCTCAGAAGAACCCTTTCGCACTTGGCGCCGCGCCAGGCCCAAAAATGGCCATATGTCTGGAGATTGGTTCCACGCCCAAAGAGCCAGCAGGGAAAACTATGGCTTTTTCTAAAGCTCTTTGGGAACCGCTTGCGTAGCCCCACACACCTGGGGGCTGCAGGCTTTCCTGCTGCCTTCAGCCTCAAAACCACCCTTTCCCACATGGCCCCGCGCCAGGCACAAAAATGGTAATATGTGTGGAGACTGGTCCCACGCCCAAAGAGCCAGCAGGGAAAACTATGCCTTGTTCTAAAGCTCTTTGGGAACCGCTTGCGTAGCCCCACAGACCTGGGGGCTGCAGGCTTTTCTCGCGCTTTCAGCCTCAAAACCACCCTATCCCTCATGGCGTCACGCCAGGCACAAAAATGGCCATATTTCTGGAGACTGGTCCCACGCCCAAAGAGCCAGCAGGGAAAACTATGCCTTGTTCTAAAGCTCTTTGGGAACCGCTTGCGTAGCCCCACACACCTGGGGGCTGCAGGCTTTCCTGCTGCCTTCAGCCTCAAAACCACCCTTTCCCACTTGGCCCCGCTCCAGGCCCAAAAATGGCCATATGTCTGGAGACTGGTCCCACGCCCAAAGAGCCAGCAGGGAAAACTATGCCTTGTTCTAAAGCTCTTTGGGAACCGCTTGCGTAGCCCCACACAAACTGGGGGCTGCAGGCTTTTCTCGCGCTTTCAGCCTCAAAACCACCCTTTCCCACTTGGCGCTGCTAAAGGACCAAAAATGGCCATATGTCTGGAGACTGGTCCCACGCCCAAAGAGCCAGCAGGGAAAACTATGCCTTGTTCTAAAGTTCTTTGGGAACCGCTTGCGTGGCCCCACAGACCTGGGGGCTGCAGGCTTTCCTGCTCTCTTCAGCCTCAGAAGAACCCTTTCGCACTTGGCGTCGCGCCAGGCCCAAAAATGGCCATATGTCTGGAGACTGGTCCCTTTCCCAAAGAGCCAGCAGGGAAAACTATGCCTTGTTCTAAAGCTCTTTGGGAACCGCTTGCGTAGCCCCACACAAACTGGGGGCTGCAGGCTTTTCTCGCGCTTTCAGCCTCAAAACCACCCTTTCACACATGGCGTCACGCCAGGCACAAAAATGGCCATATGTCTGAAGACTGGTCCCACGCCCAAAGAGCCAGCAGGGAAAACTATGCCTTGTTCTAAAGCTCTTTGGGAACCGCTTGCGTAGCCCCACACACCTGGGGGCTGCAGGCTTTCCTGCTGCCTTCAGCCTCCAAACACCCCTTTCCCATTTGGCCCCGCGCCAGGCCCAAAAATGGCCATATGTCTGGAGACTGGTCCCACGCCCAAAGAGCCAGCAGGGAAAACTATGCCTTGTTCTAAAGCTCTTTGGGAACCGCTTGCGTAGCCCCACACACCTGGGGGCTGCAGGCTTTTCTCGCGCTTTCAGCCTCAAAACCACCCTTTCCCTCATGGCATCACGCCAGGCACAAAAATGGCCATATGTCTGGAGGTTGGTCCCACGCCCAAAGAGCCAGCAGGGAAAACTATGCCTTGTTCTAAAGCTCTTTGGGAACCGCTTGCGTAGCCCCACACACCTGGGGGCTGCAGGCTTTCCTGCTGCCTTCAGCCTCAAAACCACCCTTTCCCACTTCGCCCCGCTCCAGGCCCAAAAATGGCCATATGTCTGGAGACTGGTCCCACGCCCAAAGAGCCAGCAGGGAAAACTATGCCTTGTTCTAAAGCTCTTTGGGAACCGCTTGCGTAGCCCCACACACCTGGGGGCTGCAGGCTTTTCTCGCGCTTTCAGCCTCAAAACCACCCTTTCCCTCATGGCATCACGCCAGGCACAAAAATGGCCATATGTCTGGAGGTTGGTCCCACGCCCAAAGAGCCAGCAGGGAAAACTATGCCTTGTTCTAAAGCTCTTTGGGAACCGCTTGCGTAGCCCCACACACTTGGGGGCTGCAGGCTTTCCTGCTGCCTTCAGCCTCAAAACCACCCTTTCCCACTTCGCCCCGCTCCAGGCCCAAAAATGGCCATATGTCTGGAGACTGGTCCCACGCCCAAAGAGCCAGCAGGGAAAACTATGCCTTGTTCTAAATCTCTTTGGGAAACGCTTGCGTAGCCCCACACAAACTGGGGGCTGCAGGCTTTCCTGCTCTCTTCAGCCTCAGAAGAACCCTTTCGCACTTGGCGCCGCGCCAGGCCCAAAAATGGCCATATGTCTGGAGATTGGTTCCACGCCCAAAGAGCCAGCAGGGAAAACTATGGCTTTTTCTAAAGCTCTTTGGGAACCGCTTGCGTAGCCCCACACACCTGGGGGCTGCAGGCTTTCCTGCTGCCTTCAGCCTCAAAACCACCCTTTCCCACATGGCCCCGCGCCAGGCACAAAAATGGTAATATGTGTGGAGACTGGTCCCACGCCCAAAGAGCCAGCAGGGAAAACTATGCCTTGTTCTAAAGCTCTTTGGGAACCGCTTGCGTAGCCCCACAGACCTGGGGGCTGCAGGCTTTTCTCGCGCTTTCAGCCTCAAAACCACCCTATCCCTCATGGCGTCACGCCAGGCACAAAAATGGCCATATTTCTGGAGACTGGTCCCACGCCCAAAGAGCCAGCAGGGAAAACTATGCCTTGTTCTAAAGCTCTTTGGGAACCGCTTGCGTAGCCCCACACACCTGGGGGCTGCAGGCTTTCCTGCTGCCTTCAGCCTCAAAACCACCCTTTCCCACTTGGCCCCGCTCCAGGCCCAAAAATGGCCATATGTCTGGAGACTGGTCCCACGCCCAAAGAGCCAGCAGGGAAAACTATGCCTTGTTCTAAAGCTCTTTGGGAACCGCTTGCGTAGCCCCACACAAACTGGGGGCTGCAGGCTTTTCTCGCGCTTTCAGCCTCAAAACCACCCTTTCCCACATGGCGTCACGCCAGGCCCAAAAATGGCCATATGTCTGGAGACTGGTCCCACGCCCAAAGAGCCAGCAGGGAAAACTATGCCTTGTTCTAAAGCTCTTTGGGAACCGCTTGCGTAGCCCCACACACCTGGGGGCTGCAGGCTTTCCTGCTGCCTTCAGCCTCAAAAGCACCCTTTCCCACTTGGCGCCGCGCCAGGCCCAAAAATGGCCATATGTCTGGAGACTGGTCCCACGCCCAAAGAGACAGCAGGGAAAACTATGCCTTGTTCTAAAGCTCTTTGGGAACCGCTTGCGTAGCCCCACACACCTGGGGGCTGCAGGCTTTCCTGCTCTCTTCAGCCTCAGAAGAACCCTTCGCACTTGGCGCCGCGCCAGGCACAAAAATGGCCATATGTCTGGAGACTGGTCCCACGCCCAAAGAGCCAGCAGGGAAAACTATGCCTTATTCTAAAGCTCTTTGGGAACCGCTGGCGTAGCCCCACACAAACTGGGGGCTGCAGGCTTTTCTTGCGCTTTCAGCCTCAAAACCACCCTTTCCCACTTGGCGATGCGCCAGGCACAAAAATGGCCATATGTCTGGAGACTGGTCCAACGCCCAAAGAGCCAGCAGGGAAAACTATGCCTTGTTCTAAAGCTCTTTGGGAACCGCTTGCGTAGCCTTACACACCTAAGAGCTGCAGGCTTTCCTGCTGCCTTCAGCCTCAACACCACCCTTTCCCACTTGGCGCCGCGCCAGGCCCAAAAATGGCCATATGTCTGGAGACTGGTCCCACGCCCAAAGAGCCAGCAGGGAAAACTATGCCTTGTTCTAAAGCTCTTTGGGAACCGCTTGCGTAGCCCCACACACCTGGGGGCTGCAGGCTTTCCTGCTGCCTTCAGCCTCAAAACCACCCTTTCCCACTTGGCCCCGCTCCAGGCCCAAAAATGGCCATATGTCTGGAGACTGGTCCCAAGCCCAAAGAGCCAGCAGGGAAAACTATGCCTTGTTCTAAAGCTCTTTGGGAAACGCTTGCGTAGCCCCACACAAACTGGGGGCTGCAGGCTTTCCTGCTCTCTTCAGCCTCAGAAGAACCCTTTCGCACTTGGCGCCGCGCCAGGCCCAAAAATGGCCATATGTCTGGAGATTGGTTCCACGCCCAAAGAGCCAGCAGGGAAAACTATGGCTTTTTCTAAAGCTCTTTGGGAACCGCTTGCGTAGCCCCACACACCTGGGGGCTGCAGGCATTCCTGCTGCCTTCAACCTCAAAACCACCCTTTCCCACTTGGCGCCGCGCCAGGCCCAAAAATGGTCATATGTCTGGAGACTGGTCCCACGCCCAAAGAGCCAGCAGGGAAAACTATGCCTTGTTCTAAAGCTCTTTGGGAACCGCTTGCGTAGCCTTACACACCTAAGAGCTGCAGGCTTTCCTGCTCTCTTCAGCCTCAAAAGCACCCTTTCCCACTTGGCGCCAAGCCAGGCATAAATATGGCCATATTTCTGGAGACTGGTCCCACGCCCAAAGAGCCAGCAGGGAAAACTATGCCTTGTTCTAAAGCTCTTTGGGAACCGCTTGTGTAGCCCCACACACGTGGGGGCTGCAGGCTTTCCTGCTGCCTTCAGCCTCAAAACCACCCTTTCCCACTTGGCGCCACGCCAGGCCCAAAAATGGCCATATGTCTGGAGACTGGTCCCACGCCGAAACAGCCAGCAGGGAAAACTATGCCTTGTTCTAAAGCTCTTTGGGAACCGCTTGCGTAGCCCCACAGACCTGGGGGCTGCAGGCTTTCCTGCTGCCTTCAGCCTCCAAACACCCCTTTCCCATTTGGCCCCGCGCCAGGCCCAAAAATGGCCATATGTCTGGAGACTGGTCCCACGCCCAAAGAGCCAGCAGGGAAAACTATGCCTTGTTCTAAAGCTCTTTGGGAACCGCTTGCGTAGCCCCACACACCTGGGGGCTGCAGGCTTTTCTCGCGCTTTCAGCCTCAAAACCACCCTTTCCCTCATGGCATCACGCCAGGCACAAAAATGGCCATATGTCTGGAGGTTGGTCCCACGCCCAAAGAGCCAGCAGGGAAAACTATGCCTTGTTCTAAAGCTCTTTGGGAACCGCTTGCGTAGCCCCACACACCTGGGGGCTGCAGGCTTTCCTGCTGCCTTCAGCCTCAAAACCACCCTTTCCCACTTCGCCCCGCTCCAGGCCCAAAAATGGCCATATGTCTGGAGACTGGTCCCACGCCCAAAGAGCCAGCAGGGAAAACTATGCCTTGTTCTAAAGCTCTTTGGGAACCGCTTGCGTAGCCCCACACACCTGGGGGCTGCAGGCTTTTCTCGCGCTTTCAGCCTCAAAACCACCCTTTCCCTCATGGCATCACGCCAGGCACAAAAATGGCCATATGTCTGGAGACTGGTCCCACGCCCAAAGAGCCAGCAGGGAAAACTATGCCTTGTTCTAAAGCTCTTTGGGAACCGCTTGCGTAGCCCCACACACCTGGGGGCTGCAGGCTTTCCTGCTGCCTTCAGCCTCAAAACCACCCTTTCCCACTTCGCCCCGCTCCAGGCCCAAAAATGGCCATATGTCTGGAGACTGGTCCCACGCCCAAAGAGCCAGCAGGGAAAACTATGCCTTGTTCTAAATCTCTTTGGGAAACGCTTGCGTAGCCCCACACAAACTGGGGGCTGCAGGCTTTCCTGCTCTCTTCAGCCTCAGAAGAACCCTTTCGCACTTGGCGCCGCGCCAGGCCCAAAAATGGCCATATGTCTGGAGATTGGTTCCACGCCCAAAGAGCCAGCAGGGAAAACTATGGCTTTTTCTAAAGCTCTTTGGGAACCGCTTGCGTAGCCCCACACACCTGGGGGCTGCAGGCTTTCCTGCTGCCTTCAGCCTCAAAACCACCCTTTCCCACATGGCCCCGCGCCAGGCACAAAAATGGTAATATGTGTGGAGACTGGTCCCACGCCCAAAGAGCCAGCAGGGAAAACTATGCCTTGTTCTAAAGCTCTTTGGGAACCGCTTGCGTAGCCCCACAGACCTGGGGGCTGCAGGCTTTTCTCGCGCTTTCAGCCTCAAAACCACCCTATCCCTCATGGCGTCACGCCAGGCACAAAAATGGCCATATTTCTGGAGACTGGTCCCACGCCCAAAGAGCCAGCAGGGAAAACTATGCCTTGTTCTAAAGCTCTTTGGGAACCGCTTGCGTAGCCCCACACACCTGGGGGCTGCAGGCTTTCCTGCTGCCTTCAGCCTCAAAACCACCCTTTCCCACTTGGCCCCGCTCCAGGCCCAAAAATGGCCATATGTCTGGAGACTGGTCCCACGCCCAAAGAGCCAGCAGGGAAAACTATGCCTTGTTCTAAAGCTCTTTGGGAACCGCTTGCGTAGCCCCACACAAACTGGGGGCTGCAGGCTTTTCTCGCGCTTTCAGCCTCAAAACCACCCTTTCCCACTTGGCGCTGCTAAAGGACCAAAAATGGCCATATGTCTGGAGACTGGTCCCACGCCCAAAGAGCCAGCAGGGAAAACTATGCCTTGTTCTAAAGTTCTTTGGGAACCGCTTGCGTGGCCCCACAGACCTGGGGGCTGCAGGCTTTCCTGCTCTCTTCAGCCTCAGAAGAACCCTTTCGCACTTGGCGTCGCGCCAGGCCCAAAAATGGCCATATGTCTGGAGACTGGTCCCTTTCCCAAAGAGCCAGCAGGGAAAACTATGCCTTGTTCTAAAGCTCTTTGGGAACCGCTTGCGTAGCCCCACACAAACTGGGGGCTGCAGGCTTTTCTCGCGCTTTCAGCCTCAAAACCACCCTTTCACACATGGCGTCACGCCAGGCACAAAAATGGCCATATGTCTGAAGACTGGTCCCACGCCCAAAGAGCCAGCAGGGAAAACTATGCCTTGTTCTAAAGCTCTTTGGGAACCGCTTGCGTAGCCCCACACACCTGGGGGCTGCAGGCTTTCCTGCTGCCTTCAGCCTCCAAACACCCCTTTCCCATTTGGCCCCGCGCCAGGCCCAAAAATGGCCATATGTCTGGAGACTGGTCCCACGCCCAAAGAGCCAGCAGGGAAAACTATGCCTTGTTCTAAAGCTCTTTGGGAACCGCTTGCGTAGCCCCACACACCTGGGGGCTGCAGGCTTTTCTCGCGCTTTCAGCCTCAAAACCACCCTTTCCCTCATGGCATCACGCCAGGCACAAAAATGGCCATATGTCTGGAGGTTGGTCCCACGCCCAAAGAGCCAGCAGGGAAAACTATGCCTTGTTCTAAAGCTCTTTGGGAACCGCTTGCGTAGCCCCACACACCTGGGGGCTGCAGGCTTTCCTGCTGCCTTCAGCCTCAAAACCACCCTTTCCCACTTCGCCCCGCTCCAGGCCCAAAAATGGCCATATGTCTGGAGACTGGTCCCACGCCCAAAGAGCCAGCAGGGAAAACTATGCCTTGTTCTAAAGCTCTTTGGGAACCGCTTGCGTAGCCCCACACACCTGGGGGCTGCAGGCTTTTCTCGCGCTTTCAGCCTCAAAACCACCCTTTCCCTCATGGCATCACGCCAGGCACAAAAATGGCCATATGTCTGGAGGTTGGTCCCACGCCCAAAGAGCCAGCAGGGAAAACTATGCCTTGTTCTAAAGCTCTTTGGGAACCGCTTGCGTAGCCCCACACACCTGGGGGCTGCAGGCTTTCCTGCTGCCTTCAGCCTCAAAACCACCCTTTCCCACTTCGCCCCGCTCCAGGCCCAAAAATGGCCATATGTCTGGAGACTGGTCCCACGCCCAAAGAGCCAGCAGGGAAAACTATGCCTTGTTCTAAATCTCTTTGGGAAACGCTTGCGTAGCCCCACACAAACTGGGGGCTGCAGGCTTTCCTGCTCTCTTCAGCCTCAGAAGAACCCTTTCGCACTTGGCGCCGCGCCAGGCCCAAAAATGGCCATATGTCTGGAGATTGGTTCCACGCCCAAAGAGCCAGCAGGGAAAACTATGGCTTTTTCTAAAGCTCTTTGGGAACCGCTTGCGTAGCCCCACACACCTGGGGGCTGCAGGCTTTCCTGCTGCCTTCAGCCTCAAAACCACCCTTTCCCACATGGCCCCGCGCCAGGCACAAAAATGGTAATATGTGTGGAGACTGGTCCCACGCCCAAAGAGCCAGCAGGGAAAACTATGCCTTGTTCTAAAGCTCTTTGGGAACCGCTTGCGTAGCCCCACAGACCTGGGGGCTGCAGGCTTTTCTCGCGCTTTCAGCCTCAAAACCACCCTATCCCTCATGGCGTCACGCCAGGCACAAAAATGGCCATATTTCTGGAGACTGGTCCCACGCCCAAAGAGCCAGCAGGGAAAACTATGCCTTGTTCTAAAGCTCTTTGGGAACCGCTTGCGTAGCCCCACACACCTGGGGGCTGCAGGCTTTCCTGCTGCCTTCAGCCTCAAAACCACCCTTTCCCACTTGGCCCCGCTCCAGGCCCAAAAATGGCCATATGTCTGGAGACTGGTCCCACGCCCAAAGAGCCAGCAGGGAAAACTATGCCTTGTTCTAAAGCTCTTTGGGAACCGCTTGCGTAGCCCCACACAAACTGGGGGCTGCAGGCTTTTCTCGCGCTTTCAGCCTCAAAACCACCCTTTCCCACTTGGCGCTGCTAAAGGACCAAAAATGGCCATATGTCTGGAGACTGGTCCCACGCCCAAAGAGCCAGCAGGGAAAACTATGCCTTGTTCTAAAGTTCTTTGGGAACCACTTGCGTGGCCCCACAGACCTGGGGGCTGCAGGCTTTCCTGCTCTCTTCAGCCTCAGAAGAACCCTTTCGCACTTGGCGTCGCGCCAGGCCCAAAAATGGCCATATGTCTGGAGACTGGTCCCTTTCCCAAAGAGCCAGCAGGGAAAACTATGCCTTGTTCTAAAGCTCTTTGGGAACCGCTTGCGTAGCCCCACACAAACTGGGGGCTGCAGGCTTTTCTCGCGCTTTCAGCCTCAAAACCACCCTTTCACACATGGCGTCACGCCAGGCACAAAAATGGCCATATGTCTGAAGACTGGTCCCACGCCCAAAGAGCCAGCAGGGAAAACTATGCCTTGTTCTAAAGCTCTTTGGGAACCGCTTGCGTAGCCCCACACACCTAAGAGCTGCAGGCTTTCCTGCTGCCTTCAGCCTCAACAACACCCTTTCCCACTTGGCGCCGCGCCAGGCCCAAAAATAACCATATGTCTGGAGACTGGTCCCACGCCCAAAGAGCCAGCAGGGAAAACTATGCCTTGTTCTAAAGCTCTTTGGGAACCGCTTGCGTAGCCCCACACACCTGGGGGCTGCAGGCTTTCCTGCTGTCTTCAGCCTCAGAAGAACCCTTTCCCACTTGGCGCCGCGCCAGGCCCAAAAATGGTCATATGTCTGGAGACTGGTCCCACGCCCAAAGAGCCAGCAGGGAAAACTATGCCTTGTTCTAAAGCTCTTTGGGAACCGCTTGCGTAGCCCCACACAAACTGGGGGCTGCAGGCTTTTCTCGCGCTTTCAGCCTCAAAACCACCCTTTCACACATGGCGTCACGCCAGGCCCAAAAATGGCCATATGTCTGGAGACTGGTCCCACGCCCAAAGAGCCAGCAGGGAAAACTATGCCTTGTTCTAAAGTTTTTTGGGAACAGCTTGCGTGGCCCCACAGACCTGGGGGCTGCAGGCTTTCCTGCTGCCTTCAGCCTCAAAACCACCCTTTCCCACATGGCGTCACGCCAGGCCCAAAAATGGCCATATGTCTGGAGGTTGGTCCCACGCCCAAAGAGCCAGCAGGGAAAACTATGCCTTGTTCTAAAGCTCTTTGGGAACCGCTTGCGTAGCCCCACACACCTGGGGGCTGCAGGCTTTCCTGCTCTCTTCAGCCTCAAAAGCACCCTTTCCCACTTGGCGCCAAGCCAGGCATAAATATGGCCATATTTCTGGAGATTGGTCCCACGCCAAAAGAGCCAGCAGGGAAAACTATGCCTTGTTCTAAAGCTCTTTGGGAACCGCTTGCGTAGCCCCACACACCTGGGGGCTGCAGGCTTTCCTGCTGCCTTCAGCCTCAAAACCACCCTTTCCCACTTGGCGCCCCGCCAGGCCCAAAAATGGCCATATGTCTGGAGACTGGTCCCATGCCCAAAGAGCCAGCAGGGAAAACTATGCCTTGTTCTAAAGCTCTTTGGGAACCGCTTGCGTAGCCCCACACCTCTGGGGGCTGCAGGCTTTCCTGCTGCCTTCAGCCTCAAAACCACCCTTTCCCACTTGGCACCGCGCCAGGCCCAAAAATGGTCATATGTCTGGAGACTGGTCCCTTTCCCAAAGAGCCAGCAGGGAAAACTATGCCTTGTTCTAAAGCTCTTTGGGAACCGCTTGCGTAGCCCCACACAAACTGGGGGCTGCAGGCTTTTCTCGCGCTTTCAGCCTCAAAACCACCCTTTCCCACTTGGCGCTGCTCCAGGCCCAAAAATGGCCATATGTCTGGAGATTGGTTCCACGCCCAAAGAGCCAGCAGGGAAAACTATGCCTTGTTCTAAAGTTCTTTGGGAACCGCTTGCGTGGCCCCACAGACCTGGGGGCTGCAGGCTTTCCTGCTGCCTTCAGCCTCAAAACCACCCTTTCCCACATGGCGTCACGCCAGGCACAAAAATGGCCTTGTGTCTGGAGGCTGGTCCCACGCCCAAAGAGCCAGCAGGGAAAACTATGCCTTGTACTAAAGCTCTTTGGGAACCGCTTGCGTAGCCCCACACACCTGGGGGCTGCAGTCTTTCCTGCTCTCTTCAGCCTCAAAAGCACCCTTTCCCACTTGGCGCCAAGCCAGGCACAAATATGGCCATATTTCTGGAGATTGGTCCCACGCCCAAAGAGCCAGCAGGGAAAACTATGCCTTGTTCTAAAGCTCTTTGGGAACCGCTTGCGTAGCCCCACACACGTGGGGGTTGCAGGCTTTCCTGCTGCCTTCAGCCTCAAAAGCATCCTTTCCCACATGGCGCCACGCCAGTCCCAAAAATGGCCATATGTCTGGAGACTGGTCCCACGCCCAAAGAGCCAGCAGGGAAAACTATGCCTTGTTCTAAAGCTCTTTGGGAACGGCTTGCGTAGCCCCACACACCTGGAGGCTGCAGGCTTTCCTGCTGCCTTCATCCTCCAAACACCCCTTTCCCACTTGGCGCCGCGCCAGGCCCAAAAATGGCCATATGTCTGGAGACTGGTCCCTTTCCCAAAGAGCCAGCAGGGAAAACTATGCCTTGTTCTAAAGCTCTTTGGGAACCGCTTGCGTAGCCCCACACACCTGGGGGCTGCAGGCTTTTCTCGCGCTTTCATCCTCAAAACCACCCTTTCCCTCATGGCGTCACGCCAGGCACAAAAATGGCCATATTTCTGGAGGTTGGTCCCACGCCCAAAGAGCCAGCAGGGAAAACTATGCCTTGTTCTAAAGCTCTTTGGGAACCGCTTGCGTAGCCCCACACACCTGGGGGCTGCAGGCTTTCCTGCTGCCTTCAGCCTCAAAACCACCCTTTCCCACTTGGCCCCGCTCCAGGCCCAAAAATGGCCATATGTCTGGAGACTGGTCCCACGCCCAAAGAGCCAGCAGGGAATACTATGCCTTGTACTAAAGCTCTTTGGGAAACGCTTGCGTAGCCCCACACACCTGGGGGCTGCAGGCTTTCCTGCTGCCTTCAGCCTCAAAACCACCCTTTCCCACTTGGCGCCGCGCCAGGCCCAAAAATGGTCATATGTCTGGAGACTAGTCCCACGTCCAAAGAGCCAGCAGGGAAAACTATGCCTTGTACTAAAGCTCTTTGGGAACCACTTGCGTAGCCCCACACACCTGGGGGCTGCAGGCTTTCCTGCTCTCTTCAGCCTCAAAAGCACCCTTTCCCACTTGGCGCCAAGCCAGGCATAAATATGGCCATATTTCTGGAGATTGGTCCCACGCCCAAAGAGCCAGCAGGGAAAACTATGCCTTGTTCTAAAGCTCTTTGGGAACCGCTTGCGTAGCCCCACACACCTGGGGGCTGCAGGCTTTCCTGCTGCCTTCAGCCTCAAAACCACCCTTTCCCACTTGGCGCCGTGCCAGGCCCAAAAATGGCCATATGTCTGGAGACTGGTCCTTTTCCCAAAGAGCCAGCAGGGAAAACTATGCCTTGTTCTAAAGCTCTTTGGGAACCGCTTGCGTAGCCCCACACACCTGGGGGCTGCAGGCTTTCCTGCTGCCTTCAGCCTCAAAACCACCCTTTCCCACTTGGCGCCGTGCCAGGCCCAAAAATGGCCATATGTCTGGAGACTGGTCCTTTTCCCAAAGAGCCAGCAGGGAAAACTATGCCTTGTTCTAAAGCTCTTTGGGAACCGCTTGCGTAGCCCCACAGACTGGGGGCTGCAGGTTTTCCTGCTGCCTTCAGCCTCCAAACCCCCCTTTCCCACTTGGCCCCGTGCCAGGCCCAAAAATGGCCATATGTCTGGAGACTGGTCCCACGCCCAAAGAGCCAGCAGGGAAAACTATGCCTTGTTCTAAAGCTCTTTGGGAACCGCTTGCGTAGCCCCACAGACCTGGGGGCTGCAGGCTTTCCTGCTGCCTTCGGCCTCAAAACCACCCTTTCCCACTTGGCGCCACGCCAGGCCCAAAAATGGCCATATGGCTGGAGACTGGTCCCACGCCAAAAGAGCCAGCAGGGAAAACTATGCCTTGTACTAAAGCTCTTTGGGAACCGCTTGTGTAGCCCCACACACCTAAGAGCTGCAGGCTTTCCTGCTGCCTTCAGCCTCAAAACCACCTTTTCCCACTTGGCGCCGCGCCAGGCCCAAAAATGGTCATATGTCTGGAGACTGGTCCCACGCACAAAGAGCCAGCAGGGAAAACTATGCCTTGTTCTAAAGCTCTTTGGGAACCGCTTGCCTAGCCCCACACAAACTGGGGGCTGCAGGCTTTTCTCGCGCTTTCAGCCTCAAAACCACCCTTTCCCACTTGGCGCTGCTCCAGGCCCAAAAATGGCCATATGTCTTGAGACTGGTCCCTTTCCCAAAGAGCCAGCAGGGAAAACTATGCCTTGTTCTAAAGTTCTTTGGGAACCGCTTGCGTGGCCCCACAGACCTGGGGGCTGCAGGCTTTCCTGCTGCCTTCAGCCTCAAAACCACCCTTTCCCACATGGCGTCACGCCAGGCACGAAAATGGCCATATGTCTGGAGGTTGTTCCCACGCCCAAAGAGCCAGCAGGGAAAACTATGCCTTGTTCTAAAGCTCTTTGGGAACCGCTTGCGTAGCCCCACACACCTGGGGGCTGCAGGCTTTCCTGGTCTCTTCAGCCTCAAAAGCACCCTTTCCCACTTGGCGCCAAGCCAGGCACAAATATGGCCATATTTCTGGAGATTGGTCCCACGCCCAAAGAGCCAGCAGGGAAAACTATGCCTTGTTCTAAAGCTCTTTGGGAACCGCTTGCGTAACCCCACAGACCTGGGGGCTGCAGGCTTTCCTGCTGCCTTCAGCCTCAAAAGCACCCTTTCCCACTTGGCGCCGCGCCAGGCCCAAAAATGGCCATATGTCTGGAGACTGGTCCCACGCCCAAAGAGCCAGCAGGGAAAACTATGCCTTGTTCTAAAGCTCTTTGGGAACCGCTTGCGTAGCCCCACACACCTGGGGGCTGCAGGCTTTCCTGCTGCCTTCAGCCTCCAAACACCCCTTTCCCATTTGGCCCCGCGCCAGGCAGAAAAATGGCCATATGTCTGGAGACTGGTCCTTTTCCCAAAGAGCCAGCAGGGAAAACTATGCCTTGTTCTAAAGCTCTTTGGGAACCGCTTGCGTAGCCCCACACACCTGGGGGCTGCAGGCTTTCCTGCTGCCTTCAGCCTCCAAACACCCCTTTCCCATTTGGCCCCGCGCCAGGCCCAAAAATGGCCATATGTCTGGAGACTGGTCCCACGCCCAGAGAGCCAGCAGGGAAAACTATGCCTTGTTCTAAAGCTATTTGGGAACCGCTTGCGTAGCCCCACACACCTGGGGGCTGCTGGATTTTCTCGCGCTTTCAGCCTCAAAACCACCCTTTCCCTCTTGGCGTCACGCCAGGCACAAAAATGGCCATATGTCTGGAGGTTGGTCCCACGCCCAAAGAGCCAGCAGGGAAAACTATGCCTTGTTCTAAAGCTCTTTGGGAACCGCTTGCGTAGCCCCACACACCTAAGAGCTGCAGGCTTTCCTGCTCTCTTCAGCCTCAAAACCACCCTTTCACACTTGGCGTCACGCCAGGCCCAAAAATGGCCATATGTCTGGAGACTGGTCCCACGCCCAAAGAGCCAGCAGGGAAAACTATGCCTTGTTCTAAAGCTCTTTGGGAACCGCTTGCGTAGCCCCACACACCTAAGAGCTGCAGGCTTTCCTGCTGCCTTCAGCTCCAAAACCGCCCTTTCCCACTTGGCGCTGCGCCAGGCCCAAAAATGGCCATATGTCTGGAGACTGGTCCCACGCCCAAAGAGCCAGCAGGGAAAACTATGCCTTGTTCTAAAGCTCTTTGGGAACCGCTTGCGTAGCCCCACACACCTGGGGGCTGCAGGCTTTCCTGCTGCCTTCAGCCTCAAAACCACCCTTTCCCACTTGGCGCCGCGCCAGGCCCAAAAATGGCCATATGTCTGGAGACTGGTCCCACGCCCAAAGAGCCAGCAGGGAAAACTATGCCTTGTTCTAAAGCTCTTTGGGAACCGCATGCCTAGCCCCACACAAACTGGGGGCTGCAGGCTTTTCTCGCGCTTTCAGCCTCAAAACCACCCTTTCCCACTTGGCGCTGCTCCAGGCCCAAAAATGGCCATATGTCTTGAGACTGGTCCCTTTCCCAAAGAGCCAGCAGGGAAAACTATGCCTTGTTCTAAAGTTCTTTGGGAACCGCTTGCGTGGCCCCACAGACCTGGGGGCTGCAGGCTTTCCTGCTGCCTTCAGCCTCAAAACCACCCTTTCCCACATGGCGTCACGCCAGGCACGAAAATGGCCATATGTCTGGAGGTTGTTCCCACGCCCAAAGAGCCAGCAGGGAAAACTATGCCTTGTTCTAAAGCTCTTTGGGAACCGCTTGCGTAGCCCCACACACCTGGGGGCTGCAGGCTTTCCTGGTCTCTTCAGCCTCAAAAGCACCCTTTCCCACTTGGCGCCAAGCCAGGCACAAATATGGCCATATTTCTGGAGATTGGTCCCACGCCCAAAGAGCCAGCAGGGAAAACTATGCCTTGTTCTAAAGCTCTTTGGGAACCGCTTGCGTAACCCCACAGACCTGGGGGCTGCAGGCTTTCCTGCTGCCTTCAGCCTCAAAAGCACCCTTTCCCACTTGGCGCCGCGCCAGGCCCAAAAATGGCCATATGTCTGGAGACTGGTCCCACGCCCAAAGAGCCAGCAGGGAAAACTATGCCTTGTTCTAAAGCTCTTTGGGAACCGCTTGCGTAGCCCCACACACCTGGGGGCTGCAGGCTTTCCTGCTGCCTTCAGCCTCCAAACACCCCTTTCCCATTTGGCCCCGCGCCAGGCAGAAAAATGGCCATATGTCTGGAGACTGGTCCTTTTCCCAAAGAGCCAGCAGGGAAAACTATGCCTTGTTCTAAAGCTCTTTGGGAACCGCTTGCGTAGCCCCACACACCTGGGGGCTGCAGGCTTTCCTGCTGCCTTCAGCCTCCAAACACCCCTTTCCCATTTGGCCCCGCGCCAGGCCCAAAAATGGCCATATGTCTGGAGACTGGTCCCACGCCCAGAGAGCCAGCAGGGAAAACTATGCCTTGTTCTAAAGCTATTTGGGAACCGCTTGCGTAGCCCCACACACCTGGGGGCTGCTGGATTTTCTCGCGCTTTCAGCCTCAAAACCACCCTTTCCCTCTTGGCGTCACGCCAGGCACAAAAATGGCCATATGTCTGGAGGTTGGTCCCACGCCCAAAGAGCCAGCAGGGAAAACTATGCCTTGTTCTAAAGCTCTTTGGGAACCGCTTGCGTAGCCCCACACACCTAAGAGCTGCAGGCTTTCCTGCTCTCTTCAGCCTCAAAACCACCCTTTCACACTTGGCGTCACGCCAGGCCCAAAAATGGCCATATGTCTGGAGACTGGTCCCACGCCCAAAGAGCCAGCAGGGAAAACTATGCCTTGTTCTAAAGCTCTTTGGGAACCGCTTGCGTAGCCCCACACACCTAAGAGCTGCAGGCTTTCCTGCTGCCTTCAGCTCCAAAACCGCCCTTTCCCACTTGGCGCTGCGCCAGGCCCAAAAATGGCCATATGTCTGGAGACTGGTCCCACGCCCAAAGAGCCAGCAGGGAAAACTATGCCTTGTTCTAAAGCTCTTTGGGAACCGCTTGCGTAGCCCCACACACCTGGGGGCTGCAGGCTTTCCTGCTGCCTTCAGCCTCAAAACCACCCTTTCCCACTTGGCGCCGCGCCAGGCCCAAAAATGGCCATATGTCTGGAGACTGGTCCCACGCCCAAAGAGCCAGCAGGGAAAACTATGCCTTGTTCTAAAGCTCTTTGGGAACCGCATGCCTAGCCCCACACAAACTGGGGGCTGCAGGCTTTTCTCGCGCTTTCAGCCTCAAAACCACCCTTTCCCACTTGGCGCTGCTCCAGGCCCAAAAATGGCCATATGTCTTGAGACTGGTCCCTTTCCCAAAGAGCCAGCAGGGAAAACTATGCCTTGTTCTAAAGTTCTTTGGGAACCGCTTGCGTGGCCCCACAGACCTGGGGGCTGCAGGCTTTCCTGCTGCCTTCAGCCTCAAAACCACCCTTTCCCACATGGCGTCACGCCAGGCACGAAAATGGCCATATGTCTGGAGGTTGGTCCCACGCCCAAAGAGCCAGCAGGGAAAACTATGCCTTGTTCTAAAGCTCTTTGGGAACCGCTTGCGTAGCCCCACACACCTGGGGGCTGCAGGCTTTCCTGCTCTCTTCAGCCTCAAAAGCACCCTTTCCCACTTGGCGCCAAGCCAGGCACAAATATGGCCATATGTCTGGAGACTGGTCCCACGCCCAAAGAGCCAGCAGGGAAAACTATGCCTTGTTCTAAAGCTCTTTGGGAACCGCTTGCGTAGCCCCACACACCTGGGGGCTGCAGGCTTTCCTGCTGCCTTCAGCCTCCAAACACCCCTTTCCCACATGGCCCCGCGCCAGGCCCAAAAATGGCCATATGTCTGGAGACTGGTCCTTTTCCCAAAGAGCCAGCAGGGAAAACTATGCCTTGTTCTAAAGCTCTTTGGGAACCGCTTGCGTAGCCCCACACACCTGGGGGCTGCAGGCTTTCCTGCTGCCTTCAGCCTCCAAACCCCCCTTTCCCACTTGGCCCCGTGCCAGGCCCAAAAATGGCCATATGTCTGGAGACTGGTCCCACGCCCAAAGAGCCAGCAGGGAAAACTATGCCTTGTTTTAAAGCTCTTTGGGAACCGCTTGCGTAGCCCCACACACCTGGGGGCTGCAGGCTTTCCTGCTGCCTTCAGCCTCCAAACACCCCTTTCCCATTTGGCCCCGCGCCAGGCCCAAAAATGGCCATATGTCTGGAGACTGTTCCCACGCCCAGAGAGCCAGCAGGGAAAACTATGCCTTGTTCTAAAGCTATTTGGGAACCGCTTGCGTAGCCCCACACACCTGGGGGCTGCTGGATTTTCTAGTGCTTTCAGCCTCAAAACCACCCTTTCCCTCATGGCGTCACGCCAGGCACAAAAATGGCCATATGTCTGGAGGTTGGTCCCACGCCCAAAGAGCCAGCAGGGAAAACTATGCCTTGTTCTAAAGCTCTTTGGGAACCGCTTGCGTAGCCCCACACACCTGGGGGCTGCAGGCTTTCCTGCTCTCTTCAGCCTCAAAACCACCCTTTCCCACTTGGCGCCGCGCCAGGCACAAAAATGGCCATATGTCTGGAGACTGGTCCCACGCCCAAAGAGCCAGCAGGGAAAACTATGCCTTGTTCTAAAGCTCTTTGGGAACCGCTTGCGTAGCCCCACACACCTGGGGGCTGCAGGCTTTCCTGCTGCCTTCAGCTCCAAAACCACCCTTTCCCACTTGGCGCTGCGCCAGGCCCAAAAATGGCCATATGTCTGGAGACTGGTCCCACGCCCAAAGAGCCAGCAGGGAAAACTATGCCTTGTTCTAAAGCTCTTTGGGAACCGCTTGCGTAGCCCCACACACCTGGGGGCTGCAGGCTTTCCTGCTGCCTTCAGCCTCAAAACCACCCTTTCCCACTTGGCGCCGCGCCAGGCCCAAAAATGGCCATATGTCTGGAGACTGGTCCCACGCCCAAAGAGCCAGCAGGGAAAACTATGCCTTGTTCTAAAGCTCTTTGGGAACCGCTTGCGTAGCCCCACACACCTGGGGGCTGCAGGCTTTCCTGCTGCCTTCAGCCTCAAAACCACCCTTTCCCACTTGGCGCCGCGCCAGTCACAAAAATGGCCATATGTCTGGAGACTGGTCCCACGCCAAAAGAGCCAGCAGGGAAAACTATGCCTTGCTCTAAAGCTCTTTGGGAACCGCTTGCGTAGCCCCACACACCTGGGGGATGCAGGCTTTCCTGCTGTCTTCAGCCTCCAAACCCCCCTTTCCCACTTGGCCCCGTACCAGGCCCAAAAATGGCCATATGTCTGGAGACTGGTCCCTTTCCCAAAGAGCCAGCAGGGAAAACTATGCCTTGTTCTAAAGCTCTTTGGGAACCGCTTGCGTAGCCCCACACACCTGGGGGCTGCAGGCTTTCCTGCTGCCTTCAGCCTCAAAACCACACTTTCCCACATGGCGCCACGCCAGGCAGAAAAATGGCCATATGTCTGGAGACTGGTCCCACGCCCAAAGAGCCATTTGGGAAAACTATGCCTTGTACTAAAGCTCTTTGGGAACCTCTTGCGTAGCCCCACACACCTGGGGGCTGCAGGCTTTCCTGCTCTCTTCAGCCTCAAAAGCACGCTTTTCCACTTGGCGCCGCGCCAGGCCCAAAAATGGCCATATGGCTGGAGACTGGTCCCTTTCCCAAAGAGCCAGCAGGGAAAACTATGCCTTGTTCTAAAGCTCTTTGGGAACCGCTTGCGTAGCCCCACACAAACTGGGGGCTGCAGGCTTTTCTCGCGCTTTCAGCCTCAAAACCACCCTTTCCCACATGGCGTCATGCCAGGCAGAAAAATGGCCATATGTCTGGAGACTGGTCCCTTTCCCAAAGAGCCAGCAGGGAAAACTATGCCTTGTTCTAAAGCTCTTTGGGAACCGCTTGCGTAGCCCCACACACCTAAGAGCTGCAGGGCTTTCCTGCTGCCTTCAGCCTCAACACCACCCTTTCCCACTTGGCGCCGCGCCAGGCCCAAAAATGGCCATATGTCTGGAGACTGGTCCCACGCCCAAAGAGCCAGCAGGGAAAACTATGCCTTGTTCTAAAGCTCTTTGGGAACCGCTTGCGTAGCCCCACACACCTGGGGGCTGCAGGCTTTCCTGCTGCCTTCAGCCTCAAAACCACCCTTTCCCACTTGGTGCCGCGCAATGCCCAAAAATGGCCATATGTCTGGAGACTGGTCCCACGCCCAAAGAGCCAGCAGGGAAAACTATGACTTGTTCTAAAGCTCTTTGGGAACCGCTTGAGTAGCCCCACACACCTGGGGGCTGCAGGCTTTCCTGCTGCCTTCAGCCTCCAAACCCCCCTTTCCCACTAGGCCCCGTGCCAGGCCCAAAAATGGCCATATGTCTGGAGACTGGTCCCACGCCCAAAGAGCCAGCAGGGAAAACTATGCCTTGTTCTAAAGCTCTTTGGGAACCGCTTGTGTAGCCCCACACACCTGCGGGCTGCAGGCTTTCCTGCTGCCTTCAGCCTCAAAACCACTCTTTCCCACATGGCGTCACGCCAGGCAGAAAAATGGCCATATGTCTGGAGAGTGGTCCCACGCCCAAAGAGCCAGGAGGGAAAACTATGCCTTGTACTAAAGCTCTTTGGGAACCTCTTGCGTAGCCCCACACACCTGGGGGCTGCAGGCTTTCCTGCTCTCTTCAGCCTCAAAAGCACGCTTTTCCACTTGGCGCCGCGCCAGGCACAAAAATGGCCATATGTCTGGAGACTGGTCCCACGCCCAAAGAGCCAGCAGGGAAAACTATGCCTTCTTCTAAAGCTCTTTGGGAACCGCTTGCGTAGCCCCACACACCTGGGGGCTGCAGGTTTTCCTGCTGCCTTCAGCCTCAAAACTACCCTTTCCCACTTGGCGCCGCGCCAGGCCCAAAAATGGCCATATGTCTGGAGACTGGTCCCACGCCCAAAGAGCCAGCAGGGAAAACTATGCCTTGTTCTAAAGCTCTTTGGGAACCGCTTGCGTAGTCCCACAAACTGGGGGCTGCAGGCTTTTCTCGCGCTTTCAGCCTCAAAACCACCCTTTCACACATGGCGTCACGCCAGGCAGAAAAATGGCCATATGTCTGGAGACTGGTCCCACGCCCAAAGAGCCAGCAGGGAAAACTATGCCTTGTTCTAAAGCTCTTTGGGAACCGCTTGCGTAGCCCCACACACCTAAGAGCTGCAGGCTTTCCTGCTGCCTTCAGCCTCAAAACCACCCTTTCCCTCTTGGCGCCGCGCCAGGCCCAAAAATGGCCATATGTCTGGAGACTGGTCCCACGCCCAAAGAGCCAGCAGGAAAAACTATGCCTTGTTCTAAAGCTCTTTGGGAACCGCTTGCGTAGCCCCACACACCTGGGGGCTGCAGGCTTTCCTGCTGCCTTCAGCCTCAAAACCACCCTTTCCCACTTGGCGCCGCGCCAGGCCCAAAAATGGCCATATGTCTGGAGACTGGTCCCACGCCCAAAGAGCCAGCAGGGAAAACTATGCCTTGTTCTAAAGCTCTTTGGGAACCGCTTGCGTAGTCCCACAAACTGGGGGCTGCAGGCTTTTCTCGCGCTTTCAGCCTCAACACCACCCTTTCCCACTTGGCGATGCGCCAGGCACAAAAATGGCCATATGTCTGGAGACTGGTCCCACGCCCAAAGAGCCAGCAGGGAAAACTATGCCTTGTTCTAAAGCTCTTTGGGAACCGCTTGCGTAGCCCCACACACCTGGGGGCTGCAGGCTTTCCTGCTGCCTTCAGCCTCAAAACCACCCTTTCCCACTTGGCGCCGCGCCAGGCCCAAAAATGGCCATATGGCTGGAGACTGGTCCCTTTCCCAAAGAGCCAGCAGGGAAAAATATGCCTTGTTCTAAAGCTCTTTGGGAACCGCTTGTTTAGCCCCACACAAACTGGGGGCTGCAGGCTTTTCTCGCGCTTTCAGCCTCAAAACCACCCTTTCCCACATGGCGTCATGCCAGGCACAAAAATGGCCATATGTCTGGAGACTGGTCCCTTTCCCAAAGAGCCAGCAGGGAAAACTATGCCTTGTTCTAAAGCTCTTTGGGAACCGCTTGCGTAGCCCCACACACCTAAGAGCTGCAGGGCTTTCCTGCTGCCTTCAGCCTCAACACCACCCTTTCCCACTTGGCGCCGCGCCAGGCCCAAAAATGGCCATATGTCTGGAGACTGGTCCCACGCCCAAAGAGCCAGCAGGGAAAACTATGCCTTATTCTAAAGCTCTTTGGGAACTGCTTGCGTAGCCCCAGAGACCTGGGGGCTGCAGGCTTTCCTGCAGCCTTCAGCCTCAAAACCACCCTTTCCCACTTGGCGCCGCGCCAGGCAGAAAATGGCCATATGGCTGGAGACTGGTCCCTTTCCCAAAGACCCAGCAGGGAAAACTATGCCTTGTTCTAAAGCTCTTTGGGAACCGCTTGTTTAGCCCCACACAAACTGGGGGCTGCAGGCTGTTCTCGCGCTTTCAGCCTCAAAACCACCCTTTCCCACATGGCGTCATGCCAGGCACAAAAATGGCCATATGTCTGGAGACTGGTCCCACGCCCAAAGAGCCAGCAGGGAAAACTATGCCTTGTTCTAAAGCTCTTTGGGAACCTCTTGTGTAGCCCCACACACGTGGGGGCTGCAGGCTTTCCTGCTGCCTTCAGCCTCAAAACCACTCTTTCCCACATGGCGTCACGCCAGGCAGAAAAATGGCCATATGTCTGAAGACTGGTCCCACGCCCAAAGAGCCAGGAGGGAAAACTATGCCTTGTACTAAAGCTCTTTGGGAACCTCTTGCGTAGCCCCACACACCTGGGGGCTGCAGGCTTTCCTGCTCTCTTCAGCCTCAAAAGCACGCTTTTCCACTTGGCGCCGCGCCAGGCACAAAAATGGCCATATGGCTGGAGACTGGTCCCACGCCCAAAGAGCCAGCAGGGAAAACTATGCCTTCTTCTAAAGCTCTTTGGGAACCGCTTGCGTAGCCCCAGAGACCTGGGGGCTGCAGGCTTTTCTCGCGCTTTCAGCCTCAAAACAACCCTTTCCCACATGGCGTCACTCCAGGCACAAAAATAGCCATATGTCTGGAGATTGGTCCCACACCCAAAGAGCCAGCAGGGAAAACTATGCCTTGTACTAAAGCTCTTTGGGAACCGCTTGCATAGCCCCACACACCTGGGGGCTGCAGGCATTCCTGCTGCCTTCAGCCTCAAAACCACCCTTTCCCACATGGCCCCGCGCTAGGCCCAAAAATGGCCATATGTCTGGAGACTGGTCCCACGCCCAAAGAGCCAGCAGGGAAAACTATGCCTTGTTCTAAAGCTCTTTGGGAACCGCTTGCGTAGCCCCACACACCTGGGGGCTGCAGGCTTTCCTGCTGCCTTCAGCCTCCAAACACCCCTTTCCCATTTGGCCCTGCGCCAGGCCCAAAAATGGCCATATGTCTGGAGACTGGTCCCTTTCCCAAAGAGCCAGCAGGGAAAACTATGCCTTGTTCTAAAGCTCTTTGGGAACCGCTGGCGTAGCCCCACACAAACTGGGGGCTGCAGGCTTTTCTTGCGCTTTCAGCCTCAAAACCACCCTTTCCCACTTGGTGATGCGCCAGGCACAAAAATGGCCATATGTCTGGAGACTGGTCCAACGCCCAAAGAGCCAGCAGGGAAAACTATGCCTTGTTCTAAAGCTCTTTGGGAACCGCTTGCGTAGCCCCACACACCTAAGAGCTGCAGGCTTTCCTGCTGCCTTCAGCCTCAACACCACCCTTTCCCACTTGGCGCCGCGCCAGGCCCAAAAATGGCCATATGTCTGGAGACTGGTCCCACGCCCAAAGAGCCAGCAGGGAAAACTATGCCTTATTCTAAAGCTCTGTGGGAACCGCTGGCGTAGCCCCACACACCTGGGGGCTGCAGGCTTTCCTGCTGCCTTCAGCCTCAAAACCACCCTTTCCCACTTGGCGTCACGCCAGGCACAAAAATGGCCATATGTCTGGAGACTGGTCCCACGCCCAAAGAGCCAGCAGGGAAAACTATGCCTTGTTCTAAAGCTCTTTGGGAACCGCTTGCGTAGCCCCACACAAACTGGGGGCTGCAGGCTTTTCTCGCGCTTTCAGCCTCTAAACCACCCTTTCACACATGGCGTCACGCCAGGCCCAAAAATGGCCATATGTCTGGAGACTGGTCCCACGCCCAAAGAGCCAGCAGGGAAAACTATGCCTTGTTCTAAAGCTCTTTGGGAACCGCTTGCGTAGCCCCACACACCTAAGAGCTGCAGGGCTTTCCTGCTGCCTTCAGCCTCAACACCACCCTTTCCCACTTGGCGCCGCGCCAGGCCCAAAAATGGCCATATGTCTGGAGACTGGTCCCACGCCCAAAGAGCCAGCAGGGAAAACTATGCCTTATTCTAAAGCTCTTTGGGAACTGCTTGCGTAGCCCCAGAGACCTGGGGGCTGCAGGCTTTCCTGCAGCCTTCAGCCTCAAAACCACCCTTTCCCACTTGGCGCCGCGCCAGGCCCAAAAATGGCCATATGGCTGGAGACTGGTCCCTTTCCCAAAGACCCAGCAGGGAAAACTATGCCTTGTTCTAAAGCTCTTTGGGAACCGCTTGTTTAGCCCCACACAAACTGGGGGCTGCAGGCTTTTCTCGCGCTTTCAGCCTCAAAACCACCCTTTCCCACATGGCGTCATGCCAGGCACAAAAATGGCCATATGTCTGGAGACTGGTCCCACGCCCAAAGAGCCAGCAGGGAAAACTATGCCTTGTTCTAAAGCTCTTTGGGAACCTCTTGTGTAGCCCCACACACGTGGGGGCTGCAGGCTTTCCTGCTGCCTTCAGCCTCAAAACCACTCTTTCCCACATGGCGTCACGCCAGGCAGAAAAATGGCCATATGTCTGGAGACTGGTCCCACGCCCAAAGAGCCAGGAGGGAAAACTATGCCTTGTACTAAAGCTCTTTGGGAACCTCTTGCGTAACCCCACACACCTGGGGGCTGCAGGCTTTCCTGCTCTCTTCAGCCTCAAAAGCACGCTTTTCCACTTGGCGCCGCGCCAGGCACAAAAATGGCCATATGGCTGGAGACTGGTCCCACGCCCAAAGAGCCAGCAGGGAAAACTATGCCTTCTTCTAAAGCTCTTTGGGAACCGCTTGCGTAGCCCCAGAGACCTGGGGGCTGCAGGCTTTTCTCGCGCTTTCAGCCTCAAAACAACCCTTTCCCACATGGCGTCACTCCAGGCACAAAAATAGCCATATGTCTGGAGATTGGTCCCACACCCAAAGAGCCAGCAGGGAAAACTATGCCTTGTACTAAAGCTCTTTGGGAACCGCTTGCATAGCCCCACACACCTGGGGGCTGCAGGCATTCCTGCTGCCTTCAGCCTCAAAACCACCCTTTCCCACATGGCCCCGCGCCAGGCCCAAAAATGGCCATATGTCTGGAGACTGGTCCCACGCCCAAAGAGCCAGCAGGGAAAACTATGCCTTGTTCTAAAGCTCTTTGGGAACCGCTTGCGTAGCCCCACACAAACTGGGGGCTGCAGGCTTTCCTGCTGCCTTCAGCCTCAAAACCACCCTTTCACACATGGCGTCACGCCAGGCCCAAAAATGGCCATATGTCTGGAGACTGGTCCCACGCCCAAAGAGCCAGCAGGGAAAACTATGCCTTGTTCTAAAGCTCTTTGGGAACCGCTTGTGTAGCCCCACACACCTGGGGGCTGCAGGCTTTCCTGCTGCCTTCAGCCTCAAAACCACCCTTTCCCACTTGGCGCCACGCCAGGCCCAAAAATGGCCATATGTCTGGAGACTGGTCCCACGCCGAAACAGCCAGCAGGGAAAACTATGCCTTGTTCTAAAGCTCTTTGGGAACCACTTGCGTAGCCCCACACAAACTGGGGGCTGCAGGCTTTTCTCGCGCTTTCAGCCTCAAAACCACCCTTTCCCACTTGGCGCTGCTCCAGGCCCAAAAATGGCCATATGATGGAGACTGGTCCCTTTCCCAAAGAGCCAGCAGGGAAAACTATGCCTTGTTCTAAAGCTCTTTGGGAACCGCTTGCGTAGCCCCACACACCTGGGGGTTGCAGGCTTTCCTGCTGCCTTCAGCCTCCATATCCCCCTTTCCCACTTGGCCCCGTGCCAGGCCCAAAAATGGCCATATGTCTGGAGACTGGTCCCACGCCCAAAAAGCCAGCAGGGAAAACTATGCCTTGTACTAAAGCTCTTTGGGAACCTCTTGCGTAGCCCCACACACCTGGGGGCTGCAGGCTTTCCTGCTGCCTTCAGCCTCAAAAGCACGCTTTTCCACTTGGCGCCGCGCCAGGCCCAAAAATGGCCATATGTCTGGAGACTGGTCCCACGCCCAAAGAGCCAGCAGGGAAAACTATGCCTTGTTCTAAAGCTCTTTGGGAACCGCTTGCGTAGCCCCACAGACCTGGGGGCTGCAGGCTTTCCTGCTCTCTTCAGCCTCAGAAGAACCCTTTCGTACTTGGCGCCGCGCCAGGCCCAAAAATGGCCATATGTCTGGAGACTGGTCCAACGCCCAAAGAGCCAGCAGGGAAAACTATGCCTTATTCTAAAGCTCTTTGGGAACCGCTGGCGTAGCCCCACATAAACTGGGGGCTGCAGGCTTTTCTCGCGCTTTCAGCCTCAAAACCACCCTTTCCCACTTGGCGATGCGCCAGGCACAAAAATGGCCATATGTCTGGAGACTGGTCCCACGCCCAAAGAGCCAGCAGGGAAAACTATGCCTTGTTCTAAAGCTCTTTGGGAACCGCTGGCGTAGCCCCACACAAACTGGGGGCTGCAGGCTTTCCTGCTGCCTTCAGCCTCAAAACCACCCTTTCACACATGGCGTCACGCCAGGCCCAAAAATGGCCATATGTCTGGAGACTGGTCCCACGCCCAAAGAGCCAGCAGGGAAAACTATGCCTTGTTCTAAAGCTCTTTGGGAACCGCTGGCGTAGCCCCACACAAACTGGGGGCTGCAGGCTTTTCTTGCGCTTTCAGCCTCAAAACCACCCTTTCCCACTTCGTGATGCGCCAGGCACAAAAATGGCCATATGTCTGGAGACTGGTCCCACGCCCAAAGAGCCAGCAGGGAAAACTATGCCTTGTTCTAAAGCTCTTTGGGAACCGCTTGCGTAGCCCCACAGACCTGCGGGCTGCAGGCTTTCCTGCTGCCTTCAGCCTCAACACCACCCTTTCCCACTTGGCGCCGCGCCAGGCCCAAAAATGGCCATATGTCTGGAGACTGGTCCCACGCCCAAAGAGCCAGCAGGGAAAACTATGCCTTGTTCTAAAGCTATTTGGGAACCTCTTGCGTAGCCCCACACACCTGGGGGCTGCAGGCTTTCCTGCTCTCTTCAGCCTCAGAAGAACCCTTTCGCACTTGGCACCGCGCCAGGCCCCAAAATGGCCATATGTCTGGAGACTGGTCCCACGCCCAAAGAGCCAGCAGGGAAAACTATGCCTTATTCTAAAGCTCTTTGGGAACCGCTGGCGTAGCCCCACACACCTCGGGGCTGCAGGCTTTCCTGCTGCCTTCAGCCTCAAAACCACCCTTTCCCACTTGGCGCCACGCCAGGCCCAAAAATGGCCATATGTCTGGAGACTGGTCCCACGCCCAAAGAGCCAGCAGGGAAAACTATGCCTTGTTCTAAAGCTCTTTGGGAACCGCTTGCGTAGCCCCACACAAACTGGGGGCTGCAGGCTTTTCTCGTGCTTTCAGCCTCAAAACCACCCTTTCCCTCATGGCGTCACGCCAGGCCCAAAAATGGCCATATTTCTGGAGACTGGTCCCACGCCCAAAGAGCCAGCAGGGAAAACTATGCCTTGTTCTAAAGCTCTTTGGGAACCGCTTGCGTAGCCCCACACACCTGGGGGCTGCAGGCTTTCCTGCTGCCTTCAGCCTCAAAACCACCCTTTCCCACTTGGCGCCGCGCCAGGCCCAAAAATGGCCATATGTCTGGAGACTGGTCCCTTTCCCAAAGAGCCAGCAGGGAAAACTATGCCTTGTTCTAAAGCTCTTTGGGAACCGCTTGCGTAGCCCCACACACCTGGGGGCTGCAGGCTTTCCTGCTCTCTTCAGCCTCAGAAGAACCCTTCGCACTTGGCGCCGCGCCAGGCACAAAAATGGCCATATGTCTGGAGACTGGTCCCACGCCCAAAGAGCCAGCAGGGAAAACTATGCCTTATTCTAAAGCTCTTTGGGAACCGCTGGCGTAGCCCCACACAAACTGGGGGCTGCAGGCTTTTCTTGCGCTTTCAGCCTCAAAACCACCCTTTCCCACTTGGCGATGCGCCAGGCACAAAAATGGCCATATGTCTGGAGACTGGTCCAACGCCCAAAGAGCCAGCAGGGAAAACTATGCCTTGTACTAAAGCTCTTTGGGAACCGCTTGCGTAGCCTTACACACCTAAGAGCTGCAGGCTTTCCTGCTGCCTTCAGCCTCAACACCACCCTTTCCCACTTGGCGCCGCGCCAGGCCCAAAAATGGCCATATGTCTGGAGACTGGTCCCACGCCCAAAGAGCCAGCAGGGAAAACTATGCCTTGTTCTAAAGCTCTTTGGGAACCGCTTGCGTAGCCCCACACACCTGGGGGCTGCAGGCTTTCCTGCTCTCTTCAGCCTCAGAAGAACACTTTCGCACTTGGCGCCGCGCCAGGCACAAAAATGGCCATATGTCTGGAGATTGGTTCCATGCCCAAAGAGCCAGCAGGGAAAACTATGGCTTTTTCTAAAGCTCTTTGGGAAACACTTGCGTAGCCCCAGAGACCTGAGGGCTGCAGGCTTTCCTGCTGCCTTCAGCCTCAAAACCACCCTTTCCCACTTGGCGCCGCGCCAGGCCCAAAAATGGCCATATGGCTGGAGACTGGTCCCACGCCCAAAGAGCCAGCAGGGAAAACTATGCCTTATTCTAAAGCTCTTTGGGAACCGCTTGCGTAGCCCCACACAAACAGGGGGCTGCAGGCTTTTCTTGCGCTTTCAGCCTCAAAACCACCCTTTCCCACTTGGCGCCACGCCAGGCCCAAAAATGGCCATATGTCTGGAGACTGGTCCCACGCCCAAAGAGCCAGCAGGGAAAACTATGCCTTGTTCTAAAGCTCTTTGGGAACCGCTTGCGTAGCCCCACACACCTGGGGGCTGCAGGCTTTCCTGCTGCCTTCAGCCTCCAAACACCCCTTTCCCATTTGGCCCCGCGCCAGGCCCAAAAATGGCCATATGTCTGGAGACTGGTCCCACGCCCAAAGAGCCAGCAGGGAAAACTATGCCTTGTTCTAAAGCTCTTTGGGAACCGCTTGCGTAGCCCCACACACCTGGGGGCTGCAGGCTTTTCTCGCGCTTTCAGCCTCAAAACCACCCTTTCCCTCATGGCATCACGCCAGGCACAAAAATGGCCATATGTCTGGAGATTGGTTCCACGCCCAAAGAGCCAGCAGGGAAAACTATGGCTTTTTCTAAAGCTCTTTGGGAACCGCTTGCGTAGCCCCACACACCTGGGGGCTGCAGGCTTTCCTGCTGCCTTCAGCCTCAAAACCACCCTTTCCCACATGGCCCCGCGCCAGGCACAAAAATGGTAATATGTGTGGAGACTGGTCCCACGCCCAAAGAGCCAGCAGGGAAAACTATGCGTTGTTCTAAAGCTCTTTGGGAACCTCTTGCGTAGCCCCACAGACCTGGGGGCTGCAGGCTTTTCTCGCGCTTTCAGCCTCAAAACCACCCTTTCCCTCATGGCGTCACGCCAGGCACAAAAATGGCCATATTTCTGGAGGTTGGTCCCTTTCCCAAAGAGCCAGCAGGGAAAACTATGCCTTGTTCTAAAGCTCTTTGGGAACCGCTTGCGTAGCCCCACACACCTGGGGGCTGCAGGCTTTCCTGCTGCCTTCAGCCTCAAAACCACCCTTTCCCACTTGGCCCCGCTCCAGGCCCAAAAATGGCCATATGTCTGGAGACTGGTCTCTTTCCCAAAGAGCCAGCAGGGAAAACTATGCCTTGTTCTAAAGCTCTTTGGGAACCGCTTGCGTAGCCCCACACAAACTGGGGGCTGCAGGCTTTTCTCGCGCTTTCAGCCTCAAAACCACCCTTTCCCACTTGGCGCTGCTAAAGGACCAAAAATGGCCATATGTCTGGAGACTGGTCCCACGCCCAAAGAGCCAGCAGGGAAAACTATGCCTTGTTCTAAAGTTCTTTGGGAACCGCTTGCGTGGCCCCACAGACCTGGGGGCTGCAGGCTTTCCTGCTCTCTTCAGCCTCAGAAGAACCCTTTCGCACTTGGCGTCGCGCCAGGCCCAAAAATGGCCATATGGCTGGAGACTGGTCCCTTTCCCAAAGAGCCAGCAGGGAAAACTATGCCTTGTTCTAAAGCTCTTTGGGAACCGCTTGCGTAGCCCCACACAAACTCGGGGCTGCAGGCTTTTCTCGCGCTTTCAGCCTCAAAACCACCCTTTCACACATGGCGTCACGCCAGGCACAAAAATGGCCATATGTCTGAAGACTGGTCCCACGCCCAAAGAGCCAGCAGGGAAAACTATGCCTTGTTCTAAAGCTCTTTGGGAACCGCTTGCGTAGCCCCACACACCTAAGAGCTGCAGGCTTTCCTGCTGCCTTCAGCCTCAACACCACCCTTTCCCACTTGGCGCCAAGCCAGGCATAAATATGGCCATATTTCTGGAGATTGGTCCCACGCCAAAAGAGCCAGCAGGGAAAACTATGCCTTGTTCTAAAGCTCTTTGGGAACCGCTTGCGTAGCCCCACACACCTGGGGGCTGCAGGCTTTCCTGCTGCCTTCAGCCTCAAAACCACCCTTTCCCACTTGGCGCCGCGCCAGGCCCAAAAATGGCCATATGTCTGGAGACTAGTCCCACGCCCAAAGAGCCAGCAGGGAAAACTATGCCTTGTTTAAAGCTCTTTGGGAACCGCTTGCGTAGCCCCACACACCTGGGGGCTGCAGGCTTTCCTGCTGCCTTCAGCCTCAAAACCACCCTTTCCCACTTGGCACCGCGCCAGGCCCAAAAATGGTCATATGTCTGGAGACTGGTCCCTTTCCCAAAGAGCCAGCAGGGAAAACTATGCCTTGTTCTAAAGCTCTTTGGGAACCGCTTGCGTAGCCCCACACAAACTGGGGGCTGCAGGCTTTTCTCGCGCTTTCAGCCTCAAAACCACCCTTTCCCACTTGGCGCTGCTCGAGGCCCAAAAATGGCCATATGTCTGGAGATTGGTTCCACGCCCAAAGAGCCAGCAGGGAAAACTATGCCTTGTTCTAAAGTTCTTTGGGAACCGCTTGCGTGGCCCCACAGACCTGGGGGCTGCAGGCTTTCCTGCTGCCTTCAGCCTCAAAACCACCCTTTCCCACATGGCGTCACGCCAGGCACAAAAATGGCCATATGGCTGGAGGTTGGTCCCACGCCCAAAGAGCCAGCAGGGAAAACTATGCCTTGTACTAAAGCTCTTTGGGAACCGCTTGCGTAGCCCCACACACCTGGGGGCTGCAGGCTTTCCTGCTCTCTTCAGCCTCAAAAGCACCCTTTCCCACTTGGCGCCAAGCCAGGCACAAATATGGCCATATTTCTGGAGATTGGTCCCACGCCCAAAGAGCCAGCAGGGAAAACTATGCCTTGTTCTAAAGCTCTTTGGGAACCGCTTGCGTAGCCCCACACACGTGGGGGTTGCAGGCTTTCCTGCTGCCTTCAGCCTCAAAACCACCCTTTCCCACTTGGCACCGCGCCAGGCCCAAAAATGGTCATATGTCTGGAGACTGGTCCCTTTCCCAAAGAGCCAGCAGGGAAAACTATGCCTTGTTCTAAAGCTCTTTGGGAACCGCTTGCGTAGCCCCACACAAACTGGGGGCTGCAGGCTTTTCTCGCGCTTTCAGCCTCAAAACCACCCTTTCCCACTTGGCGCTGCTCGAGGCCCAAAAATGGCCATATGTCTGGAGATTGGTTCCACGCCCAAAGAGCCAGCAGGGAAAACTATGCCTTGTTCTAAAGTTCTTTGGGAACCGCTTGCGTGGCCCCACAGACCTGGGGGCTGCAGGCTTTCCTGCTGCCTTCAGCCTCAAAACCACCCTTTCCCACATGGCGTCACGCCAGGCACAAAAATGGCCATATGGCTGGAGGTTGGTCCCACGCCCAAAGAGCCAGCAGGGAAAACTATGCCTTGTACTAAAGCTCTTTGGGAACCGCTTGCGTAGCCCCACACACCTGGGGGCTGCAGGCTTTCCTGCTCTCTTCAGCCTCAAAAGCACCCTTTCCCACTTGGCGCCAAGCCAGGCACAAATATGGCCATATTTCTGGAGATTGGTCCCACGCCCAAAGAGCCAGCAGGGAAAACTATGCCTTGTTCTAAAGCTCTTTGGGAACCGCTTGCGTAGCCCCACACACGTGGGGGTTGCAGGCTTTCCTGCTGCCTTCAGCCTCAAAAGCATCCTTTCCCACTTGGCGCCGCGCCAGGCCCAAAAATGGCCATATGGCTGGAGACTGGTCCCACGCCCAAAGAGCCAGCAGGGAAAACTATGCCTTATTCTAAAGCTCTTTGGGAACCGCTTGCGTAGCCCCACACAAACTGGGGGCTGCAGGCTTTTCTCGCGCTTTCAGCCTCAAAACCACCCTTTCCCACTTGGCGCTGCTCCAGGCCCAAAAATGGCCATATGTCTGGAGATTGGTTCCACGCCCAAAGAGCCAGCAGGGAAAACTATGCCTTGTTCTAAAGTTCTTTGGGAACCGCTTGCGTGGCCCCACAGACCTGGGGGCTGCAGGCTTTCCTGCTGCCTTCAGCCTCAAAACCACCCTTTCCCACATGGCGTCACGCCAGGCACAAAAATGGCCATATGGCTGGAGGTTGGTCCCACGCCCAAAGAGCCAGCAGGGAAAACTATGCCTTGTACTAAAGCTCTTTGGGAACCGCTTGCGTAGCCCCACACACCTGGGGGCTGCAGGCTTTCCTGCTCTCTTCAGCCTCAAAAGCACCCTTTCCCACTTGGCGCCAAGCCAGGCACAAATATGGCCATATTTCTGGAGATTGGTCCCACGCCCAAAGAGCCAGCAGGGAAAACTATGCCTTGTTCTAAAGCTCTTTGGGAACCGCTTGCGTAGCCCCACACACGTGGGGGTTGCAGGCTTTCCTGCTGCCTTCAGCCTCAAAAGCATCCTTTCCCACTTGGCGCCGCGCCAGGCCCAAAAATGGCCATATGGCTGGAGACTGGTCCCACGCCCAAAGAGCCAGCAGGGAAAACTATGCCTTATTCTAAAGATCTTTGGGAACCGCTTGCGTAGCCCCACACAAACAGGGGGCTGCAGACTTTTCTTGCGCTTTCAGCCTCAAAACCACCCTTTCCCACTTGGCGCCACGCCAGGCCCAAAAATAGCCATATGTCTGGAGACTGGTCCCACGCCCAAAGAGCCAGCAGGGAAAACTATGCCTTGTTCTAAAGCTCTTTGGGAACCGCTTGCGTAGCCCCACACACCTGGGGGCTGCAGGCTTTCCTGCTGCCTTCAGCCTCCAAACACCCCTTTCCCCTTTGGCCCCGCGCCAGGCCCAAAAATGGCCATATGTCTGGAGACTGGTCCCACGCCCAAAGAGCCAGCAGGGAAAACTATGCCTTCTTCTAAAGCTCTTTGGGAACCGCTTGCGTAGCCCCACACACCTGGGGGCTGCAGGCTTTCCTGCTGCCTTCAGCCTCAAAACCACCCTTTCCCACTTGGCGCCGCGCCAGGCCCAAAAATGGCCATATGGCTGGAGATTGGTTCCACGCCCAAAGAGCCAGCAGGGAAAACTATGGCTTTTTCTAAAGCTCTTTGGGAACCGCTTGCGTAGCCCCACACACCTGGGGGCTGCAGGCATTCCTGCTGCCTTCAACCTCAAAACCACCCTTTCCCACTTGGCGCCGCGCCAGGCCCAAAAATGGTCATATGTCTGGAGACTGGTCCCACGCCCAAAGAGCCAGCAGGGAAAACTATGCCTTGTTCTAAAGCTCTTTGGGAACCGCTTGCGTAGCCTTACACACCTAAGAGCTGCAGGCTTTCCTGCTCTCTTCAGCCTCAAAAGCACCCTTTCCCACTTGGCGCCAAGCCAGGCATAAATATGGCCATATTTCTGGAGATTGGTCCCACGCCCAAAGAGCCAGCAGGGAAAACTATGCCTTGTTCTAAAGCTCTTTGGGAACCGCTTGCGTAGCCCCACACACCTGGGGGCTGCAGGCTTTCCTGCTGCCTTCAGCCTCCAAACACCCCTTTCCCATTTGGCCCCGCGCCAGGCCCAAAAATGGCCATATGTCTGGAGACTGGTCCCACGCCCAAAGAGCCAGCAGGGAAAACTATGCCTTGTTCTAAAGCTCTTTGGGAACCGCTTGCGTAGCCCCACACACCTGGGGGCTGCAGGCTTTTCTCGCCCTTTCAGCCTCAAAACCACCCTTTCCCTCATGGCATCACGCCAGGCACAAAAATGGCCATATGTCTGGAGGTTGGTCCCACGCCCAAAGAGCCAGCAGGGAAAACTATGCCTTGTTCTAAAGCTCTTTGGGAACCGCTTGCGTAGCCCCACACACCTGGGGGCTGCAGGCTTTCCTGCTGCCTTCAGCCTCAAAACCACCCTTTCCCACTTGGCGCCACGCCAGGCCCAAAAATGGCCATATGTCTGGAGACTGGTCCCACGCCCAAAGAGCCAGCAGGGAAAACTATGCCTTGTTCTAAATCTCTTTGGGAAACGCTTGCGTAGCCCCACACAAACTGGGGGCTGCAGGCTTTCCTGCTCTCTTCAGCCTCAGAAGAACCCTTTCGCACTTGGCGCCGCGCCAGGCCCAAAAATGGCCATATGTCTGGAGATTGGTTCCACGCCCAAAGAGCCAGCAGGGAAAACTATGGCTTTTTCTAAAGCTCTTTGGGAACCGCTTGCGTAGCCCCACACACCTGGGGGCTGCAGGCTTTCCTGCTGCCTTCAGCCTCAAAACCACCCTTTCCCACATGGCCCCGCGCCAGGCACAAAAATGGTAATATGTGTGGAGACTGGTTCCACGCCCAAAGACCCAGCAGGGAAAACTATGCCTTGTTCTAAAGCTCTTTGGGAACCGCTTGCGTAGCCCCACAGACCTGGGGGCTGCAGGCTTTTCTCGCGCTTTCAGCCTCAAAACCACCCTATCCCTCATGGCGTCACGCCAGGCACAAAAATGGCCATATTTCTGGAGGTTGGTCCCTTTCCCAAAGAGCCAGCAGGGAAAACTATGCCTTGTTCTAAAGCTCTTTGGGAACCGCTTGCGTAGCCCCACACACCTGGGGGCTACAGGCTTTCCTGCTGCCTTCAGCCTCAAAACCACCCTTTCCCACTTGGCCCCGCTCCAGGCCCAAAAATGGCCATATGTCTGGAGACTGGTCCCACGCCCAAAGAGCCAGCAGGGAAAACTATGCCTTGTTCTAAAGCTCTTTGGGAACCGCTTGCGTAGCCCCACACAAACTGGGGGCTGCAGGCTTTTCTCGCGCTTTCAGCCTCAAAACCACCCTTTCCCACTTGGCGCCACGCCAGGCCCAAAAATGGCCATATGTCTGGAGACTGGTCCCACGCCCAAAGAGCCAGCAGGGAAAACTATGCCTTGTTCTAAAGCTCTTTGGGAACCGCTTGCGTAGCCCCACACACCTGGGGGCTGCAGGCTTTCCTGCTGCCTTCAGCCTCAAAACCACCCTTTCCCACTTGGCGCCACGCCAGGCCCAAAAATGGCCATATGTCTGGAGACTGGTCCCACGCCCAAAGAGCCAGCAGGGAAAACTATGCCTTGTTCTAAATCTCTTTGGGAAACGCTTGCGTAGCCCCACACAAACTGGGGGCTGCAGGCTTTCCTGCTCTCTTCAGCCTCAGAAGAACCCTTTCGCACTTGGCGCCGCGCCAGGCCCAAAAATGGCCATATGTCTGGAGATTGGTTCCACGCCCAAAGAGCCAGCAGGGAAAACTATGGCTTTTTCTAAAGCTCTTTGGGAACCGCTTGCGTAGCCCCACACACCTGGGGGCTGCAGGCTTTCCTGCTGCCTTCAGCCTCAAAACCACCCTTTCCCACATGGCCCCGCGCCAGGCACAAAAATGGTAACATGTGTGGAGACTGGTTCCACGCCCAAAGACCCAGCAGGGAAAACTATGCCTTGTTCTAAAGCTCTTTGGGAACCGCTTGCGTAGCCCCACAGACCTGGGGGCTGCAGGCTTTTCTCGCGCTTTCAGCCTCAAAACCACCCTATCCCTCATGGCGTCACGCCAGGCACAAAAATGGCCATATTTCTGGAGGTTGGTCCCTTTCCCAAAGAGCCAGCAGGGAAAACTATGCCTTGTTCTAAAGCTCTTTGGGAACCGCTTGCGTAGCCCCACACACCTGGGGGCTACAGGCTTTCCTGCTGCCTTCAGCCTCAAAACCACCCTTTCCCACTTGGCCCCGCTCCAGGCCCAAAAATGGCCATATGTCTGGAGACTGGTCCCACGCCCAAAGAGCCAGCAGGGAAAACTATGCCTTGTTCTAAAGCTCTTTGGGAACCGCTTGCGTAGCCCCACACAAACTGGGGGCTGCAGGCTTTTCTCGCGCTTTCAGCCTCAAAACCACCCTTTCCCACTTGGCGCTGCTAAAGGACCAAAAATGGCCATATGTCTGGAGACTGGTCCCACGCCCAAAGAGCCAGCAGGGAAAACTATGCCTTGTTCTAAAGTTCTTTGGGAACCGCTTGCGTGGCCCCACAGACCTGGGGGCTGCAGGCTTTCCTGCTCTCTTCAGCCTCAGAAGAACCCTTTCGCACTTGGCTTCGCGCCAGGCCCAAAAATGGCCATATGGCTGGAGACTGGTCCCTTTCCCAAAGAGCCAGCAGGGAAAACTATGCCTTGTTCTAAAGCTCTTTGGGAACCGCTTGCGTAGCCCCACACAAATTGGGGGCTGCAGGCTTTTCTCGCGCTCTCAGCCTCAAAACCACCCTTTCACACATGGCGTCACACCAGGCACAAAAATGGCCATATGTCTGAAGACTGGTCCCACGCCCAAAGAGCCAGCAGGGAAAACTATGCCTTGTTCTAAAGCTCTTTGGGAACCGCTTGCGTAGCCCCACACACCTAAGAGCTGCAGGCTTTCCTGCTGCCTTCAGCCTCAACACCACCCTTTCCCACTTGGCGCCGCGCCAGGCCCAAAAATGGCCATATGTCTGGAGACTGGTCCCACGCCCAAAGAGCCAGCAGGGAAAACTATGCCTTGTTCTAAAGCTCTTTGGGAACCGCTTGCGTAGCCCCACACACCTGGGGGCTGCAGGCTTTCCTGCTCTCTTCAGCCTCAGAAGAACCCTTTCCCACTTGGCGCCGCGCCAGGCCCAAAAATGGTCATATGTCTGGAGACTGGTCCCACGCCCAAAGAGCCAGCAGGGAAAACTATGCCTTGTTCTAAAGCTCTTTGGGAACCGCTTGCGTAGCCCCACACAAACTGGGGGCTGCAGGCTTTTCTCGCGCTTTCAGCCTCAAAAGCACCCTTTCCCACTTGGCGCTGCTCCAGGACCAAACATGGCCATATGTCTGGAGACTGGTCCCACGCCCAAAGAGCCAGCAGGGAAAACTATGCCTTGTTCTAAAGTTTTTTGGGAACAGCTTGCGTGGCCCCACAGACCTGGGGGCTGCAGGCTTTCCTGCTGCCTTCAGCCTCAAAACCACCCTTTCCCACATGGCATCACGCCAGGCCCAAAAATGGCCATATGTCTGGAGGTTGGCCCCACGCCCAAAGAGCCAGCAGGGAAAACTATGCCTTGTTCTAAAGCTCTTTGGGAACCGCTTGCGTAGCCCCACACACCTGGGGGCTGCAGGCTTTCCTGCTCTCTTCAGCCTCAAAAGCACCCTTTCCCACTTGGCGCCAAGCCAGGCATAAATATGGCCATATTTCTGGAGATTGGTCCCACGACAAAAGAGCCAGCAGGGAAAACTATGCCTTGTTCTAAAGCTCTTTGGGAACCGCTTGCGTAGCCCCACACACCTGGGGGCTGCAGGCTTTCCTGCTGCCTTCAGCCTCAAAACCACCCTTTCCCACTTGGCGCCGCGCCAGGCCCAAAAATGGCCATATGTCTGGAGACTGGTCCCATGCCCAAAGAGCCAGCAGGGAAAACTATGCCTTGTTCTAAAGCTCTTTGGGAACCGCTTGCGTAGCCCCACACCTCTGGGGGCTGCAGGCTTTCCTGCTGCCTTCAGCCTCAAAACCACCCTTTCCCACTTGGCACCGCGCCAGGCCCAAAAATGGTCATATGATGGAGACTGGTCCCTTTCCCAAAGAGCCAGCAGGGAAAACTATGCCTTGTTCTAAAGCTCTTTGGGAACCGCTTGCGTAGCCCCACACAAACTGGGGGCTGCAGGCTTTTCTCGCGCTTTCAGCCTCAAAACCACCCTTTCCCACTTGGCGCTGCTCCAGGCCCAAAAATGGCCATATGTCTGGAGATTGGTTCCACGCCCAAAGAGCCAGCAGGGAAAACTATGCCTTGTTCTAAAGTTCTTTGGGAACCGCTTGCGTGGCCCCACAGACCTGGGGGCTGCAGGCTTTCCTGCTGCCTTCAGCCTCAAAACCACCCTTTCCCCCATGGCGTCACGCCAGGCACAAAAATGGCCATGTGTCTGGAGGTTGGTCCCACGCCCAAAGAGCCAGCAGGGAAAACTATGCCTTGTACTAAAGCTCTTTGGGAACCGCTTGCGTAGCCCCACACACCTGGGGGCTGCAGGCTTTCCTGCTCTCTTCAGCCTCAAAAGCACCCTTTCCCACTTGGCGCCAAGCCAGGCACAAATATGGCCATATTTCTGGAGATTGGTCCCACGCCCAAAGAGCCAGCAGGGAAAACTATGCCTTGTTCTAAAGCTCTTTGGGAACCGCTTGCGTAGCCCCACACCTCTGGGGGCTGCAGGCTTTCCTGCTGCCTTCAGCCTCAAAACCACCCTTTCCCACTTGGCACCGCGCCAGGCCCAAAAATGGTCATATGTCTGGAGACTGGTCCCTTTCCCAAAGAGCCAGCAGGGAAAACTATGCCTTGTTCTAAAGCTCTTTGGGAACCGCTTGCGTAGCCCCACACAAACTGGGGGCTGCAGGCTTTTCTCGCGCTTTCAGCCTCAAAACCACCCTTTCCCACTTGGCGCTGCTCCAGGCCCAAAAATGGCCATATGTCTGGAGATTGGTTCCACGCCCAAAGAGCCAGCAGGGTAACTATGCCTTGTTCTAAAGTTCTTTGGGAACCGCTTGCGTGGCCCCACAGACCTGGGGGCTGCAGGCTTTCCTGCTGCCTTCAGCCTCAAAACCACCCTTTCCCCCATGGCGTCACGCCAGGCACAAAAATGGCCATGTGTCTGGAGGTTGGTCCCACGCCCAAAGAGCCAGCAGGGAAAACTATGCCTTGTTCTAAAGCTCTTTGGGAACGGCTTGCGTAGCCCCACACACCTGGGGGCTGCAGGCTTTCCTGCTGCCTTCATCCTCCAAACACCCCTTTCCCACTTGGCGCCGCGCCAGGCCCAAAAATGGCCATATGTCTGGAGACTGGTCCCTTTCCCAAAGAGCCAGCAGGGAAAACTATGCCTTGTTCTAAAGCTCTTTGGGAACCGCTTGCGTAGCCCCACACACCTGGGGGCTGCAGGCTTTTCTCGCGCTTTCATCCTCAAAACCACCCTTTCCCTCATGGCGTCACGCCAGGCACAAAAATGGCCATATTTCTGGAGGTTGGTCCCACGCCCAAAGAGCCAGCAGGGAAAACTATGCCTTGTTCTAAAGCTCTTTGGGAACCGCTTGCGTAGCCCCACACACCTGGGGGCTGCAGGCTTTCCTGCTGCCTTCAGCCTCAAAACCACCCTTTCCCACTTGGCCCCGCTCCAGGCCCAAAAATGGCCATATGTCTGGAGACTGGTCCCACGCCCAAAGAGCCAGCAGGGAATACTATGCCTTGTACTAAAGCTCTTTGGGAAACGCTTGCGTAGCCCCACACACCTGGGGGCTGCAGGCTTTCCTGCTGCCTTCAGCCTCAAAACCACCCTTTCCCACTTGGCGCCGCGCCAGGCCCAAAAATGGCCATATGTCTGGAGACTGGTCCCACGCCCAAAGAGCCAGCAGGGAAAACTATGCCTTGTTCTAAAGCTCTTTGGGAACCGCTTGCGTAGCCCCACACACCTAAGAGCTGCAGGGCTTTCCTGCTGCCTTCAGCCTCAAAACCACCCTTTTGCACTTGGCGCCGCGCCAGGCCCAAAAATGGCCATATGGGTGGAGACTGGTCCCACGCCCAAAGAGCCAGCAGAGAAAACTATGCCTTGTTCTAAAGCTCTTTAGGAACCGCTTGCGTAGCCCCACACAAACTGGGGGCTGCAGGCTTTTCTCGCGCTTTCAGCCTCAAAACCACCCTTTCCCACTTGGCGCTGCTAAAGGACCAAAAATGGCCATATGTCTGGAGACTGGTCCCACGCCCAAAGAGCCAGCAGGGAAAACTATGCCTTGTTCTAAAGTTCTTTGGGAACCGCTTGCGTGGCCCCACAGACCTGGGGGCTGCAGGCTTTCCTGCTCTCTTCAGCCTCAGAAGAACCCTTTCGCACTTGGCTTCGCGCCAGGCCCAAAAATGGCCATATGGCTGGAGACTGGTCCCTTTCCCAAAGAGCCAGCAGGGAAAACTATGCCTTGTTCTAAAGCTCTTTGGGAACCGCTTGCGTAGCCCCACACAAACTGGGGGCTGCAGGCTTTTCTCGCGCTCTCAGCCTCAAAACCACCCTTTCACACATGGCGTCACACCAGGCACAAAAATGGCCATATGTCTGAAGACTGGTCCCACGCCCAAAGAGCCAGCAGGGAAAACTATGCCTTGTTCTAAAGCTCTTTGGGAACCGCTTGCGTAGCCCCACACACCTAAGAGCTGCAGGCTTTCCTGCTGCCTTCAGCCTCAACACCACCCTTTCCCACTTGGCGCCGCGCCAGGCCCAAAAATGGCCATATGTCTGGAGACTGGTCCCACGCCCAAAGAGCCAGCAGGGAAAACTATGCCTTGTTCTAAAGCTCTTTGGGAACCGCTTGCGTAGCCCCACACACCTGGGGGCTGCAGGCTTTCCTGCTCTCTTCAGCCTCAGAAGAACCCTTTCCCACTTGGCGCCGCGCCAGGCCCAAAAATGGTCATATGTCTGGAGACTGGTCCCACGCCCAAAGAGCCAGCAGGGAAAACTATGCCTTGTTCTAAAGCTCTTTGGGAACCGCTTGCGTAGCCCCACACAAACTGGGGGCTGCAGGCTTTTCTCGCGCTTTCAGCCTCAAAAGCACCCTTTCCCACTTGGCGCTGCTCCAGGACCAAACATGGCCATATGTCTGGAGACTGGTCCCACGCCCAAAGAGCCAGCAGGGAAAACTATGCCTTGTTCTAAAGTTTTTTGGGAACAGCTTGCGTGGCCCCACAGACCTGGGGGCTGCAGGCTTTCCTGCTGCCTTCAGCCTCAAAACCACCCTTTCCCACATGGCATCACGCCAGGCCCAAAAATGGCCATATGTCTGGAGGTTGGTCCCACGCCCAAAGAGCCAGCAGGGAAAACTATGCCTTGTTCTAAAGCTCTTTGGGAACCGCTTGCGTAGCCCCACACACCTGGGGGCTGCAGGCTTTCCTGCTCTCTTCAGCCTCAAAAGCACCCTTTCCCACTTGGCGCCAAGCCAGGCATAAATATGGCCATATTTCTGGAGATTGGTCCCACGCCAAAAGAGCCAGCAGGGAAAACTATGCCTTGTTCTAAAGCTCTTTGGGAACCGCTTGCGTAGCCCCACACACCTGGGGGCTGCAGGCTTTCCTGCTGCCTTCAGCCTCAAAACCACACTTTCCCACTTGGCGCCGCGCCAGGCCCAAAAATGGCCATATGTCTGGAGACTGGTCCCATGCCCAAAGAGCCAGCAGGGAAAACTATGCCTTGTTCTAAAGCTCTTTGGGAACCGCTTGCGTAGCCCCACACCTCTGGGGGCTGCAGGCTTTCCTGCTGCCTTCAGCCTCAAAACCACCCTTTCCCACTTGGCACCGCGCCAGGCCCAAAAATGGTCATATGTCTGGAGACTGGTCCCTTTCCCAAAGAGCCAGCAGGGAAAACTATGCCTTGTTCTAAAGCTCTTTGGGAACCGCTTGCGTAGCCCCACACAAACTGGGGGCTGCAGGCTTTTCTCGCGCTTTCAGCCTCAAAACCACCCTTTCCCACTTGGCGCTGCTCCAGGCCCAAAAATGGCCATATGTCTGGAGATTGGTTCCACGCCCAAAGAGCCAGCAGGGAAAACTATGCCTTGTTCTAAAGTTCTTTGGGAACCGCTTGCGTGGCCCCACAGACCTGGGGGCTGCAGGCTTTCCTGCTGCCTTCAGCCTCAAAACCACCCTTTCCCCCATGGCGTCACGCCAGGCACAAAAATGGCCATGTGTCTGGAGGTTGGTCCCACGCCCAAAGAGCCAGCAGGGAAAACTATGCCTTGTACTAAAGCTCTTTGGGAACCGCTTGCGTAGCCCCACACACCTGGGGGCTGCAGGCTTTCCTGCTCTCTTCAGCCTCAAAAGCACCCTTTCCCACTTGGCGCCAAGCCAGGCACAAATATGGCCATATTTCTGGAGATTGGTCCCACGCCCAAAGAGCCAGCAGGGAAAACTATGCCTTGTTCTAAAGCTCTTTGGGAACCGCTTGCGTAGCCCCACACCTCTGGGGGCTGCAGGCTTTCCTGCTGCCTTCAGCCTCAAAACCACCCTTTCCCACTTGGCACCGCGCCAGGCCCAAAAATGGCCATATGTCTGGAGACTGGTCCCTTTCCCAAAGAGCCAGCAGGGAAAACTATGCCTTGTTCTAAAGCTCTTTGGGAACCGCTTGCGTAGCCCCACACAAACTGGGGGCTGCAGGCTTTTCTCGCGCTTTCAGCCTCAAAACCACCCTTTCCCACTTGGCGCTGCTCCAGGCCCAAAAATGGCCATATGTCTGGAGATTGGTTCCACGCCCAAAGAGCCAGCAGGGAAAACTATGCCTTGTTCTAAAGTTCTTTGGGAACCGCTTGCGTGGCCCCACAGACCTGGGGGCTGCAGGCTTTCCTGCTGCCTTCAGCCTCAAAACCACCCTTTCCCCCATGGCGTCACGCCAGGCACAAAAATGGCCATGTGTCTGGAGGTTGGTCCCACGCCCAAAGAGCCAGCAGGGAAAACTATGCCTTGTTCTAAAGCTCTTTGGGAACGGCTTGCGTAGCCCCACAGACGTGGGGGCTGCAGGCTTTCCTGCTACCTTCATCCTCCAAACACCCCTTTCCCACTTGGCGCCGCGCCAGGCCCAAAAATGGCCATATGTCTGGAGACTGGTCCCTTTCCCAAAGAGCCAGCAGGGAAAACTATGCCTTGTTCTAAAGCTCTTTGGGAACCGCTTGCGTAGCCCCACACACCTGGGGGCTGCAGGCTTTTCTCGCGCTTTCATCCTCAAAACCACCCTTTCCCTCATGGCGTCACGCCAGGCACAAAAATGGCCATATTTCTGGAGGTTGGTCCCACGCCCAAAGAGCCAGCAGGGAAAACTATGCCTTGTTCTAAAGCTCTTTGGGAACCGCTTGCGTAGCCCCACACACCTGGGGGCTGCAGGCTTTCCTGCTGCCTTCAGCCTCAAAACCACCCTTTCCCACTTGGCCCCGCTCCAGGCCCAAAAATGGCCATATGTCTGGAGACTGGTCCCACGCCCAAAGAGCCAGCAGGGAATACTATGCCTTGTACTAAAGCTCTTTGGGAAACGCTTGCGTAGCCCCACACACCTGGGGGCTGCAGGCTTTCCTGCTGCCTTCAGCCTCAAAACCACCCTTTCCCACTTGGTGCCGCGCCAGGCCCAAAAATGGCCATATGTCTGGAGACTGGTCCCACGCCCAAAGAGCCAGCAGGGAAAACTATGCCTTGTTCTAAAGCTCTTTGGGAACCGCTTGCGTAGCCCCACACACCTAAGAGCTGCAGGGCTTTCCTGCTGCCTTCAGCCTCAAAACCACCCTTTTGCACTTGGCGCCGCGCCAGGCCCAAAAATGGCCATATGGGTGGAGACTGGTCCCACGCCCAAAGAGCCAGCAGAGAAAACTATGCCTTGTTCTAAAGCTCTTTGGGAACCGCTTGCGTAGCCCCACACACCTGGGGGCTGCAGGCTTTCCTGCTGCCTTCAGCCTCAAAACACCCCTTTCCCACTTGGCGCCGCGCCAGGCCCAAAAATGGTCATATGTCTGGAGACTGGTCCCACGCCCAAAGAGCCAGCAGGGAAAACTATGCCTTGTACTAAAGCTCTTTGGGAACCACTTGCGTAGCCCCACACAAACTGGGGGCTGCAGGCTTTTCTCGCGCTTTCAGCCTCAAAACCACCCTTTCCCACTTGGCGCTGCTCCAGGAAAAAAAATGGCCATATGTCTGGAGACTGGTCCCACGCCCAAAGAGCCAGCAGGGAAAACTATGCCTTGTTCTAAAGCTCTTTGGGAACGGCTTGCGTGACCCCACAGACCTGGGGGCTGCAGGCTTTCCTGCTGCCTTCAGCCTCAAAACACCCCTTTCCCACATGGCGTCACGCCAGGCACAAAAATGGCCATATGTCTGGAGATTGGTCCCACGCCCAAAGAGCCAGCAGGGAAAACTATGCCTTGTACTAAAGCTTTTTGGGAACCGCTTGCGTAGCCCCACACACCTGGGGGCTGCAGGCTTTCCTGCTGCCTTCAGCCTCAAAACCACCCTTTCCCCCATGGCGTCACGCCAGGCACAAAAATGGCCATGTGTCTGGAGGTTGGTCCCACGCCCAAAGAGCCAGCAGGGAAAACTATGCCTTGTTCTAAAGCTCTTTGGGAACGGCTTGCGTAGCCCCACAGACGTGGGGGCTGCAGGCTTTCCTGCTACCTTCATCCTCCAAACACCCCTTTCCCACTTGGCGCCGCGCCAGGCCCAAAAATGGCCATATGTCTGGAGACTGGTCCCTTTCCCAAAGAGCCAGCAGGGAAAACTATGCCTTGTTCTAAAGCTCTTTGGGAACCGCTTGCGTAGCCCCACACACCTGGGGGCTGCAGGCTTTTCTCGCGCTTTCATCCTCAAAACCACCCTTTCCCTCATGGCGTCACGCCAGGCACAAAAATGGCCATATTTCTGGAGGTTGGTCCCACGCCCAAAGAGCCAGCAGGGAAAACTATGCCTTGTTCTAAAGCTCTTTGGGAACCGCTTGCGTAGCCCCACACACCTGGGGGCTGCAGGCTTTCCTGCTCTCTTCAGCCTCAAAACCACCCTTTCCCACTTGGCCCCGCTCCAGGCCCAAAAATGGCCATATGTCTGGAGACTGGTCCCACGCCCAAAGAGCCAGCAGGGAATACTATGCCTTGTACTAAAGCTCTTTGGGAAACGCTTGCGTAGCCCCACACACCTGGGGGCTGCAGGCTTTCCTGCTGCCTTCAGCCTCAAAACCACCCTTTTGCACTTGGCGCCGCGCCAGGCCCAAAAATGGCCATATGGGTGGAGACTGGTCCCACGCCCAAAGAGCCAGCAGAGAAAACTATGCCTTGTTCTAAAGCTCTTTGGGAACCGCTTGCGTAGCCCCACACACCTGGGGGCTGCAGGCTTTCCTGCTGCCTTCAGCCTCAAAACACCCCTTTCCCACTTGGCGCCGCGCCAGGCCCAAAAATGGTCATATGTCTGGAGACTGGTCCCACGCCCAAAGAGCCAGCAGGGAAAACTATGCCTTGTACTAAAGCTCTTTGGGAACCACTTGCGTAGCCCCACACAAACTGGGGGCTGCAGGCTTTTCTCGCGCTTTCAGCCTCAAAACCACCCTTTCCCACTTGGCGCTGCTCCAGGAAAAAAAATGGCCATATGTCTGGAGACTGGTCCCACGCCCAAAGAGCCAGCAGGGAAAACTATGCCTTGTTCTAAAGCTCTTTGGGAACGGCTTGCGTGACCCCACAGACCTGGGGGCTGCAGGCTTTCCTGCTGCCTTCAGCCTCAAAACACCCCTTTCCCACATGGCGTCACGCCAGGCACAAAAATGGCCATATGTCTGGAGATTGGTCCCACGCCCAAAGAGCCAGCAGGGAAAACTATGCCTTGTACTAAAGCTTTTTGGGAACCGCTTGCGTAGCCCCACACACCTGGGGGCTGCAGGCTTTCCTGCTCTCTTCAGCCTCAAAAGCACCCTTTCCCACTTGGCGCCAAGCCAGGCATAAATATGGCCATATTTCTGGAGATTGGTCCCACGCCCAAAGAGCCAGCAGGGAAAACTATGCCTTGTTCTAAAGCTCTTTGGGAACCGCTTGCGTAGACCCACACACCTGGGGGCTGCAGGCTTTCCTGCTGCCTTCAGCCTCAAAACCACCCTTTCCCACTTGGCGCCGTGCCAGGCCCAAAAATGGCCATATGTCTGGAGACTGGTCCTTTTCCCAAAGAGCCAGCAGGGAAAACTATGCCTTGTTCTAAAGCTCTTTGGGAACCGCTTGCGTAGCCCCACAGACTGGGGGCTGCAGGTTTTCCTGCTGCCTTCAGCCTCCAAACACCCCTTTCCCACTTGGCCCCGTGCCAGGCCCAAAAATGGCCATATGTCTGGAGACTGGTCCCACGCCCAAAGAGCGAGCAGGGAAAACTATGCCTTGTTCTAAAGCTCTTTGGGAACCGCTTGCGTAGCCCCACAGACCTGGGGGCTGCAGGCTTTCCTGCTGCCTTCAGCCTCAAAACCACCCTTTCCCACTTGGCGCCACGCCAGGCCCAAAAATGGCCATATGGCTGGAGACTGGTCCCACGCCAAAAGAGCCAGCAGGGAAAACTATGCCTTGTACTAAAGCTCTTTGGGAACCGCTTGTGTAGCCCCACACACCTAAGAGCTGCAGGCTTTCCTGCTGCCTTCAGCCTCAAAACCACCTTTTCCCACTTGGCGATGCGCCAGGCCCAAAAATGGTCATATGTCTGGAGACTGGTCCCACGCCCAAAGAGCCAGCAGGGAAAACTATGCCTTGTTCTAAAGCTCTTTGGGAACCGCTTGCCTAGCCCCACACAAACTGGGGGCTGCAGGCTTTTCTCGCGCTTTCAGCCTCAAAACCACCCTTTCCCACTTGGCGCTGCTCCAGGCCCAAAAATGGCCATATGTCTTGAGACTGGTCCCTTTCCCAAAGAGCCAGCAGGGAAAACTATGCCTTGTTCTAAAGTTCTTTGGGAACCGCTTGCGTGGCCCCACAGACCTGGGGGCTGCAGGCTTTCCTGCTGCCTTCAGCCTCAAAACCACCCTTTCCCACATGGCGTCACGCCAGGCACGAAAATGGCCATATGTCTGGAGGTTGTTCCCACGCCCAAAGAGCCAGCAGGGAAAACTATGCCTTGTTCTAAAGCTCTTTGGGAACCGCTTGCGTAGCCCCACACACCTGGGGGCTGCAGGCTTTCCTGCTCTCTTCAGCCTCAAAAGCACCCTTTCCCACTTGGCGCCAAGCCAGGCACAAATATGGCCATATTTCTGGAGATTGGTCCCACGCCCAAAGAGCCAGCAGGGAAAACTATGCCTTGTTCTAAAGCTCTTTGGGAACCGCTTGCGTAACCCCACACACCTGGGGGCTGCAGGCTTTCCTGCTGCCTTCAGCCTCAAAAGCACCCTTTCCCACTTGGCGCCGCGCCAGGCCCAAAAATGGCCATATGTCTGGAGACTGGTCCCACGCCCAAAGAGCCAGCAGGGAAAACTATGCCTTGTTCTAAAGCTCTTTGGGAACCGCTTGCGTAGCCCCACACACCTGGGGGCTGCAGGCTTTCCTGCTGCCTTCAGCCTCCAAACACCCCTTTCCCATTTGGCCCCGCGCCAGGCAGAAAAATGGCCATATGTCTGGAGACTGGTCCTTTTCCCAAAGAGCCAGCAGGGAAAACTATGCCTTGTTCTAAAGCTCTTTGGGAACCGCTTGCGTAGCCCCACACACCTGGGGGCTGCAGGCTTTCCTGCTCTCTTCAGCCTCAAAACCACCCTTTCACACTTGGCACCGCGCCAGGCCCAAAAATGGCCATATGTCTGGAGACTGGTCCCACGCCCAAAGAGCCAGCAGGGAAAACTATGCCTTGTTCTAAAGCTCTTTGGGAACCGCTTGCGTAGCCCCACACACCTGGGGGCTGCAGGCTTTCCTGCTGCCTTCAGCTCCAAAACCACCCTTTCCCACTTGGCGCCGCGCCAGGCCCAAAAATGGCCATATGTCTGGAGACTGGTCCCACGCCCAAAGAGCCAGCAGGGAAAACTATGCCTTGTTCTAAAGCTCTTTGGGAACCGCTTGCGTAGCCCCACACACCTGGGGGCTGCAGGCTTTCCTGCTGCCTTCAGCCTCAAAACCACCCTTTCCCACTTGGCGTCACGCCAGGCACGAAAATGGCCATATGTCTGGAGGTTGGTCCCACGCCCAAAGAGCCAGCAGGGAAAACTATGCCTTGTTCTAAAGCTCTTTGGGAACCGCTTGCGTAGCCCCACACACGTGGGGGCTGCAGGCTTTCCTGCTCTCTTCAGCCTCAAAAGCACCCTTTCCCACTTGGCGCCAAGCCAGGCACAAATATGGCCATATGTCTGGAGACTGGTCCCACGCCCAAAGAGCCAGCAGGGAAAACTATGCCTTCTTCTAAAGCTCTTTGGGAACCGCTTGCGTAGCCCCACACACCTGGGGGCTGCAGGCTTTCCTGCTGCCTTCAGCCTCCAAATACCCCTTTCCCACATGGCCCCGCGCCAGGCCCAAAAATGGCCATATGTCTGGAGACTGGTCCTTTTCCCAAAGAGCCAGCAGGGAAAACTATGCCTTGTTCTAAAGCTCTTTGGGAACCGCTTGCGTAGCCCCACACACCTGGGGGCTGCAGGCTTTCCTGCTGCCTTCAGCCTCCAAACACCCCTTTCCCATTTGGCCCCGCGCCAGTCCCAAAAATGGCCATATGTCTGGAGACTGTTCCCACGCCCAGAGAGCCAGCAGGGAAAACTATGCCTTGTTCTAAAGCTATTTGGGAACCGCTTGCGTAGCCCCACACACCTGGGGGCTGCTGGATTTTCTCGCGCTTTCAGCCTCAAAACCACCCTTTCCCTCATGGCGTCACGCCAGGCACAAAAATGGCCATATGTCTGGAGGTTGGTCCCACGCCCAAAGAGCCAGCAGGGAAAACTATGCCTTGTTCTAAAGCTCTTTGGGAACCGCTTGCGTAGCCCCACACACCTGGGGGCTGCAGGCTTTCCTGCTCTCTTCAGCCTCAAAACCACCCTTTCACACTTGGCGCCGCGCCAGGCCCAAAAATGGCCATATGTCTGGAGACTGGTCCCACGCCCAAAGAGCCAGCAGGGAAAACTATGCCTTGTTCTAAAGCTCTTTGGGAACCGCTTGCGTAGCCCCACACACCTGGGGGCTGCAGGCTTTCCTGCTGCCTTCAGCTCCAAAACCACCCTTTCCCACTTGGCGCTGCGCCAGGCCCAAAAATGGCCATATGTCTGGAGACTGGTCCCACGCCCAAAGAGCCAGCAGGGAAAACTATGCCTTGTTCTAAAGCTCTTTGGGAACCGCTTGCGTAGCCCCACACACCTGGGGGCTGCAGGCTTTCCTGCTGCCTTCAGCCTCAAAACCACCCTTTCCCACTTGGCGCCGCGCCAGGCCCAAAAATGGCCATATGTCTGGAGACTGGTCCCACGCCCAAAGAGCCAGCAGGGAAAACTATGCCTTGTTCTAAAGCTCTTTGGGAACCGCTTGCGTAGCCCCACACACCTGGGGGCTGCAGGCTTACCTGCTGCCTTCAGCCTCAAAACCACCCTTTCCCACTTGGCGCCGCGCCAGTCACAAAAATGGCCATATGTCTGGAGACTGGTCCCACGCCCAAAGAGCCAGCAGGGAAAACTATGCCTTGTTCTAAAGCTCTTTGGGAACCGCTTGCGTAGCCCCACACGCCTGGGGGATGCAGGCTTTCCTGCTGTCTTCAGCCTCCAAACCCCCCTTTCCCACTTGGCCCCGTACCAGGCCCAAAAATGGCCATATGTCTGGAGACTGGTCCCTTTCCCAAAGAGCCAGCAGGGAAAACGATGCCTTGTTCTAAAGCTCTTTGGGAACCGCTTGCGTAGCCCCACGCACCTGGGGGCTGCAGGCTTTCCTGCTGCCTTCAGCCTCAAAACCACACTTTCCCACATGGCGTCACGCCAGGCAGAAAAATGGCCATATGTCTGGAGACTGGTCCCACGCCCAAAGAGCCATTTGGGAAAACTATGCCTTGTACTAAAGCTCTTTGGGAACCTCTTGCGTAGCCCCACACACCTGGGGGCTGCAGGCTTTCCTGCTCTCTTCAGCCTCAAAAGCACGCTTTTCCACTTGGCGCCGCGCCAGGCCCAAAAATGGCCATATGTCTGGAGACTGGTCCCTTTCCCAAAGAGACAGTAGGGAAAACTATGCCTTGTTCTAAAGCTCTTTGGGAACCGCTTGCGTAGCCCCACACAAACTGGGGGCTGCAGGCTTTTCTCGCGCTTTCAGCCTCAAAACCACCCTTTCACACATGGCGTCATGCCAGGCACAAAAATGGCCATATGTCTGGAGACTGGTCCCTTTCCCAAAGAGCCAGCAGGGAAAACTATGCCTTGTTCTAAAGCTCTTTGGGAACCGCTTGCGTAGCCCCACACACCTAAGAGCTGCAGGGCTTTCCTGCTGCCTTCAGCCTCAACACCACCCTTTCCCACTTGGCGCCGCGCCAGGCCCAAAAATGGCCATATGTCTGGAGACTGGTCCCACGCCCAAAGAGCCAGCAGGGAAAACTATGCCTTATTCTAAAGCTCTTTGGGAACCGCTTGCCTAGCCCCACACACCTGGGGGCTGCAGGTTTTCCTGCTGCCTTCAGCCTCAAAACCACCCTTTCCCACTTGGTGCCGCGCAATGCCCAAAAATGGCCATATGTCTGGAGACTGGTCCCACGCCCAAAGAGCCAGCAGGGAAAACTATGACTTGTTCTAAAGCTCTTTGGGAACCGCTTGCGTAGCCCCACACACCTGGGGGCTGCAGGCTTTCCTGCTGCCTTCAGCCTCAAAACCACCCTTTCCCACTTGGCGCCACGCCAGGCCCAAAAATGGCCATATGTCTGGAGACTGGTCCCACGCCCAAAGAGCCAGCAGGGAAAACTATGCCTTGTTCTAAAGCTCTTTGGGAACCGCTTGTGTAGCCCCACACACGTGGGGGCTGCAGGCTTTCCTGCTGCCTTCAGCCTCAAAACCACTCTTTCCCACATGGCGTCACGCCAGGCAGAAAAATGGCCATATGTCTGGAGACTGGTCCCACGCCCAAAGAGCCAGGAGGGAAAACTATGCCTTGTACTAAAGCTCTTTGGGAACCTCTTGCGTAGCCCCACACACCTGGGGGCTGCAGGCTTTCCTGCTCTCTTCAGCCTCAAAAGCACGCTTTTCCACTTGGCGCCGCGCCAGGCACAAAAATGGCCATATGTCTGGAGACTGGTCCCACGCCCAAAGAGCCAGCAGGGAAAACTATGCCTTCTTCTAAAGCTCTTTGGGAACCGCTTGCGTAGCCCCACACACCTGGGGGCTGCAGGCTTTCCTGCTGCCTTCAGCTCCAAAACCACCCTTTCCCACTTGGCGCTGCGCCAGGCCCAAAAATGGCCATATGTCTGGAGACTGGTCCCACGCCCAAAGAGCCAGCAGGGAAAACTATGCCTTGTTCTAAAGCTCTTTGGGAACCGCTTGCGTAGTCCCACAAACTGGGGGCTGCAGGCTTTTCTCGCGCTTTCAGCCTCAAAACCACCCTTTCACACATGGCGTCACGCCAGGCAGAAAAATGGCCATATGTCTGGAGACTGGTCCCACGCCCAAAGAGCCAGCAGGGAAAACTATGCCTTGTTCTAAAGCGCTTTGGGAACCGCTTGCGTAGCCCCACACACCTAAGAGCTGCAGGCTTTCCTGCTGCCTTCAGCCTCAAAACCACCCTTTCCCTCTTGGCGCCGCGCCAGGCCCAAAAATGGCCATATGTCTGGAGACTGGTCCCACGCCCAAAGAGCCAGCAGGGAAAACTATGCCTTGTTCTAAAGCTCTTTGGGAACCGCTTGCGTAGCCCCACACACCTGGGGGCTGCAGGCTTTCCTGCTGCCTTCAGCCTCAAAACCACCCTTTCCCACTTGGCGCCGCGCCAGGCCCAAAAATGGCCATATGTCTGGAGACTGGTCCCACGCCCAAAGAGCCAGCAGGGAAAACTATGCCTTGTTCTAAAGCTCTTTGGGAACCGCTTGCGTAGTCCCACAAACTGGATGCTGCAGGCTTTTCTCGCGCTTTCAGCCTCAACACCACCCTTTCCCACTTGGCGATGCGCCAGGCACAAAAATGGCCATATGTCTGGAGACTGGTCCCACGCCCAAAGAGCCAGCAGGGAAAACTATGCCTTGTTCTAAAGCTCTTTGGGAACCGCTTGCGTAGCCCCACACACCTGGGGGCTGCAGGCTTTCCTGCTGCCTTCAGCCTCAAAACCACCCTTTCCCACTTGGCGCCGCGCCAGGCCCAAAAATGGCCATATGGCTGGAGACTGGTCCCTTTCCCAAAGAGCCAGCAGGGAAAACTATGCCTTGTTCTAAAGCTCTTTGGGAACCGCTTGTTTAGCCCCACACAAACTGGGGGCTGCAGGCTTTTCTCGCGCTTTCAGCCTCAAAACCACCCTTTCCCACATGGCGTCATGCCAGGCACAAAAATGGCCATATGTCTGGAGACTGGTCCCTTTCCCAAAGAGCCAGCAGGGAAAACTATGCCTTGTTCTAAAGCTCTTTGGGAACCGCTTGCGTAGCCCCACACACCTAAGAGCTGCAGGGCTTTCCTGCTGCCTTCAGCCTCAACACCACCCTTTCCGACTTGGCGCCGCGCCAGGCCCAAAAATGGCCATATGTCTGGAGACTGGTCCCACGCCCAAAGAGCCAGCAGGGAAAACTATGCCTTATTCTAAAGCTCTTTGGGAACTGCTTGCGTAGCCCCAGAGACCTGGGGGCTGCAGGCTTTCCTGCAGCCTTCAGCCTCAAAACCACCCTTTCCCACATGGCGCCGCGCCAGGCCCAAAAATGGCCATATGGCTGGAGACTGGTCCCTTTCCCAAAGAGCCAGCAGGGAAAACTATGCCTTGTTCTAAAGCTCTTTGGGAACCGCTTGTTTAGCCCCACACAAACTGGGGGCTGCAGGCTTTTCTCGCGCTTTCAGCCTCAAAACCACCCTTTCCCACATGGCGTCATGCCAGGCACAAAAATGGCCATATGTCTGGAGACTGGTCCCACGCCCAAAGAGCCAGCAGGGAAAACTATGCCTTGTTCTAAAGCTCTTTGGGAACCTCTTGTGTAGCCCCACACACGTGGGGGCTGCAGGCTTTCCTGCTGCCTTCAGCCTCAAAACCACTCTTTCCCACATGGCGTCACGCCAGGCAGAAAAATGGCCATATGTCTGGAGACTGGTCCCACGCCCAAAGAGCCAGGAGGGAAAACTATGCCTTGTACTAAAGCTCTTTGGGAACCTCTTGCGTAGCCCCACACACCTGGGGGCTGCAGGCTTTCCTGCTCTCTTCAGCCTCAAAAGCACGCTTTTCCACTTGGCGCCGCGCCAGGCACAAAAATGGCCATATGGCTGGAGACTGGTCCCACGCCCAAAGAGCCAGCAGGGAAAACTATGCCTTCTTCTAAAGCTCTTTGGGAACCGCTTGCGTAGCCCCAGAGACCTGGGGGCTGCAGGCTTTCCTGCTGCCTTCAGCCTCAAAACCACCCTTTCCCACTTGGCGCCGCGCCAGGCCCAAAAATGGCCATATGGCTGGAGACTGGTCCCACGCCCAAAGAGCCAGCAGGGAAAACTATGCCTTATTATAAAGCTCTTTTGGAACCGCTGGCGTAGCCCCACACAAACTGGGGGCTGCAGGCTTTTCTTGCGCTTTCAGCCTCAAAACCACCCTTTCCCACTTGGCGATGCGCCAGGCACAAAAATGTCCATATGTCTGGAGACTGGTCCCACGCCCAAAGAGCCAGCAGGGAAAACTATGCCTTGTTCTAAAGCTCTTTGGGAACCGCTTGCGTAGCCCCACACAAACTGGGGGCTGCAGGCTTTCCTGCTGCCTTCAGCCTCAAAACCACCCTTTCCCACTTGGCGCCACGCCAGGCCCAAAAATGGCCATATGTCTGGAGACTGGTCCCACGCCGAAAGAGCCAGCAGGGAAAACTATGCCTTGTTCTAAAGCTCTTTGGGAACCGCTTGCGTAGCCCCACACACCTGGGGGCTGCAGGCTTTCCTGCTGCCTTCAGCCTCAAAACACCCCTTTCCCATTTGGTCCCGCGCCAGGCCCAAAAATGGCCATATGTCTGGAGACTGGTCCCACGCCCAAAGAGCCAGCAGGGAAAACTATGCCTTGTTCTAAAGCTCTTTGGGAACCCCTTGCGTAGCCCCACAAACTGGGGGCTGCAGGCTTTTCTCGCGCTTTCAGCCTCAAAACCACCCTTTCACACATGGCGTCACGCCAGGCACAAAAATGGCCATATGTCTGGAGACTGGTCCCACGCCCAAAGAGCCAGCAGGGAAAACTATGCCTTGTTCTAAAGCGCTTTGGGAACCGCTTGCGTAGCCCCACACACCTGGGGGCTGCAGGCTTTCCTGCTGCCTTCAGCCTCAAAACCACCCTTTCCCACTTGGCGCCGCGCCAGGCCCAAAAATGGCCGTATGTCTGGAGACGGGTCCCACGCCCAAAGAGCCAGCAGGGAAAACTATGCCTTATTCTAAAGCTCTTTGGGAACCGCTGGCGTAGCCCCACACAAACTGGGGGCTGCAGGCTTTTCTCGCGCTTTCAGCCTCAACACCACCCTTTCCCACTTGGCGATGCGCCAGGCCCAAAAATGGCCATATGTCTGGAGACTGGTCCCACGCCCAAAGAGCCAGCAGGGAAAACTATGCCTTATTCTAAAGCTCTTTGGGAACTGCTTGCGTAGCCCCAGAGACCTGGGGGCTGCAGGCTTTCCTGCAGCCTTCAGCCTCAAAACCACCCTTTCCCACTTGGCGCCGCGCCAGGCCCAAAAATGGCCATATGGCTGGAGACTGGTCCCTTTCCCAAAGAGCCAGCAGGGAAAACTATGCCTTGTTCTAAAGCTCTTTGGGAACCGCTTGTTTAGCCCCACACAAACTGGGGGCTGCAGGCTTTTCTCGCGCTTTCAGCCTCAAAACCACCCTTTCCCACATGGCGTCATGCCAGGCACAAAAATGGCCATATGTCTGGAGACTGGTCCCACGCCCAAAGAGCCAGCAGGGAAAACTATGCCTTGTTCTAAAGCTCTTTGGGAACGGCTTGCGTAGCCCCACAGACCTGGGGGCTGCAGGCTTTCCTGCTGCCTTCAGCCTCAAAACCACCCTTTCCCACATGGCGTCACGCCAGGCAGAAAAATGGCCATATGTCTGGAGACTGGTCCCACGCCCAAAGAGCCAGCACGGAAAACTATGCCTTGTACTAAAGCTCTTTGGGAACCTCTTGCGTAGCCCCACACACCTGGGGGCTGCAGGCTTTCCTGCTCTCTTCAGCCTCAAAAGCACGCTTTTCCACTTGGCGCCGCGCCAGGCACAAAAACGGCCATATGTCTGGAGACTGGTCCCACGCCGAAAGAGCCAGCAGGGAAAACTATGCCTTGTTCTAAAGCTCTTTGGGAACCGCTTGCGTAGCCCCACACACCTGGGGGCTGCAGGCTTTCCTGCTGCCTTCAGCCTCAAAACCACCCTTTCCCACTTGGCGCCGCGCCAGGCCCAAAAATGGCCATATGGCTGGAGACTGGTCCCACGCACAAAGAGCCAGCAGGGAAAACTATGCCTTGTTCTAAAGCTCTTTTGGAACCGCTGGCGTAGCCCCACACAAAGTGGGGGCTGCAGGCTTTTCTTGCGCTTTCAGCCTCAAAACCACCCTTTCCCACTTGGCGATGCGCCAGGCACAAAAATGGCCATATGTCTGGAGACTGGTCCCACGCCCAAAGAGCCAGCAGGGAAAACTATGCCTTGTTCTAAAGCTCTTTGGGAACCGCTTGCGTAGCCCCACACAAACTGGGGGCTGCAGGCTTTTCTCGCGCTTTCAGCCTCAAAACCACCCTTTCACACATGGCGTCACGCCAGGCCCAAAAATGGCCATATGTCTGGAGACTGGTCCCACGCCCAAAGAGCCAGCAGGGAAAACTATGCCTTGTTCTAAAGCGCTTTGGGAACCGCTTGCGTAGCCCCACACACCTAAGAGCTGCAGGCTTTCCTGCTGCCTTCAGCCTCAAAACCACCCTTTCCCTCTTGGCGCCGCGCCAGGCCCAAAAATGGCCATATGTCTGGAGACTGGTCCCACGCCCAAAGAGCCAGCGTGGAAAACTATGCCTTATTCTAAAGCTCTTTGGGAACCGCTGGCGTACCCCCACACAAACTGGGGGCTGCAGTCTTTTCTCGCGCTTTCAGCCTCAAACCACCCTTTCCCACTTGGCGATGCGCCAGGCCCAAAAATGGCCATATGTCTGGAGACTGGTCCCACGCCCAAAGAGCCAGCAGGGAAAACTATGCCTTCTTCTAAAGCTCTTTGGGAACCGCTTGCGTAGCCCCACAGACCTGGGGGCTGCAGGCTTTCCTGCTGCCTTCAGCCTCAAAACCACCCTTTCCCACTTGGCGCCGCGCCAGGCCCATAAATGGCCATATGGCTGGAGACTGGTCCCTTTCCCAAAGAGCCAGCAGGGAAAACTATGCCTTGTTCTAAAGCTCTTTGGGAACCGCTTGTGTAGCCCCACACAAACTGGGGGCTGCAGGCTTTTCTCGCGCTTTCAGCCTCAAAACCACCCTTTCACACATGGCGTCATGCCAGGCACAAAAATGGCCATATGTCTGAAGACTGGTCCCACGCCCAAAGAGCCAGCAGGGAAAACTATGCGTTGTTCTAAAGCTCTTGGGGAACCGCTTGCGTAGCCTTACACACCTAAGAGCTGCAGGCTTTCCTGCTCTCTTCAGCCTCAAAAGCACGCTTTCCCACTTGGCGCCAAGCCAGGCATAAATATGGCCATATTTCTGGAGATTGGTCCCACGCCCAAAGAGCCAGCAGGGAAAACTATGCCTTGTTCTAAAGCTCTTTGGGAACCGCTTGCGTAGCCCCACACACCTGGGGGCTGCAGGCTTTCCTGTTGCCTTCAGCCTCAAAACCACCCTTTCCCACTTGGCGCCACGCCAGGCCCAAAAATGGCCATATGTCTGGAGACTGGTCCCACGCCCAAAGAGCCAGCAGGGAAAACTATGCCTTGTTCTAAAGCTCTTTGGGAACCGCTTGCGTAGCCCCACAGACCTGGGGGCTGCAGGCTTTCCTGCTGCCTTCAGCCTCAAAACACCCCTTTCCCATTTGGCCCCGCGCCAGGCCCAAAAATGGCCATATGTCTGGAGACTGGTCCCACGCCCAAAGAGCCAGCAGGGAAAACTATGCCTTGTTCTAAAGCTCTTTGGGAACCGCTTGCGTAGCCCCACACACCTAAGAGCTGCAGGCTTTCCTGCTGCCTTCAGCCTCAAAACCACCCTTTCCCTCTTGGCGCCGCGCCAGGCCCAAAAATGGCCATATGTCTGGAGACTGGTCCCACGCCCAAAGAGCCAGCAGGGAAAACTATGCCTTATTCTAAAGCTCTTTGGGAACCGCTGGCGTAGCCCCACACAAACTGGGGGCTGCAGGCTTTTCTCGCGCTTTCAGCCTCAAAACCACCCTTTCCCACTTGGCGATGCGCCAGGCACAAAAATCGCCATATGTCTGGAGACTGGTCCCACGCCCAAAGAGCCAGCAGGGAAAACTATGCCTTGTTCTAAAGCTCTTTGGGAACCGCTTGCGTAGCCCCACACACCTGGGGGCTGCAGGCTTTCCTGCTGCCTTCAGCCTCAAAACCACCCTTTCCCACTTGGCGCCGCGCCAGGCCCAAAAATGGCCATATGGCTGGAGACTGGTCCCTTTCCCAAAGAGCCAGCAGGGAAAACTATGCCTTGTTCTAAAGCTCTTTGGGAACCGCTTGTGTAGCCCCACACACCTGGGGGCTGCAGGCATTCCTGCTGCCTTCAGCCTCAAAACCACTCTTTCCCACATGGCGTCACGCCAGGCAGAAAAATGGCCATATGTCTGGAGACTGGTCCCACGCCCAAAGAGCCAGCAGGGAAAACTATGCCTTGTTCTAAAGCTCTTTGGGAACCGCTTGCGTAGCCCCACAGACCTGGGGGCTGCAGGCTTTCCTGCTCTCTTCAGCCTCAGAAGAACCCTTTCGCACTTGGCGCCGCGCCAGGCCCAAAAATGGCCATATGTCTGGAGATTGCTTCCACGCCCAAAGAGCCAGCATGAAAACTATGGCTTTTTATAAAGCTCTTTGGGAACCGCTTGCGTAGCCCCACACAAACTGGGGGCTGCAGGCTTTTCTTGCGCTTTCAGCCTCAAAACCACCCTTTCCCACTTGGCGATGCGCCAGGCACAAAAATGGCCATATGTCTGGAGACTGGTCCCACGCCCAAAGAGCCAGCAGGGAAAACTATGCCTTGTTCTAAAGCTCTTTGGGAACCGCTTGTTTAGCCCCACACAAACTGGGGGCTGCAGGCTTTTCTCGCGCTTTCAGCCTCAAAACCACCCTTTCCCACATGGCGTCATGCCAGGCACAAAAATGGCCATATGTCTGGAGACTGGTCCCACGCCCAAAGAGCCAGCAGGGAAAACTATGCCTTGTTCTAAAGCTCTTTGGGAACCGCTTGTGTAGCCCCACAGACCTGGGGGCTGCAGGCTTTCCTGCTGCCTTCAGCCTCAAAACCACCCTTTCCCACATGGCGTCACGCCAGGCAGAAAAATGGCCATATGTCTGGAGACTGGTCCCACGCCCAAAGAGCCAGGAGGGAAAACTATGCCTTGTACTAAAGCTCTTTGGGAACCTCTTGCGTAGCCCCACACACCTGGGGGCTGCAGGCTTTCCTGCTCTCTTCAGCCTCAAAAGCACGCTTTTCCACTTGGCGCCGCGCCAGGCACAAAAATGGCCATATGTCTGGAGACTGATCCCACGCCCAAAGAGCCAGCAGGGAAAACTAGGCCTTCTTCTAAAGCTCTTTGGGAACCGCTTGCGTAGCCCCAGAGACCTGGGGGCTGCAGGCTTTCCTGCTGCCTTCAGCCTCAAAAGCACCCTTTCCCACTTGGTGCCGCGCCAGTCCCAAAAATGGCCATATGGCTGGAGACTGGTCCCACGCACAAAGAGCCAGCAGGGAAAACTATGCCTTATTCTAAAGCTCTTTTGGAACCGCTGGCGTAGCCCCACACAAAGTGGGGGCTGCAGGCTTTTCTTGCGCTTTCAGCCTCAAAACCACCCTTTCCCACTTGGCGATGCGCCAGGCACAAAAATGGCCATATGTCTGGAGACTGGTCCCACGCCCAAAGAGCCAGCAGGGAAAACTATGCCTTGTTCTAAAGCTCTTTGGGAACCGCTTGCGTAGCCCCACACAAACTGGGGGCTGCAGGCTTTTCTCGCGCTTTCAGCCTCAAAACCACCCTTTCACACATGGCGTCACGGCAGGCCCAAAAATGGCCATATGTCTGGAGACTGGTCCCACGCCCAAAGAGCCAGCAGGGAAAACTATGCCTTGTTCTAAAGCTCTTTGGGAACCGCTTGTGTAGCCCCACAGACCTGGGGGCTGCAGGCTTTCCTGCTGCCTTCAGCCTCAAAACCACCCTTTCCCACATGGCGTCACGCCAGGCAGAAAAATGGCCATATGTCTGGAGACTGGTCCCACGCCCAAAGAGCCAGCACGGAAAACTATGCCTTGTACTAAAGCTCTTTGGGAACCTCTTGCGTAGCCCCACACACCTGGGGGCTGCAGGCTTTCCTGCTCTCTTCAGCCTCAAAAGCACGCTTTTCCACTTGGCGCCGCGCCAGGCACAAAAACGGCCATATGTCTGGAGACTGGTCCCACGCCGAAAGAGCCAGCAGGGAAAACTATGCCTTGTTCTAAAGCTCTTTGGGAACCGCTTGCGTAGCCCCACACACCTGGGGGCTGCAGGCTTTCCTGCTGCCTTCAGCCTCAAAACCACCCTTTCCCACTTGGCGCCGCGCCAGGCCCAAAAATGGCCATATGGCTGGAGACTGGTCCCACGCACAAAGAGCCAGCAGGGAAAACTATGCCTTGTTCTAAAGCTCTTTTGGAACCGCTGGCGTAGCCCCACACAAAGTGGGGGCTGCAGGCTTTTCTTGCGCTTTCAGCCTCAAAACCACCCTTTCCCACTTGGCGATGCGCCAGGCACAAAAATGGCCATATGTCTGGAGACTGGTCCCACGCCCAAAGAGCCAGCAGGGAAAACTATGCCTTGTTCTAAAGCTCTTTGGGAACCGCTTGCGTAGCCCCACACAAACTGGGGGCTGCAGGCTTTTCTCGCGCTTTCAGCCTCAAAACCACCCTTTCACACATGGCGTCACGCCAGGCCCAAAAATGGCCATATGTCTGGAGACTGGTCCCACGCCCAAAGAGCCAGCAGGGAAAACTATGCCTTGTTCTAAAGCGCTTTGGGAACCGCTTGCGTAGCCCCACACACCTAAGAGCTGCAGGCTTTCCTGCTGCCTTCAGCCTCAAAACCACCCTTTCCCTCTTGGCGCCGCGCCAGGCCCAAAAATGGCCATATGTCTGGAGACTGGTCCCACGCCCAAAGAGCCAGCGTGGAAAACTATGCCTTATTCTAAAGCTCTTTGGGAACCGCTGGCGTACCCCCACACAAACTGGGGGCTGCAGTCTTTTCTCGCGCTTTCAGCCTCAAACCACCCTTTCCCACTTGGCGATGCGCCAGGCCCAAAAATGGCCATATGTCTGGAGACTGGTCCCACGCCCAAAGAGCCAGCAGGGAAAACTATGCCTTCTTCTAAAGCTCTTTGGGAACCGCTTGCGTAGCCCCAGAGACCTGGGGGCTGCAGGCTTTCCTGCTGCCTTCAGCCTCAAAACCACCCTTTCCCACTTGGCGCCGCGCCAGGCCCATAAATGGCCATATGGCTGGAGACTGGTCCCTTTCCCAAAGAGCCAGCAGGGAAAACTATGCCTTGTTCTAAAGCTCTTTGGGAACCGCTTGTGTAGCCCCACACAAACTGGGGGCTGCAGGCTTTTCTCGCGCTTTCAGCCTCAAAACCACCCTTTCACACATGGCGTCATGCCAGGCACAAAAATGGCCATATGTCTGAAGACTGGTCCCACGCCCAAAGAGCCAGCAGGGAAAACTATGCCTTGTTCTAAAGCTCTTGGGGAACCGCTTGCGTAGCCTTACACACCTAAGAGCTGCAGGCTTTCCTGCTCTCTTCAGCCTCAAAAGCACGCTTTCCCACTTGGCGCCAAGCCAGGCATAAATATGGCCATATTTCTGGAGATTGGTCCCACGCCCAAAGAGCCAGCAGGGAAAACTATGCCTTGTTCTAAAGCTCTTTGGGAACCGCTTGCGTAGCCCCACACACCTGGGGGCTGCAGGCTTTCCTGTTGCCTTCAGCCTCAAAACCACCCTTTCCCACTTGGCGCCACGCCAGGCCCAAAAATGGCCATATGTCTGGAGACTGGTCCCACGCCCAAAGAGCCAGCAGGGAAAACTATGCCTTGTTCTAAAGCTCTTTGGGAACCGCTTGCGTAGCCCCACACACCTGGGGGCTGCAGGCTTTCCTGCTGCCTTCAGCCTCAAAACACCCCTTTCCCATTTGGCCCCGCGCCAGGCCCAAAAATGGCCATATGTCTGGAGACTGGTCCCACGCCCAAAGAGCCAGCAGGGAAAACTATGCCTTGTTCTAAAGCGCTTTGGGAACCGCTTGCGTAGCCCCACACACCTAAGAGCTGCAGGCTTTCCTGCTGCCTTCAGCCTCAAAACCACCCTTTCCCTCTTGGCGCCGCGCCAGGCCCAAAAATGGCCATATGTCTGGAGACTGGTCCCACGCCCAAAGAGCCAGCAGGGAAAACTATGCCTTATTCTAAAGCTCTTTGGGAACCGCTGGCGTAGCCCCACACAAACTGGGGGCTGCAGGCTTTTCTCGCGCTTTCAGCCTCAAAACCACCCTTTCCCACTTGGCGATGCGCCAGGCACAAAAATCGCCATATGTCTGGAGACTGGTCCCACGCCCAAAGAGCCAGCAGGGAAAACTATGCCTTGTTCTAAAGCTCTTTGGGAACCGCTTGCGTAGCCCCACACACCTGGGGGCTGCAGGCTTTCCTGCTGCCTTCAGCCTCAAAACCACCCTTTCCCACTTGGCGCCGCGCCAGGCCCAAAAATGGCCATATGGCTGGAGACTGGTCCCTTTCCCAAAGAGCCAGCAGGGAAAACTATGCCTTGTTCTAAAGCTCTTTGGGAACCGCTTGTGTAGCCCCACACACCTGGGGGCTGCAGGCATTCCTGCTGCCTTCAGCCTCAAAACCACTCTTTCCCACATGGCGTCACGCCAGGCAGAAAAATGGCCATATGTCTGGAGACTGGTCCCACGCCCAAAGAGCCAGCAGGGAAAACTATGCCTTGTTCTAAAGCTCTTTGGGAACCGCTTGCGTAGCCCCACAGACCTGGGGGCTGCAGGCTTTCCTGCTCTCTTCAGCCTCAGAAGAACCCTTTCGCACTTGGCGCCGCGCCAGGCCCAAAAATGGCCATATGTCTGGAGATTGCTTCCACGCCCAAAGAGCCAGCATGAAAACTATGGCTTTTTATAAAGCTCTTTGGGAACCGCTGGCGTAGCCCCACACAAACTGGGGGCTGCAGGCTTTTCTTGCGCTTTCAGCCTCAAAACCACCCTTTCCCACTTGGCGATGCGCCAGGCACAAAAATGGCCATATGTCTGGAGACTGGTCCCACGCCCAAAGAGCCAGCAGGGAAAACTATGCCTTGTTCTAAAGCTCTTTGGGAACCGCTTGTTTAGCCCCACACAAACTGGGGGCTGCAGGCTTTTCTCGCGCTTTCAGCCTCAAAACCACCCTTTCCCACATGGCGTCATGCCAGGCACAAAAATGGCCATATGTCTGGAGACTGGTCCCACGCCCAAAGAGCCAGCAGGGAAAACTATGCCTTGTTCTAAAGCTCTTTGGGAACCGCTTGTGTAGCCCCACAGACCTGGGGGCTGCAGGCTTTCCTGCTGCCTTCAGCCTCAAAACCACCCTTTCCCACATGGCGTCACGCCAGGCAGAAAAATGGCCATATGTCTGGAGACTGGTCCCACGCCCAAAGAGCCAGGAGGGAAAACTATGCCTTGTACTAAAGCTCTTTGGGAACCTCTTGCGTAGCCCCACACACCTGGGGGCTGCAGGCTTTCCTGCTCTCTTCAGCCTCAAAAGCACGCTTTTCCACTTGGCGCCGCGCCAGGCACAAAAATGGCCATATGTCTGGAGACTGGTCCCACGCCCAAAGAGCCAGCAGGGAAAACTATGCCTTCTTCTAAAGCTCTTTGGGAACCGCTTGCGTAGCCCCAGAGACCTGGGGGCTGCAGGCTTTCCTGCTGCCTTCAGCCTCAAAAGCACCCTTTCCCACTTGGTGCCGCGCCAGTCCCAAAAATGGCCATATGGCTGGAGACTGGTCCCACGCACAAAGAGCCAGCAGGGAAAACTATGCCTTATTCTAAAGCTCTTTTGGAACCGCTGGCGTAGCCCCACACAAAGTGGGGGCTGCAGGCTTTTCTTGCGCTTTCAGCCTCAAAACCACCCTTTCCCACTTGGCGATGCGCCAGGCACAAAAATGGCCATATGTCTGGAGACTGGTCCCACGCCCAAAGAGCCAGCAGGGAAAACTATGCCTTGTTCTAAAGCTCTTTGGGAACCGCTTGCGTAGCCCCACACAAACTGGGGGCTGCAGGCTTTTCTCGCGCTTTCAGCCTCAAAACCACCCTTTCACACATGGCGTCACGGCAGGCCCACAAATGGCCATATGTCTGGAGACTGGTCCCACGCCCAAAGAGCCAGCAGGGAAAACTATGCCTTGTTCTAAAGCGCTTTGGGAACCGCTTGCGTAGCCCCACACACCTAAGAGCTACAGGCTTTCCTGCTGCCTTCAGCCTCAAAACCACCCTTTCCCTCTTGGCGCCGCGCCAGGCCCAAAAATGGCCATATGTCTGGAGACTGGTCCCACGCCCAAAGAGCCAGCAGGGAAAACTATGCCTTGTTCTAAAGCTCTTTGGGAACCGCTGGCGTACCCCCACACAAACTGGGGGCTGCAGTCTTTTCTCGCGCTTTCAGCCTCAAAACCACCCTTTCCCACTTGGCGATGCGCCAGGCCCAAAAATGGCCATATGTCTGGAGACTGGTCCCACGCCCAAAGAGCCAGCAGGGAAAACTATGCCTTCTTCTAAAGCTCTTTGGGAACCGCTTGCGTAGCCCCAGAGACCTGGGGGCTGCAGGCTTTCCTGCTGCCTTCAGCCTCAAAACCACCCTTTCCCTCTTGGCGCCGCGCCAGGCCCATAAATGGCCATATGGCTGGAGACTGGTCTCTTTCCCAAAGAGCCAGCAGGGAAAACTATGCCTTGTTCTAAAGCTCTTTGGGAACCGCTTGTGTAGCCCCACACAAACTGGGGGCTGCAGGCTTTTCTCGCGCTTTCAGCCTCAAAACCACCCTTTCACACATGGCGTCATGCCAGGCACAAAAATGGCCATATGTCTGAAGACTGGTCCCACGCCCAAAGAGCCAGCAGGGAAAACTATGCCTTGTTCTAAAGCTCTTGGGGAACCGCTTGCGTAGCCTTACACACCTAAGAGCTGCAGGCTTTCCTGCTCTCTTCAGCCTCAAAAGCACGCTTTCCCACTTGGCGCCAAGCCAGGCATAAATATGGCCATATTTCTGGAGATTGGTCCCACGCCCAAAGAGCCAGCAGGGAAAACTATGCCTTGTTCTAAAGCTCTTTGGGAACCGCTTGCGTAGCCCCACACACCTGGGGGCTGCAGGCTTTCCTGCTGCCTTCAGCCTCAAAACCACCCTTTCCCACTTGGCGCCACGCCAGGCACAAAAATGGCCATATGTCTGGAGACTGGTCCCACGCCCAAAGAGCCAGCAGGGAAAACTATGCCTTGTTCTAAAGCTCTTTGGGAACCGCTTGCGTAGCCCCACAGACCTGGGGGCTGCAGGCTTTCCTGCTGCCTTCAGCCTCAAAACACCCCTTTCCCATTTGGCCCCGCGCCAGGCCCAAAAATGGCCATATGTCTGGAGACTGGTCCCACGCCCAAAGAGCCAGCAGGGAAAACTATGCCTTGTTCTAAAGCGCTTTGGGAACCGCTTGCGTAGCCCCACACACCTAAGAGCTGCAGGCTTTCCTGCTGCCTTCAGCCTCAAAACCACCCTTTCCCTCTTGGCGCCGCGCCAGGCCCAAAAATGGCCATATGTCTGGAGACTGGTCCCACGCCCAAAGAGCCAGCAGGGAAAACTATGCCTTATTCAAAAGCTCTTTGGGAACCGCTGGCGTAGCCCCACACAAACTGGGGGCTGCAGGCTTTTCTCGCGCTTTCAGCCTCAAAACCACCCTTTCCCACTTGGCGATGCGCCAGGCACAAAAATCGCCATATGTCTGGAGACTGGTCCCACGCCCAAAGAGCCAGCAGGGAAAACTATGCCTTGTTCTAAAGCTCTTTGGGAACCTCTTGCGTAGCCCCACACACCTGGGGGCTGCAGGCTTTCCTGCTGCCTTCAGCCTCAAAACCACCCTTTCCCACTTGGCGCCGCGCCAGGCCCAAAAATGGCCATATGGCTGGAGACTGGTCCCTTTCCCAAAGAGCCAGCAGGGAAAACTATGCCTTGTTCTAAAGCTCTTTGGGAACCGCTTGCGTAGCCCCACACACGTGGGGGCTGCAGGCTTTCCTGCTGCCTTCAGCCTCAAAACCACTCTTTCCCACATGGCGTCACGCCAGGCAGAAAAATGGCCATATGTCTGGAGACTGGTCCCACGCCCAAAGAGCCAGCAGGGAAAACTATGCCTTGTTCTAAAGCTCTTTGGGAACCGCTTGCGTAGCCCCACACACCTGGGGGCTGCAGGCTTTCCTGCTCTCTTCAGCCTCAGAAGAACCCTTTCGCACTTGGCGCCGCGCCAGGCCCAAAAATGGCCATATGTCTGGAGATTGCTTCCACGCCCAAAGAGCCAGCATGAAAACTATGGCTTTTTATAAAGCTCTTTGGGAACCGCTGGCGTAGCCCCACACAAACTGGGGGCTGCAGGCTTTTCTTGCGCTTTCAGCCTCAAAACCACCCTTTCCCACTTGGCGATGCGCCAGGCACAAAAATGGCCATATGTCTGGAGACTGGTCCCACGCCCAAAGAGCCAGCAGGGAAAACTATGCCTTGTTCTAAAGCTCTTTGGGAACCGCTTGTTTAGCCCCACACAAACTGGGGGCTGCAGGCTTTTCTCGCGCTTTCAGCCTCAAAACCACCCTTTCCCACATGGCGTCATGCCAGGCACAAAAATGGCCATATGTCTGGAGACTGGTCCCACGCCCAAAGAGCCAGCAGGGAAAACTATGCCTTGTTCTAAAGCTCTTTGGGAACCGCTTGTGTAGCCCCACAGACCTGGGGGCTGCAGGCTTTCCTGCTGCCTTCAGCCTCAAAACCACCCTTTCCCACATGGCGTCACGCCAGGCAGAAAAATGGCCATATGTCTGGAGACTGGTCCCACGCCCAAAGAGCCAGGAGGGAAAACTATGCCTTGTACTAAAGCTCTTTGGGAACCTCTTGCGTAGCCCCACACACCTGGGGGCTGCAGGCTTTCCTGCTCTCTTCAGCCTCAAAAGCACGCTTTTCCACTTGGCGCCGCGCCAGGCACAAAAATGGCCATATGTCTGGAGACTGGTCCCACGCCCAAAGAGCCAGCAGGGAAAACTATGCCTTCTTCTAAAGCTCTTTGGGAACCGCTTGCGTAGCCCCAGAGACCTGGGGGCTGCAGGCTTTCCTGCTGCCTTCAGCCTCAAAACCACCCTTTCCCACTTGGTGCCGCGCCAGTCCCAAAAATGGCCATATGGCTGGAGACTGGTCCCACGCACAAAGAGCCAGCAGGGAAAACTATGCCTTATTCTAAAGCTCTTTTGGAACCGCTGGCGTAGCCCCACACAAAGTGGGGGCTGCAGGCTTTTCTTGCGCTTTCAGCCTCAAAACCACCCTTTCCCACTTGGCGATGCGCCAGGCACAAAAATGGCCATATGTCTGGAGACTGGTCCCACGCCCAAAGAGCCAGCAGGGAAAACTATGCCTTGTTCTAAAGCTCTTTGGGAACCGCTTGCGTAGCCCCACACAAACTGGGGGCTGCAGGCTTTTCTCGCGCTTTCAGCCTCAAAACCACCCTTTCACACATGGCGTCACGGCAGGCCCAAAAATGGCCATATGTCTGGAGACTGGTCCCACGCCCAAAGAGCCAGCAGGGAAAACTATGCCTTGTTCTAAAGCGCTTTGGGAACCGCTTGCGTAGCCCCACACACCTAAGAGCTGCAGGCTTTCCTGCTGCCTTCAGCCTCAAAACCACCCTTTCCCTCTTGGCGCCGCGCCAGGCCCAAAAATGGCCATATGTCTGGAGACTGGTCCCACGCCCAAAGAGCCAGCAGGGAAAACTATGCCTTATTCTAAAGCTCTTTGGGAACCGCTGGCGTACCCCCACACAAACTGGGGGCTGCAGTCTTTTCTCGCGCTTTCAGCCTCAAAACCACCCTTTCCCACTTGGCGATGCGCCAGGCCCAAAAATGGCCATATGTCTGGAGACTGGTCCCACGCCCAAAGAGCCAGCAGGGAAAACTATGCCTTCTTCTAAAGCTCTTTGGGAACCGCTTGCGTAGCCCCACAGACCTGGGGGCTGCAGGCTTTCCTGCTGCCTTCAGCCTCAAAACCACCCTTTCCCACTTGGCGCCGCGCCAGGCCCATAAATGGCCATATGGCTGGAGACTGGTCTCTTTCCCAAAGAGCCAGCAGGGAAAACTATGCCTTGTTCTAAAGCTCTTTGGGAACCGCTTGTGTAGCCCCACACAAACTGGGGGCTGCAGGCTTTTCTCGCGCTTTCAGCCTCAAAACCACCCTTTCACACATGGCGTCATGCCAGGCACAAAAATGGCCATATGTCTGAAGACTGGTCCCACGCCCAAAGAGCCAGCAGGGAAAACTATGCCTTGTTCTAAAGCTCTTGGGGAACCGCTTGCGTAGCCTTACACACCTAAGAGCTGCAGGCTTTCCTGCTCTCTTCAGCCTCAAAAGCACGCTTTCCCACTTGGCGCCAAGCCAGGCATAAATATGGCCATATTTCTGGAGATTGGTCCCACGCCCAAAGAGCCAGCAGGGAAAACTATGCCTTGTTCTAAAGCTCTTTGGGAACCGCTTGCGTAGCCCCACACACCTGGGGGCTGCAGGCTTTCCTGCTGCCTTCAGCCTCAAAACCACCCTTTCCCACTTGGCGCCACGCCAGGCACAAAAATGGCCATATGTCTGGAGACTGGTCCCACGCCCAAAGAGCCAGCAGGGAAAACTATGCCTTGTTCTAAAGCTCTTTGGGAACCGCTTGCGTAGCCCCACAGACCTGGGGGCTGCAGGCTTTCCTGCTGCCTTCAGCCTCAAAACACCCCTTTCCCATTTGGCCCCGCGCCAGGCCCAAAAATGGCCATATGTCTGGAGACTGGTCCCACGCCCAAAGAGCCAGCAGGGAAAACTATGCCTTGTTCTAAAGCGCTTTGGGAACCGCTTGCGTAGCCCCACACACCTAAGAGCTGCAGGCTTTCCTGCTGCCTTCAGCCTCAAAACCACCCTTTCCCTCTTGGCGCCGCGCCAGGCCCAAAAATGGCCATATGTCTGGAGACTGGTCCCACGCCCAAAGAGCCAGCAGGGAAAACTATGCCTTATTCTAAAGCTCTTTGGGAACCGCTGGCGTAGCCCCACACAAACTGGGGGCTGCAGGCTTTTCTCGCGCTTTCAGCCTCAAAACCACCCTTTCCCACTTGGCGATGCGCCAGGCACAAAAATCGCCATATGTCTGGAGACTGGTCCCACGCCCAAAGAGCCAGCAGGGAAAACTATGCCTTGTTCTAAAGCTCTTTGGGAACCGCTTGCGTAGCCCCACACACCTGGGGGCTGCAGGCTTTCCTGCTGCCTTCAGCCTCAAAACCACCCTTTCCCACTTGGCGCCGCGCCAGGCCCAAAAATGGCCATATGGCTGGAGACTGGTCCCTTTCCCAAAGAGCCAGCAGGGAAAACTATGCCTTGTTCTAAAGCTCTTTGGGAACCGCTTGCGTAGCCCCACACACGTGGGGGCTGCAGGCTTTCCTGCTGCCTTCAGCCTCAAAACCACTCTTTCCCACATGGCGTCACGCCAGGCAGAAAAATGGCCATATGTCTGGAGACTGGTCCCACGCCCAAAGAGCCAGCAGGGAAAACTATGCCTTGTTCTAAAGCTCTTTGGGAACCGCTTGCGTAGCCCCACAGACCTGGGGGCTGCAGGCTTTCCTGCTCTCTTCAGCCTCAAAACCACCCTTTCCCACATGGCGCCGCGCCAGGCCCAAAAATGGCCATATGTCTGGAGACTGGTCCCACGCCCAAAGAGCCAGGGGGGAAAACTATGCCTTGTACTAAAGCTCTTTGGGAACCTCTTGCGTAGCCCCACACACCTGGGGGCTGCAGGCTTTCCTGCTCTCTTCAGCCTCAAAAGCACGCTTTTCCACTTGGCGCCGCGCCAGGCACAAAAATGGCCATATGTCTGGAGACTGGTCCCACGCCCAAAGAGCCAGCAGGGAAAACTATGCCTTCTTCTAAAGCTCTTTGGGAACCGCTTGCGTAGCCCCAGAGACCTGGGGGCTGCAGGCTTTCCTGCTGCCTTCAGCCTCAAAAGCACCCTTTCCCACTTGGTGCCGCGCCAGTCCCAAAAATGGCCATATGGCTGGAGACTGGTCCCACGCACAAAGAGCCAGCAGGGAAAACTATGCCTTATTCTAAAGCTCTTTTGGAACCGCTGGCGTAGCCCCACACAAAGTGGGGGCTGCAGGCTTTTCTTGCGCTTTCAGCCTCAAAACCACCCTTTCCCACTTGGCGATGCGCCAGGCACAAAAATGGCCATATGTCTGGAGACTGGTCCCACGCCCAAAGAGCCAGCAGGGAAAACTATGCCTTGTTCTAAAGCTCTTTGGGAACCGCTTGCGTAGCCCCACACAAACTGGGGGCTGCAGGCTTTTCTCGCGCTTTCAGCCTCAAAACCACCCTTTCACACATGGCGTCACGGCAGGCCCACAAATGGCCATATGTCTGGAGACTGGTCCCACGCCCAAAGAGCCAGCAGGGAAAACTATGCCTTGTTCTAAAGCGCTTTGGGAACCGCTTGCGTAGCCCCACACACCTAAGAGCTGCAGGCTTTCCTGCTGCCTTCAGCCTCAAAACCACCCTTTCCCTCTTGGCGCCGCGCCAGGCCCAAAAATGGCCATATGTCTGGAGACTGGTCCCACGCCCAAAGAGCCAGCAGGGAAAACTATGCCTTATTCTAAAGCTCTTTGGGAACCGCTGGCGTACCCCCACACAAACTGGGGGCTGCAGTCTTTTCTCGCGCTTTCAGCCTCAAAACCACCCTTTCCCACTTGGCGATGCGCCAGGCCCAAAAATGGCCATATGTCTGGAGACTGGTCCCACGCCCAAAGAGCCAGCAGGGAAAACTATGCCTTCTTCTAAAGCTCTTTGGGAACCGCTTGCGTAGCCCCAGAGACCTGGGGGCTGCAGGCTTTCCTGCTGCCTTCAGCCTCAAAACCACCCTTTCCCACTTGGCGCCGCGCCAGGCCCATAAATGGCCATATGGCTGGAGACTGGTCTCTTTCCCAAAGAGCCAGCAGGGAAAACTATGCCTTGTTCTAAAGCTCTTTGGGAACCGCTTGTGTAGCCCCACACAAACTGGGGGCTGCAGGCTTTTCTCGCGCTTTCAGCCTCAAAACCACCCTTTCACACATGGCGTCATGCCAGGCACAAAAATGGCCATATGTCTGAAGACTGGTCCCACGCCCAAAGAGCCAGCAGGGAAAACTATGCCTTGTTCTAAAGCTCTTGGGGAACCGCTTGCGTAGCCTTACACACCTAAGAGCTGCAGGCTTTCCTGCTCTCTTCAGCCTCAAAAGCACGCTTTCCCACTTGGCGCCAAGCCAGGCATAAATATGGCCATATTTCTGGAGATTGGTCCCACGCCCAAAGAGCCAGCAGGGAAAACTATGCCTTGTTCTAAAGCTCTTGGGGAACCGCTTGCGTAGCCCCACACACCTGGGGGCTGCAGGCTTTCCTGCTGCCTTCAGCCTCAAAACCACCCTTTCCCACTTGGCGCCACGCCAGGCACAAAAATGGCCATATGTCTGGAGACTGGTCCCACGCCCAAAGAGCCAGCAGGGAAAACTATGCCTTGTTCTAAAGCTCTTTCGGAACCGCTTGCGTAGCCCCACAGACCTGGGGGCTGCAGGCTTTCCTGCTGCCTTCAGCCTCAAAACACCCCTTTCCCATTTGGCCCCACGCCAGGCCCAAAAATGGCCATATGTCTGGAGACTGGTCCCACGCCCAAAGAGCCAGCAGGGAAAACTATGCCTTGTTCTAAAGCGCTTTGGGAACCGCTTGCGTAGCCCCACACACCTAAGAGCTGCAGGCTTTCCTGCTGCCTTCAGCCTCAAAACCACCCTTTCCCTCTTGGCGCCGCGCCAGGCCCAAAAATGGCCATATGTCTGGAGACTGGTCCCACGCCCAAAGAGCCAGCAGGGAAAACTATGCCTTATTCTAAAGCTCTTTGGGAACCGCTGGCGTAGCCCCACACAAACTGGGGGCTGCAGGCTTTTCTCGCGCTTTCAGCCTCAAAACCACCCTTTCCCACTTGGCGATGCGCCAGGCCCAAAAATGGCCATATGTCTGGAGACTGGTCCCACGCCCAAAGAGCCAGCAGGGAAAACTATGCCTTGTTCTAAAGCTCTTTGGGAACCGCTTGCGTAGCCCCACACACCTGGGGGCTGCAGGCTTTCCTGCTGCCTTCAGCCTCAAAACCACCCTTTCCCACTTGGCGCCGCGCCAGGCCCAAAAATGGCCATATGGCTGGAGACTGGTCCCTTTCCCAAAGAGCCAGCAGGGAAAACTATGCCTTGTTCTAAAGCTCTTTGGGAACCGCTTGCGTAGCCCCACACACGTGGGGGCTGCAGGCTTTCCTGCTGCCTTCAGCCTCAAAACCACTCTTTCCCACATGGCGTCACGCCAGGCAGAAAAATGGCCATATGTCTGGAGACTGGTCCCACGCCCAAAGAGCCAGCAGGGAAAACTATTCCTTGTTCTAAAGCTCTTTGGGAACCGCTTGCGTAGCCCCACACACCTGGGGGCTGCAGGCTTTCCTGCTCTCTTCAGCCTCAGAAGAACCCTTTCGCACTTGGCGCCGCGCCAGGCCCAAAAATGGCCATATGTCTGGAGATTGCTTCCACGCCCAAAGAGCCAGCATGAAAACTATGGCTTTTTATAAAGCTCTTTGGGAACCGCTGGCGTAGCCCCACACAAACTGGGGGCTGCAGGCTTTTCTTGCGCTTTCAGCCTCAAAACCACCCTTTCCCACTTGGCGATGCGCCAGGCCCAAAAATGGCCATATGTCTGGAGACTGGTCCCACGCCCAAAGAGCCAGCAGGGAAAACTATGCCTTGTTCTAAAGCTCTTTGGGAACCGCTTGCGTAGCCCCACACAAACTGGGGGCTGCAGGCTTTTCTCGCGCTTTCAGCCTCAAAACCACCCTTTCACACATGGCGTCACGGCAGGCCCAAAAATGGCCATATGTCTGGAGACTGGTCCCACGCCCAAAGAGCCAGCAGGGAAAACTATGCCTTGTTCTAAAGCGCTTTGGGAACCGCTTGCGTAGCCCCACACACCTAAGAGCTGCAGGCTTTCCTGCTGCCTTCAGCCTCAAAACCACCCTTTCCCTCTTGGCGCCGCGCCAGGCCCAAAAATGGCCATATGTCTGGAGACTGGTCCCACGCCCAAAGAGCCAGCAGGGAAAACTATGCCTTATTCTAAAGCTCTTTGGGAACCGCTGGCGTACCCCCACACAAACTGGGGGCTGCAGTCTTTTCTCGCGCTTTCAGCCTCAAAACCACCCTTTCCCACTTGGCGATGCGCCAGGCCCAAAAATGGCCATATGTCTGGAGACTGGTCCCACGCCCAAAGAGCCAGCAGGGAAAACTATGCCTTCTTCTAAAGCTCTTTGGGAACCGCTTGCGTAGCCCCAGAGACCTGGGGGCTGCAGGCTTTCCTGCTGCCTTCAGCCTCAAAACCACCCTTTCCCACTTGGCGCCGCGCCAGGCCCATAAATGGCCATATGGCTGGAGACTGGTCTCTTTCCCAAAGAGCCAGCAGGGAAAACTATGCCTTGTTCTAAAGCTCTTTGGGAACCGCTTGTGTAGCCCCACACAAACTGGGGGCTGCAGGCTTTTCTCGCGCTTTCAGCCTCAAAACCACCCTTTCACACATGGCGTCATGCCAGGCACAAAAATGGCCATATGTCTGAAGACTGGTCCCACGCCCAAAGAGCCAGCAGGGAAAACTATGCCTTGTTCTAAAGCTCTTGGGGAACCGCTTGCGTAGCCTTACACACCTAAGAGCTGCAGGCTTTCCTGCTCTCTTCAGCCTCAAAAGCACGCTTTCCCACTTGGCGCCAAGCCAGGCATAAATATGGCCATATTTCTGGAGATTGGTCCCACGCCCAAAGAGCCAGCAGGGAAAACTATGCCTTGTTCTAAAGCTCTTTGGGAACCGCTTGCGTAGCCCCACACACCTGGGGGCTGCAGGCTTTCCTGCTGCCTTCAGCCTCAAAACCACTCTTTCCCACTTGGCGCCACGCCAGGCACAAAAATGGCCATATGTCTGGAGACTGGTCCCACGCCCAAAGAGCCAGCAGGGAAAACTATGCCTTGTTCTAAAGCTCTTTGGGAACCGCTTGCGTAGCCCCACAGACCTGGGGGCTGCAGGCTTTCCTGCTGCCTTCAGCCTCAAAACACCCCTTTCCCATTTGGCCCCGCGCCAGGCCCAAAAATGGCCATATGTCTGGAGACTGGTCCCACGCCCAAAGAGCCAGCAGGGAAAACTATGCCTTGTTCTAAAGCGCTTTGGGAACCGCTTGCGTAGCCCCACACACCTAAGAGCTGCAGGCTTTCCTGCTGCCTTCAGCCTCAAAACCACCCTTTCCCTCTTGGCGCCGCGCCAGGCCCAAAAATGGCCATATGTCTGGAGACTGGTCCCACGCCCAAAGAGCCAGCAGGGAAAACTATGCCTTATTCTAAAGCTCTTTGGGAACCGCTGGCGTAGCCCCACACAAACTGGGGGCTGCAGGCTTTTCTCGCGCTTTCAGCCTCAAAACCACCCTTTCCCACTTGGCGATGCGCCAGGCACAAAAATCGCCATATGTCTGGAGACTGGTCCCACGCCCAAAGAGCCAGCAGGGAAAACTATGCCTTGTTCTAAAGCTCTTTGGGAACCGCTTGCGTAGCCCCACACACCTGGGGGCTGCAGGCTTTCCTGCTGCCTTCAGCCTCAAAACCACCCTTTCCCACTTGGCGCCGCGCCAGGCCCAAAAATGGCCATATGGCTGGAGACTGGTCCCTTTCCCAAAGAGCCAGCAGGGAAAACTATGCCTTGTTCTAAAGCTCTTTGGGAACCGCTTGCGTAGCCCCACACACGTGGGGGCTGCAGGCTTTCCTGCTGCCTTCAGCCTCAAAACCACTCTTTCCCACATGGCGTCACGCCAGGCAGAAAAATGGCCATATGTCTGGAGACTGGTCCCACGCCCAAAGAGCCAGCAGGGAAAACTATGCCTTGTTCTAAAGCTCTTTGGGAACCGCTTGCGTAGCCCCACACACCTGGGGGCTGCAGGCTTTCCTGCTCTCTTCAGCCTCAGAAGGACCCTTTCGCACTTCGCGCCGCGCCAGGCCCAAAAATGGCCATATGTCTGGAGATTGCTTCCACGCCCAAAGAGCCAGCATGAAAACTATGGCTTTTTATAAAGCTCTTTGGGAACCGCTGGCGTAGCCCCACACAAACTGGGGGCTGCAGGCTTTTCTTGCGCTTTCAGCCTCAAAACCACCCTTTCCCACTTGGCGATGCGCCAGGCATAAAAATGGCCATATGTCTGGAGACTGGTCCCACGCCCAAAGAGCCAGCAGGGAAAACTATGCCTTGTTCTAAAGCTCTTTGGGAACCGCTTGCGTAGCCCCACACAAACTGGGGGCTGCAGGCTTTTCTCGCGCTTTCAGCCTCAAAACCACCCTTTCCCACTTGGCGCTGCTCCAGGACCAAAAATGGCCATATGTCTGGAGACTGGTCCCACGCCCAAAGAGCCAGCAGGGAAAACTATGCCTTGTTCTAAAGCTCTTTGGGAACCGCTTGCGTGGCCCCACACACCTGGGGGCTGCAGGCTTTCCTGCTGCCTTCAGCCTCAGAAGAACCCTGACGCACTTGGCGCCGCACCAGGCCCAAAAATAGCCATATGGCTGGAGACTGGTCCCACGCCCAAAGAGCCAGCAGGGAAAACTATGCCTTATTCTAAAGCTCTTTGGGAACCGCTGGCGTAGCCCCACACAAACTGGGGGCTGCAGGCTTTTCTTGCGCTTTCAGCCTCAAAACCACCCTTTCCCACTTGGCGATGCGCCAGGCACAAAAATGGCCATATGTCTGGAGACTGGTCCCACGCCCAAAGAGCCAGCAGGGAAAGCTATGCCTTGTTCTAAAGCTATTTGGGAAACGCTTGCGTAGCCCCACACACCTGGGGGCTGCAGGCTTTCCTGCTGCCTTCAGCCTCAAAACCCCCCTTTCTCACTTGGCGCCGCGCCAGGCCCAAAAATGGCCATATGGCTGGAGACTGGTCCCACCCCCAAAGAGCCAGCAGGGAAAACTATGCCTTGTTCTAAAGCTCTTTGGGAACCGCTTGTGTAGCCCCACACACGTGGGGGCTGCAGGCTTTCCTGCTGCCTTCAGCCTCAAAACCACTCTTTCCCACATGGCGTCACGCCAGGCAGAAAAATGGCCATATGTCTGGAGATTGGTCCCACGCCCAAAGAGCCAGCAGGGAAAACTATGCCTTGTTCTAAAGCTCTTTGGGAACCGCTTGCGTAGCCCCACACACCTGGGGGCTGCAGGCTTTCCTGCTGCCTTCAGCCTCAAAACCACCCTTTCCCACTTGGCGCCACGCCAGGCACAAAAATGGCCATATGTCTGGAGACTGGTCCCACGCCCAAAGAGCCAGCAGGGAAAACTATGCCTTGTTCTAAAGCTCTTTGGGAACCGCTTGCGTAGCCCCACAGACCTGGGGGCTGCAGGCTTTCCTGCTGCCTTCAGCCTCAAAACACCCCTTTCCCATTTGGCCCCGCGCCAGGCCCAAAAATGGCCATATGTCTGGAGACTGGTCCCACGCCCAAAGAGCCAGCAGGGAAAACTATGCCTTGTTCTAAAGCGCTTTGGGAACCGCTTGCGTAGCCCCACACACCTAAGAGCTGCAGGCTTTCCTGCTGCCTTCAGCCTCAAAACCACCCTTTCCCTCTTGGCGCCGCGCCAGGCCCAAAAATGGCCATATGTCTGGAGACTGGTCCCACGCCCAAAGAGCCAGCAGGGAAAACTATGCCTTATTCTAAAGCTCTTTGGGAACCGCTGGCGTAGCCCCACACAAACTGGGGGCTGCAGGCTTTTCTCGCGCTTTCAGCCTCAAAACCACCCTTTCCCACTTGGCGATGCGCCAGGCACAAAAATCGCCATATGTCTGGAGACTGGTCCCACGCCCAAAGAGCCAGCAGGGAAAACTATGCCTTGTTCTAAAGCTCTTTGGGAACCGCTTGCGTAGCCCCACACACCTGGGGGCTGCAGGCTTTCCTGCTGCCTTCAGCCTCAAAACCACCCTTTCCCACTTGGCGCCGCGCCAGGCCCAAAAATGGCCATATGGCTGGAGACTGGTCCCTTTCCCAAAGAGCCAGCAGGGAAAACTATGCCTTGTTCTAAAGCTCTTTGGGAACCGCTTGCGTAGCCCCACACACGTGGGGGCTGCAGGCTTTCCTGCTGCCTTCAGCCTCAAAACCACTCTTTCCCACATGGCGTCACGCCAGGCAGAAAAATGGCCATATGTCTGGAGACTGGTCCCACGCCCAAAGAGCCAGCAGGGAAAACTATGCCTTGTTCTAAAGCTCTTTGGGAACCGCTTGCGTAGCCCCACACACCTGGGGGCTGCAGGCTTTCCTGCTCTCTTCAGCCTCAGAAGGACCCTTTCGCACTTCGCGCCGCGCCAGGCCCAAAAATGGCCATATGTCTGGAGATTGCTTCCACGCCCAAAGAGCCAGCATGAAAACTATGGCTTTTTATAAAGCTCTTTGGGAACCGCTGGCGTAGCCCCACACAAACTGGGGGCTGCAGGCTTTTCTTGCGCTTTCAGCCTCAAAACCACCCTTTCCCACTTGGCGATGCGCCAGGCATAAAAATGGCCATATGTCTGGAGACTGGTCCCACGCCCAAAGAGCCAGCAGGGAAAACTATGCCTTGTTCTAAAGCTCTTTGGGAACCGCTTGCGTAGCCCCACACAAACTGGGGGCTGCAGGCTTTTCTCGCGCTTTCAGCCTCAAAACCACCCTTTCCCACTTGGCGCTGCTCCAGGACCAAAAATGGCCATATGTCTGGAGACTGGTCCCACGCCCAAAGAGCCAGCAGGGAAAACTATGCCTTGTTCTAAAGCTCTTTGGGAACCGCTTGCGTGGCCCCACACACCTGGGGGCTGCAGGCTTTCCTGCTGCCTTCAGCCTCAGAAGAACCCTGACGCACTTGGCGCCGCACCAGGCCCAAAAATAGCCATATGGCTGGAGACTGGTCCCACGCCCAAAGAGCCAGCAGGGAAAACTATGCCTTATTCTAAAGCTCTTTGGGAACCGCTGGCGTAGCCCCACACAAACTGGGGGCTGCAGGCTTTTCTTGCGCTTTCAGCCTCAAAACCACCCTTTCCCACTTGGCGATGCGCCAGGCACAAAAATGGCCATATGTCTGGAGACTGGTCCCACGCCCAAAGAGCCAGCAGGGAAAGCTATGCCTTGTTCTAAAGCTATTTGGGAAACGCTTGCGTAGCCCCACACACCTGGGGGCTGCAGGCTTTCCTGCTGCCTTCAGCCTCAAAACCCCCCTTTCTCACTTGGCGCCGCGCCAGGCCCAAAAATGGCCATATGGCTGGAGACTGGTCCCACCCCCAAAGAGCCAGCAGGGAAAACTATGCCTTGTTCTAAAGCTCTTTGGGAACCGCTTGTGTAGCCCCACACACGTGGGGGCTGCAGGCTTTCCTGCTGCCTTCAGCCTCAAAACCACTCTTTCCCACATGGCGTCACGCCAGGCAGAAAAATGGCCATATGTCTGGAGACTGGTCCCACGCCCAAAGAGCCAGGAGGGAAAATTATGCCTTGTTCTAAAGCTCTTTGGGAACGGCTTGCGTAGCCCCACACACCTGGGGGCTGCAGGCTTTCCTGCTCTCTTCAGCCTCAAAAGCACGCTTTTCCACTTGGCGCCGCGCCAGGCACAAAAATGGCCATATGTCTGGAGACTGGTCCCACGCCCAAAGAGCCAGCAGGGAAAACTATGCCTTGTTCTAAAGCTCTTTGGGAACCGCTTGCGTAGCCCCACACACCTGGGGGCTGCAGGCTTTCCTGCTGCCTTCAGCCTCAAAACCACCCTTTCCCACTTGGTGCCGCGCCAGGCCCAAAAATGGCCATATGTCTGGAGACTGGTCCCACGCCCAAAGAGCCAGCAGGGAAAACTATGCCTTGTTCTAAAGCTCTTTGGGAACCGCTTGCGTAGCCCCACACACCTGGGGGATGCAGGCTTTCCTGCTGCCTTCAGCCTCAAAACCACCCTTTCCCACTTGGCGCCGCGCCAGGCCCAAAAATGGCCATATGGCTGGAGACTGGTCCCACGCCCAAAGAGCCAGCAGGGAAAACTATGCCTTGTTCTAAAGCTCTTTGGGAACCGCTTGTGTAGCCCCACACACGTGGGGGCTGCAGGCTTTCCTGCTGCCTTCAGCCTCAAAACCACTCTTTCCCACATGGCGTCACGCCAGGCAGGAAAATGGCCATATGTCTGGAGACTGGTCCCACGCCCAAAGAGCCAGGAGGGAAAATTATGCCTTGTTCTAAAGCTCTTTGGGAACCTCTTGCGTAGCCCCACACACCTGGGGGCTGCAGGCTTTCCTGCTCTCTTCAGCCTCAAAAGCACGCTTTTCCACTTGGCGCCGCGCCAGGCACAAAAATGGCCATATGTCTGGAGACTGGTCCCACGCCCAAAGAGCCAGCAGGGAAAACTATGCCTTGTTCTAAAGCTCTTTGGGAACCGCTTGCGTAGCCCCAGAGACCTGGGGGCTGCAGGCATTCCTGCTGCCTTCAGACTCAAAACCACCCTTTCCCACTTGGCGCCGCGCCAGGCCCAAAAATGGCCATATGGCTGGAGACTGGTCCCACGCCCAAAGAGCCAGCAGGGAAAACTATGGCTTTTTCTAAAGCTCTTTGGGAACCGCTTGCGTAGCCCCACACACCTGGGGGCTGCAGGCTTTCCTGCTCTCTTCAGCCTCAGAAGAACCCTTTCGCACTTGGCGCCGCGCCAGGCCCAAAAATGGCCATATGTCTGGAGACTGGTCCCACGCCCAAAGAGCCAGCATGAAAACTATGGCTTTTTCTAAAGCTCTTTGGGAACCGCTGGCGTAGCCCCACACAAACTGGGGGCTGCAGGCTTTTCTTGCGCTTTCAGCCTCAAAACCACCCTTTCCCACTTGGCGATGCGCCAGGCCCAAAAATGGCCATATGTCTGGAGACTGGTCCCACGCCCAAAGAGCCAGCAGGGAAAACTATGCCTTGTTCTAAAGCTCTTTGGGAACCGCTTGCGTAGCCCCACACACCTGGGGGCTGCAGGCTTTCCTGCTGTCTTCAGCCTCAAAACCACCCTTTCCCACATGGCGTCACGCCAGGCAGAAAAATGGCCATATGTCTGGAGGTTGGTCCCACGCCCAAAGAGCCAGCAGGGAAAACTATGCCTTGTTCTAAAGCTCTTTGGGAACCGCTTGCGTAGCCCCACACACCTGGGGGATGCAGGCTTTCCTGCTGCCTTCAGCCTCAAAACCACCCTTTCCCACTTGGCGCCGCGCTAGGCCCAAAAATGGCCATATGGCTGGAGACTGGTCCCACGCCCAAAGAGCCAGCAGGGAAAACTATGCCTTGTTCTAAAGCTCTTTGGGAACCGCTTGTGTAGCCCCACACACGTGGGGGCTGCAGGCTTTCCTGCTGCCTTCAGCCTCAAAACCACTCTTTCCCACATGGCGTCACGCCAGGCAGAAAAATGGCCATATGTCTGGAGACTGGTCCCACGCCCAAAGAGCCAGGAGGGAAAATTATGCCTTGTTCTAAAGCTCTTTGGGAACCTCTTGCGTAGCCCCACACACCTGGGGGCTGCAGGCTTTCCTGCTCTCTTCAGCCTCAAAAGCACGCTTTTCCACTTGGCGCCGCGCCAGGCACAAAAATGGCCATATGTCTGGAGACTGGTCCCACGCCCAAAGAGCCAGCAGGGAAAACTATGCCTTGTTCTAAAGCTCTTTGGGAACCGCTTGCGTATCCCCAGAGACCTGGGGGCTGCAGGCATTCCTGCTGCCTTCAGCCTCAAAACCACCCTTTCCCACTTGGCGCCGCGCCAGGCCCAAAAATGGCCATATGGCTGGAGACTGGTCCCACGCCCAAAGAGCCAGCAGGGAAAACTATGGCTTTTTCTAAAGCTCTTTGGGAACCGCTTGCGTAGCCCCACACACCTGGGGGCTGCAGGCTTTCCTGCTCTCTTCAGCCTCAGAAGAACCCTTTCGCACTTGGCGCCGCGCCAGGCCCAAAAATGGCCATATGTCTGGAGACTG